>NC_091285.1:409168158-409805241 GCF_032444005.1 Ranitomeya imitator
CTTCGAGAAGCCGAAGGCTACATTCAATAGTAAAGTAGGTAGTATACGGCATTCCAGGTTTTTATTCATGGTGCTCGAGTAGGGTTCCACTCAGTGTTCTAGCATGGATTCAAGAACTGGTGTAACACATATAGCAACAGATGATGCAATTAGGTTTGTGCTGTTCATCCTCCTCTACCATTGCCTCTCCGTGGCAAATGGTTTTGGTCAGACCAAGGTCCAAAATGGGGACTGAGACGGTACTCTTATGTTTTGTATTGCATATGAAGAAATGACCATACCTGCCTTTCATAGTGGAGTTCTTTCATCTATGTAAGGCTATGTTTACACATCATTTTCTGCTTTTACAGCAATCAGAAAACAAACCAATTTTCTCCAATGTATCATCCGATTTGCATGCTATTTTTTTTTATAGCTAAAGCCGGTAGATTGTCTGAACTTTTGTTTATCACAGATTTTTTTTTTTTTTAAAGAATCCCATAGACTTTAGTGGCCAAGTCTGATTCACAAAACAGATGCGAATAGGACTTGCTCGGAGTCTCACAGACAAGACGGATCAATTTTTTTAAACAGATGCAGTGTATGGATAAATTTAACTCCATAGGTCGGTGAGCTGTCCAAGAAAAAAAAGTGTAAGGCTATGTGCACACGATGCGGATTTGCTGCGGATCCGCAACGGATTTTTCCACGCAGACACGCTGCAGATCCGCACTGTGATGTGCAGTACAATGTAAATCAATGGGATTAAAAAACAGCTGTGCAGATGGTGCGGAAAAATCAGTGCGGAATTGCTGCGGATTTCTAAGAAGTGCATGTCACTTCTTTTGTGCGGATCTGCAGCGTTTCTCCACCCCTCCATGTTAAAAATCCGCAGTGGCAAAAACCGCAGAAAATCCGCACAAAATCCGCATAAAAAATGCACAAAATCCGCATAAAAACCACGGCAAATCCGCAGCTGCGGATTCTGCCAGGAGATGCAGATTTTGTGCAGAAAATTCTGCAACTCTCTTCCTACGTGTGCACATAGGCTACATTTAGCCTATCCAAGAGAACTGGTATACAGAGGTAAGCACATACTTTTCTGCGCCCATACTATCATCACTAATTTCCACGTTAATTTCATGGTTTATGTAATATACTTACAAAATATACCATATCTATGACAAGCTCAAAGGAGTTTCTCATGGTAAAAAAGCAGTTTCCTAAACCAGTGCCTCTCCAGCTGTTAGAAAAGTAGACTTCTGATCAAGAACTGACTGCAGCAGGCGATCACTTATCAGTAACATATGCCACCACTATGATTTGTGAAGGTCTGACCTCTGGGACCCTCACGCCAACACTAGGTCACGGGTCCTACCAATGTGTCAGGGATCCCGGGGAGGATATCTTTATCGTCCCCACTACTCACACCAATTTGTCACGAACCGGAGTTGTTTGGTTGCCCCTGGTTTCTTCTGAAGGGGATTTATCTATATCCCACTTCCCAGTTCCAGTTTGGAACTTGCAGCTTTCTGGAGCCTCCCTTACCCCAGGTCAGACTAGGTACTGCACCTGGGGTAATTAGTCGCCAGAAAGGCTGCCTGCTATGTACTGGCTATTGGGCACGATGCAGCGAGGGCGATATAACTACTCCTACTCAGGCAAGAACAATAATTATCAACGCTGTCCATCGCTACGAGTCCCAATTGCACAGAACAAGTATGCTGCCACCAGCTCCGATTAAGCGGGTCCGAAGCCAACCCCAAATCAGTAGCACAATTCACTTCAGAGGACGCACAGTTCGTAATAGAGCAGAAGAGACAAGCTAGCAATTAAATATTTTACTCCATTATAAACACTGCCTAATTTTTAAAGTATAAAAAGATATTAGAAAGGAGTCGATTTGTATATACCGTATTTTTCGGACTACAAGACGCACTTTCCCCCCCCCCCCCCAAAAAGGGGGGGAAAATGGGGGGTGCGTCTAATAGTCGCAATGCAGGCTTACCGTGGCGGCAGAGGTCCGGTGGCAGAGGTGCAGCGGCAGAGGAGGCGCAGTAAGCGGGGTCCCTTTCCCCGGTATGGAGATGCAGCAGCCCGGTATGCAGCAGAGCCGGGTGAATCCTGTTGTTATCGGTGGGCGCGGCCATTTTCCTGAGGCCGCGCGTGCGCAGATGAAGCGCTCTGCTTCCCGGGGCCTCAGGAAAATGGCCGCGGGAGGCCGCGCGTGCGCAGATGGAGATCGCGGTGGCCATTTTCCTGAAGCCCCGGGAAGCAGAGCGCTCCATCTGCGCACGCGCAGCCTCAGGAAGATGGCCGCGCCCACCGATAACAACAGGATTCACCCGGCTCTGCTGCATACCGGGCTGCTGCATCACCATACAGGGGAAAGGGACCCCGCTTACTGCACCTCCTCTGCCGCTGCACCTCTGCCGCCACGGTAAGCCTGCATTGCCTGCACGGTAAGCCTGGGACCCCTCTCACGCCATACCTCTCACTGCACCTCCTGATCCCAGCACCTCCTGATCCCAGCACCTTCTCATCCCAGCACCTTCTCATCCCAGCATCACCCCACCTCTGCCGACACCTTGCCTCCTGTGACCCTGCTCTGCCACCGCCAGCCCTCAGGTAAGATACTGTAAATTCGGACAATAAGACGGACCCCCATCTTATAAAAAATCTTTTTTTCTGCAATTTTCACCCCAAATTTGGGGTGCGTCTTATGGTCCGGTGCGTCTTATAGTCCGAAAAATACGGTACATTGCAGATTACAAAATAAAATAAGGATTAAAATAGAAGATTACACTCACATTTTGCTTAAGTCATTGCAGGCTAACCATGCTGGTTGAGGATCCAGACATCACAGTGCATGACAAAGACTCTTCATGGATTAAGCTCCCAGGTAAGACTAAAAGCCGGGCTAAGTTCAGAATCCTATACCTCTGAGCTTGTGACATCACTAAAGAGCTGGTTAATGATATGCACTGGTCTCAGAGATATTTACATTCTCCAAGGTCTGAGACAAAAGAAATTCCTGAGTGAGAAGGGAGGGACAACAGGTGGCTTTGCAAGATTGGTCATCTGCAGTTTAAAGCCACACTGCTCACACACTAGCTTCAAGTTACCCAGTGTCTTGGCCATATGGCTTGTTTGTTGTATTCAGGGGGGAGAGAGGGGGGTCAAAGCTGCCATGTGCTTTCAGGACCATGGTCACATGTGCAAAACTCCCTCAGCTATGGTATTTTACATTAACGTGACACCTCCCCCTTTTGGACTGCGCTACGGAGGCAGAACTTCTCGGTACTCCTCCATGCGTACCTCAGCAGGTTCACACTGGCGGGATAACCCATCCACATTGCCATGTTCCCTGCCTATTTTGTGTTTGATGGTTAAGTCAAACTGCTGAAGGGCAAGGCTCCAGCGTAGCAACCTTCCGTTGGTTCCACACATGGCGTTTAGCCAGCGCAGAGGGTTGTGGTTAGTCACCACAGTGAAGGTGCGACCGTACAAGCAGGGCTGCAAGCGCTGCTGAGCCCAAACTATGGGCATGCACTCCTTCTCGATGGTTGGCTAGGCCACTTCCCTTGAGAGAAGTTTAGCTCGGGCTCAGGTACAACACGGGGTGCTCTTGGTTCCCCGAGTCGACCTGGCTGAGCACAGCACTGAGGCCAAACTCGCTGGCGTCGGTCTGCACCAAGAACATTCGACTGCTTTCAACACGGGCATTGCACAGTGCTGTTTTCAATGCCTGGAAGGCCCCCTCACAGCCGTCGGTCCAGTTGACGATGTGGGATAGCTTCTTCCTGGTGAGGTCCGTCAAGGGTTTTGTCAGGCTACTATAGTGCTGTACGAAGTGCCTACAGTACCCTGCGGTGACCAGGAATGACATCACCTGTTTCTTGGTCTTGGGAGTGGGCCAGTTCACGATCGCTCCCACTTTCTCAGGCTCTGGCTTTAGGGTGCCCCAGGTAGTGGACCTCACTCATGCCCATCTGGCACTTTCCCGGCTTGATAGTCAGACCAGCCCGATGAAGTCGCCTGAGAACCTCCTCGAGATGCTGCGGGTGTTCATCCCAGGAGGAACTGAAGATGGTAATGTCATCCAGGTATGCCACCGCGTACTTCTCCAGTCCCTGAAGAAGGTGGTTAACAATCCGCTGGAGAGTGGCAGAGGCATTCTTCATGCCGAAGGGCATGACCATGGACTCGTACAGTCTGAAGGGTGTCATAAAGGCGGACTTTTCCTGCGCTTCTGGGCTCAGGGGAATCTGCCAGTATTCTCGACTCAGATCCATTATGGTCAGATATTCTGCGCCAGCTAACCTCTCAAGCAGCTCCTCGATGCGCGGCATTGGGTGCGTGTCAGAGGCTGTGATGGCGTTGAGTCTCCTGTAGTCCACGCAGAACTGGGTGGTCCGATCCTTCTTTGGCACGAGAACTACAGGTGAGGCCCATGCGCTTTTTGACCATTGAATCACCCCCAGCTGTAACATCTCATCGATCTCCTGGCACATAACCTGCTGCACCTGGTCGGAGATTCGATAGGGTGTTCGCCATAATGGGACATGATTCCCGGTGTCCACCTCGTGGACCGCTAACTCAGTCCTCCCAGGTCGGTTGGAGAACACGGCCCGGAAGGGTTCCAGCGTTGTCCGCAACTGCAACCGCTGGGGTTCGGTTAGCGAGGCTCTTACCTCCACATCCTTAATGGATGTCCAGGAGGGAGTCTTTCTCCCTGTCTTCGGGCAGGCTACAGACCGGTAGGACGAAAGGTTCACGTTCGTGATGAGCCTTCATCATGTTGACATGAAAGGCCTTTTGCCTACCCCGAGAGTGGTCAAGCGTGACCACGTAGGTGACCGGGTTGAGCTGTTGGTGGACGACATATGGGCCTACCAAGGCTGCCTGAAGCTTATCCTTTGGTACGGGGACCAGCACCCACAGGTCCGCTCCAGGGCGTTCTGGTCGTACCAGTGTTTGTGATTAGTCAAATACCCAAAGATTAAAGGGCCTCTGTCACCCCCTCCAGCCGTTATAAACTAAAAGAGCCACCTTGTGCAGCAGTAATGCTGCATTCTAACAAGGTGGCTCTTTTAGTTTTTGGTGCAGTTATTGCCAAAATAAAGTGTTTTATAATTTCGCCAAAATACCTTTCTTTAGACAGGGAGGCAGGTCTTAACCCCCCTGCTGGAAACGCCACACTGCCGTCACTCAAAGCTTCAGGGGCGCCGCCCCCTCCGCGCTGTTTTCCCATGAAATCCAGCGCCTGCGCTGTTTACTACTGGCTGGTGCAGGCACAGTGAGCTCTGGCCGTCTGACCTCACATGCAGTCTTGCAGACTGCGCCTGCACCTGCACCAGCCAGTACTAAACAGCGCAGGCGCCGGATTTCATGGGAAAACAGCGGAGGGGGCGGCGCCCCTGAAGATTTGAGTGACGGTAGTGTGGCGTTTCCAGCAGGGGGGTTAAGACCTGCCTCCCTGTCTAAAGAAAGGTATTTTGGCGAAATTATAAAACGCTTCATTTTGGCAATAACTGCACCAAAAACTAAAAGAGCCACCTTGTTAGAATGTAGCATTACTACTGCACAAGGTGGCTCTTTTAGTTTATAACGGCTGGAGGGGGTGACAGAGTCCCTTAAAGACCAAAGTAATCATATGGTATACTCCCAAAAGTACATGAAACCACAGAAGGGAAGTACAAGACCAAAAAAGTAAAATTTAAGATATTTTTTTCACAATGAATTAAAATCAGAAATCATCATTGTACAAAAAGGGGATTTAAACAAGGCAAAGTGAGCTCCAAGCAATCCATGGCATAAGTAAAAGATATCAGTCAAATGCAAAGTCTTAATGGTAAGTATGTCAAATAGTTCCAGTATATATTACACAACAGTGAAACAGCAGGCTCTGGATTGTAAAAGACAAGTTTCACGGTAAATGCACAGACTGCCTATAAAGACTATCAACTATTAAAGTGCAAGTGCATGGCCCCAAAAATTTATATCGGTGTATACAGTCTATTAAGGAAGATCCTATAGAGTTATACCAGTGTATAAGGTCTATAAAAGAGGATCCTATAAAAATTAAGGATGACTTTTAGTAAGGTGCAAGTGCATCATTGTAAAGTAAATGCAAGTATAAGGAGACTATTCAGGGGTGTCAATGTAAACAATAAGAAGGCAGCAACACCATGCTGTTACCTGCATTCGTAAGGATTGCTGTGAGAAAGGAAACCCGTTGTACTTCCCTTCTTCTTTGGTTTCAGTGTTTCTGATCAGCCTGAGCCTGTGTCATGTTGTCATGCACCAACTGCGTCAAGGTCTGCATCTTGTCACGGAAGTGCATGACATACTCCACGATGGACACTTCAGAAGAGTTCAGCTCCTCTTCCCAGGACTCTCTTACCAACGCAAGGGGTCCCTGGACTCACCTGCCGTACAGGAACTCGAAGAGGGAAAACCCCATTGAGGCCTGCGGAACCTTTTGGAAAGCGAACAGCAGGTGTGGGAGGTACAGCTCCCAGTCGCGCACTTGGGTCTCAACCAGCATGTGGAGCATCTGTTTGAGGGTACCATTGAAGCGTTCACACAAGCTATTGGTCTGTGGATGAGAGGCACTCAATACCAGACGCTTCACCTGTATTCTCTTACAGAGAGCCTCCATTAGGCGAGACATGAATTGGGTCCCTTGATCGGTAAGCATCTCCCTGGGAAATCCTACATGTGAAAACTTAGCCAACAGTGCATCCGCCACCTTATCTGCCCTAGTTGAGGACAGAGCCACTGCCTGTGGGTACCGGGTAGCGTAGTCTACCACAGTAAGGATGTATTGCTTTCCAGAGCTGCTGGGGACGGCCAGCGGGCCCACAATGTCCACCGCGATTCTCTGGAAAGGCTCCTCTATCACTGGCCTTCCCCACTGTTTGACAGGTGACACAGGAGCAGCAGTAGTTTGACACATCTGTCCCCATCTTGGGCCAATAGAAGTGTTGAGGCAGCCGGGCCTTAGTTTTGCTGATCCCCAAGTGCCCAGCGAGCGGGATCTTATGGGCAATCCGCAACAACTCCAGAATTGACAACCAGCTGTCTTTCCCTCAACCACTCCTTTTGTGATTTTCCAGGTACTGTCTCCCGGTACAACCTCCCTCGTTCCCAAAACACCCTCTCCTTATCAGTCACGGAGGTGGGCATCTCGGCAAGTTGTCTCAAATTCTCCAGGCTCGCATCTGAGCGCAGAGCAACCTGGAACTCCTGGCTAGGTGAAGACAGAAGCGACGTCAGGGTCCTTACCTCAAGGGAACCCTCTGGGACCCACTCTGAGTCCTTCTCTTGTTCAGTCACACCTGTGACTGAGGAGGGTCCAGAAGGCAGACCGTTATCTGCGTTCCGGGCACTCTGACTGCGGGTGACAGCAGCTACGTAGGCTGTCTCCCCAGGGATTTCTGCTATAGGAAAAAAAATGGAGACACAAAGCGCAAAATAGGGTCTTATCCTCTAGATAACCAAGAGAGTTTCTTAGAATTGCTCACCTGATTTTGTTGAATGAAAAGCATGTAGCGATTTTGGCTGCTGCAGATCCACAAGCCGATCAACGGCCGTATGACAATATAAACTGTGCACGATGTTGTATGTGGAATTTCCTGAAGAAGAGGTCACACTGACCTTGAAACGCGTTGAATAAACCACCTTTTAAATTTATTATCCTTGGAACTTCATCATTAAGGCAGCGCGGATTTAACCCACACCACCTGCACAGTTTACCGTATATACTCGAGTATAAGCCGAGATTTTCAGCCCAAATTTTTGGGCTGAAAGTGCCCCTCTTGGCTTATACACGAGTCAAGGTGGGTGGCAGGGTCGGTGGGTGAGGGCGCTGAGGCATACTTACCTGCTTCCAGCGATCCTGGCGCTCCCCCTGCCGTCCCACGGTCTTCGGTGCTGCAGCTCTTCCCCTCTTCAGCGGTCACGTGGGACCGCTCATTAGAAAAATGAATAAGCGGCTCCACCTCCCATAGGGGTGGAGCCGCCTATTCATTTCTCTAATCAGCGGTAACGGTGACCGCTGATAGAGGAAGAGGCTGCGGCACCGAAGACAGCTGTCCGGGAGAAGGAGCCGGACGCCAGGACCAGGTAAGTATCACATATTCACCTGTCAACGTTCCAGCCGCCGGGCGCCGCTCCATCTTCCCGGCGTCTCTGCGCTCTGACTGTTCAGGTCAGAGGGCACGATGACACATATAGTGTGCACGGCGCCCTCTGCCTGATCAGTCAGAGCAGAGAGACGCCGGGACCGGGCGCCGGAACGAGACGCCGGGAGCTGCAAGCAAGAGAGGTGAGTATGTGTTTTTTTGTTTCTTTTTTTACTGCAGCAGCAGCGACAATGGCAGAGCTTTCTATGGGGCAATATGAACGGTGCAAGAGCACTATATGGGGCAGAGCTACAGGGCAATAATGAACGGTGCAGAGCACTATATGGGGCAGAGCTATAGGGCAATAATGAACGGTACAAGAGCACTATATGGGGCAGAGCTATAGGGCAATAATGAACGGCGCAGAGCACTATATGGGGCAGAGCTATAGGGCAATAATGAACGGCGCAGAGCACTATATGGGGCAGAGCTATAGGGCAATAATGAACGGTGCAGAGCACTATATGGGGCACAGCTATAGGGCAATAATGAACGGTGCAGAGCACTATATGGGGCACAGCTATAGGGCAATAATGAACGGCGCAGAGCACTATATGGGGCAGAGCTATAGGGCAATAATGAACAGCGCAGAGCACTATATGGCACAGCTATGGGGAAATAATGATCTATTTTTATTATTGAAATTCACCGGTAAATGCTGCATTTCCACCCTAGGCTTATACTCGAGTCAATAAGTTTTCCCAGTTTTTTGTGGTAAAATTAGGGGGGTCGGCTTATACTCGGGTATGTACGGTATATTCCCCGGGGATTTCCACAGACCCATCAGCCGGCGCTGCTATGGGTGCTACCTCCCCATCCACCCCCATTACCTCTGGAGCAGTGCTACTTATGGGCCAGTTACCTTCCTCGGTGGCACTGGTAAGTTGCATGGCATCACCTTCCTCACGGTCCCCATGTACCTCCCCATTTTCTTGAGCACCGACGCTTGCTCCTGTTAGGGGTTCCTCAGCCATCCCACCCCACGGAGTGACATGGCTGAGCACTACTGCACCTGTGGACACATCAACCTTTGCAGAAAAATGGTTATCAGGTTCAGTTGACACATTTACAGCAACGTTCCTAGGGAAAAAATGGTTATCGGGTAAAACATGCCTATGCTCATCATTAGCATCATCAATATTACTCTCGGCGCTTTCTGAAAAATCATTATCAAGTACATCATTACCCGGGGAAGCAGTGTCAGGTAACACATGCAACTTCCCATCATTATCAGCATTCAATTGGGGAGAGGAGTCAGGGACATAGTATGCAACCATTCTCCCCAAATCAGTCCCAAATAAAACGTCAGTGGGCAAGTTATCAGACAGCCCCACTTCCTTCACCCCGCTCATGGCACCCCAGTCAATGAAAACCCGGGCCATCGGCAATGGACAGCAGATGCCCCCAATCCCGGTGACAGTCAGGGTTTTCCCGGGAATGGTCTCTTCAGGGGCCGCCAGTTCGGGTCGGATGAGGGTCCATTCTGCCCCGGTGTCCTTGAGGCCTGTAGCAACATGGCCCCACACGGTGACGTGCTGTACGTTGTCACACACCCTCCCAACTGCCCCCCACCTGCATTAGGCTCTGGGGCCTTGGCTGGGGGGGGGGGGGTTCTTCTGTTTCGCTGGACAGTAGGGACTGATATGACCTGTCTGTTTGCAGGAAAAACACTGGCGGTCGGTGGTAGGTCTGGGGCTGTTGGTAACAGGGACAGGGCCTCTGTTGTGTTGGCTGGCAGGGGCACTGGCGTTGGTTGCAGGCTTACCCCCTCTCAAGCTGGTGGTGACTGGCTTCCGCACTTCCGATCTACGGTTGGCCTTGTAGGCATCTACAATCTGCGCTGCTTTCGTCACGTCTTTGGGCTCTCTGTCCATCACGAACTGTCGCAGCTGGGCAAAGATGTAAGAACTGGTCTTTGATCATCAGGTCTCCCAGCTGCTCAAAGGTAGTCACTCAAATAGAATATGTAATTCACCGCACACTCTTGTGGATTCTCATGCCAAATTTGTACAGATTTATTACTTCATAATCTGGGAGCATAACAGAATAGGTGAAATATACAAGGAATGCAATATATAAGAATGTTTCGGCTCCCCCGAAGCCTTTTTCACAATCGCTTATTCCAGATTAGAGAGAAGCGAGTAAGAGGAAGGGATGAAGATCCCAGTGGTGTCATATAGAAACTATTGAAGTATGAGTGTCTCAGTGCAAACGCACATAGCTTGCTGCTGAGGATCTGTGGGTAATGTTATAGGTAGCGGATCCACTGGTTAAAGTGGGTCCTGAGTCCATGCACCACATCACCGTAGCTGTCGTGTGGGCCACGTTGGAGGTTCCGAAATTTTCTACTGTAATCCTCAGGTGTAAGCTGGTACTTTGTTATCAGGGCCTGCTTGATGGCCTCATAGTCACATCTTGCTCTTGAGGAAGAGCCGCAAACGCCTCCAGAACTTTACCTCTTAGCCCTGGGGTCAGGTATCGGGCCCATTTGTTCCCAGGCTTTCTCAAAGGCCGGCAGGAAAGTGTCCAAGTCCCTGTCCTTTTCCATCACAGGAAAGTGCTCAGGCCGGGGCTTCGGTATCTGAGCGTTGTTGGGCTCACGGCTACGAGTGGTGGAGTGTAACCCCCCTGCCGGACCATCTCCAGTTCATATTCTCGCTGGGCTTGGCGCTCGGGTCTCTCCGCCTCTTGGAATTGCAGGACCAGCTGCAGACGTCACTCTATGTCGTCCGCGGAGCATTGTTGCAGAGCCAGCTGCAGGCGGAGGACCGCGCTCCCCTGGTTTCAAGTAGGGCCATCATTCAGTGGTTGGACCTCTGCGGCAGCACCATTTTCGCGGGAGCCGGCATCTGCGGCCACTGGGCTCAGAGCGGTCTGTAGCGGCTTCCTATTGCACCAGTGCCGCGACCAGTTGGTCTTTGTTTTTGCCTGCAAAGTCAATCTGCTGTGACATGCACAAGGCCATAAGAGTGTCCTTGGACTGCTTATAAAAGGTTTCTCCCAGCACCACCATGGTTGCCAAATAAAAGATAGGATAGAAAAACAAAGAGAAAGGGAGGGGGTAATCGCAAGTACACATGGTATCGTCTCAGGACTAGTAAACACTGAGCTTGCTCTCCAAACTTATTTGCGCAGAGTCCTCGCAAAAACTTTGCAAGTTTTTAGTGAGAGGAATGACTGCGCAAACCAGATTACTAATGCTCTATTATCCCACCGCCTGCCGCCAATATGTCCTGATTCACACCGTGACTGCCAACACTAGGTCACGGGTCCCACCAATGTGTCAGGGATCCCAGGGAGGATATCTTTATCGTGCCCACTACTCACACCAATTTGGCATGAACGGAGGTTGTTTGGTTGCCCCTGGTTCCTTCTGAAGGGGATTTATTTATATCCCACTTCCCACTTCCAGTTTGGAACTTGCAGCTCTCTGGCACCCCCTTACCTCAGGTCAGACTAGGTACTGCACCTGGGGTAATTAGTCGCCAGAAAGGCTGCCTGCTATGTACTGGCTATTGGGCACAATGCAGCAAGGGCGATATAACTACTACCACTCAGGCAGGAACAATAATTATCAATGCCGTCTGTCACTACAACGAGTCCCAACTGCACAGAACAAGTATGCTGCCACCAGCTCCGATTAAATGGGTCCAAAACCAACCCCAAATCAGTAGAGCAATTCACTTCAGGGGACGCACAGTTCGTAATAGAGCAGAAGAGACAAGCTAGCAATTACGGTAAATATTTTACTCCATTAAAAATTAGGCAGTGTTTATAAAGTATAAAAAGATATTAGAAAGGAGACGATTTGTATATACAGTGCAGATTACAAAATAAAATAAGGATTAAAATAGAAGATTACACTCACATTTTGCTTAAGTCATTGAGGGCTAACCATGCTGGTTGAGGATCCAGACATCACAGTGCATGACAAAGACTCTTCATGGATTAAAGGGCCACTGTCACCCCCCTGCAGCCGTTATAAACTAAAAGAGCCACCTTGTGCAGCAGTAGTGCCGCATTCTAACAAGGTGGCTCTTTTAGTTTTGTGTTCAGGTATTACTAAAATAAAGCATGCGCACTGGGCATGCGCACTGCGTGTGTCAGCCACTCACCCAGGTCCCCCCGCTGACACACGCAGTGCGCATGCCCAGGAATCCCAGCCCCTCACTGTGCATAATGCATAACACAGTGCGGGGCAGGGATTACCGAGGTGGGTGGCCGCACTGCCAGCATAGGCGCAGTCTGCAAGCCTGGCTGGGATGTCAGACCGCCAGAGCTTACTGCGCCTGCCCCACAAATATTTACACAGCGCCGGCGCCGGATTTGAAAAGAAAACAGCGCGGAGGGGGCGGCGACCATCGCCCCAGAAGAGATGAGTGACGGCAGTTGGGCGCTTCACAGAGGAGGCTTCAGACCCGCCTCCGTGGACAAAGACAGGTATTTCTGCAAAGTTTCAAACTGCTTTATTTTAGTAATACCTGAACACAAAACTAAAAGAGCCACCTTGTTAGAATGCAGCATTACTGCTGCACAAGGTGGCTCTTTTAGTTTATACCGGCTGCAAGGGGGTGACAGTGGCCCTTTAAGCTCCCAGGCAAGAATAAAAGCCAGGCTAAGTTCAGGAACCTATACCTCTGAGCATGTGACATCACTAAAGGGCTGGTTAATGATATGCACTGGTCTCAGAGATATTTACATTCTCCAAGGTCTGAGACAAAAGAAATTCCAGGTGGCTTTGCAGGATTGGTTATCTGCAGTTTAAAGCCACACCCTGCTCACACACTAGCTTCAAGTTACCCAGTGTCTGGGCGATATTGCTTGTTTGTTGTATTGGGGGGGGGGGGGGGGGGGAGAGAGAGAGGGAGGGGGGTCAAAGCTGCCATGTGCTTTCAGGACCATGGTCACGTGCAAAACTCCCTCAGCTATGGCATTTTACATTATCGTGACAACTTGCTATGCAGGAAACTGCTTCATTGAAGGGGCGAGGTGAATGGCACTCTGTATGGTAAAGATAAAAGAGAACACAGCCCTAAACATTATTGTCTAAGAGTCCCTGGGGTCTCAGAGGATGGACTCCCTAATTATAAGGGGGATGACATATTCTACAGATATGTTATCACTTTACATAGACAAGAAAACACCCATTTAGAAGAATATTATAGTAGAAAGTCACTGATCTATACATATATTTGTGCTTAAGAATTAAAACCTAAAATAACGCTCAACCTGTTTATAAAGGGACAATAGCAGCTATATCCTTTACAATAAAAAATAAAATAGCCATAAGCCAACTCTTATGTATCATAGCATTTACGCTGCAGCAAAAACAGTACAAGAAGGTATTGCTTAAAAACCACAGAGACTCCCTTTTCTTTATCATGTTTTAAAGGAGATTTCCAGAATTCCTGAATGACAAGATGTTGATGACCCTTATGGGTCAATGTCAGATGGGTGGGGTCCAACATCCCACACTAATACTAATCAGCTGTAAGGCTACGTTCACACTAGCGTTGCGCCGCCCTGCGTCGGCGACGCAACGCGCGACGCACGAAAAAATGCGCACAAACGCACGCAAAAACGCGCGCGTTTTGCGACGCGTGCGTCGTTTTTTGACGAGAATCGGACGCACAGAAAATGCAACTTGTTGCATTTTCTTGCGTCCGACGCTAGCGTCGTAAACGACGCAAGTGTCAAAAAACGCCACCCAAAAAACGCACGCGTCCCCTATGTTAAACATAGGGGCGCGTCGCCGCTGCGTCGCCGGCGCAACAGCGACGCACATTGGCGGAACGCCAATGTGAACGTAGCCTAAGAAGCACAGGCAGCTTGTACACATATTAACAAGAGCTGCACAGTGTAATGCTGCTCAACATGTAGTGGCCGCTGCAGAGTACTGCAGAACAGCGTCTATTCGTCTCACACGCAGCCCTAGTCCTATTCGGTGTTGTGGTCACGCAAGTTTACTTTGGATTGGTACATTACTGGCAAAGGATCAAAATTTCTGTATTTTTTGCCTTTGGAAAGTGGATCAATTTTCAGAAAGATTCATATCTCAGCATAAAAAACACACAGTATTTTACAATTTAACGTAAGACATACCAAAATTGAAATTTATTTGTCACAGATAAAATGAAAAAATATTAGTGAACATTTTAAATAGCACTGCAGTGCTGTTATCCAATATTACCGTGATTGCTGGAAGAAAGAGTTGCACTAAATGCAGAATTTACATTTGTTTGACGAAGGTCTGTAGTACAACGCTGGCAAACTGTAGCCTGTACTCTATGGACTTAGGAAGGGTAAGGGGACTTGACAGAAAGGAAACGTCAAAACGGTCCCTACACATGGTACAAACCAGACTGAACGCCTGGTATCATGTATTATATTATTATATATTGTATTAGAAAAAATGCAGATTAGCAGAAGGTCTTCAGTCACAATGAAGGTGACATTTATACTTATAAAAAAAAAAAAAAAATCAGACACCTAATTTTGTTTGTGGTTTATCATATACCCCAGGGGGTTGTAAGGACACATGAAGCCAGCTAGTCACACAAAAAAAAAGTTTGCACGGCTAATCTAAGTGTTCAGTCACAATGGATGGGGCCGTGGGTTGTAAGGACAGACACAAAGTCAGGTAGTGAGACGTAGACCATGGAGTGTTATGCACAAAAGTAAAAGTAAACCTGAGTCCAGGAGCCCTTGGGGACCTGATCTATGGCCTACAAGAAAACTGCAACCAACTACATATAAATAAAAACAACTTAAATTAATTGTTCCTTCTATACATTGATTTAAATAATGTGTAAACAGCGTTCTATTTGACCCGCACCCCTCCAACCAGTGTCAAGCTAGGAATACTGCTGGAGCATGGGTAAGAACTGCTCTACTGGGATAGACATGTGGGGATGAGCGAGAACAGTTGTCTATTACAGAGGGTGAACACTAATTATTTCCAGGGTTTGGAGTGTGGGCTGATGCTGCGGACAGACCGGGAACTGACGGAGCTGGCAGACGACGGGACTTGGCTGTTTCTGGAGTTGGCCGTTTTAGACTCTGATCTTCCAGTGGATAATCTGCTGAGACGACCTAAAAGCAACAAAATGTAGTGATACAATCTATATTGCAAATAATGTCTATTATATTCTGGGTTTAAGGTCCCCAGTAATAAATCCCAACAGTAATTTTTCTTTTATGTATATATTTAGCAAGAGCAGTAAAAATATCTATTCACAGTAACGCACCAGTGACCAAAACATCTACTGTAAATGTTACTAATGGCATCTCCCAGGCATAAGTCACTATTATTATAGTGTATTAAAGCAGATCTGTCACTAGGTTTCTCAATGCAAACTACAAATATTATTAAAGGGAACCGGTCATCAGGTTTTTTGATTATAAACCGTGCCCGTTACCTTTAAAGGGGTTGTCTGGTCTAAATCGATAAGTGGACAGCAGGGTCACTAGACGGGAAGCAACCTTGGCTCAATACAAAAATGAAACAGAAAACTGAGCCAGAGTACGACTTGAAAACATGCATGATGTAAGAGCATGTTCACACTGGCCACGGAAACAAAGAAAACCAAAGAAAAACAAACAATATGTGCATATACCCTAAAGAAAGTAAATAAGTAAAAAGCAAGTGCATTAAATAATTAACATAGGGTACTTCGTAAACACTGTTTTTGATAAAAAAAAAAGGATAAAGCTGATCCACCGCGGCAAGGTGTACCCAATTGGAACAGTAACTACACGCTCTAATGTTAAAACCTACCTAGTGTGAATAGTGGCAGAGAGTCACAGGGTCCCAACCGGACACCCAGCTTTGGAGGAACAATATATAAACTGCCAGCTCAGTGAAAGGGGGCCAAACCCTATTTGTACTGAATACAAAAATACGAAAAAGAAACAGAAAACTGAGCCAGAGTATGACTTGAAAACATGCATGATGTAAGAGCATGTTCACACTGGCCATGGAAACAAAGCCAAAGCACAGACCTTGAAAGGACAATAGACCTTCAGTACTAGCAGTTTCTCCACTATTTTCTATACAAATATTAATATTTTCTTAGTATTTACAAATTAGTAAAATGAGTTTTGTTTTCCCACAAAGCCATTTCTGGCAATAGAAACAGACAGCACAAGCCTGTACTTCTTCTATGCACCAGAATTGTACCCCATGAGCCATTTTGGGCTTGGTATCTGGGTCTATATCAACTAGTAGGTGTCAGGTTATCTGGGTACGGGCAGATTCTCTGCCTCTGGCACTCCGATTCTCACTGCACCTTTGTCCCAGCTCTCCTGCTGTCAATCATCTGACTACAATATGACATTTTGGGTGCATATACGGGAAGAACTCATTACAGTCACAAGTAAATGTTATCATAGCATAAATGTATGTTCTTCTTGCTCTCCTGTTCCATCACAACTTCATGTATGATGACTGAAGAAGAATCCTAGGAACATGAACCCATGAATGTAGGGAAGCAGTGGCAGCAACCTTTCTACGTATCAGAACAAGGGAAATGGTATTCTCTGCCATAAATCATATTCCTAAACAGATCAAGGTTTCATTTCACAAACCTATACTAGTGAGTACTCACTGGCAGTGTCTGATGGCATGAGTAATTTCTCTAGGTGTTGTTCTATTTTCTCCAGGTCGTCGCAAGAAAATCTGCATTTCTTCTCTGCAGCTGTGACAGGTTCTTTCAGACAGGTCCGTTTGCGAGCAGATTTGGTTTGGTCTGGTTGGGGTAGGCAGGTAGATGGGAATGAACCGGTTGTAAGGCCATCTTGGAATTTCTGAGCTATGACTTTCAAACCTGGGAGAAAACTACTTGGGTCAGAGGTCAACTCAGATCATATGATCTACAGTGATTACATG
Organism: Ranitomeya imitator; assembly: GCF_032444005.1. Classification (NCBI taxonomy): domain Eukaryota; kingdom Metazoa; phylum Chordata; class Amphibia; order Anura; family Dendrobatidae; genus Ranitomeya; species Ranitomeya imitator. The sequence continues at coordinate 409,185,214 of NC_091285.1, forward strand.
CTACATTTCAAGAATATTTAACACTTCTTGTATTCCGAAATCCCACATTACACTTTAATATTTTTCAAGCATATACAGTGGGTACAGAAAGTATTCAGACCTCTTTACTTTTTTCACTCTGTTTCATTGCAGCCATTTGGTAAATTTAAAAAAGTTCATTTTTTCTCATTAGTGGACACTCTGCACCCCATCTTGACTGAAAAAAAAAGTAGAAATGTTTGCATATTTATTAAAAATATCAAATTGTCACAACTATTCAGATCCATTGCTCAGACACTCATATTTAAGTCACATGCTATCCATTTCCTTGGCCATTAACCTGGCGAAGGTTACAAAAGAAGTTCTGCAGTACTCAAGGTTCCTAAAGAGCACAGAAGCCTCCGTAATCCTTAAATAGAAGAAGTTTGGGACCACCAGAAGTCTTCCTAGACCTGTCCGTCCAGCCAAACTGAGCAATCGTGGGAGAAGAGCCTTAGGGAAAGAGGTAAAGAAGAACCCCAAGATCACTGTGGCTGAGCTCCAGAGATGCAGTAGGGAGATGGGAGAAAGTTCCACATAGTCAACTATCACTGCAGGCCTCCACCAGTCGGGATTTTATGGCAGAGTGACCTGAAGGAATTCTCTCCTCAGTGCAAGACATATGAAAGCCCGCATAGAGTATATTTTATATTTTTATATATATATATATATATATATATATATATATATATATATATATATATATATATATATATATATATATATATATATATATATATATATATATATATATATATATATATATATATTTATATTAGTGGGGCAAAAAAGTATTTAGTCAGTCAGCAATAGTGCAAGTTCCACCACTTAAAAAGATGAGAGGCGTCTGTAATTTACATCATAGGTAGACCTCAACTATGGGAGACAAACTGAGAAAAAAAAATCCAGAAAATCACATTGTCTGTTTTTTTAACAATATATTTGCATATTATGGTGGAAAATAAGTATTTGGTCAGAAACAAAATTTCATCTCAATACTTTGTAATATATCCTTTGTTGGCAATGACAGAGGTCAAACACAAGGTTGCCACACACTGTTGTTGGTATGTTGGCCCATTCCTCCATGCAGATCTCCTCTAGAGCAGTGATGTTTTTGGCTTTTCGCTTGGCAACACGGACTTTCAACTCCCTCCAAAGGTTTTCTATAGGGTTGAGATCTGGAGACTGGCTAGGCCACTCCAGGACCTTGAAATGCTTCTTACGAAGCCACTCCTTCGTTGTCCTGGCGGTGTGCTTTGGATCATTTTCATGTTGAAAGACCCAGCCACGTTTCATCTTCAATGCCCTTGCTGATGGAAGGAGGTTTGCACTCAAAATCTCACGATACATGGCCCCATTCATTCTTTCATGTACCCGGATCAGTCGTCCTGGCCCCTTTGCAGAGAAACAGCCCCAAAGCATGATGTTTCCACCACCATGCTTTACAGTAGGTATGGTGTTTGATGGATGCAACTCAGTATTCTTTTTCCTCCAAACACGACAAGTTGTGTTTCTACCAAACAGTTCCAGTTTGGTTTCATCAGACCATAGGACATTCTCCCAAAACTCCTCTGGATCATCCAAATGCTCTCTAGCAAACTTCAGATGGGCCCGGACATGTACTGGCTTAAGGAGTGGGACACGTCTGGCACTGCAGGATCTGAGTCCATGTTGGCGTAGTGTGTTACTTATGGTAGGCCTTGTTACATTGGTCCCAGCTCTCTGCAGTTCATTCACTAGGTCCCCCCCGCGTGGTTCTGGGATTTTTGCTCACCGTTCTTGTGATCATTCTGACCCCACGGGGTGGGATTTTGCGTGGAGCCCCAGATCGAGGGAGATTATCAGTGGTCTTGTACGTCTTCCATTTTCTAATTATTGCTCCCACTGTTGATTTCTTCACTCCAAGCTGGTTGGCTATTGCAGATTCAGTCTTCCCAGCCTGGTGCAGGGCTACAATTTTGTTTCTGGTGTCCTTTGACAGCTCTTTGGTCTTCACCATAGTGGAGTTTGGAGTCAGACTGTTTGATGGTGTGCACAGGTGTCTTTTTATACTGATAACAAGTTTAAACAGGTGCCATTACTACAGGTAATGAGTGGAGGAAAGAGGAGACTCTTAAAGAAGAAGTTACAGGTCTGTGAGAGCCAGAAATCTTGATAGTTTGTTTCTGACCAAATACTTATTTTCCACCATAATATGCAAATAAATTGTTAAAAAAACAGACAATGTGATTTTCTGGATTTTTTTTTCTCAGTTTGTCTCCCATAGTTGAGGTCTACCTATGGTGTAAATTACAGACGCCTCTCATCTTTTTAAGTGGTGGAACTTGCACTATTGCTGACAGACTAAATACTTTTTTGCCCCACTGTGTATATATATATATATATATATATATATATATATATATATATATATATATATATATATATATATATATATACATACACACATATATATATACACACACACACCGTATATACTCGAGTATAAGCCGACCCCCCTAATTTTGCCACAAAAAACTGGGAAAACTTATTGACTCGAGTATAAGCCTAGGGTGGAAATGCAGCATTTACCGGTGAATTTCAAAAATAAAAATAGATCATTATTGCCCCATAGCTGTGCCATATAGTGCTCTGCATGTTCATTATTGCCCCATAGCTGTGCCATATAGTGCTCTGCATGTTCATTATTGCCCCATAGCTGTGCCATATAGTGCTCTGCACCGTTCATATTTCCCCATAGCTCTGCCATATAGTGCTCTGCACCGTTCATATTTCCCCATAGCTCTGCCATATAGTGCTCTGCACCGTTCATATTTCCCCATAGCTCTGCCATATAGTACCCTGCACCGTTCATATTTCCCAATAGCTGTGCCATATAGTGCTCTGCACCGTTCATATTTCCCCATAGATGCTCCACATAAATCTCTGCCATTGCTGCTGCTGCTGCAATAAAAAATAAAAAATGCCATACTCACCTTTCTTGCTTGCAGCTCCCAGCGTCCGGTCCCGGCGTCTCTCCGCTCTGACTGATCAGGCAGAGGGCGCTGCGCACACTATATGCGTCATCGCGCCCTCTGACCTGCACAGTCAGAGCGAAGAGACGCCGGGAAGATGGAGTGGCGCCCGGCGGCTGGAACGGGGACAGGTAAATATGCGATATTTACCTGGTCCCGGCGTCCGGCTCCTTCTCCCGGACAGCTGGTCTTCGGTGCCGCAGCCTCTTCCTCTATCAGCGGTCACCGGCACTGCTGATTAGAGAAATGAATGTGTGGCTCCACCCCTATGGGAGGTGGAGCCGCTTATTCATTTCTCTAGTGAGCGGTCCCACATGACCGCTGAACAGTGGAAGAGCTGCAGCACCGAAGACCGTGGGACAGGTGGGGAGCGCCAGGATCGCTGGAAGCAGGTAAGTATGCCTCAGCGCCCTCACCCGCCGACCCTGCCACCCACCTTGACTCGAGTATAAGCCGAGAGGGGCACTTGCAGCCCAAAAATTTGGGCTGAAAATCTCGGCTTATACTCGAGTATATATATATATATATATATATATATATATATATATATATATATATATATATATATATATATATATATACTCAGACTATGAGAAATAAGATACTCTGGTCTGATGAGACAAAGATAGACCTTTTTGGTGATAATTCTAAGCGGTATGCGTGGAGAAAACCATGCACGGCTCATCACCTGCCCAATACAATCCCAACAGTGAAACATGGTGGTGGCAGCATCATGCTACGAGGGTGTTTTTAAGCTGCAGGGACAGGACGACTTGTTGTCATTGAAGGAAACATGAATGCAGCCAAATACAGAGATATCTTGGATGAAAACCTCTTCCAGAGTGCTCTGGATATCAGACTTGGACGAAAGTTCACCTTCCAGCAAGACAATGACCTTAAGCACACAGCTAAAATAACAAAGGAGTGGACCATTCTTGACTGGCCCAGCCAGAGCCCTGACCTAAACCCAGATGAGCATCTCTGTAGAGGCCTGAAAATGGCTGTCCACCAATGTTCACAATCCAACCTGACGGAACTGGAGAGGATCTGCAAAGAAGAATGGCAGAGGATCCCCAAATCCAGGTGTGAAAAACTTGTTGCATCATTCCCAAGAAGACTCATGGCTGTACTAACTCAAAAGGGTGGTTCTACTCAATACTGAGCAAAGGGTCTGAATACCTACGACCATGTGATATTTCAGTTTTTTGTTGTTTTTTTTTACACATTTGCAAAAATTTCTACATTTGTTTTTTTTTCAGTCAAGATGGGGTGCAGAATGTACATTAATGATAAAAAAAAAGTTAGTCTTACCAGTAGTTCGGTTTCTAGGAACCTTCCATGACCGCATAGGAGGTTGTTTCCACGCCCTAATGGGGAACAGGAAGAACAAAGAGGTTAAAAGACCCTCCCACCTCTTACTCGCCCATGACTTATAACAAATCCCAGAGCTCCTGGATATTTTAAAATCCCAAGAAATAATCAAGGAACATAGGGAAGGCTATTAGCGCTGTCGTGGAAGGTCCCTAGAAACTGAATTACCGGTAAGACTAATTCTATTTTCTCTAGTCACCTTCCACGACAGAATAGCAGGATTACCAACCTATTTTGCAGCTGGGGGGGGGGGGGGGGGACCACGGCCTGGAGAACCTTCCAGCTGAAGGTCAGGTCCTTGCTGGACAGCAAGTCCAACCTATAATGTTTTGTGAAGGTATGGATGGACGACCATGTGGCGGCCCTACAAATCTGTTCTGTAGATGCGCCAGCTCTTTCTGCCCAGGAGGCTGAAGGGTCATTCCATAGCAAGTGATCCAAATATGAATATTTTTTTTACCTGACGTCTTTAGATTTTTTTTATTTTGTTTTTATGAAGTACAACTTTTGTTAATTACAAATTAAAAGTTTAGAATTTTTTTCTTCATCAGTAAATTTTTTACAGATTTTTAAAGTTTTGAAAAAGTGCGGATTTTGGCCTGGTATGGCTTTACATTTTTTATCATATCTCGGGCTAGAATTAAGATAAAGAGGTGGGAGAGGCATCATTGTTCTCAGAACGGTGCCAGCTTTCATTTGATATGTCACAAGACTTGATATTTTGTTTTGGAGAAATCAAATTCAAAATTTTGATGCGCAATTGTGAAAAAAACGTATGTTTTAAAATTGTTAAAACATGCATGTGTGTTACTTGTGTTCTTGTTTATGTTTGCACAGGGATTCAACTTGGGACCTGTCAAATTTGTATTTTTTTTTTTTTAAGCCTTGAATTATCTGATTTTATGTTTGTGTGAGTTTCTTCCCTTTTTCTTTTCAAATTACAACGTATTGAACTCAACATTTATATACAACAATAAAGAAACACAAAAAACAAATCCCAGAGTGCCAGAATAATAATAATAATAATTACATCTTAATCATCATAACACAACATGCTCAGCATTTTCAACCTGAATTCATTGAACAAGCCAAAAGAAAAAAGGTCATCATATCCTCAAGTGTGATTTTCCAAATACAGTCTCATCCTAATTATATGTTAAAAACAAGATTAAAAAAGAACCAATATTTTTACCACCTATTTATACATGTAACAATTTTTTTTCTATATCACTAAACATGTCATTTATGAAGTGTTTAAGAAGAATAGTCCAGGAGTTAAATCCTCGTTTTATAAAATATGAACTAATCAAACAATTAATAGTAGGTTGTTACACTGGCCTTTTATCAATGTGTCCCTTCTAGTGGGTGAAATGTCATCTTGTCCATAAGTGCTCACTAGCAATGGCCATTTCCTTTTGTGTCAGAGTATGGACGGCCGGTCATGGTGCTCGGCTCCACCTGAGTCAATATCTGATTTTTGTAACTTTTACAATGTCTTGTTTTCTTGGATACACAAAGGACGGCGCTGGACCAGAAGCTGCAGAAAAGTCACTTCTACTTCTTCATTTTCACAATCTTTGGAGAGTACAGTAGCCACAGGTCATATTCACAGGTCACATCACCAGTTCGGTCATCCATTGCCGATCTTGTGCCGCCTTCTACCACGTCATGGACGTCACTCTCTTTGCTGAATGAAAAAACCCTTCTGTTTCACTACATTGGATGACAGTCCGGTATTGCTGCTGAGTCCCCTTTCTGCTTCCTGTAACCGAGGTTTTCACAAACTCTCCTCCTCTTCGTAGTCCTGGTTTGTACAATACATGGACTGGATGTTAAGAATATTTTTCTCCCTCCATTTGAGGAGTTGCCTGGGTGTTAAGATTTGGTGTGAATTTGGCCTCTGGAGGCCTGAGCTGCCGGCCGGTCATCTGCTCTGCAGTCACTGTCTACCCCTGGTCATTCTCAGGTTGAGCCCTAACAAAGCTTTCTCCTCTGTCCTCTTCTGCTTATAAGCTGTAATATAACAAAATAATACAGTAATATCTAAAAATCATGGATTATTTGGTATATATAGACCCCACAATGTTAGACTACAGGCTGAACAGATCTGAATGCGAGATTTTCGAACTGACACTAATAGTTTTATTTTTTAAAATATGATCCCATCACGATCCCAGCTTGTATTTTGGTACAAATATGGCTAGGAGCATAGCAGGCACATGTGCAGTTTTTGAAATTTTTAAATTAAACTTTTTTTTGGAAATGCGTTTTAAAGTTTTGCACTTGCATTCGCATAGGTAAAATATTAAATCAAAGATACTCTTGTGACATATCTGGTGAAAGCCTGTACAGTTCTGAGTAGAATGGTGTTTATTTTGTTTCTCTATCTTTTTTCTAGCCTCAGTTATGGGGAGAAAGGTAAAGGCAGGCAACACCGAAATTCGTACTTTCCGAACTTTGAAAATCAATGAAAAAAATTTTTAAAAAAAAATCTAGAATTTTTTTTTCTTCACATTTTGCATTCTCTGACACACTATTACCAAATAACAAAATCTCAAAAGAATTAAAAATATAGTGGTAAAAATCATTGGTTCACTTGACATGGAATGACCCTGAGGTAGCTCTTGTGGAGTGAGCTTTAATGCCCACCGGCGGCGTCATAACTTGAGCCAGGTATGATTCAGCAATCACTCTTCTGATCCATCCTGCAATGGTACTTTTTGCTACTTTCCTACCTTTATTCCACCCTGAAGGGTTAATAAACAGGTTTGAGTCTATTCTCCATGATTTGGTCTGCTCTAGGTAATATAAAATCGTTCTATGGACATCAAGAGTATGAAATTCTCTCTTCTGCATTTTTGGGGATTTTGGCAGAAGGAGGGGAGCAGTATTTCCTGTAAGCGGTGGAAGTCCGAAACAACCTTGGGTAGGAATGATGGATCAAGTTGTAGTACTAAACGGTCATCTCTAGCCGTAAAGTAAGGGTCTCTAATGAACAGTGTTTGAAGTTCTCCAAACGTCTTGCTGTGGTAATTGTCACCAAGAAAGCTGCTTTAAAGGAAAGAATCTGGGGAGTACATGACAAAAGAGGTTCGAATAGAGATCACGTGAGGCCCTTAAGAACTATATTTAAGATGGAGGAATAATAAGCTGTTTCCGGGGACAATTCCTTAGAGCTGACACCATGAATCTTTTAATCCACTGGTGGAAACCTAGGTCGCAGAGAGAGACGGAACTAAGGGCCGAGACCTGGACCTTTAAAGGTACTAGGCCTCAGACCTAGCTCTAGGCCTTTTTATAAAAAGTCCAGGATCTGAGATCTATTGGGGTGAAAAGGGTCTGATAGGTTAGGCATGCACCAGGATGAAATTTTTTTCCACATTTTATTGTATATCACATTAGTGACTGGTTTTCTGGACGTCTGTAGAGTGGCAATTACTTTGTCCGACAGCCCCTTCGCACGGAGTACCTGGGCTTCAGGAGCCAGGCAGCTAACTTCAGTCTTCCGGGATCCGGATGATGTATGGGTCCCTGAGATAGAAGTGGAGCGCCCCCAGACACAGGGCCACGACGTTTTGGTACCGGGCCTCTCTGGTTCAGTTCTGAGGCAGTCACGGTGGCTAGGCCTGGTCCGCGACCCTGCTAAGGGGCGTCCAATGAAGGTGGAAGAGTACAGTCTGTCAGGGGTTTGTGACGCCATCTGTGGTGTTCGGTCAGGGTGACCGACGCTGCTGTGGGGTCCGCTGGGGTGATGGAATAGCAGCCAGATGGTATACCTTCCCACAGGTGAAGTAAATCCCCAGGGCTTCCCAGTAGTGTGGATGGAGATGGTGTGAGGTGCAGGCAATAACGAGGACACAGGATTGCAGTCTCTTTACCTTTTACTGAAGGCTTCAGTACACTCAGTCCAGAGCACGTTCAACCGGGCTATCAGAGACCGGCCGGTCCGATGGGCACATCCAGAGTTTCCCTCGCAGATGGAAATCGTTGCCTACCAATAGCGCCTGTGTGTTGTAGTCCTACCGTGCTGAGCATTCGGAATAGTCCTCACAACTGCTGTTCTCTTTCATTCGTTCTCTACAGCTCTCTCTCTCTCTTTCTTTGGTTCCAGATGTTGCTAGTTTCTAACATCCCCCAGATATGTTATGGCTAGGACGCCACCCCTTTGGCGGGAAGGCTTGGAGGTCTTCCGGGACCCTAGAGACGCCCCTCTCCCAATGTTGCCACCTATGTCTTCGTAGGTGTAGAGGTAGACAGCCAACCTATAATCAACTGTCCAGCGGAATTTGAATTAATGCGTGAAGTCAGTTACTCCTACGGTGATCCGGCCACCGACTACGCGCCTCAGTAAGATGTTGCCTTCCTCGGCACGACTCTTACTGGCTCTCCTTTGTGCTGATCTCGTTTACACTGTTCCACAATATTCTTCCCCTCTTGTCTCTTCCTTAGGATACCGCCGCAAGGTGTGCAGGTGCGGTTCCGTAACATTCTGTTCTGTCGCTAGGCACCTGCCAGGTTCCCACGCCTGACAGGGACCCCCCTGTGCCTTCTCCCCGCAACACCCCCTGCCACGGGATGTTGCCTGGTTCCAACCCAGTCAGCTTCTGACTAACTTCCTCCCCAACCCCTAGTTTTACCAGTGTGAGGAGTGGCCCAATAAATAAAGCCTTTTGCTCCCCCTAGTGGCCGGAGTGTGAAGTGTAATGTGTTCTGGTGAGGAGAACTCTTTAGTGCCATCGGACGTACCGCTACTCGCCTTGGGGCCATACTGCAACGACCAGGTCTCTGGGGCGCTGCAGAAGGTCCATGTTGGTAGGTAGCTGTACTGGGCCATCCACTTGGAGATTGATTACCAGACTGAACCAGCTTCGTTTTGGCCACATCAGTGCCACCAGGATAGTTGGAACTCGATCCTCCCTGATTTTGAAGGGTTTTACCTAACATTGGGATTGGGGGATAGGCTAGGCGAAAGTTCCATTGCTGAACAAATGTGTCTACCCCTTTGGAATTGTCCCTGGGATTTAGGGAGAAATTATTGCGGAGTTGCGAATTTTGAGCCGAGGCAAACAGGTCGATGTCTGGTAGACCCCATCTGGACACTAGCATTGCAAAAACCTCTCGATTCAGTCTCCACTCTCCCGTATATTCTGCCGACTTAGAAAATCTGCCTGCAGGTTGGAGGATCCTTTTAAACGAACAGCTGTCAAGGACAGGAGATGCCTTTCGACCCAACAAAATATTTGGCTTGATATAGTCTTTAGATTGTCGAACCTTGTGACCCCCTGATGGTTTTAGGTTGGCCACTGTGGTGACGTTGTCTGAATATACTCATATGATGACCTGTAATCATCCTGCTTGCTGCCAGAAAGGTTTCCTCTACCGCCTTCAGTTCTCTGACATTGGATGATCTGGCAGCCATCCCTGGACTCGAGACCCTGAAAATAGGTATGTAGAACTATACCCCCCCCATCCCCTCTGGCTGGCATTTGTGGTTACCATGATAAGAGGTGACTGATCCCACATGCTACCCCTTTTCTGGAGATTTCCAGGATTTAGCCACCATGCCATAGATGCCCTCACTCTGCCAGGGGTCTGAACTCTTGTTTAGGGAATTGGGGTTCACCATCCAGTTATTTAAGATGTGAGCTTGTAGGGTCCTGGAGTTTGCTTGGGCCCAGGGTACCGACTGAATGCACGCCGTCATGGAGCCCAAAACAGACATTGCCACTCAGAGGGTAGGAGATCTCAGTTTTTTGAAATTCACAATTTTTTCCATCAGGTTGAGGCGATGATCTTCTGGGAGGAAGGTCATCTGCCTCTTGGAATCTAGAACTAGTCCTAGGAATTTCCTTGCTGTGGAGGGTTGGAGCTCTGATTTTTTTAAATTCAGGATCCACCCTAAAGACTGAAGGACATCTAGCACTTTCCGTACGTGATCCCTGAGGATATGAGTAATCGGGGCTATGATTAACAGGTCGTCTAAGTATGGTACTATACAGATGTCCTGTCCGCGAATGTAGGTCACGGTCTCTGCCATAATTTTTAAAAATATCCTTGGCGCTGACGAGATGCCGAAAGGGAGCACATTGTATTGATAGTGTTTTATTTGTTGATTTTGGAGAACCGCAAATCTTAGATATTTTCTGTTACGGGGAAGAATAGGAATATGAAAATAGGTATCTTTTAGATCTATTGTTGCCATCACAAAATGGGGGCCTATTACTGGAATTGCCGTTTTTACTGATTCCATATTGAATTTTCGATACGTGACATGACGATTTAGACCCTTCAGGTTATTATACGTGCATCCCCAGAAGGTTTCCTTACTATAATGAGTCGAGAGTAGTGACCTCTCCCCAACTCGTGATCCGGTACTGGTGAGATAACATTCACATTCAGAAGGCCCTGAAGATCTGATACTAAGAGGTCCCGAGCACCTGGGGAGGGAAGAGAGGTGACTCTTAACCCCTGAGGGGGAAGGGATTGTAATTCTATTAAGAGACCTTCCCTGATGATGTTGAGAACCCAATCGCTTTCTGAAACTAACATCCACTGGGAAAGGAACCTTAAGAGCCTCCCCCCTACAGTGCCAGAGTCATTGTTTGTCTTCCTGCTGTTTTGGGGGAACAAGGATGTTTTTGCCCCTCCCCTTAGCATAGCAACACCTTCCCGTTTCCCCCCCAAAAAAAAACAACTCTTTTTTGTCGGTTTTTGTTCAGGTAGAGACTTCTTGTCTGTGGCCTTTTCTAAAATTTAATCTAGGGCAAGCACGAAAACATATTCACCTTTAAATGGGATGGAGCAAAGTTTAATTTTTGACGATATCTCCGCTCCACATTTTAAGCCATAGGGCCCTCCTAGCAGAGTTGGATTGGGCCATAGCTTTGGCGGCTACACGGACCGACTTGGCTGGGGCATCAGCCAGGAACCCCGATTAATTATTCAGTAACTGATATATGGTTCGCTAGTTGATCCATCCACCGGCAAAGGGACCTAGCCACACATGTGGCGGCGATATTAGTTTAAGGGAAGAAGCAGAAGTCTCCCAAGATTTTCTCAAAAGACTCTCCACCTTCCTATCCATTGGGTCCTTTAGCTGAGAGGAATCCTCAAAGGGGAGAGAGGTCCTTTTAGCTACCCTTGACACCTGTATGTCCACTTTAGAGATCTCCCAATTAACAGATTCTCCCTCCAAGGGAAATCTATGTTTTAGTTCAGATGGAGTACTTAAGCGTTTTTCCGGAGACTCCCACTCCTGGGAAATCATGTTTAGGACATTCTCATGGACAGGGAATCCTATCTGTTTTCCGCTTTTAGACCATCAAACAATTCATACTGGATCATTTTTGGGGGTTGCTCCTCCTCAACGCCCATAGTATTACGTACTGAGCAAATTAGGTCCTCCATGAATTCTATGGAGAAAAAAATATTGTCTTTTTTCAGAAGATCTTCAAGGTGAAGATTCCTCCCATCTCATTGAGGCCGAACTGAAGGATTCCTCTGAATCAGAGTCAGAGGGCTCAACATATATCTTCCTTTTCTTAGGGGCAGATGGACCTGGAGACAGAGGTGTAGGGGGAGGAGGTGTCAAAGAAGCAAGGGAGGACTGAACCTCTTGTTTCACAAGGGTCCGTATTTCTTCTATTAGAGAGGGGTGTTCAGCCCTAATCACTGTGTCAGTACAACCACGGCATAATTTCTTCTCCCATCTGGACGGGAGCTTCTTGAAACAGATGGGGCATTTAGGTACTGATTTAGAGTTTGTGTGTGTAGACTTGTCTCCTTAAGACAGAGAAAGGGAGAGAAGTAACACACAGGGACTGAAACTTAAACCCCTGTACTAGGACCCCCCTCCATTTCCCATACACTTACTGGGGCAGGGTTAACGCTGAGCTCTGCAGACGCAGGGTCGGTTGCAGAAACATCTTCCATGCGGCATAGCTTACCTGAAGGCATCTTCTGGAGGGTTTATATAGGTTATAAACCCTCCCTCAGCATAGTTATCATTCCCCCTCTTCCTCCCTGGGTCCTGAGCAGGCATTCGCTAACTTCAGCGTGCTCCGCAAGCCGTTCAGTCCTCCGGAGGCCGCAATGGCCGAAAACCCGGACGCGCTTGCGCTTCACGGTGTTACGCAAGGCCCGGAAGTGATGCACTATGACGTCACTTCCGGGATGCCGAACAATGCGCGCAGGAGGAGGAAGGCCGGAGGGGTCGGGAGGCCTCTGACCAGCGGTCACTGGCCCGCTTATCCCCCAGAAGAGGCGCAGGAGGGCCAGGAAAGGTCCCTGTATCCACTGACGTCGGGGAGACTGCAGCAGCTTTTCTGCAGAGGAGGGCTCTTGACCGCTACTGCCTGGCTAGTCAAAGCAGGCAATACTGTAGTTGCCGACCACACAGCATACCCTATAACCTCTCCGTGCCCCATGGGGTCAAGGAAAGATACTAGCGAGTAGGAGGTGGGAGGGTCTTTTAACCACTGTGCTTCCTGTCCCCCATTAGGGCGTGGAGACAACCTACTATGCTGGCGTGGAAGGTGACTAGAGAAAAGAACATTTTTGAATTTACCAAATGGCTGCAATGAAACAAAGACTGAAAAATTTAAAGGGGTATGCATACTTTCCGTACCCACTGTACTTAGTGGAGACAAAAATGTATTTCAATGTACATTCTGTCTACAACTATAAAGGCTCATACCCCTCTGCCTGATCTTACATGCCACGTCATGTGATTTTACCACTATTCAAGGTAACCTCAGAACACAGAACTAATGTTGGTTCTGAATGCTCCCCTTCTCTTATGGGGTGTTATGTCAGATCAGGACTTGCATCTCATGCAAGCCAGCCCCTTGACCAAGTCTGTTCTCTGTAGTCACAGATCAGAGGTGGTGATTTGCTACATGCAAGACAGCCTTCAGTCCAAGCCTCATCACAGGCTGTGTCCCAGGTTTGATTTACTTAAGGTACCGTCACACTAGACGATATCGCTAGCGATCCGTGACGTTGCAGCGTCCTCGCTAGCGATATCGTCCAGTGTGACAGGCAGCAGCGATCAGGCCCCTGCTGTGCTGTCGCTGGTCGGGGAAGAAAGTCCAGAACTTTATTTCGTCGCTGGACTCCCCGCAGACATCGCTGAATCGGCGTGTGTGACACCGATTCAGCGATGTCTTCACTGGTAACCAGGGTAAACATCGGGTAACTAAGCGCAGGGCCGCGCTTAGTAACCCGATGTTTACCCTGGTTACCATCCTAAAAGTAAAAAAAACAAACAGTACATACTTACCTACAGCCGTCTGTCCTCTGCACTCCTCCTGTACTGGCTGTGAGCGTCGGTCAGCCGGAAAGCAGAGCGGTGACGTCACCGCTCTGCTTTCCGGCCGCTGTGCTCACACAGACAGTACAGGAGGAGTGCAGAGCACAGCGCTGGAGGACAGACGGCTGTAGGTAAGTATGTACTGTTTGTTTTTTTTTACTTTTAGGATGGTAACCAGGGTAAACATCGGGTTACTAAGCGCGGCCCTGCGCTTAGTTACCCGATGTTTACCCTGGTTACCGGCATCGTTGGTCGCTGGAGAGCGGTCTGTGTGACAGCTCTCCAGCGACCAAACAGCGACGCTGCAGCGATCCGGATCGTTGTCGGTATCGCTGCAGCGTCGCTAAGTGTGACGGTACCTTTACTCCTCTTCACCTTCCCTGCTGTGGTATGCAGCCATCCTTATAATGTCACATAAGAGCTGTGCTGGAGTGCTTCACAAGCTATGAATGTGCATAATGTAACAACACGCAGAAGAGAAGAGCCGACCATAAAGTCCAAAGTGCGGTGAGAAAATAAATAAAAATGATTAATTACAATAGTATGCAGGTTAAAAATGGGAAAACCAAATCAATGTACACAGAAAAGATCATTAAAAACAAGGTTGCACATCCATTCCACATAACTTCTTGTATGCACTTTATTGATTATAACCTTTACATCGGTACGGGCACTTTGTAATTGGCCGAGTTTACATCTTATTGTTTATGGCCATTTTTCATCTGGGTGTGCGACCTTGTTTTTAATCAACTTTTTGTGTACATCGATTTGGTTTTCCCATTTTAACCTTCATACTATTGTAATTAATAAATATTATTGATTTTCTCACCACACTTTGATTGGACTTTATGGTCGGCTCTTCTCTTCCGCGTGTTGTTTCTCTATGATACCCCGTCTGTCCTATTTGAATGATATATAGTCCAGCTTCACATTTGCAGGGATATTACCTTTAGTCACATGGTAGTTTGATTATTATTACACATTGGTACCCTGCGGGTGTGTGCACACGTTCAGGATTTTTCGTGTTTATTTCACAATAAAAACGCTTAAAAAACGCATACATATGCATCCTATCATTTAGAATGCATTCTGCAATTTTTGTGCACATGATGCGTTTTTTTTCCACGAAAAAAAACACATCGCAGTAAAAAAAAAAAAAAAAAAGTAGTATGTTCATTAATTTTGCGGATTTTTCGCGTTTTTCCCGCTATTTAATGCATTGGGGGGGAAAAACGCGAAAAAAAAAAACGCATGCGGATTTCTGGCAGAAATGTCCGGTTTTTGTCAGGAAATTTCTGCAAGAAATCCTGAACGTGTGCACATACCCAGCCACTGTGAGCATCCATTGTTTTTGTTTACTATGTGCATAATGTGTATGGACATGGCTCCTGTGCCACCTGCCTGCACCTTCATAACTTATATGTGATCTGTCAAGAAACATGGAGTGACAGCTGCAGAAGCAAGGAAAAAGCAGCAGCAGTATAACACAAAAAGGAAGATGGGAGAGAGGGAGGGGTGGAATATCAAACCGCCATGCCACCTGCAATAAGTCGTGGTGGAGGGGCTGGCTCACAGAAGGAGCAAGAAGCAAGCTATGCCCACTGATGTGTGACTGCAGAGAGAAGCCTTGGACAGGGAGCTAGCTTGCATAAGGAGCAAGAAGCAAGCTATGCCCTTTGATCTCTTACCAGAAAGGAGCGCTAGCAGCAGCGCTGTACTAATGTGATAGTGAGTACTAGTAAAATGACGTGGAGTGGCATATAAGAACAGGAAATTTTTGGTGAGAATGTGGATTGGGCTACTTTTTTTTAATCATTCCAGAGTATCCCTTTAACAATCCTAAGAGGGAACATGAATCAGGAATTGGTTATATTTATTAACTTTTAGCACCCTATTATAATGGGACCATTCATTGTAAATAAAATCATCCCCTTACCTCCTGAAAGCATGAATAAGTTTTCAAATCCTCTCTCACACATTGTTGTTGCAGCTTGGCTGGCTATCCGCTCATCTTCGTCATAGAGGATAATAATTTTGCCATGGGCGTTTTTCTTATTACAGTTGTTAAGTAGAAAAGGTAAGTGGTAGTTATGATGCTAATATCTAAAAGATGGCCATACACATTGTACTATGGTTGAAAATTGACACAATGATTGTTTCAGCTGACCGATAAGAGATCAGCATTGTCTGAGGAGACATTGACAATCTTTGAAACAATGTTCCCAGAAGGATTAGGGTACCGTCACACAGTGCCATTTTGATCGCTACGACGGCACGATTCGTGACGTTCCAGCGATATCCATACGATATCGCTGTGTCTGACACGCAGCAGCGATCGTCGCTGGATCTCCCGCTGTCATCGCTGGATGTGTGTGTGTGACACCGATCCAGCGATGCGTTCGCTTGTAACCAGGGTAAACATCGGGTTACTAAGCGCAGGGCCGCGCTTAGTAACCCGATGTTTATCCTGGTTACCATCGTAAATGTAAAAAAAAAAAAAAAAACAGCACATACTTACATTCCGGTGTCAGTCAGGTCCCTCGCCGTCTGCTTCCCGCACTGACTGACTGCCGGCCGTAAAGTGAAAGCAGAGCACAGCGCGGGAAGCAGACGGCAAGGGACAGACACCGGAATGTAAGTATGTAATGTTTGTTTTTTTTTACGCTGGTAACCAGGGTAAACATCGGGTTACTAAGCGCGGCCCTGCGCTTAGTAACCCGATGTTTACCCTGGTTACCCGGGGACCTCGGCATCGTTGGTCGCTGGAGAGCGACCACACAACGACTTACCAACGATCACGGCCAGGTCGTATCGCTGGTCGTGATCGTTGGTAAATCGTATAGTGTAACGGTACCCTTACCCTTCTTTTACCATATGTCCTCGAATGTGCATGGCCAGTTTGAAGGATGATGGAGCAGTTATTCACCACACAGTTTGTTTAATGGCTGCTCCACCATAGATACTAAATAAAATGCAAACAAAAAACCCTCATGTATCCCCATAAAAGGTACATATCAATAAGGACAGCTTGTCCGTAAAAAAAAAAAAAAAAAACAAGTCCTCACACAGTTAAATCAACACTTAAATTAAAAAGTCATGGGTCAAAAAAAAATTGCAATGGGGGTGGAGGTTTGGTTTGCCTGGAGATCGAAGGAGACGTGTGTTTCCGAGCTCCTGCAATTCCTCAGTCGAATTGACTTTAAAAAGTATAAGATTTGTGGTTCTATCAACCAAAAAGCTAGCTAAAGCCTTCAGGACCAAGCCTGGATGCCAAGGAAGAGGAGGATTCAAGTCCACAAGGATATGACAGCCTGTTTTACATGGACCCGGGAAGCGAACGAACATCGAAGGCACAAGTTTCTCTGTTACCAAGAAGGTGACGTTGGAGAAAATTGACATTATACTGCTCATTCATCCCAAGACTCTATGTCCTCAATTAGTTTAAACACGGAGTACAATGAGAATCTGCCTGAAAATGACAACAACAATCCATCCAGCTCAGATGACAATATCTCACTAATAATATTAACAATGGCATCTCATTGCAGGAAGTACAATCGGACACTATCTCTTAAAGAAAGGGACATATGACATTGATCTGACATTCAGTCTGAGGTGGACACGGATATAAACCATATTGACCTGTTTGAGAATATTAAAGCCTCGGATCTCCCAGTAACTGAGGAATATACCGTGTATTGGAACTGTGTAATGTGCTATTCAAATCATTTACAAAATCACTTACAAAGCTTTCTTCTGCTTTCAAAATGAAAGACACGATTCTCAGTGATCCTTCTATAAAAAAGGATTCCTCCTCTAATAAATCAAGTAGCAGATCTGAAACAGACTAGGATGTTAAGGGACCTGACACACCAAGACTTAACACATCTGCTCACATATCTTCGCTAAGAAGACAATAAAAGACTAAGAACCGCAAGGTTCGAAACATGTCTGCCCATGCTATTCTTCCCACACTGGGGGTTGTGATTTTTATGCTGATTTGATGACTCATCTTAAAGAAATTTTTCAATAAAATGTAAAAGTTGTTATGGGACTGTTTGAGCTGGATTCCCTACTTGATTGATTGCTCTTCCTGCCGCACTGCAGTTTCCGTGCTCGGAGTCCTGGAAGATGTGATGGGCGAGCTGACTTTTTTGTACTTTTTTTTGCCATACGAGATTTAAGTACGACAATTCAACAGGTACTCGAAACTCAAAATGCGTTAATTTCCTCAGAAATTATAAATACCAACATGAAAATCGAAAACACACAAAGTATTGTTTTAGATCTGCAACAAAGTCAAAAAACAAACTGCAGCTTCCTTTAAATCACTACAGAAGGAGGTGTAAGGAAAAATTACTTGAAAATTAGAGGAGTACCAGAAAAAGCAAATTTATCAGTTAGATAACTTTATTACAAACATGGCATCCCAACTCATCCTAGAATTATCTAAGGAAAAAAATTGTCCTTAAAGGGAACCTGTCACCCCCCCCCCAGGCGTTTGAAACTAAAAGAGCCACCTTGTGCAGCAGTAATGCATTCTGACAAAGGTAGCTCTTTTAGTTATTGGTGCTGTAAATGCAGAAATAATCCGTTTTGTAATTTGTCCGAAATACCTGTCTTCAGTCCTAGAGGCAGGCCTTTCCCCCCTGCTGCAGACGCCACACAGCCGTCACCCAATTTTTCTTGAGTGTCTAAGCCACTCACCCAGGTCGCAGTGCGCATGCCCAGGAATCCCAGCCCCGCAGTGTGAATAAATCATAAGACAATGAAGAGCGGGGATTCACAAGCAGGGCGGCCGCACAGGAGCAGTCAGCTGGACTGCATATGGGGACAGATGGGCAGCGCTCACTGCACCTGCCCCAGGCAAGACAAAAGAGCGCAGGCAGATTTCAAAACAAATAGCGCTGAGGAGACGACGCCCGGCGCCAAGAAGACTTGAGTGATGGCTGTGTGGCGTCTGCAGCAGGGGGGAAAGACCTGCCTCCAGGACTGAAGAAAGGTATTTCGGACAAATTACAAAACGGATTATTTCTGCATTTACATCACCAACAACTAAAAGAGCCACTAAAAGAGTGAGGAGTGACCTAATAAATAGAACCTTTGCTCCCCCTAGTGGCCGGAGTGTGAAGTGTAATGTGTGCTGTGATACCTGGTCAGATGAACTCCTTTAGTGCAATCAGACATAACATCACCCTCCTTAGCGGCAGTGCGACATTACTGCAACGACCAGGTGTCTGGGGCGCTGCAAAAGCTTTCCAGAACACTACAAAAAGGAGCTGATCCGAGCTGGAATTAGATGAGTTGACATTTTCTTCTACCTTGGAGAACCATTATGGAAACACAATATACTCCATTTCATCTACTGAGGTTGGGCTAGATCTTCTACAAAGACTTAATATCTGTCCTACAACAGAATGAGAACACAACCTCAATGCTTAATTGGATTTCATTTTTGTTTTTTATTATTTTCCTGCAAAAATGTTCACCTTTAACTAAATTTCCTGGCTTACTCAATGTCACTGTAACCTGGATTGCAAATCATATTCCTTTTAAATAACCTTCTAAAAAAAAAAAAAGCAACACTGAACAACAGACTGGATTATAATTTTTATATACCTACCTGGATTATAAGACTGGAGTATAAAAGAGCAGATTGTCTGGTTCATCAGACATTAGTCTAATGTGTATGGGGGCCTTATCTATTCTTTAAAGGGCATGGGCACTTTTAGTCTGACTTTCAAGTAGAGGACCATTTAAAGTGCCTAGGCCTTAGGTCATCATGATCAACAAATAAGGCCCATAAAAACCCTATATAATCTTTACTATATGGAGGGGGGCACAAAAGGATACATAACTCAGGATTTCTGTTGTGAATGGATTCATTGTTCTGGAAAGCATTGCAGTAGGATAGCTGTAAGCTGCAAAGAAAAAAATAAATCTATTAAGCACAAATTAAAGCAGATCACATGGCAAAACATATAGTATTCTTTATACATAGGTGGCAAAGCTTTTCATCAATGCATTTGGGGCATTCTATATACTTCATTATTTGTGCAAATAATTTATTTATATAGTGCTATCATATTCCACAGCACTTTACAGATATCATTACTGTCCCCAATGAGGCTCACAATCTAAATTCAGTATCCTTTGGAGTGTGGAAGGATGCTGCAGAAAACCCACGCAGACACCGGGAGAACATACTAACTCCTTGCAAATTGGGATTTGAACCCAAGACCCCAGCACTGCATGGCAACTGTGCTAACCACTGAGCCACCATAGTGCCCAATTTGCTTAGTAAATCTCTTCCACTGCCCTACTAGTTTGTCGTGAGATGCAAAAAGAAAACAAAATCTCCTAGAAATATACATATGGTACATAGGCAAGGGAACACCATCACTATAAACGCTGCCTATGCCATCGCCGACCAAAAACCTCAGTTCTGTAATTATAGGTGCAAATTCACATTTTCCATAGAACTAGATAAATACTATTTGTTCAACTCTGGTACAGTGGCTTGTGAAAGTATTCACCCCCTCACGCCCTTGGCTTTTTACCTATTTTGTTAAATTAGAACCTATACTTAAAAATTTTTTGTAATCCGATTTGTGTGTGATGCATCAGCACTAAATTGTGTAAGTTGGTGACGTGAAGTGAGAAAAATATAGGCAAAAATTAAATTTATGGGATCAAATAACTAAAAATTATCATGTTCACCCCTTTTGCTATGAAGCCCCTAAAAATTTCTGGTGCAAGCAATTACCTTCATAAGTCACATGTTTAGTGAAAGCAAGTCCTCCTATGTGAGTTCTAAGTGTCACATGGTCTGTCAGTATATACACCTTTTCTGAAAGGCCGCAGCGCCATTAAGCAAGAGGCACCACTAACCAAACACCACCATGAAGGCCAAGGAGATCTCCAAACAAGTCAGGGACAAAGTCGTTGAGAAGTACAAGTCAGGGTTGTGCTATAAAAAAAATACTCCAACCTATGACAATCCCCCCGGAGCATTATCAAATCCATTATCATCAAATGGAAAGAAAATGGTACCACCATAAACCTGCCAAGAGAGGGCCACCAACAAAAACTCTCAGTTTGGGCAAGGAGGGTGTTAACCAGAGAGGCGGCACAGAGATCATTGGTAACCCTGAAGGAGCTGCAGAGTTCCCAAGCAGAGACTGGAGTATATGTCAATACGACCACAATAAGCCATACACTCTATAGAGATGGCCTCTATGGAAGAGTGGGCAGAAAAAAGCCTTTACTTACACACAAAAATTGTTAGGCTCATGTTGAGTTTGCCAAAAGACATGTGGGAGACTCCCCAAATGTATGGAGGAAGGTAATGTGGTCAGATGAGACCAAAACTGAACTTTTTGACCACCAAGGTAAACGCCATGTCTGGCACTAAAGCAACACCGCTCATCACCCCAAAAACACCAGTAAAACATAGTGGTGGCAGCATCATGCCCGGGGGCATGTTTTTTGGCAGAAGGGACAGGGAAAATTGTCAAAGGAGTAGATGGACGGCACGAAATACAGGGATATTCTTGAGCAACTCCTGTTTCAGTCTGTGAGTAGTTTGAGACAGGGACGGAGTTTCACCTTCCAACAAAACTGCTAAAGGAACACTTGAGTGTTTTAAGGGGAAGTGTGTACATGTTTTGGAGTGGCCTAGTCAAAGCCCAGACCTTAATCCAAATGATAATCTGTGGTCAGACTTGAAGATTGCTGTTCCCCAGAGGAAACCATCTAACTTGAAGGAGCTGAAGGCGTTTTGCCTTGAGGAAAGGGGAAAAATCCCAGTGGCAAGATGTGGAAAGCTCATAGAGACTTATCCAAAGTGGCTTGCAGCTGTAACTGCCTGAAAAGGGTGCTCTACAAAGTACTGACTTTAGGGGGATGAATAGTTACGCACACTGACGTTTTAAGTTATTTTGTCCTATTTGTGGTTTGCTTCACAATAAAAATAAAATGTCCACAGTTGTAGGCATGTTCTTTACATGAGCTGATTCAAGCCCTAAAAAACCCCCAGAAACCCTGAAATTCCAGGTTGTGAGGTAGCAAAACACTAAAATTGCCACTGTAAATAAAAGTCTTTGTAATGTAATGCAGTTACCGTATATACTCGAGTGCAAGCCGAGATTTTCAGCCCCAAAAAATGAGATGAAAGTGCCCCTCTTGGCTTATACTCGAGTCATGGTCGGCGGATGAGGGGGAGCGACGACTAGCAAATACTCAACTGCTCCTGACGCAGTCCCTGCATGTCCCATGGTCTCCGGGCGCGGCAGCTTCTTCCCCTGTTCAGCAGTCACTGGTACCGCTCAATAAAGTAATGAATATGGACTCCACTCCCGAAGTATGCCCAAAGACCGATCAGTAACATGAGCGTTCAGTGCATGCAAAATATATACAGTGGGGCAAAAAAGTATTTAGTCAGTCAGCAATAGTGCAAGTTCCACCACTTAAAAAGATGAGAGGCGTCTGTAATTTACATCATAGGTAGACCTCAACTATGGGAGACAAACTGAGAAAAAAAAATCCAGAAAATCACATTGTCTGTTTTTTTATCATTTTTTTGCATATTATGGTGGAAAATAAGTATTTGGTCAGAAACAAACAATCAAGATTTCTGGCTCTCACAGACCTGTAACTTCTTCTTCAAGAGTCTCCTCTTTCCTCCACTCATTACCTGTAGTAATGGCACCTGCTTAAACTTGTTATCAGTATAAAAAGACACCTGTGCACACCCTCAAACAGTCTGACTCCAAACTCCACTATGGTGAAGACCAAAGAGCTGTCAGAAGACACCAGAAACAAAATTGTAGCCCTGCACCAGGCTGGGAAGACTGAATCTGCAATAGCCAACCAGCTTGGAGTGAAGAAATCAACAGTGGGAGCAATAATTAGAAAATGGAAGACATACAAGACCACTGATAATCTCCCTCGATCTGGGGCTCCACGCAAAATCCCACCCCGTGGGGTCAGAATGATCACAAGAACGGTGAGCAAAAATCCCAGAACCATGCGGGGGGACCTAGTGAATGAACTGCAGAGAGCTGGGACCAATGTAACAAGGCCTACCATAAGTAACACACTACGCCACCATGGACTCAGATTCTGCAGTGCCAGACGTGTCCCACTGCTTAAGCCAGTACATGTCCGGGCCCGTCTGAAGTTTGCTAGAGAGCATTTGGATGATCCAGAGGAGTTTTGGGAGAATGTCCTATGGTCTGATGAAACCAAACTGGAACTGTTTGGTAGAAACACAACTTGTCGTGTTTGGAGGAAAAAGAATACTGAGTTGCATCCATCAAACACCATACCTACTGTAAAGCATGGTGGTGGAAACATCATGCTTTGGGGCTGTTTCTCTGCAAAGGGGCCAGCACGACTGATCCGGGTACATGAAAGAATGGATGGGGCCATGTATCGTGAGATTTTGAGTGCAAACCTCCTTCCATCAGCAAGGGCATTGAAGATGAAACGTGGCTGGGTCTTTCAACATGACAATGATCCAAAGCACGCCGCCAGGGCAACGAAGGAGTGGCTTCGTAAGAAGCATTTCAAGGTCCTGGAGTGGCCTAGCCAGTCTCCAGATCTCAACCCTATAGAAAACCTTTGGAGTGAGTTGAAAGTCCGTGTTGCCAAGCGAAAAGCCAAAAACATCACTGCTCTAGAGGAGATCTGCATGGAAGAATGGGCCAACATACCAACAACAGTGTGTGGCAACCTTGTGAAGACTTACAGAAAACGTTTGACCTCTGTCACTGCCAACAAAGGATATATTACAAAGTATTGAGATGAAATTTTGTTTCTGACCAAATACTTATTTTCCACCATAATATGCAAATAAAATGTTAAATAAACAGACAATGTGATTTTCTGGATTTTTTTTTCTCAGTTTGTCTCCCATAGTTGAGGTCTACCTATGATGTAAATTACAGACGCCTCTCATCTTTTTAAGTGGTGGAACTTGCACTATTGCTGACTGACTAAATACTTTTTTGCCCCACTGTATCATGTTATCAGCAGCACATCACTTGCTGATGGATATGTGCTGACGAAATCAAGGATTATTAAGAACACTTAAAAATCATTTCACACGACGAACATTTTTGCTCATTCGTCAGGTGATTGGCAGACTGTTTACACAGGCCAATAATCGGGAAAGAAGGGTTCCTAGGACACTAGGATTATCTGCCGAAGTAAATGTATCCTAAGAAAATGGAGCTGAGGCAATATAATAAGCTGTCAGTTGGATATACTGTACAAGCTTATATAATTAATGGTATATCCTTATATTACTGTGGATGTGTTCCCAATTCCTCTAAAGTAGGAGCGCACTACCTGCTGCCTGGGAGGGTCACATACGGCCCACGATGCCCTTAACTATCTGGTCATAGACAAGCCTGAAATTATCTAGTGCTAGTGCCTGATTATATGTATTTTCCATGTTCGGGAGTAGATGAGTGGCAGGCAACAATGTAGGGATGGGTAACAACTGTGTGGCCAATGGCCATGCCATTTTCTATACAAGGAGTAGAAGGGAAACACCCGGCTGTCAGCGTCTCACAAACTACAAAAGATAACGCTGAATCCATCGTCTCTTCCTTTCTGGACTGAAAATGGAAGAGGACCTCTATCCCCCCAATAGGTGTATGTATGAAGTTTTTTGCAGCCTAAATGGTTGTTTCAATCTGACAATGTGCTCAAACAATTGCAATGTGTGAGGTTAGTTGTACCCATTGAAATGTAAAATGCTAAGGAATATGCTGGAGTTATACAAGGAAAATTATTACTTTTATATAATGTAGCCTGGAAGTGTTCATCCATTATATATTTGCCAAGAGAAAGAAAAACAACCCATCCACTGCCGTATCAACAAACCTAGACAAAACAAACAATTCCATTTTTAATCATAGTCTATGAAAACATGTTTTATTAGGACATACAAACTAGCAAAATAAAAGAATATAACAAATAACAAAAATCCAATTAATTTACCCTTAACCACTTTGAAACATATCCCCGATCATGTCCACAATAGATTTCAAAAAGCGAATTAATAGTGAAGCTTACTGGAGGACATGCGCTAAAATCATGAAGGACACGCGCTAAAACCGTGGAGGACACGCGCTAAAACCGTGGAGGACACGCGCTAAAACCGTGGAGGACACGCGCTAAAACCGTGGAGGACACGCGCTAAAACCGTGGAGGACACGCGCTAAAACCGTGGAGGACACGCGCTAAAACCGTGGAGGACACGTGCGAAAAGCATTAAGCTACTTACTGGTAGCGGCATTTTTCGGAGGCCCATGACAGCACTACGAGAGAGAGGATCCGCCCTTAAGGAACAGGAAACCTACAGATACAAAAGGGTGGCACCTCTCCCATGCATCAGTTGTATTTCAGAGCCTGAGAGGACTACCGCGGTTAGTGGTACACAAATATACATTATATACATTTGGAAACAAAAAATAATCTACTATATTGTAACCAGACACCATATGTGAGATTTACATACTACACTATTTACATATCAGGAAGTGCTACCCCCACGTGAATAGGGAGGGAACTAAGGGTGCTGTCATGGGCCTCCGAAAAATGCCGCTACCAGTAAGTAGCTTAATGCTTTATTCGGACTCCCATGACAGCACTACGAGAGATTTACAGAGATGTAAGCTACCTTAGGGAGGGACTATAGTCTGTAGCACCCTTAACCCAAAGGAGAGATCAGAGGAGGACCCCAAATCCAACCGATAGTGTTTAAAGAAAGTGGAAGGAGATGACCAAGTGGCCGCCTTACATATTTGCTCCACTGACACTCCAGATCTCTCTGCCCAGGATGACGCCATGGCCCGGGTGGAATGTGCCTTTAGATTCTGCGGAGCTGGCCCCCCACCTGCTGTGTAAGCTAGAGAGATAAGGCCCCGTCACACATAGCGAGATCGCTAGCGAGATCGCTGCTGAGTCACAAGTTTTGTGACGCAACAGCGATCTCATTAGCGATCTCGCTATGTGTGACACGTACCAGCGATCAGGCCCCTGCTGTGAGATCGCTGGTCGTGTCGGAATGGCCTGGACTGTTTTTTGATCGTTGAGGTCCCGCTGACATCGCTGAATCGGCGTGTGTGACGCCGATTCAGCGATGTCTTCGCTGGTAACCAGGGTAAACATCGGGTAACTAAGCGCAGGGCCGCGCTTAGTAACCCGATGTTTACCCTGGTTACCATCCTAAAAGTAAAAAAACAAACGCTACATACTTGCCTATCGCTGTCTGTCCTCGGCGCTCAGCTTCTCTGGTCTGGCTGTGAGCGCCGGGCAGCCGGAAAGCAGAGCGGTGACGTCACCGCTCTGCTTTCCGGCCGCTGTGCTCACAGCCAGACCAGAGAAGCAGAGCACCGAGGACAGACAGCGATAGGTAAGTATGTAGC
The DNA here is from genome assembly GCF_032444005.1 of Ranitomeya imitator. Lineage (NCBI taxonomy): Eukaryota > Metazoa > Chordata > Amphibia > Anura > Dendrobatidae > Ranitomeya > Ranitomeya imitator. Next base: position 409,211,367 of record NC_091285.1, read on the forward strand.
GTTTGTTTTTTTTTTTACTTTAACGATGGTAACCAGGGTAAACATCGGGTTACTAAGCGCGGCCCTGCGCTTAGTTACCCGATGTTTACCCTGGTTACCGGGGACCTCGGGATCGTTGGTCGCTGGAGAGCTGTCTGTGTGACAGCTCTCCAGCGACCAAACAGCGACGCTGCAGCGATCCGGATCGTTGTCGGTATCGCTGCAGCGTCGCTATGTGTGACGGGGCCTATAGTTTCCCTAATCCAATTGGCTAGTGAATATTTTGACACTAAATCCTTTCCTTGGACCTTGGAAGGAAAGAAACAGTGCTCCATCTTTCTTCCAATTATCAGTAGCTGAGATATACTGAAGGAGAGATCTCCTAACGTCTAACGTATGAAGCTCCTGCTCTTTAGGATTAGAGGGATTAGGAATAAAGGATGGCAAAACTATCTCCTGTGATCTATGGAAACGTGTCGCTACCTTCGGCAGATATGCCGGGTCTGGTCTAAGGACTACTCTGTCTGATAAGATTTCTGTGTATGGAGGAGCTCTGGAAAGCGCCTGGATATCCCCTATCCTGCGAGCTGAGGTTATGGCAATCAAGAAGGCTGTCTTAAGTGTCAACATTTTGATCGAGGCCTCTTGCAGAGGTTCAAAGGGGGGTTTTGTTAGAGAGGACAGAACTAAATTTAAATCCAATTGAACTGTTCTATCCTTATATACCGGTCTAGATCTACTAACTGCCTTCATAAACCTCGCTATCCAATAATTGTTAGCTATATTGCATGAAAACAGGGCACCCAGAGCTGAGACCTGTACTCTAAGGGTACTAGTAGAGAGTTTTAACTCGAAACCCCTCTGTAGGAACTCTAAGATTTGTTGTATTGGTACCCCGTCTCGGATGTCAAATCTTGAACAAGACAAGAACTTCCTCCAAGTTCTAGAGTAGATTTTTGTAGTTATTTGCTTTCTACTCTTTAGGAGCGTCTCGACTAAATTTGGAGAGAAGCCTTTCCCCACTAATAGTGACCGTTCAAACTCCACGCCGTTAAATGGAGCACTCCCTGTTGATAAGTTCCTGTATCTTTTCATTCAGAGGAAAGACTCTGCGCTTCCTCTGTTCTAGGCCGCTGAACATCATTTGTTCCTTAGATAGCTGAGGCTTGGGTTCTGTTATACCCATTGTGCCTCTGACTGCCTTTATCAATTTGTCTATCCTCTCTATGGGTAAACAAAAACGGGCAGCGTCTTCTCCCGACGAGGAGGATGATGCTGCTGAATCATCCGATTCTTCACTCTTGTCTTTATCCACAGATGAATCAGATGCCCACTGAGTTCTCTGCTTAGAGCCTCCTGACAGTGAAATATCCTTAATGGATTGCTTGACCTCCCTTCTAACCATTTCCTTCAGACTGGCCACCATAGAAGAGGATTCTTCTGCTACCTTCAGGGATAAGTAAGGTAGACTAGAGTGTAAGATCTACATGCTATATCCCCTCCCCTCTTTCCAGGACCTCTCCGTCTCCTGGATACAGGGGTCACATAGTTTTTTAGGGTGTGAGTCAGGCAAGGGAACCCCGCAGATGGCACACTCCCTATGCTTCGCCTTACTGACGCTTTTCTTTCCCTGCATAAAACATATGAGGGGAAACTAGTCACTAAGTGAACTTTCTCGAAGATCACTTACCAGAGGCTGCCTACACCCATAGAGATACCGAAGCACGAGGGGGATCTTTTTTGGCTGATGCTCCAGACCCCTGTCTGGAGGAGCTTCTGCGGCCAGATCCATCGCTCCTTTTCTCACGTTCCTTCTCCATAAGCTTCTGGGGTGCTTCATCCAGCAGCAGAGGCTGCTGATCCTGATCAGACTCCATCTGAAGCAGTTTGGAGACCAGGAGCAAGGAACGCGCACCTGGAGCCGATATATAGCCCCTCCTTCGGCCAGCGTAATTGCACCGCGCTGCCAGTTGATCCCCTTCCCCCATGCAGCTGCAGGGGATCAGCCGACACCTGAGGGTGATGAGCGCACATTTTCCGGTGGGCGCCGCCATCTTGGAGCCCCTGCGCATGCGCAGAAGCTCCGCGACCCGGAAGTCACAGCTGGCTCCGCCTTCCGACGTCATCCCCGGCCCACAGCGCCTCCAGTTAGCGCTGTGAACAACGTGGGACGCCGAGCCTTGCCAGGAGACTCCGGGTGGCGCCCCCTCAATGCCGCCTACCCCTCAGAGCCCCCCTAAGCCGCTCAAGGGAGGGGAACAGTACACTTACCAAGCGCCGGCTTCGGAGATCGGACACCCCCTGGCGACCGCTCCACGCTGATGAGACACTGCCATGCAGCCCCACCAGAGCCACCGTGTCTCCTTCAGGTACCCCGCACCGGCCGAGGTAGGAGACCCTCTCGCTACCTAATTCGGTCAGGCCAGCCTGGAATCCTGGTAATCTTTCGTAGGATCCAGTCCCTTCAGGAACAGGAAACCAACTGATGCATGGGAGAGGTGCCGCCCTTTTGTATCTGTAGGTTTTCTGTTCCTTAAGGGCGGATCCTCTCTCTCGTAGTGCTGTCATGGGAGTCCGAATAAATCGTGGAGGACACGCGCTAAAATCATGGAGGACACGCGCTAAAATCGTGGAGGACACGCGCTAAAATCATGGAGGACACGCGCTAAAAATCATGGAGGGCACGTGCTAAAAATCATGGAGGGGACGCGCTAAAAATCACGGAGGACACGCGCTAAAAATCATGGAGGAAATACGCCAAGAGGTTAAACATAATTAAGGACCGGATACATTAAAAAATAGCTATATCCTCATATTATAACATGGATTGAACTAATATGTTTTATATAAGCATTTGAGATTTACAGGTCTTTGAGTTTTTATGAAGTTTTTATGTATTTTTGCCACAATTCATCAATTACTTGCGCAAACCGTCACACCCTACCCCTCTAAAGGGGATGGGTGTTTTTTTTTGTGTATTATACCTGAAGAAGGAGAGGGGGAGTTGAGAGCTCACCACATTTGCTTAATTTAAGTGCACAGAAATGTGTCCGATGGGTGCCGATTCTGCTGGTGGGGCACTGCTATCCATAGGAACAAAAGTGGAAGGTTTGAGGCACGACCATCTGGTGATTAAAAAAATATTTATTGAAAAATGTTAAACAGATTGACCCATGAGATATAAGTTAAAACTAACCTGTATCTGATGCATCCAACTGTAACATTTTTCAGTAAATATTTGGTTTAATCACCAGATGTTTGCTCCTCAAACATTCCACTTTTGTGCCCTTGAAGAAGGAGATGATCCAATTCCGAAATAGTTTTTTAATACATCCATTCCCTCCATGCCTTGTTCATCACTACATCCATGGCAGCGCCTGGACAACAACGCCGGCTTGTCTTTATTTCCTTGATCCATTATGTATTTATTACCCTACACATGGTCCTATCTTCCGTGGAATACCTTTATTAATAAGGACGTTTCCCACCTTAGAGAGCATTGGCACAGCACTAGGATATGCCATCACTTGCTGATCAGTAAAAGTACAGCTGCCTGGACCCCCACAGAATCCTGCCTGGATCCCCAAAGAATCACAGAAGTCTTTCACAGCTTTTCAATAGACACCAGTGCATTTAACCTGAATAGAGCTGCTAGAATGTGTTCACACAGCAGATTTGCGCAGGCTATTTCTGCAACAGGTAACATTTTATACTTGTGAATAGGGTTATGTCTTCAGACCTCATGAGTAGTACAGTCACAAAAATATCTGCATCCATCTGCTACTTGTGAATATAACAGTCACATATAGATTTTCCAATGAACTTTATAGCCGTTCCACCAAAAACTGCCTCAAAATCTTTGAAATGTTCAATGCAGATTTGTCACGAATTACACTCCGTGCCTTTCAAAAACTCAAATCTGTGTGTGGGATCCAGACCAAAAAATAGAATATGGATTCCAAATCCGAACCATAGGTCAATTACTGCTGCAGATTTTTACTCTGCATGGGCACGAGATTTGGCATAATCTCTTCCACTTTGATAAAAAAGCCACAACCAACATGTATGCAGAGTGTGAACATACAAGTACAGTTCTCCGCCCATATGGCCAGAATATTGAGTGCCTGTGAATTATCCAGCAGACACATCAATCCGTAGAATTAATATGGAAAACAGGCACCTGAACTCGAGGGACAGTGTCATATTTTGTAACCATGTGTTTCCTTTATTTCCCTACATATTAACCTAAAATACAAAGGAATAACTTGGAATCACTTGTACAATTATACACTGACCTCCAATGATATGGCACTGGTCATAACAGTCCTTGTCACGGACATCAAGGAGAAGGAATGGGCAATCTTGGTACGGCTTTTCCAGGGATCGGGGGCTACACACAGGACCTTTTTTACTTGTCGTCTTTGGATCATTATCCAAGTCTAGTTCTCCAACTCCACTGATAACACTGTGAACGGGAAAGCCGCAAAATGGCATCATAAAAAACCTACTAAATAATAAAAAGGTAGGTAAACATCTGGCACGTTTTTGATAAAAAAAATAAAAAGTAATGTATTCCGTTAATGACAGCCACGTTTTTTTTTTTAAATTTTTCCCTATTTTCTTGAAATAGTCATATCTTTTTTCCGTCAACCTAGCCGTATTAGGTCTTGTTTTTGTGGGATGCGTTGTAGTATTGACATCATTCATTTTACCATATGTGGTTTCGAAAAATGTGAAAAAAATTCCAATTGAGGTGAAATAGTGAAAATTCCAAATGAGATGAAATGGTGTTAACATTTATTTAGTGGCTTAAAACAATACTGAACATTTTCTGTAACCCATAACCTTTCATATTTTTATGTCAATGGGGCTTCACGGGGACTTGCTTTTCTGTGTGGTGATCGACGGTAGTCATTTTTGGGTATACGCAACATTTTAGTATAATTTTTTTTTTTTTCCCCATTTACATTTACCATATGGGTTAAATATTTTTAGAATTCCATAGATTGCACATACTTATTTACGGTAATCAAAGAAGAAAAGGACCAGCTCACTGTCGTCACTTTAGTGAACGAATATAAACCAACTAGTGATGGTAAAAACATAGCATGTGATAGCTAAAAGATGGGGCGATCATCAGACCACCGAACTATGGACTTTGCATCTGTCTTTTAGCTTTGACATGTTATTACCCTCACTGCTGGATTTATATTTGATCACTAAATAAAGTGTTTATTCCATGGAGCTGGATCTTCTATGATGCCTAGCTAATACCTTTAAAAAGCCTGTTTAGAACTTTTTTATGCTAGTTTTCATAGAGAACTTAAATCTGCGCATTGTATATACTGTGCAGAATCACAGTCTCTTATGAAGCCAAGCTCATGACTGGTCTTCCCAGGAATACCAACAAAGGAAGATTCCATCATGGCGTTCCCAGAGGTGGGACCTGTATCTATAACTGTATCAGTCATTTATTAATAATAAAAAATAAAAAAAATATGGCGCATGAGGTAGCACATCCAGTAAAATGAACTCTTTGTGATCCTGTGTGATGTTTTAGCTCGAATGAGCTTAACCCCTTCATGGCCAGAGGTATTTTTGTTTTTGCATTTTAGTTTTTTGCTCCCCTTCTTCCCAGAGCCAAACGTTTTTTTTTTTTTTTTGGTCAAAATGGCCATGTGAGGGCTTGTTTTTTGCAGGACGAGTTGTACTTTTGAACAACACCATTGGTTTTAATATATTGTGCACTGGAAAACAGGAAAAAAAATTCCAAGTGCAGTGAAATTGCAAAAAAAAGTGTAATTCCACAGGGTTTTTGTTTGTTTGTTTTGTTTCATCATGTTCACTAAACTGACCAGCCATTACGATTCTCCAGGTCATTACATGTTCATAGACCCCAAACATGTCTAGGTTCTTTTTTTATCTAAGTGGTGAAAAAAAAAATCCAAACTTTGGTATATATAAAAAAGGAGCCATTTTTCAAGACTCTTAGAGTCTCCATTTTTGGTGACCCGTGATTACGTGACAGGGTCACCGATGGGCGGGATTTCTGTTGCGCTTCCGGTGAGTGCAAGTTAAATGCCACTGTCGGAGATTGAAAGCGGCATTTAAAAGGTTAACAGCCACGGGTGGATCATGCTTCCACCTGCAGCTGTAGAGGCACATGTCAGCTGTTCAAAACAGCTGACATGTGCCGGGAAAGATGTGGGCTCGGTGCCGGAGGGATTCCGACGTGGGCGTACTATTACACCCAACATTGGAAAGGGGTTATACCCTTACGGACATCCACCGTATATGTGGGGGGTCTATGGAGCGGCTCACAGGGTTAGCCCTCCCCATATCCAGCAAATAATGATTGTTTGTTACAGCTATGACCTGCCTCTAACAATCACAGGTGGTGCAAAGTCTGTTGAAGATTCAATGATGGTCATTACAGAACGCCATTGAAAACACAGCCTTATTAATTATGCTTTCCTTATATAGCGCCATAATTCTGCAGCGCTTTACAGACATTATTGGCACGGTCCCCAATGGGGCTCACAAGCTATATTTCCCATCAGTATGTCTTTGGAGTGTAGAAAGAAACCGGAGAACCCAGAGGAAAAAACCCACGCAAACACAGGCTTCAGAGACAAGCACTGTGCATGCATGAAAGCCATCTTCTAAACATGTGCAGTTCGCGTCTCTGAAGCCTAAAAGCGTACACCCGACTTCAGAGACGCAGTGACACTGCTGGAATGAGCAGAACAAGTGCACAGACTTGCATGAGTTGGCGATGAGGCCGGCTTATGCAAATTATGTAATCATACCCATATGGGCATGAAAACATGGAAAGAGGGCTGACTGGGAAACTAATGTCCAATCAACTAGTCAGAGCCTTTATTAGCAGAGAAAAAGCAGAGGTTATAAATGAGTTTTTAAAGCATTTATTTCATGTCATACAGGGCTGGTTAGGGAGGAAGTCTAATCACACATTGCTGAATGCTGCTGGATTGGGGGACCTGACAGGTTCCCTTTAACTGTTCACAATAACAGTAATTGTGACCAGGGGTGCACGAGCCTTTACATGTCGCTGTAAACTACCTACACACAGAAAGGCATCCAAGAAGTCTATCTCGCAGCAGAGACGACCAGAGGGTCGACCAGTCAGCGAGACCACTCAGCATGAGGAGGTTTCTCGTCACTGTGGTTCATTGCACTTTCACCTCTCATGAACCAAAGTATGTGCAGTCCAAGTTTCAGTACGACCGATCGTTTCTTTTAGAATTTACAGCAATTTTCTGGGTAAAGTAGTGAGTTCATTACCCTGTATAACACACAGAAATCTACAACCATTACTCACCTCTGCAGCGTAGATCTGGCAGAGTTAACGCAGTCTCCTCCTCCTATGGTGTCAATTAACTGGACTGGACTTAAAGGGACATCGTCGGGACTTCCTTTTCCATTACTCCGGTCAGTTGCAAGTTCTGTATCAACTTCTGACATGACAGAATGACTCCCTAAGTAACAGTGATATCGAAAAATAGATTTTTATTTTTTAAATATTTTAATATTAAAACATATGCAAAAAAAGATTTCTCGTAGGCACCAGATAATAAATATCATTAGTGGGGGAACTCTGGGAGTGTCAATTAGAAAACCTGTAAATGAGAGCTGATACTCTCTGTAATTTTGGCTGCACTCATTTTAATACTCAAGAACCTTATATAATTCATATTTTGCAAAACTGCAACACAACAACCACAAATTTCCCTTCAGACTAAATATCACTGGATTGTAATAGGTTTTTAGAAAGGTAATCAGGTATGCGACTTTAGGGGCCACGGAAAGGTTTCATGGGTGGGGGGGGAAGGGATATTTATAAATATTTCCTGCGTGAAATTGCTATAAATTGAAGTTAGCAATGACAGCTACAAAAGAAAGCCGAGAATACAATGCTAGGGGACAATGAGTCGGATTCTTAACATCTGTCATGAAGAGAATCAGGTGCCGGATACTCAATACAGAGCAGTGAAATATTCATTACCTTCCAGCCTCAGCAGCTCCTCGCTCGTAATGTCAGCCGGCTCGCTCTCATCCGATACAGATGCCACTTGAAGGACCTGAACACACAACACAGATTCTTTAGAATCCAATATGGACATGACACCTATTTTAATTTAGCTTTTAAGTTAAAGCCCGGACTAGGTAAGCCTACCTGATATAAACCTGGCATATTATATAAAATCCAATAATATACTTGAATCTAACAAACTAATCAGGCATAGTAATCATGCAACGCAAGACACCTCGATTTATCGTATGGGCGCAAGCAAAAAAAGCCGTGCCAACAAAGTGGTCTTCTACCAGTTGACCTTACCGCGTAGCCTAGAAGTGTGCACACTATGAAGGGTGTGACTTTTTATGGCGAGAGACTACATTTCTATATTTTTGATAATGTTAACCAAGAGGAACCAAGAACAAAACAAGTTTTAGTCTACAGTGATATATAGTTCTTTTCAGTGCCAAGTCCATCAGTGATTTAGGGGGCATATGCAGTGGTCGGTACCTTGGAGAACTACCAGAGAATCAAGGTGGTCATATACAGTCTTACACGTAAGGTCAGCCTAACATATTTAAACAATTCCATTTTTTTTTTCAGACAGGCTTCTATACACCCTAATATGTAAATGATGGTGCTCCACTAGGAACCGGTCTAGTCAGAATTCCCTCAAAGTAATGTGCACACAACGTTTTAAGACACCGGCAGAACCGCCAAGGTATTCCTAGGCAAATCCACTTCAGGAAAAAGCTGGTTGTCCTTTTCCTGATGCGGTTCCCTATACATCCATCTATAAAGAGCGGGCAGCTTTGAATCGATGCCCCATGAACGAACTTCTTTTAACCATTTCTGAATGTTAAAGCAGTTAAATAAAGTATTAAGAGACTGAACATGTGCACAGCAAGTCGTTTTTACATTGCTGTGCATTATGTTCATCACTTAAGGCAGTTTTGCGACGTGAGCACATACCCTTTGCAGGCTAGGGATAATTAGATCAGCAATTACAAGCTCTATTAAAAGACTTTGTAAACATAAAGCATGCTCAGTCATCAATACTAGACTGCAGGAATGGTCGATAACCTATGCAACAATTATTAAACCATTAAAATTCCCATTGATTTTTATAAGAGGTAAATTGCAAAGTTGTTTGCTTTTACGAGTACCATTTAATAAGATAAGACACCCCCTTTTAAGAAGGTTTTTTGTTATCTAGCACAAAGATTTTACAACTAAAGATATATCAATTTTATTTGAACATAAATGGAGATGTTCTTTCTTACTTTTTAATGTCATTTTGCATTGATAAACTCCCTTTAAATGTACTGTATACTTATAACTAGTGTTGAGCATTCCGATACCGCAAGTATCGGGTATTGGCCAATATTTGCGGTATCGGAATTCCGATACCGAATTCCGATACCTCCCGCGTATCGGATACCGGAATCGGAAGTTCCCAGAATTCAAACTGAACGCAGCAGCCAATGAGGAATGATTGGAAGTGTGGGCACATCCTGTTTAGCATGGTGGGCATGTAACTACTGGCAAGGCTGTGATTGGCTGCTGAAATGATGTCACTCTGCACTATAAAAAACGCTGCCGCCATTTTGCGCTCACTCTGCTGTGATTTCAGTTAGGGACAGGACGCTGTGTTCTAACTGAGGGCCAGTTGAGATAGCTAATTGCTTTATTTTCCTTTCCCAAGGCTAATTTAGCAAAACGCTGTGTGTTCTTCACTGTTCACCTTGCTCTTGCCTTGCAGCGCTGTTTTAACAGCGTTCTGCAAGGTCTCTGTGTGTGTGTGTGTGCAGCTCACTCTGTAGTCTGTGTGCAACCATATACCCGGTTGTATTCAGCTCAGGGGGGGGTTCACACTGCCTCACACAGTTGTCCTTTTTTGCTCATAGTGCAGCCCTGCTGCACATTTTTTCTCAAATTTCCTATTAGTGTTTTTCCACCCGTCTCCAGCTAAATTGTGGAAAAACACTACATAGGATAACCTAGAGGGGTTTTTTTGGGCCTTGCAGCGCCGTTTACGGCTGTCTGCACGGTCTCTGTGTGAGCGCAGCTCGCCCTGTAGTCTGTGTGCAGCCATAGCCGGTTGGATTCAGCTCAGGGTGCGTTACTGCCTCATACCTTGAAAAAAAATTTACTTTTTTTCAAATAGTGCAGCCTGTTTAAAATTTTTAAAAAAAAATTCCTATTAGTGTCTTTCCACCCGTCTCCAGCTAAATAGTGGAAAAACACTACATAGGATAACCTAGAGGAGGGTTTTTGGGCCTTGCAGCGCCGTTTACGGCTGTCTGCACGGTCCCCGTGTGAGTTAAACTTGCTCTGTAGTCCGATCTGCAGAAACAAAAAAAAAAAAGGAAAGTTCACCACACACAACTTAACACTTGTGTAGGCCACATTTGAAAAATAATAAAGTTTAGTCCACACTTTACAACATTAGTGTTTCTTACACCTGTTAGGAGGAGCATTTCAGGAATAAGCACACTAAGGCCTTAAGGTACCGTCACACTTAGCGACGCTGCAGCGATACCGACAACGATCCGGATCGCTGCAGCATCGCTGTTTGGTCGCTGGAGAGCTGTCACACAGACAGGTCTCCAGCGACCAACGATCCCGAGGTCCCCGGTAACCAGGGTAAACATCGGGTAACTAAGCGCAGGGCCGCGCTTAGTAACCCGATGTTTACCCTGGTTACCAGCGTAAAAAAACAAACAGTACATACTTACATTCAGCTGTCTGTCCCTTGCCGTCTGGTTCCTGCACTGACTGCTGGCCATAAAGTGAAAGTACAGCACAGCAGTGAGTCACACAGCGGTGACTCACCGCTGTGGCTGTGCTCTGCTTTCACTTTACGGCCAGCAGTCAGTGCAGGAACCAGACGGCAAGGGACAGACAGCTGAATGTAAGTATGTACTGGTTGTTTTTTTACGCTGGTAACCAGGGTAAACATCGGGTTACTAAGCGCGGCCCTGCGCTTAGTTACCCGATGTTTACCCTGGTTACCAGTGTAGACATCGCTGAATCGGTGTCACACACGCCGATTCAGCGATGTCTACGGGGAGTCCAGCGACGAAATAAAGTTCTGGACTTTCTTCCCCGACCAGCGATCTCCCAGCAGGGGCCTGATCGCTGCTGCCTGTCACACTGGACGATATCGCTAGCGAGGACGCTGCAACGTCACGGATCACTAGCGATATCGTCTAGTGTGACAGTACCTTTAGTACTTTTCTGCTTATCTTTATCTGTCAACCAAGATGAAGAGGGCAGGGAGTAAGGCACGTGGGCGTGGGCGAGGAGCAGGGAGAGGACGTGGTGATTCTGTGCCTGCTGCGGGCACCGGTGACTCGTCGTCACTCAGTTTCAGCAGGGAACAGTCCTTCATGCGCAGCTTTGTCGGAGAGCGCCGTGCACCGCTGCTGCGTGAAGACCAAATTGAAGCCGTTGTCGGGTGGATGGCAGCTAACGCCTCGGCATCGACTTCAGTTAGTGCTACATCCTCTCAGGCACAGAGCACTGGAGAGCAGCCTTCTGTCTCTTCACCACCTGCCAAATTGGCCAGGCAGTCAGAGAGCCCAGGACAGGAGCCGTCTCTACTTCTGTTCTCTGAATCTCTTGGCTTGGAAACAGGGGGCCAGCCAAGCAGCATTGGAGAAATGGAAGAAGAGGCAGTGTGCAGTGATGCCCAACAGCTTTGTCTCTCTGACTCTGAAGAGGCGGGTGGGCCAGTGCCTCCGGTGACCACAGCGCAGTACGCATCTCATGATGAAACTCAGGTGCCGCTTTCTGGTGCGTACTGTGCTGCCGAGACTACCCAGGAGGAGCAGTTGGTGGCAGAGGGTAGTGGAGATGATGAGGTCGTTGACCCATCGTGGCGTGAGGAACAGGAAGGTGGTGGGAGCAGCTCTGAGGAAGAGATTCCCCTTACGGGCCAAAGAGGGAGAGGGAGGGGGAAGACTGCGGAGCCTGTAGCCTCCACTTTGGCACCCGTTAGGAGCCTGTCTCTTTCCAAAGCCAAAAAGGGCGCTCCCAAGACTTGCAGTGCCTGGTCCTTTTTTGACACAGTTGCAGATGACATTTGTTTTGTCAAATGCAAGCTGTGTCATCAGAAAGTAAAAAGAGGGAAAAATGTCAGCAACCTCAATACCACAAATATGTGGAAACATGTGCGGAACAGGCACGCGGTGGAGTTACAGAAACACACTGAAGATGTAGGCCAACCAACAGCGGCAGCTACCACCTCTTCAGCTCGTGTTGCCTCTTCCTCCAGCTCACGCACAGCTGGTTTGGCTTCCTCCCAGGATCGCCATGGAAGAACCTCTGGCACTGTTGTCCAGAGACCTTGTGTAATTCCACCCACAGCACCACCTTCCCAGTCATCCTCACACTCCTAGTCTACTCTACAGCCATCGGTAGTACAGGCATGGGAGAAAAGGGGGGCATTCTCGGCCAACCACCCCCGAGCACAGGCTCTGAATGCAGGCATTGCCAAACTGTTGTCCCTGGAAATGCTCTCATTCAGGCTGGTGGAGACTGACAGCTTCCGTGACTTGATGGCATTGGCAGTCCCACAGTACAAGGTGCCCAGCCGCTTTTACTTCAGCAGGCAAGCTGTCCCTGCCCTGCACAGGCATGTTGAGGGAAGCATAAAACATGCGCTACTGAACGCCGTCAGTAGCAAGGTCCACCTCACCACCGATGCGTGGACCAGTCAGCATGGACAGGGGCGATACGTTTCCCTCACTGCCCATTGGGTTAATGTTGTTGAGCCAGGTACAGATCGTGCGAGTGGCGCAGGACGTGTCCTGCCCACTCCAAGGATTGCAGGAATCCAGTCTGTACGCATTGACTCCTCCTCTTACACAAGTTCCTCAAAATCATCTCTGCAGGAGCCGTCACAGTCCACCTCCACATGGACCCGTGAACGTTTACCTATGACCGACATGAGCACAGCCGTGGCCAAACGTCAGCAGGCCGTCTTGAAACTAGTTTCATTGGGGAATCGAAGCCACACAGCGCAGGAGCTCTGGAATGCCATCAAGCAGGAGAGCGATGTGTGGTTACTGCCAGCGAATCTCCAGCCAGGCATGGTAGTGTGTGACAATGGCCGAAATCTGGTGGCAGCTTTGGCCCTTGGCAACCTCACTCACATCCCATGTCTGGCACATGTGCTCAATTTGGTTGTGCAGAGTTTTCTGAGGGACTATCCGGATCTTGATGCCCTGCTGCACAAGGTCCGCCTAGAGTGTGCTCACTTGCGGCGTTCCAGCTTGGCAAGATCCCGCATTGCTGCTCTGCAGCGCCGATTCCGCCTTCCGGAACACCGCATCATATGTGACCTACCTACCCGGTGGAATTCCACGTTACATATGTTGGAGCGGTTGTGTGAGCAGCAGCAAGCAGTTATGGAGTACCAGCTGCATCAGGCGCAAAGAAGTCGCAGTCAGCGCCGATCAGACTTCACAACCACAGAGAGGGCCACTATGAAGGACGTCTGCCAGGTTTTGCGTCCTTTTGATTATTCCACGCGGATGGCAAGTGCAGATGATGCACTAGTCAGCATGACTGTCCCCCTTATCTGCCTGCTTCAGCAAACTTTGCAAGGGTTAAGGGATGATGTTGTGGAAGAGGTGGAGGATGAGGAGTCACCTTTTCCATCAGCTTCTGGAGAGTCAGCGCCACGTGGTTCCTCACAAAGGGGTACGCAGGGGCCACTTTGTGAGGAGGATGAGGAGGAGTCAATGGAGGAGGAAGAGCTCCGTCCAGAGGAGGGAGCGACACAATTGTCCAGTGGTTAGTGTGTACAGCGAGGGTGGGGTGATGACGAGCGGGCAGAGATCATGTCTCAAGCAGGGGACAGCGTTTCTGGGCCAGTTGGCAGTCTGCAGCACATGGTGGATTTCATGCTGCAGTGCCTGAGAAACGACCGCCGCATCGACCACATTCTCAACATGCCTGATTATTGGGTGTTCACCCTCCTCGATCCTCGCTACCGGGACAACATCCAAAACCTCATCCCAGCGTTGACCCGGGAGCGTAAATTGCGGGAGTACCACGACACACTGGTGAATTCCATCATCTTCTCCAGTCCAACTGAGAGGAGTGCTGCTAGTGCTTTACAAAGCAGCTCAGTGCGTCGAGGCAGTGGGGGAGGCTCTGCCCAAAGAGGGAGCAGAAGCAGTGCCTCTGCCCAAGGCAAGCCCAGTATGGCACAACTCTGGCACACTTTTGTGTGCCCGCCCCAAATGTCTACACCATCACCGGCGGCTCCAGTCAGCAGGAGGCAACGGTTCCGTCAGATGGTGACAGACTACATGGCTTGCCCTCTTACTGTACTCCCAGACGGCTCTTCCCCGTTCAAGTTTTGGGTCTCTAAGCTGGATACATGGCCAGAGCTAAGCCAGTATGCATTGGAGGTGCTGACTTGCCCTGCGGCTAGTGTCTTATCGGAACGTGTCTTTAGTGCCGCAGGTGGTGTACTAACAGACCGTCGCATGCGACTATCCTCCGATAACGTTGACCGGCTTACTTTCCTGAAAATGAACCAGGCCTGGATCTCGCAGGAATTTGCCACTCCTCTGCCTGATTAAGTAATTGGGTGTCATCCAGGTCTCCTGCTGTGTTCATTTTTCTACCACCTGAACTGCTATTCCTGGGCTCCAACACCGCCAGTTGCGGCTCAGAAGTGCAGGCTGCACAGTAAAAACATACGACCCAGTGTTATTGGGTTTCAGTAAAGTCAGCTGATCCCCAGCTGTGTAGCCGGCAATGTGTCCTGCGACCGCCACGCTGGCACAACAACCTAAATGTAAGGGAACCTGTCCCCCCCCCCGTCGTTTGTTACTGAAAGAGCCATCTTGTGCAGCAGTAATGCTGCACAAGGAAAAGGTAGCTCTTTTAGTTTAGCTCCTTGCACACGCAGAACTTAACACTTATAAAATGTGTTCACGGATACCGTTATACAGTCCCGGAGCTGGGACTTTCCTTCGTAATGTGACGCAGCACAGCCGTCATTCCTACCCCCTTGGTGCCATGCGCTGCCTCCTCAGCGTTGTTTTAAGCTGTCACGGAGCCTGCGCTGTTCTGTTATCCCTTGGGCATGCCCTATTTGCGCTGCCTGTCTTCTGACATAATTTGGTGTCAGGCTGTCTGCGCCTGTGCGGCCGCGCTGCCCGAGATCCCGCCTCGCAGTGTCTTCTGATTGAATCACACTGCGGGCCTGGGATCCATGGGCATGCGCAGTGCATATCTTCCCCTCGGGCTCTCGCTCATCTCCCTCCGCCTTCTTTAGACTGTGCGCCGTCAGCTGATCCCTAATAGCATGCCACGGCCGTGACACCGCACAGTCTGAAGAAGAGGGAAGGAGGGGAGTGAGAGTCGAGGATATGCACTGTGCACGCCCATGGATCCAAGGCCCGCAGTGGGATTACGTTAGACGACACTGCGAGGTGGGATCTGGAGCAGCGTGGACGCACAGGCACTGACAGCCTGACACCAAATTATGTCAGAAGACAGGCAGCGCTAATTGGGCATGGCCAAGGGATAACAGAACAGCGCAGGCTCCGTGACAGCTTAAAACAACGCTGAGGAGGCAGCGCACGGCACCAAGGGGATAGGAATGACAGCTGTGCTGTGTCCCATTACGAAGGAAATTTGCACCTCCGGGACGGTTTAACGATATAAGGGGACACATTTTTAGTGTTTACTTCTGTGTTTGCAAGGAGCATAATTAAAAGAGCAACCTTTTCCTTTTGCATCCTTAGTGCTGCACAAGATGGCTCTTTCAGCTACAAACGTCTTGGGGGGGGGGTTAAAGGTTCCCTTTCAACTTGCTCCAATCAGGCTTCGGCCTACACTCTGTTCCTCTGCTCCTCCTGCTGTCCCTGGGCTCTAACACCGCCAGTTGGTGCCTGGAAGTGCTGTCTGCACAGTCAACAGTCGCTCCTCTGTTATTGGGGTTCAGTAACGTCAGCTGATCCCCAGCTGTGTGTGCGGCAATACCTCCAATCTGCTCCTCCTGCTGTCCCTGGGCTCTAACACCGCCAGTTGGTGCCTGGAAGTGCTGTCTGCACAGTCAGTCGCTCCTCTGTTATTGGGGTTCAGTAACGTCAGCTGATCCCCAGCTGTGTATCCAGCAACGTGTCATGCGACCGCCATGCTGGCACAACTAAAATGTAAGGGGACCTGTTCCCCCCCCCTCCCCCCCCCAAGCGTTTGTTACTGAAAGAGCCACCTTGTGCAGCACTAATACTGCACAAGGAAAAGGTCGCTCTTGAAATTATGCTCCTTGCAAACGCTGAACTACACACTCATGTAATGTGTCCCCTCACACCGTCCAACCGTCCCGGAGGTGGGACTTTCCTTTGTAATGTGACTCAGCACAGCCGTCATTGCTACCCCCTTGGCACCGTGCGCTGCCTCCTTAGCGTTGTCTGATTCCGTCATGGACCCTGCGCTGTTATGTTATCCCTTGGCCATGCACAGTTTGCGCTGCCCGTCCTCTGACATCATTTGTTGTCGTCCTGGCTGCGCCTGTGCGTCCACGCTGCCCGAAATCCCACCTCGCAGTGTCGTCTAATGTGATCACACAGTGGGCCTGGTATCCATGGCCATGCGCAGTGCATATACTAGCCTCTCACTCCCCTTCTTCACGCTTCTTCAGACTAGGCGGCGTCAGCTGATCCCTAATAGCATGCCACGGCCGTGACGCCGCACATTCTGAAGAAGCAGGAAGGAGGTGAGCGAGAGGCGATGATATGCACTGCGCATGCCCATGGATCCCTGGCCCGCAGTGGGATTACATTAGATGACACTGCGAGGTTGGATCTCGGGCAGCTTGGAGGCACAGGCACTGCCAGCCTGACACCTAAATGATGTCAGAAGATGGGCACCGCTAACTGTGCATGGCCAAGGGATAACATTACAGCGCGGGCTCCGTGACAGAACCAAACAACGTTGAGGAGGTGGCGCACGGCACCAAGGGGTTGGAATGACGGCTGTGCTGTGTCACATTACAAAGGAAAGTCCCACTTCCGGGACGGTTTGACGGTGTGAGGGGACACATTATATGAGTGTGTACTTCAGCGTTTGCAAGGAGCATAATTTTCGGAGCCACCATTTTCCATGTGCAGTATTACTGCTGTACAAGATGGCTCTTTCAGCAACAAATGCCTGGGAGGGGGGGGGGGGGGGGTTAAAGGTTCCCTTTCAACTTGCTCCACTGCAGGCTTCGGCCTACACTCTGCTCCTCTTTGATTCCCTGGGTTTCAACACTGTCAGTTGCCACCTGGAAGTGTTGTCTACACAGAAAAAACACTAGCTAATGTGTCAGTGGGGTTCAGCACCGCCAGCTGTTCCCCTGCTGTGTAGTCGGCAACATGACCTGCAAACGCCACGCAGGCACATGAA
The DNA here is from genome assembly GCF_032444005.1 of Ranitomeya imitator. NCBI lineage: Eukaryota > Metazoa > Chordata > Amphibia > Anura > Dendrobatidae > Ranitomeya > Ranitomeya imitator. The sequence goes on from NC_091285.1 coordinate 409,228,801, forward strand.
CTGAAATTAAAGGGACCCTGCCACCCACCCCAAGGTGTTTCTATGTATAACAGCTACCTTGTACAGCAGTAATGCTGTATTTGTACAAGGTGGCTGACTTTTTCTCATTGCCAACGTGGAACTCAACACGTACAAAATGTGTCTCATTGAGACCATTCCACTGTCCCTGAGGTGTGACTTTCCTTTCTAATGGTACGCAGCACCACCCTTGGTAGCGCTGCCCGTCTTCTGACATCATTGGTTGGCTGCCTGTGCCTGTGCGTCCGCCCTGCCCGACACAACCCCCCTCGTTGTCTCATATTTTGGCTGCAAGGGTGTGATTGATGGGCATGTGCAGTGCATATGTTCGCCTGTCTTAACTCATCTCCTTCCGCCTTCTTCAGACTGTGCGGCCTCATGGCCGTGGTAGGCGATAAGGGATCAGCTGAGGCCGCCCAGTCTGAAGCAGGTGTAAGGACATGTGTGAGTGGCAAACATATTTACTGCACAAGGGCACGAATCCCAGCCACGCAGTGTGGTTTTTTGAAAACACACTGCGGGTCTGGGATTCATGGCCATTGCTAACCGCACCGGCCAACATGAAATGAGGTGAGAAGACAGGCAGCGCTCACAGTGCATGGCCAAGGAATCACAATAGCGCAGACTCCTGTACAGCAAATAGCAACGCTCAGGAGGCTGCGCCCAGCACCAAGGCGTTATTTATGTGCACCTGTGCTGCGTCTCCTTAAAAAGACAAGTCACGCCTCCAATACAGTTCTACTGTTCAATGGGCTAAATTGTGTACGTCTTTCATTCTGCGTGTGCAATTAGCAAAACTTAAAGAGCAACCTTTAACTTGTGGAGTTTTACTGCTGCACAAGGTGTGGCTCTTCAACATTGTAACACCTGAGGGTGGGTTAAAGGTTACCTTTGAAATTGGTTCAATTAGGCTTCGGCCTACACTCTGCTCCTCCTGCAGACCCTGGGCTCTAACTACGCCAGTTGGGGCCCGGAAGTGCTGGCTGCACAGAGAAAAACACCCACCATTGTGTCAGTGGGGTTCAGCACCGCCAGCTGTTCCCCTGCTGTGTAGCCGGCATCGTGTCCAGCACAAGCCATGCTGGCACAACAGACCAAAAGCTGCCACCAGTGCAGGCTTCGGCCTACACTCTACTCCTCTCCTCCTCCTGCTGACCCTGGGCTATAACACCGCCAGTTGTAGCCTGGAAGTGCTAGCTGCACAGAGAAAAACACCAGCCAATGTGTTAGTGGGGTTTAGCACCGCTAGCTGTTCCCCTGCTGTGTAGCCGGCATCGTGTCCAGCACAAGCCACGCTGGCACAACCGACCAAAAGCTGCCACCAGTGCAGGCTTCGGCCTACACTTTGCTCCTCTCCTCCCCCTGCTGACCCTGGGCTCAAACACCGCTAGTTTTTGCCCGGAAGTGCTAGCTGCACAGAGAAAAACACCAGAAAATGTGTTAGTGGGGTTCAGCACCGCCAGCTGTTCCCCTGCTGTGTAGCCGGCAACATGTCCTGCAAACGCCACGCAGGCACATGAACTGAAATTGAAGGGAGCCTGCCCCCCACCCCCAGGTGTTTCTATGTATAACAGCCACCTTGTACAGCAGTACTGCTGCATTTGTACAAGGTGGCTGACTTTTTCTCCTTGCCCACATGGAACTCAACACGCACAAAATGTGTCTCATTGAGACCATTCCACTGTCCCTGAGGTGTGACTTTCCTTTTTAATGACACGCAGCACCCCCATTGTTAGCGCTGCCTGTCTTCTGACATCATTGGTTGGCTGGCTGTGCCTGTGCGTCCGCCCTGCCCGACAACGCCCCTCGTTGTCTCATATATTTTGACTGCGAGGGTGTGATTGATGGGCACGAGCAGTGCATATGTTCGCCTGTCTTCACTCCCCTCCTTCCGCCTTCTTCAGACTGTGCGGCCTCATGGCCGTGGCAGGCGATAAGGGATCAGCTGAGGCCGCCCAGTCTGAAGCAGGTGTAAGGACATGTGTGAGCGGCGAACAGATTTAATGCACAAGGCCACGAATCCCAGCACCGCAGTGTGACTTTATGAAAAGGCACTGTGGGTCTGGGATTTATGGCCATCGTTAACCGCACCAGCCAACATGAAATGAGGTCATAAGACGACCTGCACTAACAGGGTATTGCCAAGGGATAACACAAGAGCGCAGTCTCCTGTACTGCAAATAACAACGGTAAGGAATCTGCGCCCAGCACCTAGGTGTAAATTTTGACACCTGTGCTGCGTCTTCTTCAAAAGAAAAGTCACGCCTCCACTACTGTTTGACAGTATAATGGGCTAAATAGTGTACGTGTTTTATTCAGCGTGTGCAAGGAGCAAAATTAAGAGAGCAACCTTTGACTTGTGCAGCATTAATGCTGTTCAAGGTGTGGCTCTTGTACCTTGCAACACCTGAGGGGGGGGTTAAAGGTTACCTTTGAAATTGGTTCAACTAGGCTTCGGCCTACACTCTGCTCCTCTCCTCCTCCTGCTGACCCTGGGCTCTAACACCGCTAGTTTTTGCCCTAAAGTGCTAGCTGCACAGAGAAAAACACCAGCCAATGTGTTAGTGGGGTTCAGCACCGCCAGCTGTTCCCCTGCTGTGTAGCCGGCATCGTGTCCAGCACAAGCCACGCTGGCACAACCGACCAAAAGCTGCCACCAGTGCAGGCTTCGGCCTACACTCTGCTCCTCTCCTCCTGCTGCTGCCCCTGGGCTCAAACACCGCTAGTTTTGGCCCGGAAGTGCTAGCTGCACAGAGAAAAACACCAGCCAATGTGTTAGTGGGGTTCAGCAACGCCAGCTGTTCCCCTGCTGTGTAGCCGGCAACGTGACCTGCAAACGCCTCGCAGGCACATGAACTGAAATTGAAGGAAGCCTGCCCCCCACCCCCAGGTGTTTCTATGTATAACAGCCACCTTGTACAGCAGTACTGCTGCATTTGTACAAGGTGGCTGACTTTTTCTCCTTGCCCACGTTTAATTAAACACGTACTAAATGTGTCTCATTGAGACCATTCCACTGTCCCTGAGGTGTGACTTTCCTTTCTAATGATACGCAGCACCACCCTTGGTAGCACTTCCCGTCTTTTGACATCATTTGTTAGCTGGCTGCGCCTGTGCGTCCGCCCTGCTCCAAACAACGCCCCTCGGTTTCTTATTTATTTTGTCAGCGAGGGTGTGGTTTATGGGCACGAGCAGTGCATATGTTCGCCTGTCGTCACTCATCTCCTTCCGCCTTCTTCACACTGTGCAGCCTCATGGCCGCGGCATGCGAGAAGGGATCAGCAGAGGCCGCCCAGTCTGAAGCAGGTGCAAGGACGTGTGTGAGCGGCCAAAATATTTACTGCTCAAGGCCACGAATCCCAGCACCGCAGTGTGACTTTATGAAAAGGCACTGTGGGTCTGGGATTTATAGCCATCGTTAACCGCACCGGCCAACATGAAATGAGGTCATAAGACGGGCAGCGCTAACAGGGCATTGCCAAGGGATAACAAGAGCGCAGACTCCTGTACAGCAAATAACAACGCTCATGAAGCTGCGCCAAGCACCAAGGCGTTATTTGGGACACCTGTGCTGCGTCTCCTTAAAAAGCCAAGTCACGCATCCACTACAGTTTGACTGTAGAATGGGCTAAATTGTGTACGTCTTTCATTCAGCGTGTGCAAGTAGACAAATTAATAGAGCAACCTTTCACTTGTGCAGCATTAATACTGCACAAGGTGTGTCTCTTGTACTTTGTAACAACTGAGGGGGGGTTAAAGGTTTCCTTTGAAATTGGTTCAACTAGGCTTCGGCCTACACTCTGCTCCTCTCCTCCTCCTCCTGCTTCACCACGGGCTCTAATATCGCTAGTTTTTGCCCGCAAGTGCTAGCTGCACAGAGAAAAACACTCGCCATTGTGTTAGTGGGGTTCAGCAACGCCAGCTGTTCCCCCACTGTGTAGCCGGCAAAGTGTCCTGCAAACGCAACGCAGACACAAAGCTGCCTCCAGTGCAGGCTTCGGCCTACACTCTGCTCCCCCTGCTTACCCTTTGCTCCAGCACCGCTAGTTGGGGCTCTAGGAAGACAATCTTTAATAGGCAACGCATCTGGGTTCCAGCACCGCCAGCTGGTTCTCGGCAGTGTTTTTGTCACGGGTACTCCCTCGTGCCCAGCCTGGTTCCAGCACCGTCAGCTGTTTCCGGGTACTGTCAAACTCACTGAGACACCTATGCGTTGCCCCGTCGTGTTGCGGTCGAGTTAGCCAACTCCAGGGTGCCTCCAGTTTAGGAGCTTCCTATGTGGGCTGCATGAATTGGTAGTCAAGGCTGGTTCTGTAGTGCCAGTAGGCCCAGCTCCCCCTGTAGGACTGTTGGGGTTCGGTAACTGCGGCTGCCTCGCGGCCTAGCTGTTCTCTCCTCTCCTGTGGGCCTTCGGGTCCACCACCTGGTTCCAGCACCGTCAGCTGGTTCCGGGCCGAGCCTTTGGCTTAGGTGCCTCCTCCTGGGTATCCGAGTTCCGCCAACGCCAGGCGGTCCTTGGTAGTGCTTTTAAGCGCGGGCACCTACAGCTTAGTAACCGGGTTCCAGCACCGTCAGCTGGTCCTCAGTCGTGCCATTGGCTCTTGCACACTGGGGCAACGCATCCGGTTTCCAGCACCGCCAGCTGGTTCTCGGCAGTGTTTTTGTCACGGGTACTCCCTCGTGCCAAACCTGGTTTCAGCACCGTCAGCTGTTTCCGGGTTGTGTCAAACTCGCTGAGACACCTATACGTTGCCCCGTCGTGTTGCGGTCGAGTTAGCCAACTCCAGGGTGCCTCCAGTTTAGGAGCTTCCTATGTGGGCTGCATGAATTGGTAGTCAAGGCTGGTTCTGTAGTGCCAGTAGGCCCAGCTCCCCCTGTAGGACTGTTGGGGTTCGGTAACTGCGGCTGCCTCGCGGCCTAGCTGTTCTCTCCTCTCCTGTGGGCCTTCGGGTCCACCACCTGGTTCCAGCACCGTCAGCTGGTTCCGGGCCGAGCCTTTGGCTTAGGTGCCTCCTCCTGGGTATCCGAGTTCCGCCAACGCCAGGCGGTCCTTGGTAGTGCTTTTAAGCGCGGGCACCTACAGCTTAGTAACCGGGTTCCAGCACCGTCAGCTGGTCCTCGGTCGTGCCATTGGCTCTTGCACACTGGGGCAACGCATCCGGGTTCCAGCACCGCCAGCTGGTTCTCGGCAGTATTTTTGTCACAGGTACTCCCTCGTGCCAAACCTGGTTTCAGCACCGTCAGCTGTTTCCGGGTTGTGTCAAGCTCGCTGAGACGCCTATGCTTGCCCCGTCGTGTTGCGGTCGAGTTAGCCAACTCCAGGGTGCCTCCAGTTTAGGAGCTTCCTATGTGGGCTGCATGAATTGGTAGTCAAGGCTGGTTCTGTAGTGCCAGTAGGCCCAGCTCCCCCTGTAGGACTGTTGGGGTTCGGTAACTGCGGCTGCCTCGCGGCCTAGCTGTTCTCTCCTCTACTGTGGCCCTTCGGGTCCACCACCTGGTTCCAGCACCGTCAGCTGGTTCTCGGCAGTGTCTTTTGCTCTTGTACCTTCTGCTCCCCATCCTGGTTCCAGTACCGTCAGCTGGTTCCGGGCAGAGCCTTTGGCTTAGGTGCCTCCTTCTGGGTATCCAAGTTCCACCAACGTCAGGTGGTCCTTGGTAGTGCTTTCAGGCACGGGTACCTCCTGCTTAGTAACCGGGTTCCAGTAACGTCAGCTGGTCCTCGGTAGTTCCATAGGCTCTTGAACCTTCGGGTAGCCATCCGAGTTCCAGTTCCATCAGCTGGTTCTTGGCATTTTCTCAGCCTTCTTGTACCTTCTGCTACATTTCCAAGTTGAAAACCCCAACGTCGACGACCCGGAAGACCACCCCGATGACGACGACGGCGGAGACGACGACGGCGGAGACGACGACACTGGAGACGACGACACTGGAGACGACGACATGGAAGACCGAGAAGCAGAAGAACAAGAGGCTGCAGAACAAAGAGCAGAAGAACATTAGCATAACACTTAATATCAGAGCAAAAGATATTATCTAAATTATATGCAGAAGAAGACTAAGCAGTGTATGGGGGTGAGTCCGTTCCTCCTCGTGGGGCCCCTGGATAAAGCCTGATGCTGCAGGCCAAACTGAACGCGGACAAATGTAACTTTTGTGACTGGCAGAACGGAAGGTGTAATCTTCCAACTTTTATAGATAACAACTACGGGAATGCCTGTCACAAATGAGAATATGATGAAGAAATAGAATAGGAAGAATAATAACAGTTGAATAAAATGAATATGTAGAATAGGAAGAATAATAATAGTTGAATAAAATGAATATGAAGAATGTATTAAAAAAAAAAAAAAGGTAAAGGATGAAGAAGAAGATGAATAAGGTGAAGAAGAAGTTGATGTCAAAGATGCTGATGATGATGATGATGAAGATGAAAGTGTGGGAAAAGTAAAAAAAAAAAAAAAAGAAGGGGAAGGGCGTGGAATAGTAAAACAACAATATCTGACAAAATAAAAAAAAAAATTTACATAGTCAATATCTTTGTCACTCCGAACGTCTTTAAAAAAACAAAACAAAACATGCTATTCTATTTGATTGGGCTAAACCTCTATGACTTTAATGTCTCCGCCACCTCCCCAAATACATCCTGCATTATTCTTAGTTGTTTTCCTTCATGTAGAATGAACCTACAAGGAAAGAAAGGGTTTATTTTAATTCCGATATTTTGGTCCCATTGACTTGCATTGGGATCGGGTATCGGTATCGGCGATATCCGATATTTTTTGAATATCGGCCGATCCTATCCGATACTTTCAGATATCGGAAGGCATCGCTCAACACTACTTATAACACCATAGGTATTACATTTAGATTCCGACTCTTAAAAAGGGGTTGGCCACTTTTTCCATTACTTTAACAAATATGTCCAGATCATGATTTTGTAGCACTTACTAATCTAAGTACAGTATTACAGGTTCTCCTCCTGCACATGTTGGTGCAACCTAAATCATTTGGTTCCTCTTCTTAAAGAGGTTGTCCACTACTTTAGCATAGATGACGTATCCTTAGGATGACCTATCCTAATAGATCATCAATGTCTGTTTGTTTGGGGTCCGACACCTCAGCCGATCTGCTGCTCTTGGTGGCAGACGCTGGCCAGAAGTGCTCAATTGCAGAGCTGGCTGTCTTCTGCTTTTGATTTGAAGAGGAGGCAGATGTGTAGTACCAAGCTACGGCCACTATCAGAAGACGGCCAGCTCTGGCCGCCAACACAGAACAGCTGACCCCGACCAATCAGACATTGATGACCTATCCTAAGGATAGGATATCAATGCTCATATAGTGGACAACCTCTTTAATATAGCATTTGGTGGAGGACCATGAAATAAGACCTGTACATCACCTTCCTCCAACTGGAAAACAGTTTTTCCAGGTGAGGGGTTTTTAAACTGGAGGATAATTTTCCTTTAACATTAGTTCATGCCACAAATATCATGTTCCCAACACATTTGTTAAAATGGTCAACTCCTTTAAACTGTAACAAAACTTTCATATTTTATTTTTCATCATTATTGCCAGCTTAGAAAGTTTTGAAAGTTTGTAATGGACTTCAATAGGCGATTGAGCTGCTTTTCTGTATTAAAAAAAAAAAAAAAAAAAAATAGTGATAAAATTGGCCTCCAAACCCCTAGTTACTGCAGGTTTTTCCTATTGTTGCGCAACATGCATACTCCATGTGCATGTAAATTTTAGTATAGGTAGATTGTGTGCGCTGAGGAAATAGCACTTAAGGAGGGTTCTTGTTCCCTAGGTAAAGTGGGTACGGAAAATATTCATACCCCTTTTAAATTTTTCAGTTTCATTGCAGCTATTTAGTAAATTCAAAAAAGTTTTTTTTCTCATTAATGTACACTCTGCACCCCATCTTGACTGAAAAAAACAGAAATGTAGAATATTTTGCAAATTTATTAAAAAAGAAAAACTGAAATATCACATGGTCATAAGTATTCAGACCCTTTGCTCAGACACTCATATTTAAGTCACATGCTGTCCATTTCCTTGTGATCCTCCTTGAGATGGTTCTACTCCTTCATTGGAGACCAGCGGTGTTTAATTAAACTGATAGGACTTGATTTGCAAAGGCACACTGTCTATATAAGACCTCACAAGCTCACAGTGCATGTCAGACCAAATGAGAATCATGAGGTCAAAGGAACTGGCCAAGGAGCTCAGAGACAGATTTGTGGCAAGGCACAGATTTGGCCAAGGTTACCAAAGGATTTCTGCAGTACTCATGGTTCCCAAGAGCAGAGTGGCCTACATAATCCTTAAAATGGAAGAAGTTTGGGCGCACCAGAAGTCTTCCTAGACCTGGCAGTCCAGCCAAACTGAGCAACCATGGGAGAAGAGCCTTGGTGAGAGAGGTAAAGAAGAGCCCCAAGATCACTGTGGCTGAGCTCCAGAGATGCAGTAGGGAGATGGGAGAAAGTTCCACAAAGTCAGCTATCACTGCAGCCCTCCACCAGTCGGGCCTTTATAGCCTCTCCTCAGTGCAAGACATAAGAAAGCCCGCATCGAGTTTGCTAAAAACCACATGAAGGACTCCCAGACTATGAGAAAAAAAAGTCTCTGGTCTGATGAGACGAAGATAGACCTTTTTGGTGATGATTCTAAGAGGTATGTGTGGAGGAAACCAGACACTGCTCATCACCTGCCCAATACAATCAGTGAAACATGGTGGTCGCAGCATCATGCTATGGGTGTGTTTTTCAGCTGCAGGGACAGGACTGGCTATTATTGAAGGAAACATGAATGTGGCCATGTACAGAGATATCCTGGATGAAAACCTCTTCCAGAGTGCTCTGGACCTCAGACATGGCCGAAGGTTCACCTTCCAACAAGCCAATGACCCTAAGCATACAGCTAAAATAACAAAGGAAGAACCCTGTGACCATTCTTGACTGGCCCAGCCAGAGCCCTGACCTAAACCCAATTGAGCATCCCTGGAGAGACCTGAAAATGGCTGTGCACCAGCATTCACCATCCAACCTGACGGAACTGGAGAGGATCTGCAAGGATGAATGGCAGAGGATCCCCAAATCCAGGTGTGAAAAACTTGCATCATTCCCTAGTTGACTTAGGCTAGGGTCACACTGCGTTAGCGCAACCCGCTAACGCTAAACGGATTGCACTAACGCAATGTTTTTAATGGGGCCGCGTCCCGGGGTCGCGGTAACGTCCCCGCTCTCGCACATCCCCAATCTGCAAGCAGCGTCCGCGGCGCGCCAGGAAACACCGGCGCGTCGCTAGCGCGTGCCGAACATGGCACGCGCTAGTGCTGCGCGTTCCCATTGCCGTGAATGGGCGCGCTAACGGACGCGTTGCACGGCGTTAATTTCGCCGTGCAACGCTGTCCGTTAGCGCTTTCCCATTAACGCAATGGGAACCAAGCCTAATGGCTGTACTAGCTCAAAAGCAGGGCTGTTGAGTCGGACTCGTAGCCTATTTTGGTGGAGTTGGAGTCGGTGTCATTGAAGTTGAGGAGTCGGAGGTTTGGCTTACCGACTCCACAGCCCTGGCAGTAGAGTTCCCAGTACCGCTTGTTCCCAGGCACTGGTACGTCTCACACAGACAGATATATGGATGTCACACAGATGTCACATACGGACACGGATCATAGCTCTCACCAGAATTGGTTTTCCCTGTGCAGGAATCACCAGGACCTGCAAAGGAGGCCTAGCACAGAAGGGAGCTGGCTGTGAATCGGCATGATATTGGCCCAGATGTTCCGTCGACAGAGCAGACCAGTAGAGAAGGAGCTCTTCTATTGATGTCAGGCAAAAAGAAGCAGGAGAGTCACAGCCTGATCATTGTGCGGCAGAACAAGAGCGTATTTGCTAACTAAACACCTGCCTCTAAGTTCTTAGGCCACTTTCACACATCAGTTTTTTGCTGTCAGTCACAATCCGTTGGCGTGACGGATCCATTGCAGATTGTGAAAAACTGATGTGACGGATTCGTTTTTTTGATGGATCCGACTAGCGGATCTGGCTAAATAAATCAGAGAACGCTCAGTTAAAAAAAAAAAATCCGTTGCCAGATTCAGTCATTTGATGGATCTGGTGCCCATAGGCTTCCATTCGAGCAAACGACGGACGGCGACGGATCCGTCTGTCCGTTTTTTTTTACGTACACAAAAACAGGATTTTTGGTTGCTTACCGTAAAATCTGTTTCTCGGAGCCATCATTGGGGGACACAGAAACCATGGGGTGCATGCTGCTGCCACTAGGAGGCTGACACTATGCACAAAAAAAGTTAGCTCCTCATCTGCAGTGTACACCCCACCAACTGGCATTATGAGCTTCAGTTAGTGAGAAAGCAGTAGGAGAAAAAACAAGGTTGAAAGAACACCACCACAAACATGAGAACTGTAAACATAAGAACTGTAAACATGAGAACAGTCATAGAACACAGAACAACCGAGAACTGAATAATATGGGAGGTTGCTGTGTCCCCCAATGAAGCCTCCGAGAAACATTTTACGGTAAGCAACCAAAAAATCCTGTTTTCTCTATCACCTCATTGGGGGACACAAAAACCATGGGACGTCCCAAAGCAATCCCTGGGGAGGGAAAAACAGACTTCCATCAGGTCAGATGACTCACCATTGCCGCCTGCAAGATCCTTCTGCCTAGGCTGGCGTCCGCCGAAGCGTAGGTATGGACCTTGTAAAATTTGGTGAACGTGTGGATGGAAGACCAGGTTGCCACTTTGCAAAGCTGTAGGGCGGGCGCCCTGTGGTGCACCGCCCAGGAGTCGCCGACTGCCCGGGTAGAGTGAGCCTTAATCCCGGGAGGGGGCACTCTGTTTTTGACCCGCTAAGCCTCCAAAATTGCCATTCTGATCCAGAGAGCAACAGTCGCCTTGGAAGACGGCAGGCCTCTATGCGTGCCCTCAGGAATGAAGAAAAGAGAATCCATCTTCCGGAAAGAGGCCGTTCTAGCCAGGTAGATCCTCACAGCCCTGATGAGGTCCAGTTTGTTCAAAGACAAAAGGACAAAAGGAAGGTAGAACGATGTCCTCGTTGAGGTGAAAGGTAGAAACCACCTTAGGAAGGAAGGCGGAGGCCTCAGGACCACCTTGCCCTGGTGGATAACCAGGTAAGGAGGTCGGCAAGAAAGGGCCGCCAACTCGGAAACGCGTTGGATAGAGGTGATGGCCACAAGAAAACCCACCTTCCAAGATAGAACTGACAGGGAGACCTCCCTGATAGGCTCAAAGGGGGAACCTCTCAGAACCTCCAGCACAAGATTAAGATCCCATGAAGCCACAGGAGCCCTGTACGGATGAACAGCATGGGCTACTCCCTGAAGGAAGGTCTTAACCTGTGGCTGAGAAGATAACGTCTTCTGGAAGAGGATAGATGGGAACTAAAGGGCAAGGCCCGCATCCAGTACGGAAGCCGTCCAGGTACGATAGTAGATCCTGGAAGACGAAGGCTTCCTAGCCTGGATCATAGTATGAATCACCCGATCCGAAAGGCCGGACGCTCTTAGAACTGCGGTCTCAACAGCCACGCTGAAACTGAGCGATCAAGAATTCGGGAGGCAGATCAGACTATGAGACAGCAGATTGGGCCTGTCTGGAAGCCGCCGGGGGGGCGTCCGCGAGAAGATTGACTATCTCTGCAAACCAAGATCTCTTGGGCCAATCCGGGGAGATCAGAATGACCGGCACCCCTTCTGCCTTGATCTTTTTCAACACCTTGGGAAGCAGGGAAAGGGGTGGAAAAAGATAGGGGAGCACGAATTGCAACCAAGGAATGGCCAGAGCATCGACGCCCACTGTGAGAGGATCGCGGGACCTGGAGACGAACCGAGGGACCTTCCTGTTGATTCGGGATGCCGTGAGGTCCACATCCTGAGTCCCCCATCGAAGACAAATCTGATGGAAGACCTCCTGATGCAAGGACCATTCCCCTGCCGCGAGGCCCTCACGGTTGAGGAAGTCGGCGGCCCAATTGTCCACGCCGGGGATATGCAGCACAGATATCACCGGGACCATTGCCTTTGCCCAAATGAGGATCTTGGATACGTCGGCCGAGGCCAGAGAGCTCCGAGTCCCCCCCTGGTGGTTGACATATACCACTGCTGTGGCATTGTCTGTCTGGATTCGAATTGGCAGACCCTTGAGAATCCTTTCCCAGTGAAGAAGAGACAGAAAGATGGCACAAATATCGAGGACATTTATCAGCAGAAATGACTCCTGAGCCGACCAGCGACCCTGAACAGTCAGGTGACGAAACACCGCACCCCAGCCGAGAAGGCTGGCATCCGTCTTCACCACCTGCCAGTGAACTGGTAGGAAAGACCTGCCCTGGGAGATGAGAGGTGACGTCAGCCACCAGATGAGGGACCGTTTGACCCGGGGAGAAAGCCGAATCGGACGATCCAGGGAGAAGACAGAATTGTCCCGCTGTGATAGAATAGCCTGCTGAAGAGGTCTTGAGTAAAACTGGGCGAAGGGAATCGCTTCCAATGTTGCCACCATCCTCCCCAGACCTTTCATGGCCGATCGGAGGGAGGGAAGCCGAGGACCCTGGAGAAAGTGAACCCTTCCGAAGGATGGATCTCTTGTCTTCGGGAAGAAAGACTCTGGTCTGATGAGTGCCGAAGAGCATGCCCAGAAAAACGAGGCGCTGAGAAGGAACAAGACAGGATTTCTTCCTGTTGACAAGCCACCTGAAATGGGCTAGAGTGTCGAGGATGATGGACAGACTTTCGTGAGCCTGAGAAAAGGACGAGCCTTGATGCGAACGTCATCGAGGTATGGAAAAAGAACCAGGCCCCTGACCCTCAAGATGGCTAGCAGCGCTGCCATGATCTTCGTGAAAAACCCTGGGAGCGGTTGCGAGACCAAATGGCAGGGCGACGAAAATGCTCCTGAAGTACTGCAAAACGCAGGAATCAGTGATGTCCCGGGAATATCGGGACATGGAGGTAGGTGTCCTGGTTGTTTATGGAGCACAGAAATTCCTGAGCCTCCATGGAAGCAATTATTGAACGAAGGGATTCCCTCCTGAAATGTCTGAGACGAACCCTCTTGTTCGGCAATTTCAGATCCAGAATGGGACGAACTTTGCCGTCTTTTTTCGGTACCGCAAAAAGATTTGAATAGAAACCTGTGAACCGTTCTTTTTTCTGGGACGGGACCGATTAGCCCGGATTTGAGGAGAGAAGCGATGGCTGCGAAGAAACCCGGAACTAGAGCAGGATCTCTTGGAGGACAGGTTTCGAAGAAATGATCCCGTGGCTGTGAAACAAACTCTATTTTGTATCCTGAGGATACAACTTCCCTGACCAAAGCGTCCTCTACTGAGGAGATCCAGACATCTCTGAAGAAGAGAAGACTGCCGTGGGCTGGCGTCTTTTCGCGAGTCATGCCGAGGTGGGTCTTCCAGGCCTAGACCTGGAGGATCTACCTTGGGAGTAGCGAGAATGCCAGGAAGGAGTGGGTCTAAAGGCTACCACCTTCTTCTCTTGACGTGCCTGTGGCCTCTGCTGTTGGGAAAAGGATTCTGATGCCGCAAAATGACAAAAGGGCTGAAAGGACCGAAATTGCTGCCTAGGAGGAGGACGGCGAGGTTTAGACTGGGGAAGAAGGGAACTTGTGCCCCCGGTGGCGTCCTTAATAATTTGGTCCAGCTTGGAACCTTGAAAAGGCAGGCTGGTAAGGGGCTTTTTTGATGATAGATCCACTTGCCAGGCCTTGAGCCAAATGGTGCGACGTATGGTAACAACATTACTGGACACCTGAGCAGCACAAGACGCGGCATCCAGGGAAGCGGAAACCAAATACTCCCCCGCGTGAGAAATCTGGATGGCGAGTTCCGCCAGCTGCTCTGGTGGAGCTCCAGCCAGAATGCCCTGACGGAGTTGATTGGCCCATTCAGATACAGACTTCGAAACCCAGGTGGAAGCAAAGGCCGGGCATAGGGAAGACGCGGCCGCTTCGAAAGCCGACTTCGCAAAGGATTCAATAATCCAGTCGTTGGAATCTTTCAGAGACGCGCCTCCAGACAGCGGAAGGACTGTGTTGATGGAAAGTCTAGAGACTGGAGGATCGACAGAGGGCGAAAAAGTCCAGTTGGCGATGAGATCCAAAGAAAAGGGATATAAGATGCCAAGGCGCTTTCCTCTGAAAACGTCTGGTCTGATTCTCTCTTTCTCTGGCCAGAAGTTCATCGAATTCAGGATGAGGAGCAAAGGCCTTGGGAGGTGGTTTATACCGTCTAAATGAAACTGCCTGATCTGTGGGTTCCGTAGAGGAATCTTTGATGCCACAGGTCTGATTGATCGCTCCAATGAGACTCTGAACCATATCACGCATGTAAGCGATTTGGTTCAAATCCAGATCCAAATTATCCTCCGAAGGCGCATCAGAGAACGCCTCGCCTGACTCAGGGGAGGAGGACCGGGGGGAAGCCGATTGCAGAGAAGGGCCGTGGGGCAAAATGGAACGGGAAGAAGACTCAGACCGGCGCTCCTGTCTGGATCTTTTGCGGCCTATAGTGGAAGGCTCGGATGGAGCTTCCTGCGACCCGCTGGCTACTGCGGGAGTCTGCAGGGGTAACCGATCAGGCACGGACACAAGGGTCTGGGACACCTGTGTCAGATCCGCTACCGATTGTAACAGAGAGGAAGCCCAACCTGGAGTGGGGTCTTCACTCTCAAGCGGAGCAAAGGGGGGACCCTGGATGGTGGGCATAATGGGGTTGCTGCAGGCCTGACAGAGAGGAGAGGACTGACCTGGGGGAAGCTTGCAGTTACAAGACGAACACACAAAGTGTTTGACTATAGCAGAGAAAGTAGAGGGAAGAAGTAGGAGGACGAGAGCGACCTCCTTTAGAATTAGACATGACAAACGGGCCCCTGAGGAGAATACGAGAAGGTTAGGGGACGGGAGGGCAGAGGAGAGTGTCAGTCTGCAGTGCAGAGCTACTCACGGCAGACATCTTGTAGCATCCCGGCTGTAGGGGCTGCAAAGTTAGAGTGGGTCCTGCAGAAGAATCAGCGCTGAATCCCCCACCAAAAATGGCCACCAGGAGAAAATTGCTGGGAGACTCAAGTCCAGCGTATCTGTCTAGCGCTGGATTTGGGGGGAGCAGGCGGGCTGTCCGCAAATCACCGGGGGACCAAGACGGCGCCGGTGGGCGGAGCTCGCCTAGATTATAGGAGGAGCTAGTCGGGCAGGAGAATGCCCGCACGAGGAAGAGGGGAAGGGGCAGAGCTGCAACCAGGCCCAGGCAGAAGCCGGAAAAAGGAGATAGTGCGGCAGCCGGCCGCCGATGAAGGAAAACAGCACAGCCGCCTGCAAAAAGGCATCCGCGCAGGTGCAGCGGTGACCCCCCCGTGCAACCCAGCCAGAGAATCGCAGCGCCGGAACCAGGAGTGCGGCTGCTGGCCGCCGGGGAGGGAAGTAGCGTGGCAGCCTGCAAAGGCCACCGCACAGATGCAGCGACGACCCCCGCCTGTGGACAGTGGGTGAAGGAAGCTCACAATTGGGGCAGAAGGAAGTTCACAAGCGGGGCAGAAGATAGAGAGGTACAGTGCCTGGGACAGCTCTGCACCCTTTAAGTAAGACTTAAGCTCCCGGGTAAAAGTGGCTAACTTCCATATCTGGGGCGGGGGGGCATATGAAATACTCACCCACATATCCCACGCCGTCAGCTAGTATGGAGGCCTGGCTCTCATGAAGTCCTGAAAAAGAGAGAGAGGTACCTCAATCTAGGAAAGGTATCAGACGTCCAGGGAGCTGCTGATGGACGTCCTCGTCTCCGTAACCGACAGGCTCTGGTGGGTGAGAGACGGAGCTAGGACCGGACTTCTAAGCACGCTTGTGTGCTAGGATCTTGGTCCTGCTGTGGGATCTATGAGGATACGGGGTGGCAGTACACGCCGTACTCATGGTCCGCATTGTGGGAATACAGTTGTGACTGCTCACAATGTATCCCTCCGGAAACCTGAAAGAAAACTACGCACATTGAGGTAGATATGGGTATAATGAAAGACCCGTGTCCACCTCCTACTGACACTAAGCTAAACTGAAGCTCATAAAGCCAGTCGGTGGGGTATACACTGCAGAGGAGGATCTAACTTTTTTGTACATAGTGTCAGCCTCCTAGTGGCAGCAGCATACACCCCATTGTTCATGTGTCCCCCAATGAGGCGATAGAGAAAAAAACATTACTTTGTCCGTTGTCTCTGGCCGCCAGAAAAAAAATTTTTTCGACGGATCTGGTGAACGACGGATAAACCATGAGGCCATCTGTCGCAATCCGTCGCCAATACAAGTCTATGAGAAAAAAAACGGATCTGGCGGTATCAGTCGCCGGATTCATTTTTTTAAAAATTCGACGAATTGCGACTGATAGCAAAAAAACTGAAGTGTGAAAGGGGCCTTAGCCTCATAGAAAAAAAATAATAGAAGTCCCGGTTCACTCCTTTAAAACAATAAGAATGGAAATTGTTTGGGATTTGGAGACCACTTCAATCATATTTTCGAAGAGGAAAAAAAGCCAAATCGCCTAATGAAGTCAATCAAAAACTTTCATAAATTTCCATGCTGCACACAATAATGAAAATCAATTAAATAGAGTTTAGTTATTCTTTACTTGTAAAACAGAAAAATCTAATCAACATTGACCTCACAAACTATACAAGTTCAGACATAAGATGAAAGATATTCACAAAATATACAATGTACAATCACTGCTATTTTCTCTCACCAGTTGAGCGAAGGTAGTAACTTTAATCCGTTTGAAAAGTTCATCTTTTTTATATCTGTAATCTGAGAATGGAAAAAACAAAAAATGCAACTCACTCTTATAGCAAAAGCAACCCTCAAAATGAACTGTGGCATCGACCATCAATAAAAGCTTGGGTACTTCTCAGAATTTAAAACATAGAATTGCGGATTAGGCTGTGTTCACATGTCAGTTTCGGATCAGTTTGTGATTGATTCAGTAGAACAAGAGAAAAAAAAAAAAGTATATATATATATATTTTCTGCTTGGCTTACTATTTGGGTGGACATGTGGATGGTCTTACCCAGGAGGCTTGGCCACCGGTGAGGATTGTGCTATATATATATATATATATATATATATATATATATATATTTTATATATATATATATATATATATATATATATATATATATATATATATATATATATATATATATATATATATATATATATATATATATATATATATATATATATATATATATATATATAGCACAATCCTCACCGGTGGGTGCCAAGCCTCCTGGGTAAGACCATCCACATGTCCACCCAAATAGTAAGCCAAGCAGAAAAAGAAGGCAGCACTCCAATAGTTTGTAAAGGTGAAAAAGCTGTGAAGTTTATTTCAGACCTACATCTCAGCGGGATGTGGGTCTGAAATAAACTTCACAGCTTTTTCACCTTTACAAACTATTGGAGTGCTGCCTTCTTTATCTGCTTGGCATATGTATATATATATATATTATAGTGTTTCAGTTTGGTATTTGTTTGGATCTGTTTTATATAATGGTGTATGCGTCATTCTGTCCAAAGTTGGAATGGGTGGCGCCTGAGCAGTGTGGTGCGGGAGTCAGTGTGTGCGCATGCCGCACTACGGCGCCATTTTATTGAAGACACTGTAGGTGTAAATTCGCAGACCTAGTGTCTTCAGCAAAATGGAGCTAAATATTGATGGGTGGATATGCATGGAGTCTGGCGCAATTTTATTGAAGAATTGAACTACATCGTCAACCTAGCAGTGCGCACACACCGGCCGCCCCATTATCCCTATGGATGGCGCATGCGCACTGCTAGGCTGACATTGTAGAAAATTACTTCAGTAAAATGGTGATGGAGTCCGTGCGTATGCATTCCACGATCTCCAGCACCATTTTATTGAAGACCCTGTATATGCAAATTCGCAGACACTGTCTTCACAAAAATGGAGCCAGATAGCACAGTATGTGCACACTCTGACTAGAAATGTGCATGTGTCGGCCATGGCCATTATGCCTACGGCCGGCGGGTGTATACTGCCATGTTGATATTGTAGTACATTACTTCAATAACATGGTTTCAGAGTGTAGGCATAACGCGATCTCCAGCGCCATTGTATTGAAGACATTGTATAAAATACCAATAAACATTTTTTTTTCGGGAGCGTAGAACGTAGATCTCTGCTAATATATATGCATACATACATAGAGAGGGAATCCAAACAAATACCGGACTGAAACCAAAACGTCCGTTTATGAACAGATTGCCAAACAGATCCGTTTAAAACGTTTTGGATCCAATTACACCCATTCTTCTGTCGTGAACCAACATGTGTTTTACTAGACATGTCTCAACACCTCTAGTGTTTTAGACTATCGCAGCACTAAAAAACGGCGGCACTAAAAAATGGTATTGTGTCTCAGGGCTCAATGGATCACTGAAGTCAATTTTAAACACATGTGATAATTAGTTTTCCAGGTGACTAATTAACCCCTATCTGACCTTGGACGGGATAGTACGTCCAAGGTCAGATCCCCTGCTTTGATGCAGGGCTCCGCGGTGAGCACGGATCAAAGCCGGGACATGTCAGCTGTTTTGAACAGCTGACATGTGCCCGTAATAGACGCGGGCAGAATCGCGATCTGCCCGCACCTATTAACTAGTTAAATGCCGCTGTCAAATGCAGACAGCGGCATTTAATTACCGCTTCCGGCCGGGCGGCCGGAAATGACGTCATCGCCGACCCCCGTCACATGATCGGGGGTCGGCGATGCGTCTCCATTGTAACCATAGAGGTCCTTGACACCTCTATGGTTACTGATCGCCGGTGGCTGTGAGCGCCACCCTGTGGTCGGCGCTCACAGCACACCTCCATTTCTGCTACATAGCAGCGATCAGCAGATCGCTGCTATGTAGCAGAGGCGATCGCGTTGTGCCTGCTTCTAGCCTCCCATGGAGGCTATTGAAGCATGGCAAAAGTAAAAAAAAAAAAGTTGAAAAAAATGTTAAAAAAATAAAAAAAATATAAAAGTTTAAATCACACCCCTTTCGCCCCAATCAAAATAAATCAATAAAAAAAATATCAAATCTACACATATTTGGTATCGCCGCGCTCAGAATCGCCCGATCTATCAATTAAAAAAAAGCATTAACCTGATCGCTAAACAGCGTAGCGGGAAAAAAATTCGAAACACCAGAATTACTTTTTTGCTTTTATGCTATCATTAAAAACGTCATCTCGGCACGCAAAAAATAAGCCCTCAACCGACCCCAGATCACGAAAAATGGAGACGCTACGAGTATCGGAAAATGGCGCAATTTTTTTTATTTCTTTTTTTAGCAAAGTTTGGAATTTTTTTTCAACACTTAGATAAAAAATAACCTAGTCATGTTAGGTGTCTACGAACTTGTACTGACCTGGAGAATCATAATGTCAAGTCAGTTTTAGCATTTAGTGAACCTAGCAAAAAAGCCAAACAAAAAACAAGTGTGGGATTGCACTTTTTTTTGCAATTGCACCGCACTTGGAATTTTTTTCCCGTTTTCTAGTACACGACATGCTAAAACCAATGATGTCGTTCAAAAGTACAACTCGTCCCGCAAAAAATAAGCCCTCACATGGCCAAATTGACGGAAAAATAAAAAAGTTATGGCTCTGGGAAGGAGGGGAGTGAAAAACGAACACGGAAAAATGAAAAATCCCATGGTCACGAAGGTTAAAGGAAAACTACGGTACTTAAAAATGATGTTCCACATTGTTAAGCAGGCCACAGTTTTCAAGTAACATGAGAAAGAAAAAGGATCTCTCTGCTGCCGAAAAGCATCAAATAGCGCAATGCCTTGGTCAAGGGATAAAACCATAAGGCTGTGTGCACACGTTCTGAATTTTTCAGGGTTTTTTTTTCACGTTTTTTCGCTATAAAAATGCTTAAAATACACATACATATGCATCCCATCATTTAGAATGCATTCCGCAATTTGTGCATATGTTGTGGTTTTTTCCGTGAAAAAAAAAACACATCGCGGAAAAAAACGCAGCATGTTCATTAATTTTGCAGATTTTCTTGCGGATTTCCCACTATATTATTGCATCCCAGAACCTCCGGAAAAAAACGCAAAAAATCCTCAAATAAAAAAACCGTGCAAAAAACGTGCGAAATATGTGAAGAAAAACGCAAAAAATCCGCATGTGGATTTCTTGCAGAGAATGTCCGGTTTTGTTCAAGAAAAATATTTAGAATTGAGAGTCCTCAGTGGTTGATACCTTTTAATGGCTAACTGAAAAGATTTTGTTCAAGAAATTTCTGCAAGAAATCCTGAAGTGTGCACATAGCCTTAGATATCTTCGGAAAACTTAAGCGTGATCACCGTACGGTTAAGAGATATGTGGCTGAATCTGAGCACAGAGAGAGTTCGTGCTGATAAAGGCATAATGAGGAAGGTTTCTGCCAGGCAAGTTCATCGGATTAAGAGAGTAGCTGCTAAAAAGCCATTACAAACTAGCAAACAGATATTTGAAGATGCTGGTGCCTCTGGAGTCCCTCGAATCTCAAGGTGTAGGATCCTTCAAAGGCTTGCTTTGGTTCATAAACCTACTGTTCGGCCACCCCTAAACAGTGTTCACAAGCAGAAACGGTTGCAGTGGGCCCAGACATACAGTACAGACCAAAAGTTTGGACACACCTTCTCATTTTAAGATGTTCCTGTATTTTCATGACTATGAAAATTGTACATTCACACTGAAGGCATCAAAACTATGAGTTAACACGTGGAATTGTATACTTAACAAAAAAGTGTGAAAGAACTTAAAATATGTCTTATATTCTAGGTTCGTCAAAGCAGCCACCTTTAGCTTTGATGACTGCTTTGATATACTACGTGGCTGGGCAATATACTACGTGGGCTGTGCAATATACTAAGTGGACATGCATATTCTAGAATACCCGATGCGTTAGAATCGGGCCACCATCTAGTGTCATATAGCTGAGATGTCAGGATCAGAGAACAGGGAAACCGTCTTGACTCAATAACAGCACAGACATTTTACAAGGGAACCAAAACCATTCATTAGAAGCAACTACGGTAAATGGACCGGATAAAAGGGACCAGTGACTATGGGGCTGATAAAAAGGAGATTATGGAATCAAACAACAATGCCAGAGACAGGTGTGTGTGTGTGTGTGTGTGTGTGTTATACATACAAGATAAATGATAAAACATTAGATATCAAACAGTACATGCAAAGAGGTTTAGTTTGTTTTACTGTTAAAAAACAGAATGTAGGAATATCGGTAATATAGATAGGTCACTGTAATGGTAGAAGTGGAAGTGCAGAAATCCATTACCTGGTTCTGTCTGGCCAGAAGCTTCATCAGAACTCTGTGACATAACTGACAGACGGGTTATATATCCAAGCGCATACGTTCTGGTCCAAATAGTACACTGACTCTACAGGACTGAGAGCCGGGCAGGAATGGTTCTTCTCGTCCCATCGTCCCTCACTAAGCCATGCCCAGGACAGTCCCAACCATTGTGCTGGTTGTTATCAGATTTTATACTTTCAGCCATCATATTCTCAGCATTGTTCTCATAAGACAGAATTACTGTACCAGGGGTCTGATTTCACATGGATAGACGGTACCCTTACCAGGAGGTACAAAAGTGCCTATTCTCGGAAATCAAGATGGTGAATATTATACAGCACATGGGACAGACAAAGATCTGTGTGTGCTCCACACAAGAGTATAAATATAAAGAGAAATCTGAGGAGCACTCAGGGAATTAAACTCCAGACAGCAACAAAACCGTATTTGTGCGCCCGCTACCGTGAGGACAGCGGGGAAGAATGTGGAGGGGTAAGGGGAGATACGCCACCCAGATATTGGAATGTCACAGTTTATCAGGCCAATGAAAACCATCGCTTCATAAGGCATTTTCATTACATGCCATCTGGCGTCATGCCAACATTAGAATCGTCAGCTTTTCATTGTTGCCCTATGTCATAGACATACAGGCAGGCCACAACATGGCACGACCTTCTACATTATCACAAGTGGTCCCGTTACCCACTTCATATATGCCATCCTCCAGGTAGAATGAATAGGTTATCTACTATATAATTGTCTAAGGGTCACTCCCGTCTTTCTGTCTGTCCTTCTGTCACGGATATTCATTGGTCACAGCCTCTGTCTGTCATGGAATCCAAGTCACTGATTGGTCTCGCCAGCTGCCTGTCATGGCTGCCGCGACCAATCAGCGACAGCCACAGTCCGATTAGTCCCTCCCTACTCCCCTACAGTCAGTGCCCGGCGCCCGCTCCATACTTCCCGCAGTCAGTGCCCGCTCCATTCTCCCGGCAGTCAGTGCCCGGCGCCCGCTCCATACTCCCCTCCAGTCACCGCTCACACAGGGTTAATGCCAGCGGTAACTGACTGCGTTATGCCGCGGGTAACTCACTCCGTTACCGCCGCTATTAACCCTGTGTGACCAAGTTTTTACTATTGATGCTGCCTATGCCTATACTACGTGGGCTGTGTTAGAAACCGCGTGGCTGCTATATACTACCTGGCCAGTGTTAGATAGTATGTGGGCTGTGTTCTATACTGCGTGGGCTGTGCTATATACTACGTGGGCAGTGTTATATACTGCGTGCTATATACTACGTGGCCACTGTTAGATACTATGTGGGCTGTGCTATATATTACGTGGGGTGTGTTATATATTACGGGGCCAGTGTTACATACTACGTGGGCTGTGTTATATACTGCGTGGCTGCTATATACTGTGTGGGCTGTGTTATATACTGCATGGCTGCTATATACTGTGTGGGCTGTGTTATATACTACGTGGGCTGTTATTTACTGCGTGGCCTATATTAACGCATCAGGTATTCTACAATATGTATATAGCAGCCACATGGTATATACCACAGGCCACGTAGTACTCCTGTATACTACGTGGCCTGTGCTATATACTAGAATACTATAGAATCTAGTGCAGATATATTGACAGAAAGCAATATTTTTTTTATTTTATTTTTTTTACTTACTTCTCTTAATTTCTTCTATCTTTTCCAGATACTTGGTCATGCTGTTACCTGGAAGAAGAGACATGGCACCTGTAAATGTCAGCTCCATCACGATGTCCTGATTCCGCATGCGGTGGAGGCACGGGTCACTCCTATGGGGTCATTGTGACTCATGCATTTTGGGCTTAAAGGAAAACGCCTTCATATAAAACATGGTAAGATGTTCCACGGTAATATAGTAGAACAAATAAAAAATACATACTGGAAGACACTACATATTACCCCGAGGCACACAAGGAGCCAAGCTAGGCCGCATATGGACGCTCCTTTTGGCACAAGCTTGGCCCATAGAACCGCTAGATACAATTAGATGCCTTTCAGAACTTGTTATAAATCAGCATGGGAAACTTCAGAAGAGATACAAATTCTGCCTTCAGAACAAGCTCACTGATGGATTCCCATTTAACTTATCCTGCTATGTACAGTGATACTGCAAAAGCCAAAAGGGTTAAAAGATTTTACTTAAACCTAGTTTCAAAACTAACTTTTAGCCAAAAACCCATACATTTTAAAGAAAAATAAAATTCTGGGGCCTCACCAGACAGACCAAGGTGATGGCCAGGCTTCCTCACCTGTCATAGAAAGCCATGCCAAAATGACTGCTCCATTTACATTATATCTGTCTCATGAACTCTGTATAACGTATAAGTCAATGTCGCTGAACTAGACTGCTGACGCCAGAGACAGGACTGAGTGTCCGCTTGTAACCTTTGTGAGTACGGCCTCCTTTGCCTCATCAACAACTAGGGGGCGCCTCACAACTCAAGGACTAATAGAAGTCATGCATTTGTAACAATGATTGTGGCAACTATACACTCAGAGAAAATGGTGGCTTTACAAAATGCAGTACTTTGTCAGTTAGACACATTTTTTCTGCTTCTAAATTAAAAGGGGTTATCCATTACTGAGAAACCCATTTTAGGTTCAAAGGGTGCTGCATAAATTACAATCTATACTTACCTACTAGACCAATGCCAGTCCTTGGCTGGTCTCCTAACAGACAATGACACACGACTGATTGGGCAAAAGTGGTAAGGCTGCTGCCAATCAAAAATATGAAGGCAGCTGCAGATTGGCTGCAGATGTCACGTCACCATCAGGAGACCGGCAGAAGACACAGGGCTTATAAGAGGAACGGCATTGGTCCAGGAAATAAGTATAGATTGTTTTTGTAATTTATGCAGCACCCTGGGGCCATTAATATCTGGTTGTTCAGTAGCGGACAAGCACTTTAAAGCACCACTCCAGCGGGTTTTCTTTGTTTTTGTATTTCAGTGCTTGAGTGGTGCCACTAATCTACATTCCCTGACCTTGTATTATATTCACCAGCCACCATCTTCAGTTCTTCCTGGCCCGGATCCGCCATCTTGAGATGTAACTTCTGATTGACCGGAGGTCACAAGCTCTCAATGTAAGTCTATGAGAACCTTGTTCTGGCAGCCTTCTGGCTCTCATAGACTTATATTGAGTTGTCATTAGTGATGAGTGAATGTGCTGGTATAAGGTGTTATCCCAGTCTGCTCATGTGCCAACAGCGTCCTCAGCGTGCTCTACAGCCGAAAGACATGCATGGATTGCCTAACAAAAAGGAAATTTCTGCATGTTGTGGATGTCAAACAGCCGTGAGACATGCAGCGCGGGGACTCAAACATTTTTCAAGCACGCCGAAGACACTGTTAGCACCCAAGGATGCTTGGATTACACCTTATCCGAGCACATTCACTCATCATTAGTAGTGACTTGTGTCGTCCAGCAAACACTGGAGCGATCCAACAGGTCACAACCTGCAGAAGACTAATTGGAACGGCGCCGAAAAGAGATGAAGATGGCAGCAGGTAAGTATAATACTAAGGGCCAAGAACTTACATTAGTGGCACCACTCCACTGGTAAAATTAAAAAAAAAAATGCTGGAGTGGTGCTTTTAGTGAAAACACAAGGCACATGCCTGGAAAAGAAAACCCTCAAGGTGACATTCAAGATGAGAACAAGCGTTTCATTCCCAAGTCTAAATGATTCTGTAACTCCTAAGGCCCTGGGCAGAGCACATCGGACTGTAAGATGACCTGAGAGCGGAGAGAAGAGCGCCTTTATTCTTCACTCAGGCGTGCCCTGCTAAATACTGTTTGGCGAAACATTCTAGCAACAGTCACCATTTGCTTTCAATCGTCCTCAACAGTGAATTCAGACAAAGACAAAATTCTTTACCCCCCTGAAGCATAAGTAACACTTGTTTGTTGTCCCAATACTGATCAAGCCTAATAATAAAATACATACCTATACGTTCTACTAGAAAATGTAATCAATAGCGGCAGAGTATACGAGCAGGTATAAGAAGTTGGCCTTGAATATTTCTGACAATAATAAATCTAAATGCTATGGAAACAAGTATTAAAGTGAACCTGACAGGTGATAAGTCCAGCCTAAACCTGTTGCAGAATGTATCAGCCACAGGCTGTATGATCACAGCCATGTATATTTGTCTCTGAAACACTGCAGTTACAGAGAAAACCATCCTTTTAATAGCTGCCGGGGACTGAGCTGCACTGTGCACTAGTCGTCCAGGCTTCTCCCCGTCTGCCGACAGTGACTGTAAATGCAGAAACTTGTCGGTCACTGACGGCAGGCAGGGAAAAGGTCAAAGATATCTGGCTGTGCTCATACAGCCAGTGGCTGATACCTGCTGGCCATGGATTAGGAACGTGTATCATCACCTGTCAGGTTCTCTAAAGGGCACCTGTTAAGTTATAGCTGAAAAGGTTATGTCATTATGAAATTAAGAAAAAATTAATTCAGCAAAATCTTTCGAGAGGCACACAATTCTCGTATTGCCCTGAAAAACTCAATTAAATCAGTTTTGAATATTCAATATAAATAGATTTACCAGATGCAAGTGCATGATATCTTAATTCTCCCCACAAGATGGTAATGAATACTCCTATTGAACCAAACCCATGCTGCAGTATGGCTGAAATGCTCATGTAATAAATGTATTACCTGGGTAGCGGTGATAAAGTGACCCGTGCAGCTGGCTGTGCAGAGCAAGGGATGGTGTGGCAGAGCTGTGCTTCCCTCACACCGGACGGGCGCCGTTTCGCTGCTCGCTTCTTCTGGGGGCCTGTCACATTGACCCGCCCCCGGCCCTGTCTTGTCTCTTACTAAAGCAACAAAATCTCTGATTTCCATGAGTAGAAAAGGCCTGGAGCCAGAAAAACTGTACTGTATACTATTCATCAGGTAGTATATCACAAATACACACAAATGTGTGCAATGTACCGCAGACACAAAGCCGAACCCAAAACAGGCTCTTCAATATTATCCTCTATATAATTGAAACCGTGCAATTAAACTTGCCTGATTCATTGATCTCCACATTTTCGAAAGTTATGTTTGTTCCAAAACTCAAAGAAGAAATTATTTACAATAGATAATCCCCCATAATGTGCACGTTCAGAGTACTGAGGAACGCCTCTATTAGTTTAGTGTTCACCGACATCTTTTCAGTCCGTATACACAACAGGCTGCATACGGGCCAATGTTAGACTATGTGCTAGGGCATATGGGATTTTTTCCACACCCATCTCAGTTCTGCAAAGAAATAAAGAAAGGAGAACGCACTGGTCTGGCCCACTTTACTAGTGCATGTAAATAGTTGGCAGCTCTTGTACCCGTCTGTTGGGCACGCAAGTGCACGGAGCTAGCCATGTCCGCAGTTGGCATTCATCTGAACATAGCCTTAGACAAACCTAAGTGGCATCTAGAACACATGCTGACATTTAATGCCACTTAAGAGAATGAAGAAAACCAACTGATCTAATTGGGTTATAACTGTAATGCACAACTGCTATCATCGATTATCTGGGCAGCAATTCTGAACATACACTTTAAGATTGTGGAATTCAAGGGCTTGTCCAGGATGTTGATATTGATGGATTATCCTTAGGATAGGTCATCAATACCAGCCATTGGCAGGTCCTGTAGAGCAGAGGTCCCCAACTCCAGTCCTCAAGGCCCACCAACAGGTCATGTTTTCAGGATTTCCTTAGTCTTGCCCAGGTAATAATTGCATCACCTGTGCAATGCAAAAGAAATCCTGAAAACATGACCTGTTGGTGGGCCTTGAGGACTGGAGTTGGGGACCTCTGCTGTAGAGGCCAGAAGTTTTGTAGGGTTATCCCAAAGACCCCACTTCCAATGGTGTCACAACACCAAACACCTTGACACTGTGTACGTGCCCCGTTCTTTAGGACACATGAGCGATAACTGCCGGGCATTCACATGTCATCGTCATCTGCACGGCTCACTTCCAATGTGAGCACCACTTTAGTAGTGTATGGAGCCGGGACATCACAGCTGAACAGTATAGGAGCTGATCTCCAGTGCCTATGAATGGCCACTACAGAGTGTAGGGAGCTGTGGTTTCCCGGCTCCATACTCTGGTTTTTTTTTTGTTTTTTTAGAAATCTATTAATACTTGGCTGCCAATTATTCCCCACTAATGGGATACTAAGGACCTATCCTAAAAACAGGTTATCAAGATAAAAAATCCTAGCCAGCCCCATTGGCTTTTCTCAGTCATAAATGCTCAAACAGAAACTAAACGTAACAGCTCATAAAAATCACAATTATAATCAAACCACTTATTTGAAATAAATATAAAATATAAAATAACTATGTCCAGTAATTTGAATGGCAGACCATTCGGGTTAAACACCAAAAAGAGCCCACAGGACATGCAATATAAATTAAATAAAAAGGGACAAAAAAACGGAAAATAACTATTGTAAAAATGCCTTTATTGAGGTGAATGGCAAATTGATACAAAGTGCAAGAGTGCCCGCACAAAAATAAAATACCGCTAAATTAAAATCTTGGAAATAATGCCATAAAATGTCAGGGATCGCAAAAGGAAAATCTTGAAAATACCGTAATAGTATAAGGCTATGTGCACACGTAAAAAAATCCGCTGCGGATTTGATAAATCCGCAGTGCAAAACCGCTGCGGTTTTTACTGCGGATTTATCGCGGTTTTTAATGCGGATTCTGCTGCGGATTTCCATCTGCATTTTTCTATTGGAGAAGATGGAAAACCGCTGCAGATTCCGCACAAAGAATTGACATGCTGCGGAAAATAATCCGCTGCGTTTCCGCGCAGCTTTTTCCGCAGCATGGGCACAGCGTTTTTGGTTTCCCATAAGTTTACATTGTACTGTAAACTCATGGGAAACTGCTGCGGATCCGCAGCTGCGGAAACGCTGCGGATCCGCAGCAAAATCCGCACCGTGTGCACATAGCCTAAATGTAGAGAAAAATACCAATAAATATATTGGATTATAGAGTGATGATAAATACCATAACTAAATATTCGAGTATAAAAAATAAATCACAAAGATATATCCAATCATAAATCATGCTGAACCATGAATCAATAAAATTGAAAATAATAGACTGGCTAATATACAATACTATATCCAATCACATTTCCAAACGGTTGTTTGGAGATAATAATCATAAATCCCCCGGTCAAGAAAACATAGCTGTGGAGGGCTGACTGCAAAAATCAGTCATAAATGGGTCAACTTTCAAAATGATTTTTAAAAAACAAGAGATTTCAATTTTAAATCCTCTCTGCTTTGATGAATGGAGGGATTTTTAATGTTATTGTGTATCAGAGTTGGCTGGTTTCCTAGACAGGGAGCATGTTTACAAGCTCATTACTATAAAGCTTGCAAGCGCTGCTCTGAAGCTGGATCAGATCCATCTCCTGAGCTTCTCCACTGCTGTAGCGGCAAAGACGGCTATGTTTGCAGCAGGTTGGGCCTGTGGCGCAGCCATCCCACCGGCCCGAACATTCAGTCTTAGGCTACTTTCACACTAGTGTCATGTGACGGACGTTGCAATGCGTCGTTTTGGAGAAAAAAACGCATCCTGCAAAGTTGCCAGCAGGATGCGTTTTTTCTCCATAGACTTGCATTAGCGACGCATTGTGACGTATGGCCACACGTTGCATCCGTCGTGCGATGGATGCGTTGTGTTTTTGGCTGCCGCGACGCACAAGAAACGTTCCATGTAACTTTTTTTGTGCGTCGGGTCCGCCATTTCCGACCGCACATGCGCGGCCGAAACTCTGCCCCCTCCTCCCCGGAACTCACAATGGGCAGCGGATGCGTTGTAAAACTGCATCCGCTGCCCACGTTGTGCTAATCAATCACACTGTCCGTCGGGCTGACTGTTTGCGACGGCCCGTACCGACGGACTAGTGTGAAAGTAGCCTTAACGAGAACACTGCCCCACTGCAAGCAGAAAGCCGGGAAGCAGAGCAGTAGTGCGTCTAAGAAAGGAGAATAACCACTTAGGCCATGTTAATTCCAACAAACCACAGCTACAGATTGTTACAGCTAACCTAACAGAATTCTACGACATTGTTTTCCTTGCATTACATAAGCTCGTAATATTAGATAAACACTGACCTGTATCAAGCCTTGTTTTGACAAACTGGTACTTTGGATTCTGTGGGATTCTTTTCTTAAGAATCTAAGAGAAAAATAATTACAGTAAACAGAATATAAAAAATTGAATGTACAAATTAGAAAATATTGGTGACATTTGTGTTGTGCATTTATATACTGCATATTTTATAATATTTCAGAACCAGTATCCATTAATAGTCATACTTGGGGGGAGCGGGAATTTAAAAAAACAAAACAAAAACAAAAAAACTAGGGTAAAAGAAAAAGTGAGAGATGAAATCCAGTTGGATTTGTTGTAGTCACTATTTTTTGCAGGGTACTGATATAGGTAGTTTATCCAGACAACTCAATCATCCTCTTCCTAGCATTTAAGAACAGAGGATAGGCCAACAATATCAAATAAGTGGAAGTCCGATACAAGCACCGATCAGCTGTTATGAGTCTCTAGTGGTGGACGGAGGGAACTAGTGAATGGAGTTGTGGTGTCCCGCTGTGTACTTGCTGTTTCCAGGTGCTGAAGGTCAGATTGTATTCATTATAATAGCAGGTGAGAAGCAGGGTACTAATGAATGGTCTTATGAAGTGAGTAGGCTAAGGAAAATGAAGGAAAAATGTGCATATGTGAATACATAAACACTGCTCAAAAAAATAAAGGGAACACTAAAATCCCACATCCTAGATATCACTGAGGTCTGGAGTTGGAATGATGCTCAAAATCAAAGTGGAAAATGAAGTTACAGGCTGATCCAACTTCAGTGGAAATGCCTCAAGACAAGGAAATGATGCTCAGTAGTGTGTGTGGCTTCCACGTGCCTGTATGACCTCCCTACAGCACCTGGGCATGCTCCTGATGAGGCGGCGGATGGTCTCCTGAGGAATCTCCTCCCAGACCTGGACTAAACCATCCGCCAACTCCTGGACAGTCTGTGGTGCAACGTGACGTTGGTGGATGGTGCGAGACATGATGTCCCAGATGTGTTCAATCGGATTCAGGTCTGGGGAACGGGCGGGCCAGTCCATAGCTTCAATGTCTTCATTTTGCAGGAACTGCTGACACACTCCAGCCAAATAAGGTCTAGCATTGTCCTGCATTAGGAGGAACCCAGGGCCAACCACACCAGCATATGGTCTCACAAGGGGTCTGAGGAGCTCATCTCAGTACCTAATGGCAGTCAGGCTACCTCTGGCGAGCACATGGAGGGCTGTGCGGCCCTCCAAAGAAATGCCATCCCACACCATTACTGACCAACTGTCAAATCGGTCATGCTGAAGGATGTTGCAGGCAGCAGATCACTCTCCACGGCGCCTCCAGACTCTGTCACGTCTGTCACATGAGCTCAGTGTGAACCTGCTTTCATCTGTGAAGAGCACAGGACGACAGTGGCGAATTTGCCAATCCTGGTGATCTGAGGAAAATGCCAAGCGTCCTGCACGGTGTTGGGCTGTGAGCACAACCGCCATCTGTGGACGTCGGGCACTCAGACCATCCTCATGTGAGTCGGTTTCTAAGGCTAAGTTCACACTGCGTTAGTGCAGTCCGTTCAACACATCCGTGTTCACATCCGGACTGCACTAACACAACTAGTGCAGTCCGTTCAACACATCCGGACTGCACTAACACAAGTACCGACGTTTGCACAGCGCTAGCGCAGATGGAGCATCTGCTAGCTCCATCTGCGCTAGCAGTGCGCTAGCAGTGATGGACCCGGAAACGCTGCAGCCCGCGTCTCGGGTCCGTCACTCAATGACGGCACATCGCTAGCGCATGCCCATTGTGGGCGTGCGCTAGCGATGCGTCCACCATTGAAAGTAATGGCGGCGTTAACGGACTACCTTGCCTTGCGCAGGCGTGTACTACGGAGGACATAGAGTGAACTTCAATCCAATATTGCGGCCAGCATGCAGCCAGCGGGTAAAGAAAGGGTGAATCAAACACCCGAAAACTCCGCCCATATGACCGAAAACCGGTCCCGCCAAATTCAGGAGACTGGTTCCCTTTAAAGGGAAAAAAAAATCCAAACCTACAGGGCCCTGTGTGAAAAAGTGTTTGCCCCCTAAACCTAATAACTGTTTGGGTCACCGTTAGCAACAATAACTGCAATCAAGTGTTTGCAATAACTAGCCATGAGTCTTTTACAGTGCTCTGGAAGAATTTTGGCCCACTCATCTTTGCAGAATTGTTGTAATTCAGCCACATTGGAGGGTTTCTGAGAATGAACCACCTTTTTAAGGTCATGCCACAGCATCTCAATTGGATTAAGGTCAGGACTTTGACTAGGCCGCACCAAAGTCTGCATTAGGTTTTTCTTAAGCCATTCAGGAGGTGGACTTGCTGGTGTGTTTTGGATCATTGTCCTGCTACATAACCCAAGTGTGTTTCAGCTTGAGGACACGAACAGACGGCTGGATATTCTCCTTCAGGAGTTTTTGGTACACAGCAGAATTCATGGTTCCATTTACCACAACAATTTTTCCAAGTACTGAAGCACCAAACCATCACACTACCACCACCATATTTTACTGAACTTTTGATCAGGGTCATTTGGATGTTTTGGGTTGTTGTTATGATTTAAAAAGAGAAAACAAAGTAGTTTGACAATAAAAGGCTTCACCCAACCACTAACCATGAGTGGAGAAAAAATTTTTGGCGTTATCATTCATAGTCTCTGAAAAAGGCCAAGAAAGCAAAAATTCTGCCAGGATATGTAAAATTTTTAGCTCAACTGTATTTTGATTTAATATTTTATTCTCAATATTACTACATTTACTCATTGCATAATGGCCCTAATAGAGTATAGAAATATAAAACCCCAATCTCAAATGACCTGCAGTACATGATCTGCACGACTGTCTTCACCGTAATGTGTGGAGTCATTCCTGTGGGAAATTAGATAGAGCACCAAGCTAGCGAGACAGCGCCATTCCCCTGACAATGCTTGTCCCCATAAAAGGTGAACACTTTGCCATGCAGATATTCGGCAGCTCCCTGACCCATGTAATCCTCTTCAATAACTCCCTTCAATTTCCTGGGCTTCTTCTGATCCGCATAAAGGATAGTTATGGTTTCTATGATTGTAGCATGGATTTAAAGGTTAATTGCCATCACATAGAAATCATAGGGCCCAAAGCAGATTTTTCTTTCTCCACAAGGATTATTCTGACCAAAATAAAAAATCCAAATTATAAATTGTTTGGGGTGGAACAGAATTTGATGCATGAGGCATTTTTTCTTCTCCTAATTAATTCAGTAGCCTAATTTACAGAGCATTCATTTTTTCTTCCAGAAAGTGTATGAAGCAATTTTTTTTTATTTTTTTTTAGCACAATCTGCTCCAAAATCCTAATCTAGAACCTTTCTTTCAAAAGGATACAAAAATGAACAGGTGTTAAGGTTCAGACTAACAAGGGAGGACGTACGTCTACATGCTGGTACATGACGTCAGGCCTGGCTATTGATCAGCGACAACTACCTACACTAATCCAAGGCACAGAAGACAAATGCCATTCTTTTATTTATCACATTTTGCTGAAAACAGCAGAAGTTAAAAAAAAAATAAAAAAAAAAATAAAAACTTTATTCTGTGTCTAGTTCAACATGGAAGATTTGGAGAAAAGTTTTATGACGTTGTATAAAGTTTTCTTTTACTTTCATATTAGCAATCAAAGCCCTTAATGAGTTATTTTTCATTAAGTCCAAATGGGTATCAGATAGTTTTCAATGGAGGCGTGTCCTTCTTCACCCTGTATGATGCTGACCAATCATAAGCAGGCAGCAACAGTCAAAGGAAAGAACACGCCCCACCATTGTTTACAGCAGACTTCTCAGGGTGTGAGATCTATAATGTCAGACAACCTCCTGCATGAGTCAGTGTGTGTGGTGGGGGGCAGCACAGCCGAGTCTTTATGTCACTTTACAGACCCTTCCATCAGCTTTTCTTCTCTCATGGCACTGTCACCTCTGCTGTACTGATCCTCCCCCCCATAATGCCTGTCTGCAGATGAACACTGATAAATGTTAGTATCACACCTATGGCTATGAAACCACTGCTGATTGGCTGATTACATGTAGCTATGATCAGGCTGCCTAAGCGTATGTTCGCACAACATATTTTGGACGCATTTCTCGGGCAGGTCTGCTCTGGAAAACTGATGTCAAAGAACACAAAATGCTTCAGGAAGTGATAATAGAACATTACCAAAAACACTTCTGGATATTAAAAAAAAGTCTGATATTTCCTAAGGTGATTTACACTTCAAAAGCTCGGTGATTTTGATTTAACCCCTTTCTGCCATTAGACGTACTATTGCGTCCATGTGGGGTGGGCTTTACTTCCCAAGGACGCAATAGTACGTCATATGCGATCGGCAGCGCTCACGGGGGGAGCGCCGCCGATCGCGGCCGGGTGTCAGCTGTTTATCGCAGCTGACATCCGGCACTATGTGCCAGGAGCGGTCACGGACCGCCCCCGGCACATTAACCCCCGTCACACCGCGATCAAAGATGATCGCGATGTGCCGGCGGTACAGGGAAGCACCGCGCAGGGAGGGGGCTCCCTGCGGGCTTCCCTGAGCCCCCCGCAGCAACGCGATGTGATCGCGTTGCTGCGAGGGTCTCACCTCCCTCCCTGCTCCCTCCAGGCCCGGATCCAAGATGGCCGCGGATCCGGGTCCTGCAGGGAGGGAGGTGGCTTCACAGAGCCTGCTCAGAGCAGGCACTGTGAAGCCTGCAGCGCTGCAAGTCAGATCAGTGATCTGACAGAGTGCTGTGCAAACTGTCAGATCACTGATCTGTGATGTCCCCCATGGGACAAAGTAAAAAAGTAAAAAAAAAAAATTTCAAATGTGTAAAAAAAAATAAAAAAAAATATTCCAAAATAATGAAAAAAAAAAAAAATATTATTCCCATAAATACATTTCTTTATCTAAATAAAAAAAAAAAAAACAATAAAAGTACACATATTTAGTATCGCCGCGTCCGTAACGGCCCGACCTATAAAACTGGCCCACTAGTTAACCCCTTCAGTAAACACCGTAAGAAAAAAAAAAAAAAACGAGGCAAAAAACAACGCTTTATTATCATACCGCCGAACAAAAAGTGGAATAACACGCGATCAAAAAGACAGATATAACTAACCATGGTACCGCTGAAAACGTCATCTTGTCCCGCAAAAAACGAGCCGCCATACAGCACCATTTAAAAAATAAAAAAGTTATAGTCCTGAGAATAAAGCGATGCAAAAATAATTATTTTTTCTATAAAATAGTTTTTATCGTATAAAAGCGCCAAAACATAAAAAAATGATATAAATGAGGTGTCGCTGTAATTGTACTGACCCGTAGAATAAAACTGCTTCATCAATTTTACCAAATGCGGAACGGTATAAACGCCTCCCCCAAAAGAAATTCATGAATAGCTGGTTTTTGGTCATTCTGCCTCACAAAAATCGGAATAAAAAGCGATCAAAAAATGTCACGTGCCCGAAAATGTTACCAATAAAAACATCAACTCGTCCCGCAAAAAACAAGACCTCACATGACTCTGTGGACCAAAATATAGAAAAATTATAGCTCTCAAAATGTGGTAACGCAAAAAATATTTTTTGCAATAAAAAGCGTCTTTCAGTGTGTGACGGCTGCCAATCATAAAAATCCGCTAAAAAGGGGCGTGGCCTATCTGCTGATGGAGTAGGTCGCACAGAGTGGGAGCTCCTCAGCCAGGAACCTCAAAGCGGCACACTTCTACCTCTCAGGTGTCCTCCTCTGCCTTCACGACATCGGTGCTGGCTCCCGGAGCGTCGGTGAGTGCATGGGGAAATCCAGAGCGTGCAACCGCGATCCCCCTAGGAGAATTCCCGACTTCTTTGCAGTCACCCCGCAGCCACCGCCGGAATCCAAGATGGCGCCGTCCTCCCCCAGGGCTTCCCGCTCCTCACAACGCAACGCTCAGGCGTCGCGGTCCGGCGCTGCGGCGTCGCATTCAGACGGAACAGCGTCACATTCGGACGCAGCAGCGTCGCATTTTGGCGGAGCAGCGTTAAATTCAGGCGGCTCGGCGTCTGACTCAGCTGATGGCCCGGTGACCGCATCTCTCCTTAAAGGACTGCTTGGGGACCTTAGATCCTCCATCCAAGAGGACTTGCGTTCTATGCTGGTTGAGCTAAGAGGAGAGGTGGCAGAGCTGGGCAACCGCACGGACCGCCTGGAGCGCAAGATGGCGGAACTGGTCTCCTCTCATAATGAGCTCTGGGACGCACATGAATCCCTGCAAACCCTAGCTGCTAAAACTCATGCTAAAGCCCTGGACCTGGAAGATAGGTCCAGGAGAAATAACGTTAAACTGAGAGGCATCGAGGAATCTGTCCTGGCAGGGGATTTGAAGCCATTCCTGCAGGACTTTATGGCGGCAGCCTTACCGCAGTTCGCGCCAAAGGACTTCATAATAGACCGCGTGCATAGGATCCCTAAACCCTCTGGCCTGGGGCCCTCCATTCCCAGAGATGTGCTGGCGCGCATACATTTTTTTGAAATAAAGGAGGACTTCCTACAGGCCCTAAGGAGAACCCCAGCGCTCACTGAACGATTTGCAAACATCTCAGTCTTTCCGGATCTCTCTCCGGGCACTTTGGCTCTGCGGAGGACCTTCGCCCCCTACACTGCCATCCTCAGAGAGAAAGGCATCCTGTATCGCTGGGGATTTCCGACGAAGCTGCTCATTCGCAAAGACGGATCAATCACTACCTGCCTAACTCCGTCCCACGCGGCTTCGGCTCTCGCTAAATGGGGACTCCCGACTCCAGACTCCTCGAGTGCCGTGAACATTCCTAAGCATGGGTCTGACTGAGGTCCCAGGGCCCGTATCACACCGGACTGGGAGGAGGCTTGAGTCTACTGTATCTTTGGTTCCTGGCTATTTTCCCGCATGGATTTACTTGGTTTTTCTTTTTTTTCCTTTTTTAAGCTGCGTTGGTTTCTCGCTTGAGAGCTACAGCAGTTTCTGTTTGCCCCATAGGTGAACTGTTTTTTTGATTCTCACCTTCTGGACTCAGGATATTCCTGAATGGACCTTGGTCTGCTGGTTTTTTTGTTGTATGTCCTGTTTGTTTCCCTATGTTCTCTCTCTCCTGTTTCTGTTTTGCCCTTTCTTATGTCCTGCTATATTGACCACATGTTTTCTTTGCCTTTGCTCAGGTTATCAGTGTCTGAGGACTGTAAAACTGTTCTTATGCCTTTTCAATGAGTATCTCACTGTATTCAATTAACGTTAATGGCCTCAACTCGCCGGGTAAGAGGTCTGTGGTTTGGCGTCAGTTGAGCAAATCCCGTCATGATATTTTATGTCTCCAGGAAACGCACTTGCTGGAATGTGATAACTCCAGAATGCAATCAGGTCTGTACCCGCATCAGTTTTTTGCCAATGGCCCGTCAAAAAAGGCGGGTGTAGCCATTTTCTTCAGCAGGTCCAACTCCTTCCAACTGGTTCGATCTATAGCGGATCCATTGGGTAGATTCATTGTGGTGTTGTGTCTCATTAATAATGCCCCATATACTATTGCCTCGATATATGCCCCTAATGTAGGCCAACTTAAGTTTTTGGAGGGTGTATTCAAAACTCTTAATGATATTCAACATGGGCACAAGCTGATAGCTGGTGACTTCAATGCCCCAATGTCCAAAGTCCTTGACTGCTCTGCCTCTTCACTGTCTAGATGTGAAGTCGGGCCTCTAGCTGACTCTTTCCACTTGCATGATGTCTGGCGGTACCTGCACTGTGGTGAGAGAGACTACACATTTTTGTCTCCCAGACACGGTTCTTATAGCAGGATTGATTTTGTGCTGGTGAATGACGTGGCTCTCCCTCACTGCATCGCAGCAGATATTGGCAGTATCACCTGGTCAGATCATGCCCCGGTGTCCCTTACCCTGAAGGACCCCTTGGCCATCAGACCCCCTGCGCGTTGGCGCCTTAATGCCCACCTCCTGGCTGACCAATCTAATTCCCAATGTATAGAGGAGGCCTTGGGAGAATTTTTTGCCTCCAACGACACTCCTGACATTGGTGACGATACCCTCTGGTTCGCCCACAAGGCGGTGATTAGGGGTCACTTCATCAAGCTAGCGGCAAAGGCTAAGAGGAAATACAATGCGGCACTTCAGGTAGCCTTAGACGAATTATCTCGCCTGGAATCTGCTCATAAACTTTCTCCTACTCCAGCGCTTCTCTCTGACCTTTCTAAAGCCCGCATACATGTTCGCAATCTCCTCCTCCATAAGGCTGAGAAGGCCCTGAGGAAAACCAGAGCCAAATTCTACACAATGGGGGATCGAGCGGGTGCTGTTCTGGCTAGACGTGTTAGGAAGAGAGAGGCCCAATCCAAGATCCCATTCTTGCTCCGGTCTGACGGCTCCCAGGTTCGCAACCCGATTCAGATTGCGGAGGAGTTTGCTTCTTATTATTCCTCGCTTTATGACCTCGGGTCTGACCTGGGGATTCCCCAACCTACGCGGGAGTCAATTTTGGCGTTCTTGGAGAGGGCTAATCTCCCCTCGGTCACTCAGGAGCAGCTCTCCTTCCTAAATTCCCCCATTGTCGAGTCTGAACTCTCGCAGATTGTCAGAGAGGCCAATAAGGGTTCCTCCCCGGGGCCTGATGGCTTTCCCTTCTCCTACTATGCTCAATTTTTCCCTGTCCTTGCCCCCTTTCTGTTGCGTCTTTTTAATAATTGGCTGGCGGTTGGCAGTATTAGGGCTGAGGGGTTGGAGGCTGCCATTGCGACTCTCCCCAAACAAGGGAAACCCACAACATCTCCGGGGAACTTCCGCCCGATAGCACTCTTAAACTGCGACGTTAAGATCTACGCAAAAGTCTGGGCCAATAGATTGTTCTCAGTCCTTCCTGATCTCATTCACCCCGACCAAGTTGGGTTTGTTCCTGGCAGACAGACTAGGGATGGTACCAGACGACTGATAGATCTCTTGGATGTGGTGGAGAGGGGGAGTCTCCCCAGTGTATTCCTGTCGCTCGATGCCGAGAAGGCGTTTGACAGAGTGCACTGGGGCTATATCGAGCTCACATTGGAGAAATTTGGGCTTACCGGGCAGATTAGCAAAGCGGTTATGGCATTGTATTCCAACCCATGCGCGTCGGTTCGATCGGCGGGATTCGGGTCTCGAACGTTTCCTATTAGGAATGGTACTCGTCAAGGCTGCCCCCTCTCCCCTATCATCTTTGCTCTGATCATGGAGCCCTTGGCCGCCATGGTCAGGCAGTGCGCGGACATAAGGGGAATTGCGGTGGGGGGAACTGAACATAAAATTGGTCTTTATGCCGACGACGTGGTCCTGACCTGCACCTCTCCCTTAACTTCATTGACTGCAATCACCACCATCCTATCTGAGTTTTCGGCGGTTTCATATTATAAACTTAATCTCACCAAATCCACAATTTTCCCCCTCTTCCTCCCCCCCCCCCCTTCAGATTCAAATCCAATCTCAATATGCTTTTATTTGGGCTCCCTTGGGCTTTACATATCTGGGCATCAAGATTACTAGGCTAGATAACATAGTCCGAGTAAATTGCGAAGAAACTCTTTCGGAGGTCAGGAGGGGCATGGAACAAATATCAAGCGCGTCCCTCTCGTGGATGGCCCGCATACAAACGGCGAAAATGCTATTCCTCCCCAAAATAATGTACCTCTTTCGGTGCCTTCCCCTTTTTATCCCCTCGAAGTTTATTTCGGCTTTTCAATCTTTGATAGACCGATTTATCTGGAATAAGAAGCCCCATAGGATCAGGCGTCGGATTATGTCCCTTCCGTACTCTGCGGGGGGGTTGGGAGCTCCTGCGGTCCAGGCATATTACAGGGCGGCGATCCTTGAGCCCCTTAAAATATGGTGGGAGGGGAACTCATGTTTGCCCTGGTTTCTGATTGAATCCCATTTTGCTCCCCAAAACTCGCTTAGATTGCTTTTGGAGCTCCAACTACTTCAAGTTCCTCCTGTGGGCCCCTGTCTCCGTTCTATTAGGAACGCCTCTAAACTATGGGCGCTCCTTAGCACTTCTCTCCTAACATTCATGTTTGACTATGTCTCTCTGCAGGCTGTGGAGTGTGCCATTGCCCACATTTCTCTTGCCTCCTGGACGAGGCGTGGGGTGCACCGGGTGGCGGACCTTTTCGGCTCGGACGGTCTCTTGTCGTTTGAGGACCTTGCGGGGAGATTTTCCCTCACTGGGTCTGACTTCTTTCAATACCTGCAGATTCGCAGCTTCCTCAGATCGTACCGGTCATTCGGTGCACCCCCGCCTCAGACAGAGGACCCGGCCCATAGATTCTTCAGACCATCCACCATTGTGCCACATGGCATTTCCATAATTTATAAAGCCCTCATTTCATTTGGTTCTACTGACAAACTTCCTTTTATGTCTTCCTGGGAGTCAGCGTTGGGCTTTGAGGCTTCCCTGGAGGATTGGCAATTTGCTATGGTACACCCTTCTAGGTTCTCGTCTTGTTTGGGCCACTTGGAGCAGGTGAAAAAAATTCAGCTCCACTGGTACCTCACCCCCGCCCGATTGGCGAGGGTTTTCCCGGATACCTCTCCGCGCTGCTGGAAGGGATGTGGCGCCCTTGGGTCCTCCTCTCATGTCTGGTGGTCGTGTCCGCAGGTCCGGGTCTTCTGGCGTGAGGTAGAGACTTTGATTGAGGATCTGATCCGTTTGCCCCTTGTTCTGAGTGGCCAACTCGCTGTCCTGGGCATCTCCCTCATCGATCTCCCTGCCCCCCTGCGCCCCATAGTTTCTAATATCCTAGTGGCTGCTAGGCAATGTATCGCGAAACATTGGAAGACCTCCGTTTCCCCCTCCAGAGCAGAGCTGATCTCCAGGATTGATTTACATTTTTGTTATGAGGTCATAATGGCAGGGGGTCTATTGAAAAGAGCTAAGGTCCTCTCGTGGTGGGACCCTTGGACGTCCTCGCCATTTGTATCTCAGTCTGCCCTTTCCCTTATTTAAACTGTTTGCTCCTACAATTCTGCTCTTGTTTTTTGGTTTTCTGTTTATTTCTTCTATCCTCTATATGACACTGTATTTATGTATTTTGTATTGATTACATTGTGGTCCTTAATACGGTATGCATTGGATTTTTCCCCTTATCCCCCCCCCCACCTTCCCTTTTCATTCTGATATGTTGTTTATTGTGAAAAATGTTCAATAAATACTGATTGGTTAAAAAAAAAAAAAAATCCGCTAAAAAACCCGCTATAAAAGTAAATCAAACCCCCCTTCATCACCCCCTTAGTTAGGGAAAAATTAAAAAAATGTATTTATTTCCATTTTCCCATTAGGGTTAGAGTTAGGGCTAGGGTTAGGGCTAGGGTTAGGGCTACGGTTAGGGCTAGGGTTAGGGCTACGGCTAGGGTTAGGGCTACGGTTAGGGCTACGGTTAGGGCTAGGGTTAGGGCTAGGGTTAGGGCTAGGGTTAGGGCTAGGGTTAGGGCTAGGGTTAGGGCTAGGGTTAGGGCTAGGATTAGGGTTAGGGCTAGGGTTAGGGCTAGGGCTACAGTTTGGGTTGGGGCTAAAGTTACAGTTAGGGTTTAGATTACATTTACGGTTGGGAATAGGGTTGGGATTAGGGTTAGGGGTGTGTCAGGGTTGGAGGTGTGGTTAGGGTTACTGTTGGGATTAGGGTTAGGGATGTGTTTGGTTTAGGGTTTCAGTTATAATTGGGGGGTTTCCACTGTTTAGGCACATCAGGGGCTCTCCAAACGCGACATGGCGTCCGATCTCAATTCCAGCCAATTCTGCGTTGAAAAAGTAAAACAGTGCTCCTTCCCTTCCGAGCTCTCCCGTGTGCCCAAACAGGGGTTTACCCCAACATATGGGGTATCAGCGTACTCAGGACAAATAGGACAACAACTTTTGGGGTCCAATTTCTCCTGCTACCCTTGGGAAAATACAAAACTCGGGGCTAAAACATATTTTTTGTGGGAAAAAAAAAAGATTTTTTATTTTCACGGCTCTGCGTTATAAACTGTAGTGAAACACTTGGGGGTTCAAAGTTCTCACAACACATCTAGATTAGTTCCCTGGGGGGTCTAGTTTCCAATATGGGGTCACTTGTGGGGGGTTTCTACTGTTTAGGTACATTAGGGGTTCTGCAAACGCAATGTGACGTCTGCAGACCATTCCATCTAAGTCTGCATTCCAAATGGCGCTCCTTCCCTTCCGAGCTCTGCCATGCGCTCAAACGGTGGTTTCCCCCAACATACGGGGTATCAGCGTACTCAGGACAAATTGGACAACAACTTTTGGGGTCGAATTTCTCCTCTTACCCTCGGGAAAATACAAAACTGGGGGCTAAAAAATAATTTTGGGGGGAAAGATTTTTTTTTTTAATTTTCACGACTCTGCGTTACAAACTATAGTGAAACACTTGGGGGTTCAAAGCTATCACAACACATCTAGATGAGTTCCTTAGGGGGTCTAGTTTCCAAAATGGTGTCACTTGTGGGAGGTTTCTACTGTTTAGGTACATTAGGGGCTCTGCAAATGCAATGTGACACCTGCAGACCATTCCATCTAAGTCCTCATTCCAAATGGAGCTCCTTCCCTTCCGAGCCCTCCCATGCGCCCAAACAGTGGTTGCCCCCCACATATGGTGTATCATCGCACTCAGGACAAATTGGGCAACAAATTTTGGGGTCCATTTTCTCCTGTTACCCTCAGGAAAATACAAAACTGGGGGCTAAAAAAATAATTTTTGTGGGAAAAAAATTTTGTTTTATTTTTACGGCTCTGCATTATAAACTTCTGTGAAGCACTTGGTGGGTCAAAGTGCTCACCACACCTCTAGATAAGTTCCTTAGGGGGTCTACTTTCCAAAATGGTGTCACTTGTGGGGGGTTTCAATGTTTAGGCACATCAGTGGCTCTTCAAACGCAACATGACGTCCCATCTCAATTCCTGTCAATTTTGCATTGAAAAGTCAAACGGCGCTCCT
Source organism: Ranitomeya imitator (assembly GCF_032444005.1). Lineage (NCBI taxonomy): Eukaryota > Metazoa > Chordata > Amphibia > Anura > Dendrobatidae > Ranitomeya > Ranitomeya imitator. The sequence continues at coordinate 409,271,430 of NC_091285.1, forward strand.
TCCCTTCCGAGCTCTCCCATCCGCCCAAACAGTGGTTTACCCCCACATATGGGCTATCAGCGTACTCAGGACAAATTGTACAACAACTTTTGGGGTCCAATTTCTTCTCTTACCCTTGGGAAAATAAAAAATTGGGGGCGAAAAGATAATTTTTGTGAAAAAATATGATTTTTTATTTTTACGGTTCTACATTATAAACTTCTGTGAAGCACTTGTTGGGTCAAAGTGCTCACCACACCTCTAGATAAGTTCCTTAGGGGGTCTACTTTCCAAAATGGTGTCACTTGTGGGGGATTTCAATGTTTAGCCACATCAGGGGCTCTCCAAACGAAACATGGCGTCCCATCTCAATTCCAGTCAATTTTGCATTGAAAAGTCAAATGGCACTCCTTCGCTTCCGAGCTCTGCCATGCGCCCAAACAGTGGTTTACCCCCACATGTGGGGTATTGGCATACTCAGGACAAATTGTACAACAATGTTTGGGGTCCATTTTCTCCTGTTACCCTTGGTAAAATAAGACAAATTGGAGCTGAATTAAATTTTTTGTGAAAAAAAGTTAAATGTTCATTTTTATTTAAACATTCAAAAAATTCCTGTGAAGCACCAGAAGGGTTAATAAACTTCTTGAATATGGTTTTGAGCACCTTGAGGGGTGTAGTTTTTAGAATGGTGTCACACTTGGGTATTTTCTATCATATAGACCCCTCAAAATGACTTCAAATGAGATGTGGTCCCTAAAATAAAATGGTGTTGTAGAAATGAGAAATTGCTGGTCAACTTTTAACCCTTATAACTCCCTAACAAAAAAAAATTTTGGTTCCAAAATTGTGCTGATGTAAAGTAGACATGTGGGAAATGTTACTTATTAAGTATTTTGTGTGACATATCTCTGTGATTTAATTGCATAAAAATTCAAAGTTGGAAAATTGCGAAATTTTCATAATTTTCGCCAAATTTCCGTTTTTTTCACAAATAAACGCAGGTACTATCAAATAATTTTTACCATTGTCATGAAGTACAATATGTCACGAGAAAACAACGTCAGAATCACCAGGATCCATTGAAGCGTTCCAGAGTTATAACCTCATAAAGGGACAGTGGTCAGAATTGTAAAAATTGGCCCGGTCATTAACGTGCAAACCACCCTTGGGGGTAAAGGGGTTAAAAGAAAAAAAAAAAACATGGTGTGAACATAGCCTTTCTGGCTGATCCCCCATTAGGCTACTTTCACACTAGCGTTAACTGCAATCCGTCACAATGCGTCGTTTTGCAGAAAAAACGCATCCTGCAAAAGTGCTTGCAGGATGCGTTTTTTCCCCATAGACTTGTATTGACGACGCATTTGCGACGGATTGCCACACGTCGCATCCGTCGAGCGACGGATGCGTCGTGTTTTGGCGGACCGTCGGGAGCAAAAAACGCTACATGTAACGTTTTTTGCTCCTGACGGACCGCTTTTTCCGACCGCGCATGCACGGCCGGAACTCCGCCCCCACCTCCCCGCACCTTACAATGGGGCAGCGGATGCGCCGGAGAAATGCATCCGCTGCCTCCGTTGTGCAGTACGTTAAACGCTAGCGTCGGAATCTCTCCCCGACGCCAGTGTGAAAGTAGCCTTTGCTGCTTTCAGATTTCTACTGGGTCTATGGAATACTGACTAATGCTCCTCACAATAAGTTACCATTATAGAGCGATAACATTCCCATAAGGTAAATCACGCCAACAAGCCTACTTATAGCGGCACTGGGGAGATTTACATCTGAAAACGGATTTTCACGTCTTCCTTGGGCTGCGGACTGACGGACATGGGGGAGGGTGAGTAAAGGGGGCTCAGGACTAATGGTCTCGTGATAGGGGGGAGTCCCAGCACTGAATGGACGATAAACATTGGACATCCACAAAGAAGATATTGCAAATCCTCAGCAAAATCCAATTTTTTCAGAGCAGAAACTGAAAGTTTTCAAGGAGTTTGGAGAATTTTACGAGGATTTGGAGGGTTTCTGTTCAAATTCTGCTCAAGAAAAAAATCCAAGTGCTTTAATGACAGAATACATTTCTCAATCTCTTACAAAGTCCTGAATAAAGGACAGCGCATGGGCAGAACGGATTCAGCTTGGGCAGAACACAGCCCACCCGTCACTGGACCCCTCCATCACTGGTAGACTACAGCCACATCCTCAGGGTCTCTCTCTGTGACTGAGATTCACCAATACACGGAGCCATGTCCTACTCTGGGTGCTATGCGGACAGAAGGCGGCCATTCAAATGTGCAGAGCATTAAAGCGAACCTGCCCTCACGTAACGGGACGAGATGTGAGCGGCTCCGCACCGCACACACCGAGCACACACGGACACAGCGCTGCGTGCGGCGGGGATGCGTCCCGCACCGAGCTGTAGCCTGGGCCCAGCCCCGCGATCTCACCTCCGGGTCCCCGATATTCCTCCTCGCAGACATGGTTTCCTTTTTTCAAACAGTAGCGCACGGACGGCAGCCCCAGACCCGGCCGCCCGCCTCCTCCACCTCAGCCGCAACACCTGCCAACAAGCGCTGCGCTGATTGGTGGAAAGCAGAAAGGAAGCTAATGAGAAGCGGCGTTACTCAGCGGAGGGGCGTGACTTGCGCGGCCAGTGACAGTTCCCTGTGGTTGCTAGGTGACAGGGACGCTGTGGCCACCCGGTTGTGAGTGCTCGTGTTCCCGCCTGGGTGCCCGGGGCTGAGGGCGGCTCTAGGGTAACCGGTCCCGTAACTCAGTCTTCCTGGAAGCAGGACTATGGAGACTGGGATGTGTGCACTCATCTACGTACTCCTGCCCAGTGGCGTAACTACAAAGTTATGGGCCCCGGTGCGAACTTTCAAATGGGGCCCCCCACCATGCCAAAATATTTTCCACCCAAATTCACATTTTCCCTATTAATATTGCACACTATAGCTTTATTGCAAAGTTGTATAGTGTGACCTCAGTTGCATAACTATCCAGGGCCCCATCCTGGCATATATTTGTCCCCCGTACTGCCATTGTTATGTAATGTATAAAAGAAAATAAACCATTATACTCATCAGGGGATAACATAGAAGTCATGGGGATCCATATGAGAAGTATAATGCACCCCCATAGTACTCCTTATAGTATAATACACTCCCCATAGTCCCCCATATAGTATGGTACACTCCTCAGTCCTCCATATAGTATAATACACTCCTCCGTATATTAAAATACACTCCTCATAGTCCTCCATATAGCATAATACACTCTTCGTAGTGCTCCATATAGTATAATACACTGCTCAGTCCTCCATATAGTATAATACACCCCTCATAGTCCTCCATATAGTATAATACACTCCCCATAGTCCCCCATATAGTATGGTACACTCCTCAGTCCTCCATATAGTATAATACACTCCTCCGTATATTAAAATACACTCCTCATAGTCCTCCATATAGCATAATACACTCTTCGTAGTGCTCCATATAGTATAATACACTGCTCAGTCCTCCATATAGTATAATACACCCCTCATAGTCCTCCATATAGTATAATACACTCCCCATAGTCCCCCATATAGTATGGTACACTCCTCAGTCCTCCATATAGTATAATACACTCCTCCGTATATTAAAATACACTCCTCATAGTCCTCCATATAGCATAATACACTCTTCGTAGTGCTCCATATAGTATAATACACTGCTCAGTCCTCCATATAGTATAATACACCCCTCATAGTCCTCCATATAGTATAATACACTCCTCAGTCCTCCATTTAGTATTATACACTCCACATAGTCCTCCATATATTTAAATACACTGCTCAGTCCTCCATATAGTATAATACACTCCTCATAGTGCTCCATATAGTATAATGCACCGCCATCGTCATCCATGTTGTACAATTCACTTCCCATAGTATGATGGACCATAGTTCTTCATATAGTATAATATATTCCCCATAGTCCTCAATTCAGTATAATGCAGCCCACATATAGTATAATACAGCCACCCCACAGAGTATACTGCAGCCCTGCCATACAATACAATGTAACCCCCATAGAATATAATGCAGCCCCCCTCACAGTGTAATGCAGCCCCTCCATACAGGGGCAGTGAGAAAGACATGAGCAAATGGTGACTAGGGGGCAGGGGACAAGGACACAAGGGGAGTAGGGGAGACAGGCACAATGGTAACATAGGGGGGCTAGGGAGCAAGGAAGACAGGCACAAGGGGACACGTGGGGGCTAGGAGGCAGGGGAGAAGGTTACAAGGGGACTAGTGGGCAAGGGAGACTGACACAAGGGGACAAGGGAGACTGGCACAAGGGGACACACAGGGACTAGTTGGCCATAGGGTTGAGCGAAACGGGTCGGTAATATTCAGAAGTCGCTGACTTTTGGCAAGGTCGGGTTTCATGAAACCCGACCCGACCCCAGTGTGGGGTCGGCCATGAAGTCGGCGATCTTCTGAATCTGGAATCGGAATTCCGATACCGATTCCCGATATGTTTAAGATATCGGGAATTGGTATCGGAATTCAGATTTAAGTGTAAAATAAAGAATTAAAATAAAAAATATCGCTATACTTACCCTCTGACGCGCCCTGGTACTAACCGGGAACCTTCCTCCTTCGAATCAGCGCTTCCAGGACATTGCGGTGACGTCGCGGTGACGTCGCGGTGACGTCGCGGCTTGTGATTGGTCGCGCGACCGCCCATGTGACCGCTCGCACGACCAATCAGAAGCCGTGACGTCACCGAAGGTCCTTCAAGCGCTGATTCTTAGGAAGGAAGGCTGTCGGAAAGAAGCAGGGCGCGTCCGAGGGTGAGTATATACCTAATAGGGCGCGTCCGAGGGTGAGTATATACCTAATAGGAATATACTCACCCTCGGACGCGCCCTGCTTCTTTCCGACAGCCTTCCTTCCTAAGAATCAGCGCTTGAAGGACCTTCGGTGACGTCACGGCTTCTGATTGGTCGCGCGAGCGGTCACATGGGCGGTCGCGCGACCAATCACAAGCCGCGACGTCACCGCAAGGTCCTGGAAGCGCTGATTCGAAGGAGGAAGGTTCCCGGTTAGTACCAGGGCGCGTCAGAGGGTAAGTATAGCGATATTTTTTATTTTAATTCTTTATTTTACACTAAAATATGGATCGCAGTGCCTGAAGGAGAGTTTCCTCTCCTTCAGACCCTGGGAACCATGGAAACCCAATGCACTGCATTGGGTTTCGGGTTTCGGCCGACCCCGACCCCGACTTTTTTATAGGATCGGCCGATTTCACTCGACCCGACTTTTGAAAAAGTCAGGTTTCGTGAAACCCGACCCGATCCTATAAAAGTAAAGGTCGCTCAACCCTAGTTGGCCAGGGAGACTGAGAAGGGGACACACAGGGACTAATGGGCAAGGAAGACTGGCACACAGGGACAAGGGACACAAGCATAAGGGGACAAGGGAGACAGGCGCAAGGGGACACACAGGGACTAGTGGGCAAGGGACACTGACACAAGGCTACACACGGGGACAAGGGATAGAAGCACAAGGGGACTCATAGGGACTAAGAGGAAGGGGAGAAGGGCACAATGGGACACACGGGGACTAGGGTGCAATGGAGAGGGGCACAAGAGGACACAAGGGGACTCCGAGGGCAGAGTAGATAGGGACGCAAGGGGACAGAGGAAGATGGGGGGGGAGACTTGGGAGGAGGGAAGAAGGGGGCACAGGGATTACAAGGACAGGGTAGATGGAGAACACACGGTGAGAAAGGGGACAGGGGAGACTTGAGAGCAGGGCAGACGAGTCACACGGGGACAAGGGGAAGGGAATGCATGGTGGGTGCAGGAGGACTCAGGGCATTGGAGATGAGGAGCATTGGGAGACCAGGGGAGGAGGAACAAGGTGTGTACGGGGAGCCCAGAGGAGCACCATGACCTGAACCTGGGGACCTACTAGGACATGGGGCACGGGACAGCAGGGACGAAACGGGGCTGGTGTCACAGGGGGCCAGGGACGCTGGGGGCCGAGACGGCGACAAACGGGCAGCAGACACACCTCACTTCCGCCGGTCCCGTACACCTCCATGTTCATCCCCGGATCCTCCATATGGCTGAGCCGCTGCGGCATCCCCCTCCTGGGCGGCTTGGTCCACGTGCCCCCCACTAGCTCCGGAACCGCCTGTTCCCAGTCCCAGCAGCCGCCACAGGCTTTGCCAATATGGCGGCCACCATCACCTGTGCAGATGCTGCACTGCCTTGGCCCCACACACAGCGGGTGCGCGATGAAGTGATGTCATCACGCACCCGCAGTGTCAGAGGCAGAGGGGAATGATGGGAGAGGGAGCATCAGCTGACGCTCTCTCCTCCATCATTGCTTTGAACTGTACCGGCATCATAAACGCCGGTATAGTTCACTGCGACGGGGGCAGTCGGGTGCCTATGACCTATCAGGCCCCTGATTTGCCAGTCTGTCGTAGTTACACCCCTGCCTCACACACACTACAGATATCACACACACTTCAGATATCACACACACACACACACTACAGATATCACACACACGCACACACACACACACACTACAGATATCACACACACACTACAGATGTCATACACACACTACATATATAACACGCACTACAGATATCACACACACACACACTACAGATGACACACACACACACACTACAGATGACACACACACTACAGATATCACACACACACACACTACAGATACCACACACACTACAGATATCACACACACACTACAGATATCACACACACACACACTACAGATGTCATACACACACTACATATATAACACATGCACTACAGATATTACACACACACACTACAGATATCACACACACACACAGACACTACATATATAACACACGCACTACAGATATCACACACACACACTACATATATAACACACACACACTACAGATATCACACACAAACACACCAGCTCATACACACATCTCACACTCCTCTCTGGTAAAGGGGAGGCTGATATTAACCTGCAGCTCCTCAGCGTCTCCTGCTTGCACACCGCTGTCATGTCCCGCCCCTCCCCTGCTCTCCCCTTCAGTCCCGGGGCTCAGAGCAGGAGACGCTGTCACAGTCTCACAGTGCTGACTGGAGCTGCTTCCAAGTTCCTCTCCCATACCCCGGCTGCCCCCTCCCCCTAGATACGCCTGGGACTGTTGCCGTGCAGGAGGGATCTCCTCCTGCACTGCAACATGGTGTCGGCCGGTGCCTCTGACCTGCCGGGCGGAGGGCCCCTGACCAGCCGGGCCCCGTCGCAATGGCGACCGCTGCGACCGCGGTAGTTACGCCACTGCTCCTGCCGCTAACTACAGAGATAATTAGATAGACGTCCATTCTGGGACATCCCACTTTATTCTGCAGATCAGGAAACTCTGCATTATCAGTCTTTCTGAATTACTGGATGACCCTGTTAGGGTATAGTCACACCAGGGCGTTTTTGCTGCGTTTTTATGCTAATTTTCAGCTGCTTTTTACAGTACTAGCAAAACCTATGAGATTTCAGAAGTCTCATGCACACACATTGTTAGTCATCACGATTTTGTGCTTTGCAGCGTTTTTTTACATAGAGCATGTCACTCAGCATTTTTTCAGTGTTTTTCACCCATTGACTTGGATGAATGGTGATAAAACGCAGCAAATACGCAGGTTGCTTTTCTTGCAGCGTATTTGCTGCAGAAAAGTCAAGGAGAGCCGGATGTGACTTCACACTCAGCCCTGCTTCCTCTAGGTGGCAGGCTGCATGATGCGTCCATGCAGCCTGTCATCCAGCAGAGCGGACCCGAACCCCATACACTTGAATGGGGGTTCCGACATTGAAGTGTTTGACACGGTGTCGTATGCATGACAGCACGGCACACACCGCTTCTGATCGGCTGGGAAATCATCCCCGCCGGTCAGAGAGCCGCGCTTCCCACGCTGTCAGAAGAGAGCGGGGAGCGCTCAGCTGTGATCGGAGGTGTAAACTCACCTCCAATCACTGGTGTCAGCTGATGGGACTACTGCTCCCATCATTGGGAGCAACCGCTAATTACAGTGAGATAAACATGTACCATCTGGGACCACATAAATAAAGGGGTGCCACAGAGACAAAAACCCATGTGGACGTCTCAAAGATACACCACACGGACACTCCCAAACATATTAGCAAACATATGAAAAAATGGAGTAAAAAGTCCAAAAGTAATACAAAAATAAGTTTATTACAGAGAAATGATAAACACAACAAATAAATGGACTAGGACCAGGTAATAACAGGACACACAAATCCTGACCAAAGATGTTCAGTATTAAGGATGGGTAAGGTGCCAAAGTGCCACATAGAGCGACCAAAAATGTCCGGAATGCATTGGTAAATAAGTGACCAAATCAATATGCGTGCTATATCATTCCAGGGACAAGGTCCCAAACTAAGAAAATCGCTTACCCATACTAATGTACTGTCAGGATCGGTATCCCCGCCGCCACCGACGCGCGTTTCGCTTTCTTCCTCAAGGTGCGGTTAATATGTTTGGGAGTGTCCGTGTGGTGTATCTTTGAGACGTCCATATGGGTTTTTGTCTCTGTGCCACCCCTTTATTTATGTGGTCCCAGATGGTACATGTTTATCTATATATTTTCTGTGTTTTCACAGTTACCATTAAGGAACAGATGGATTTTCGAGAAAGGGAAAAAACTTGGCTCACAGAGCTTGACAACGTTTTTAACCCCTTCATGACCCAGCCTATTTTGACCTTAAAGACCTTGCCGTTTTTTGCAATTCTGACCAGTGTCCCTTTATGAGGTAATAACTCAGGAACGTTTCAATGGATCCTAGCGGTTCTGAGACTGTTTTTTCGTGACATATTGGGCTTCGTGTTAGTGGTAAATTTAGGTCAATAAATTCTGTGTTTATTTGTGATAAAAACGGAAATTTGGCGAAAATTTTGAAAATTTCGCAATTTTCACATTTTGAATTTTTATTCTGTTAAACCAGAGAGTTATGTGACACAAAATAGTTAATAAATAACATTTCCCACATGTATACTTTACATCAGCACAATTTTGGAAACAAAATTTTTTTTTGCTAGGAAGTTATAAGGGTTAAAATTTGACCAGCGATATCTCATTTTTACAACGAAATTTACAAAACCATTTTTTTTAGGGACCACCTCACATTTGAAGTCAGTTTGAGGGGGCTATATGGCTGAAAATACCCAAAAGTGACACCATTCTAAAAACTGCACCCCTCAAGGTGCACAAAACCACATTCAAGAAGTTTATTAACCCTTCAGGTGCTTCACAGCAGCAGAAGCAACATGGAAGGAAAAAATGAACATTTAACTTTTTAGTCACAAAAATGATTTTTCAGCAACAATTTTTTTATTTTCCCAATGGTAAAAGGAGAAACTGAACAACAAAAGTTGTTGTCCAATTTGTCCTGAGTACGCTGATACCTCATATGGGGGGGTAAACCACTGTTTGGGCGCACGGCAGGGCTTGGAAGGGAAGGAGCGCCATTTGACTTTTTGAATGAAAAATTGGCTGCACTCTTTAGCGGACACCATGTCACGTTTGGAGAGCACCCGTGTGCCTAAAAATTGGAGCTCCCCCACAAGTGACCCCATTTTGGAAACTAGACGCCCCAAGGAACTTATCTAGATGCATAGTGAGCCCTTTAAACCCCCAGGTGCTTCACAAATTGATCCGTAAATATGAAAAAGTACTTTTTTTTCACAAAAAAATTATTTTAGCCTCAATTTTTTCATTTTCACATGGACAACAGGATAAAATGGATCCTAAAATTTGTTGGGCAATTTCTCCTGAGTACACCGATACCTCACATGTGGGGGTAAACCACTGTTTGGGCACATGGTAAGGCTCGGAAGGGAAGGAGCGCCATTTGACTTTTTGAATGTAAAATTATCTCCATCGTTAGCGGACACCAAATGACTTTTTGAATGGAAAATTAGCTCCAATTGTTAGCGGACACCATGTCGCGTTTGGAGAGCCCCCGTGTGCCTATGCATTGGAGCTCCCCCACAAGTGACCCCATTTTGGAAACTAGACCCCCAAGGAACTTATCTAGATGCATACTGAGCACTTTAAACCCCCAGGTGCTTCACAGAAGTTTATAATGCAGAGCCATGAAAATAAAAAATAATTTTCTTTTCTCAAAAATGATTTTTTAGCCTGGAAATTCCTAATTTGCCAATGGTAATAGGAGAAATTGGACCACAAATCTTGTTGTCTAGTTTGTCCTGAGTACGCAGATACCCCATATGTGGGGGTAAACCACTGTTTGGGCGCACGGCAGGGCTCAGAAGGGAAGGCACGCCATTTGGCTTTTTAAATGGAAAATTAGCTCCAATCATTAGCGGACACCATGTCGCGTTTGGAGAGCCCCTGTGTGCCTAAACATTGGAGATCCCCCACAAATGACCCCATTTTGGAAACTAGACCCCCAAAGGAACTAATCTAGATGTGTGGTGAGCACTTTGAACCCTCAAGTGCTTCACAGAAGTTTATAACGCAGAGCCATGAAAATTAAAAAAAAAAATTATTTTCTCAAAAATGATTTTTTAGCCCGCAATTTTTTATTTTCCCAAGGGTAACAGGAGAAATTTGACCCCAAAAGTTGTTGTCCAGTTTCTCCTGAGTACGCTGATACCCCATATGTGGGGGTAAACCACTGTTTAGGCACATGCTGGGGCTCGGAAGTGAAGTAGTGACGTTTTGAAATGCAGACTTTGATGGAATGCTCTGCGGGCGTCATGTTGCGTTTGCAGAGCCCTTGATGTGGCTAAACAGTAGAAACCCCCCACAAGTGACCCCATTTTGGAAACTAGACCCCGAAAGGAACTTATCTAGATGTGAGGTGAGCACTTTGAACCCCCAAGTGCTTCACAAAAGTTTATAACGCAGAGCCGTGAAAATAATAAATACGTTTTCTTTCCTCAAAAATAATTTTTAGCCCAGAATTTTTTATTTTCCCAAGGGTTACAGGAGATACTGGACCCCAAAAGTTGTTGTCCAGTTTCTCCTGAGTAAGCTGATACCCCATGTGTGGGGGTAAACCACTGTTTGGGCACACGTCGGGACTCAGAAGGGAAGTAGTGACTTTTGAAATGCAGACTTTGATGGAATGGTCTGCGGGCGTCACGTTGCATTTGCAGAGCCCCTGGTGTGCCTAAACAGTAGAATCCCCCCACAAGTGACCCCATTTTGGAAACTAGACCCCCAAAGGAACTTATCTAGATATGTGGTGAGCACTTTCAACCCCCAAGTGCTTTACAGAAGTTTATAACGCAGAGCCGTGAAAATAATAAATACGTTTTCTTTCCTCAAAAATAATATTTTAGCCCAGAATTTTTTATTTTCCCAAGGGTTACAGGAGATATTGGACCCCAAAAGTTGTTGTCCAGTTTCTCCTGAGTACGCTGATACCCCATATGTGGGGGTAAACCACTGTTTGGGCACACGTCGGGGCTCAGAAGGGAAGTAGTGACTTTTGAAATGCAGACTTTGATGGAATGGTCTGCGGACGTCACGTTGCGTTTGCAGAGCCCCTGGTGTGCCTAAACAGTAGAAACCCCCCACAAGTGACGCCATTTTGGAAACTAGACCCCCCAAGGAACTTATGTAGATATGTGGTGAGCACTTTGAACCCCCAAGTGCTTCACAGACGTTTACAACGCAGAGCCGTGAAATTAAAAGATCATTTTTCTTTCCTCAAAAATGATGTTTTAGCAAGCAATTTTTTATTTTCTCAAGGGTAACAGGAGAAATTGGACCCCAATAATTGTTGCGCAGTTTGTCCTGAGTATGCTGGTACCCCATATGTGGGGGTAAACCACTGTTTGGGCACACGTCGGGGCTCGGAAGTGAGGGAGCACCATTTGACTTTTTGAATACAAGATTAGCTGGAATCAATGGTGGCGCCATGTTGCATTTGGAGACCCCCTGATGTGCCTAAACAGTGGAAACCCCTCAATTCTAACTCCAACACACCCCTAACCCTTATCCCAACTGTAGCCGTAACCCTAACCACAACCCTAACCCCAACACACCCCTAACCACAACCCTAACCCCAACACACCCCTAACACTAACCACAACCCTAATTCCAACCCTAACCCTAAGGCTGTGTGCCAACGTTGCGGATTCGTATGAGATTTTTCAGCACCGTTTTTGAAAAATCCGCGGGTAAAAGGCACTGCGTTTTACCTGCGGATTTACCGCGGATTGCCAGTGTTTTTTGTGCGGATTTCACCTGTGGATTCCTATTGAGGAACAGGTGTAAAACGCTGCGGAATCCGCACAAAGAATTGATATGCTGCGGAAAATACAACGCAGCGGTTCCGCGTGGTATTTTCCGCACCGTGGGCACAGCGGATTTGGTTTTCCATATGTTTACATGGTACTGTAAACGTGATGTAAAACTGCTACGAATCCGCAGCCAAATCCGCACCGTGTGCACATAGCCTAATTCTAAAGGTATGTGCACACGCTGTGGAAAACGCTGCGGATCCGCAGCAGTTTCCCATGAGTTTACAGTTCAATGTAAACCTATGGGAAACAAAAATCGCTGTACACATGCTACAGAAAAACTGCACGGAAACGCAGCGGTTTACATTCCGCAGCATGTCACTTCTTTCTGCGGATTCCGCAGTGGTTTTACAACTGCTCCAATAGAAAATCGCAGTTGTAAAACCGCAGGGAAATGCGCAGAAAAACCGCGGTAAATCCGCGATAAATCCACAGCGGTTTAGCCCTGCGGATTTATCAAATCCTCTGCGGAAAAATCCGCAGAGGACCAGAATACGTGTGCACATCCCGAACCCTAACCCTAGCCCTAACCCTAACCCTACCCCTAACGCTACCCCTAACCCTAGCCCTAACCCTACCCCTAACCCTACCCCTAACCCTAACCCTAGTTCTTACCCCACCATTAGTGGAACAAAAAAAAAAATTCTTTATTTTTTTTTATTGTCCCTACCTATGGGGGTGACAAGGGGGGGGGGGTCATTTACTATTTTTTTTATTTTGATCACTGAGATAGGTTATATCTCAGTGATCAAAACTCACTTTGGAACGAATCTGCCGGCCGGCAGATTCGGCGGGCGCACTGCACATGCGCCCGCCATTTTGGAAGGTGGCGGCGCCCAGGAAAGAAGACGGACGGACCCCGGGAGGCTAGGTAACTATAAGGAGGGGGAGATCAGGGCACGGGGGGGCGTCGGAGCACGGGGGGGGTGGATCGGAGCATGGGGGGGTGGACCGGAACACGGGGGGTGGATTGGAGCACGGGGTGGGGGATCGCTGTGCGGGGGGGTGGATCGGAGCACGGGGGGGATCGCAGTGCGGGGGGGTGGATCGGAGTGCGGGGGGGTTTGATTGGAGCACGGGGGTGTGATTGGAGCACGGGGGGAGCGGACAGGAGGACGGGGGAGCGGAGCACAGGACGGAGGGGAGCGGACCACAGATCGGGGGGCTGGGGGGGCGATCGGTGGGGTGGGGTGGGTGCACATAAGTGTTTCCAGCCATGGCCGATGATATTGCAGCATCGGCCATGGCTGGATTGTAATATTTCACCAGTTTTTTAGGTGAAATATTACAAATCGCTCTGATTGGCAGTTTCACTTTCAACAGCCAATCAGAGCGATCGTAGCCACGGGGGTTGAAGCCACCCCCCCTGGGCTAAACTACCACTCCCCCTGTCCCTGCAGATCGGGTGAAATGAGAGTTAACCCTTTCACCCGATCTGCAGGGACGCGATCTTTCTGTGACACAGCATATGCGTCACAGGTCGGATTGGCACCGACTTTCATGAGGCATACGCTGTGTCACAGGTCAGGAAGGGGTTAATGAAGGACCGGGTAGTAGTTTGGAATGTAAAACTGGGGATATTAGTATGCTGACTAACAATTATAAGGACTTACTTAACAAGCGCACGCGCCTATGGTGGAACAAGGCCTTTTTAGAGAGATACTTGGCATGTGGCCTTATACCCAGAGGGCTACGAGTTCAGGTTTTTCCCTCTTTTACTATTAATGATAAATACTTTGTTAATGAATGGGAAGATGCGGCCACAACTTGCTCCAAAAGGTTTATGGAGTTGCTATCCAGGTCCAACGAGAAACAACTCATGGACCTGGATACTGAAATTGGCACAATACAAGATGAAATCAATAAACTCTTCACCATGGACCAGGTATCTAAATTCAAAATTGAATTGGACATCTGTCTTAAAAATGGGAGACTGAAATTGTACAAAGAAAGACCAAGAAATATCAACGTGATGTTGCTGATCGACAACAGGACCATGTGTATAAGTGGCGGGGACGTCATATTAATACCAACAGGACTCCCGCTAGGGATAGATCCACCTCAGTCTCATCAGTCTCCTCAGTGGAGGATCTAGCTCCTGGACCTGAGAATGCTAGAACTCTCTGGGAAAGGAGGGACTATGGAAGAGAGGGCCGTTGTAATTGTGGACGTATGCACTATAAAAGGAAAAATGCTACACCACCAAGACATGATAAAAATGCTCGTACTAATGCCCTCTCTGATTTTCAGAAAAAATTGGGTAAAATGTTAGATCTGGCATATGAGAGAGGTATTATCACAAAAAAAGTACTGGGGGGCTGGTGGTCCAGAATCCTGTAATTCCCACATTTTATCTCCTCCCCAAGATCCACAAGGATCCTGTCTCTCCACCAGGTCGTCCCATTGTGTCCGGCATGGGGGGGTTGTGTGACTCGACCTGTAAATTCATTGAATATTATCTGCACCCGCAGGTTGAGACACTTCCCTCCTATGTCCGGGACATTAATGATATGTTGAGGAGACTTGATGGTTTACATGTGGACGCGGATGTGGTCATTGTTACCGCGGACGTTGAGTCCTTATACACTAACATCCGCCATGAGGATGGCGTAAGGGCATCCAGATTTTTTCTGGAGAACAGTAATCTTGATCCTGACATGCGTGAGTTGGTGTTGGAGCTGTTGTGGTTCGTGCTGACTCATAATTTTTTTACTTTTAAGGATAGATTTTTTCTGCAAAAACGAGGGACTGCCATGGGAGCGGCATATGCGCCATCCTATGCTAATTTATTTTTGGGGTATTGGGAGCGGGATATTTTGCTGGATGGCGCACCTGCCGCTCCCCATATTATGGGATGGTATAGGTACATTGACGATGTGCTTTTCCTATGACAGGGTCCCATTGCTGAATTGCATGATTTTATGTCAGGACTGAACCGCAACTACTCCAACATCCACCTCACGTATGTATACCATCATAAGGAAATTTCATTTCTTGATATTACTCTTAAAGTACAGGATGATGGTCTGATCCATACTGACCTCTATCGTAAGGGGACTTCTGTCAATGCCCTGTTACACGCCACCTCATCACATCCGCGTCCCACCATCAGGTCGATACCAGTGGGGCAGTTCCTCTGAGCTCGGAGGATTTGTACCACTGAGACCTTATTTGAGAGACAGGCTGTGGATCTTGGGGAGAGATTCTCTGATCGAGGATACAGCAGGAGATGCTTTAAACGTGGTTATGTTAGAGCTAAAAAAACCTCTAGGGATGGTCTGCTGGCGGGCAGTGGGAGAAAGAATGGATGTGACCGAGAGAAGGAGTCTGGTGAGCTGAGATTTATATCCACTTTTAACCATAGATGGGACCTTATGAGATCAATTCTCGATCGCCACTGGTCTGTCCTAAAAACTGACTCAAGTCTACAAAAATGTCTTCCACCACGTCCACTCATGACAGCAAGACGGAGTAACAACTTAAAAGATATACTGGTCAAGAGTCACTATGTGGCCAAGATTCCAAACCCCTTCAACCTTCATGCACCTAAGGTGGGTTTTTACCCTTGTGGTGATTGCCTGGCGTGCAAAAACCTAGGCGTGCCACATCTTTTACTTCTTCTGATGGTTTGAGGGAGTTTGGAATCCGTGACTTTATCACATGTCATACTTCCTGTGTAGTGTACTATGCAGTGTGCCCGTGCGGCCTTATTTACATCTGGCTGACATCACGTGAATTACGTGTTCGCATTCGCGGAACACCGCGGGAGTAACTGACTCTAGGCCTTACTTCGAACTCCGCAGGACAGTTAATTATAGGTTGGCTGTCTACCTTACTACACCTACGAAGACATAGGGAGCAACGCGTGGAGAGGGGCGTCTCTAGGGTCCCGGAAGAGCTCAGAGCCTTCCCGTCATACGGGTGTGTCCTAGCCATAACACTCCTGGGGGACGAGAAACTAGTAACATCTGGAACCAAAGAGAGAGAGAGCTGTAGAGAACGAACGAACGAGAACAGCAGTTGTGAAAACTATTCCGAATGCTCAGCAGGGTAGGACTACAACACACTGGCGCTATTGGTAGGCAACGATTTCCATCTGCGAAGGAAACTCTGGATGTGCCCATCGGACCGGCCGGTCTCAGATAGCCCCAGCGGACCCCACAGCAGCGTCGGTCACCCTGACCGAACACCACAGGTGGCGTCACGAATCCCTGACAGACTGTACCACCTTTATTGGACGCCCCTTAGCAGGGTCGCGGACCGGGTCTAGCCACCGTGACAGCCTCAGAACCGAACCAGAGAGGCCCGGTACCGAGAACTCGTGGCCCTGTGTCTGGGGGCGCTCCATGGACAGGTGCCAAGTCCTGCTGGAGAATTACATTTCCATCTGCAAAAAGCTTGTCGGCAGAGGAAATCATGAAGTGCTCTAAAATTTCCTGGTAGACGGCTGCTCTGACTTTGGTCTTGATAAAACACAGTGGACCTACACCAGCAGATGACATGGCTCCCGAAACCGTCACGGATAGTGGAACCTGAGCTTCCATAACACCTCAGCAGTGCCACAGGATGATCCCATCCATGCCACGCCGCATTGATGCAGTAATTGATGCAAAAGCAGCCCTGACCAAGTATTGAGTGCATTTACTGAACATACATTTCAATAGGCCAACATTTTGGATTTTAAAATCATTTTTCAAGCTGATGTTATAAAGTATTGTAATTTACTGAGATAATGACTTTTGGGTATTCATTGTCTGTAGCCATAATCATTAATATTAACAGAAATAAACACTTGAAATATAGATCACTCTGTTTGTAATGACTCTATATATTATTACTAGCTATTGAACCTGTTGTGAATTCTGTGGCTGAATTCACTCCTGTGGTCACAAGTGGTACTGCAGCTTCTGAGCTTCCTCCCTCAGGTGTTCTGGTGAGCTCGTTAACTGCTTCATTACTTAACTCCGCCTGATGCTGCTATCCTTGCTCCTTGTCAATGTTTCAGTGTTGGATCTGAGCTTCTCCTGATTGTTCCTGTGACCTGCTGCTCTGTATAGCTAAGTGCTTTTTGCTTTTTTGTTGCTTTTTTTCTGTCCAGCTTGTCTTTTGTTTTGCTGGAAGCTCTGAGACGCAAAGGGTGTACCGCCGTGCCGTTAGTTCGGCACGGTGGTTTTTTTTTGCCCCCTTTGCGTGGTTTTGCTTTAGGGTTTTTTGTAGACTGCAAAGTTCGCTTTACTGTCCTCGCTCTGTCCTAGAATATCGGGCCCCACTTTGCTGAATCTATTTCATCCCTACGTTTTGTCTTTTCATCTTACTCACAGTCATTATATGTGGGGGGCTGCCTTTTCCTTTGGGGAATTTCTCTGGGGCAAGTCAGGCCTATTTTTCTATCTTCAGGCTAGCTAGTTTCTTAGGCTGTGCCGAGTTGCCTAGGTAGTTGTTAGGCGCAATCCACAGCCGCTTTTAGTTGTGTTTAGGATAGGATCAGGTGTGCAGTCTACAGAGTTTCCACGTCTCAGAGCTCGTTCTTGTATTTTTGGGTATTTGTCAGATCACTGTGTGCGCTCTGATCGCTAAGCACACTGTGTTTCTGGATTGCCTTCATAACACCTGTCATTAGCAAACAACATGAACCCGTTCTACGCCCGGGTGGCGAGCATTTATATTGGTATATGGTCTCCATCCTGGTATGTGCTGCTCCATCCTGCATCCCCATCCTGTCATGTGCTGCTCCATCCTGCGTCCCCATCCTGTCATGTGCTGCTCCATCCTGCGTCCCCATCCTGTCATGTGCTGCTCCATCCTGCGTCCCCATCCTGTCATGTGCTGCTCCATCCTGCGTCCCCATCCTGTCATGTGCTGCTCCATCCTGCGTCCCCATCCTGTCATGAGCTGCTCCATCCTGCGTCCCCATCCTGTCATGCGCTGCTCCATCCTGCGTCCCCATCCTGTCATGTGCTGCTCCATCCTGCGTCCCCATCCTGTCATGCGCTGCTCCCATCCTGCGTCCCCATCCTGTCATGCGCTGCTCCCATCCTGCGTCCCCATCCTGTCATGCGCTGCTCCCATCCTGTGATGCGCTGCTCCCATCCTGCGTCCCCATCCTGTCATGTGCTGCTCCATCCTGCGTCCCCATCCTTATGTGCTGCTCCATCCTGCGTCCCCATCCTGTCATGCGCTGCTCCATCCTGCGTCCCCATCCTGTCATTTGCTGCTCCATCCTGCGCCTCCATTCTGTCATGTGCTGCTCCCATCCTGCGTCCCCATCCTGTCATGCGCTGCTCCATCCTGCGTCCCCATCCTGTCATGCGCTGCTCCCATCCTGCGTCCCCATCCTGTGATGCGCTGCTCCCATCCTGTGATGCGCTGCTCCCATCCTGCGTCCCCATCCTGTCATGTGCTGCTCCATCCTGCGTCCCCATCCTGTCATGTGCTGCTCCATCCTGCGTCCCCATCCTGTCATGTGCTGCTCCATCCTGCGTCCCCATCCTGTCATGCGCTGCTCCCATCCTGCGTCCCCATCCTGTCATGCGCTGCTCCCATCCTGCGTCCCCATCCTGTCATGTGCTGCTCCCATCCTGCGTCCCCATCCTGTCATGTGCTGCTCCCATCCTGCGTCCCCATCCTGTCATGTGCTGCACCCATCCTGTCATGTGCTGCTCCATCCTGCGTCCCCATCCTGTCATGTGCTGCTCCATCCTGCGTCCCCATCCTGTCATGTGCTGCTCCATCCTGCGTCCCCATCCTGTCATGTGCTGCACCCATTCTGCGTCCCCATCCTGTCATGTGCTGCTCCATCCTGCGTCCCCATCCTGTCATGTGCTGCTCCATCCTGCGTCCCCATCCTGTCATGTGCTGCTCCATCCTGCGTCCCCATCCTGGTATGTGCTGCTCCATCCTGCGTCCCCATCCTGTCATGTGCTGCTCCCATCCTGCGTCCCCATCCTGTCATGTGCTGCTCCCATCCTGCGTCCCCATCCTTATGTGCTGCTCCATCCTGCGTCCCCATCCTTATGTGCTGCTCCATCCTGCGTCCCCATCCTTATGTGCTGCTCCATCCTGCGTCCCCATCCTTATGTGCTGCTCCATCCTGCGTCCCCATCCTTATGTGCTGCTCCATCCTGCGTCCCCATCCTTATGTGCTGCTCCATCCTGCGTCCCCATCCTTATGTGCTGCTCCATCCTGCGTCCCCATCTGTATGTGCTGCTCCATCCTGCGTCCCCATCCTTATGTGCTGCTCCATCCTGCGTCCCCATCCTGTTATGTGCTGCTCCATCCTGCGTCCCCATCCTTATGTGCTGCTCCATCCTGCGTCCCCATCCTTATGTGCTGCTCCCATCCTGCGTCCCCATCCTTATGTGCTGCTCCATCCTGTGTCCCCATCCTTATGTGCTGCTCCATCCTGCGTCCCCATCCTTATGTGCTGCTCCATCCTGCGTCCCCATCCTGTCATGTGCTGCTCCATCCTGCGTCCCCATCCTGTCATGTGCTGCTCCATCCTGCGTCCCCATCCTGGTATGTGCTGCTCCATCCTGCGTCCCCATCCTGTCATGTGCTGCTCCCATCCTGCGTCCCCATCCTGTCATGTGCTGCTCCCATCCTGCGTCCCCATCCTTATGTGCTGCTCCATCCTGCGTCCCCATCCTTATGTGCTGCTCCATCCTGCGTCCCCATCCTTATGTGCTGCTCCATCCTGCGTCCCCATCCTTATGTGCTGCTCCATCCTGCGTCCCCATCCTTATGTGCTGCTCCATCCTGCGTCCCCATCCTTATGTGCTGCTCCATCCTGCGTCCCCATCCTTATGTGCTGCTCCATCCTGCGTCCCCATCTGTATGTGCTGCTCCATCCTGCGTCCCCATCCTTATGTGCTGCTCCATCCTGCGTCCCCATCCTGTTATGTGCTGCTCCATCCTGCGTCCCCATCCTTATGTGCTGCTCCATCCTGCGTCCCCATCCTTATGTGCTGCTCCCATCCTGCGTCCCCATCCTTATGTGCTGCTCCATCCTGTGTCCCCATCCTTATGTGCTGCTCCATCCTGCGTCCCCATCCTTATGTGCTGCTCCATCCTGCGTCCCCATCCTGTTATGTGCTGCTCCATCCTGCGTCCCCATCCTTATGTGCTGCTCCCATCCTGCGTCCCCATCCTTATGTGCTGCTCCATCCTGCGTCCCCATCCTTATGTGCTGCTCCATCCTGCGTCCCCATCCTGTTATGTGCTGCTCCATCCTGCGTCCCCATCCTTATGTGCTGCTCCCATCCTGCGTCCCCATCCTTATGTGCTGCTCCATCCTGCGTCCCCATCCTTATGTGCTGCTCCATCCTGCGTCCCCATCCTTATGTGCTGCTCCATCCTGCGTCCCCATCCTGTTATGTGCTGCTCCATCCTGCGTCCCCATCCTTATGTGCTGCTCCATCCTGCGTCCCCATCCTTATGTGCTGCTCCATCCTGCGTCCCCATCCTGTCATGTGCTGCTCCATCCTGCGTCCCCATCCTTATGTGCTGCTCCCATCCTGCGTCCCCATCCTGTCATGTGCTGCTCCATCCTGCGTCCCCATCCTGTTATGTGCTGCTCCATCCTGCGTCCCCATCCTTATGTGCTGCTCCCATCCTGCGTCCCCATCCTTATGTGCTGCTCCATCCTGCGTCCCCATCCTTATGTGCTGCTCCATCCTGGTCCCCATCCTGTTATGTGCTGCTCCATCCTGCGTCCCCATCCTTATGTGCTGCTCCATCCTGCGTCCCCATCCTTATGTGCTGCTCCATCCTGCGTCCCCATCCTGTCATGTGCTGCTCCATCCTGCGTCCCCATCCTTATGTGCTGCTCCATCCTGCGTCCCCATCCTTATCTGCTGCTCCATCCTGCGTCCCCATCCTTATGTGCTGCTCCATCCTGCGTCCCCATCCTTATGTGCTGCTCCATCCTGCGTCCCCATCCTGTCATGTGCTGCTCCATCCTGCGTCCCCATCATTATGTGCTGCTCCATCCTGCGTCCCCATCCTTATGTGCTGCTCCATCCTGTGTCCCCATCCTGTCATGTGCTGCTCCATCCTGCGTCCCCATCCTTATGTGCTGCTCCATCCTGCGTCCCCATCCTTATGTGCTGCTAGATCCTGCGTCCCCATCCTTATGTGCTGCTCCATCCTGCGTCCCCATCCTTATGTGCTGCTCCATCCTGCGTCCCCATTCTTATGTGCTGCTCCATCCTGCGTCCCCATCCTTATGTGCTGCTCCATCCTGCGTCCCCATACTGCCTCTGACCCGCTCGGCGCCGAGTGCTGGGGGGCCTGAGCAGGCGGGGACACCGGCGCGCTGTGGGGGTCAGGTGCCGGTATCGCCGCCAGCTCAGGCCCCCCAGCATTTACTATACTCACCTGTCTGTCCCGTTCCACCGCTGAGCGCCGTCATCTTCCCGGTCTCCTGGCTGTGGCTGTTCAGTCAGAGGGCGGCGCCGGTGCGCATTAAGCGCGTCATCGCGCCCTCTGAACTGAAGGTCACAGGCCGAAGACCGGGAAGATGGCGGCGCTCAGCGGTGGAACGGAGGACAGGTGAATATGGCCGATACTCACCCTCCTGGCGGCCCCTGCTTCTCTGTTGGAGACGCGGTGTGCTCCCGGGAGCGTCACTCTGTGAGGCCCAGACTGCGCCGGCGCTTGCGCTTGCGCAGTCTATAAAGGCTTCGGACAGAGTGACGCTCCCAGCGTTATATTATAGATTATTTATATATCACCATTAATTCCATGGTGCTGTACATGAGAAGGGGTTACATCAAAATACAAATATCACTTACAGTAAACAAACTAACAATGACAGACTGGTACAGAGTGGCGAGGACCCTGCCCTTGCGGGCTTGCATTCTACAGGATTATGGGGAAGGAGACAGTAGGTCGGGGTTGCAGTAGCTCCGATGGTATTGAGGTGGCCGTGTGGTCATTACAGGTTGTAAGCTTCTTTGAAGAGGTGGGTTTTCAGGTTTCTTTTGAAGGATCCAAATGTGGTGGATAACTGGACGTGTTGGGGCACAGAATTCCAGAGGATGGGGGATACTCGGGAGAAGTCTTGGAAGCGAATGGGTGAGGAGCGAATAAGCATGGAGGAGAGAAGGAGATCTTGGGAGGACTGGAGATTACATGAGAGAAGATATTGAGAGATAAGTTCGGAAACATACGAAGGAGAAAGGCTATGGATGGCTTTGTAGGTCAGTCTTAGGCCTGTCCCACACGTCCACATAATTACGGTACCGGAAAAATCGGTACCGGAATTATCCGTGTCCGTGTGCTCACGTGGCACATCAGTGTGGCACACGTGCAGCATCTGTGTGCCGCCCGTGTGCCGACTGGGTACCACACGCACCGTGCAGGGAAAATTAATTGCCCACCCCTGCTTTACATGAACGGTGCGTTACCAGTGTAATATGTAAGGCCGGGGTCAAACCTAAAGTATAAAAATACAGTCCGTTTTTTACGGCCGAGATACGCAGAAAGGCTCCTGAACAGTGATCTGTATTCAATGCGAGGATGCGACTTTTTCTCCAAAAGATATCCGTGTGTCATCCGTGTGTCATCCGTATGGCATCCGTATGGCGAGATTTTCTCTCCGGGCTCAAATATTCGTGAAAACATATATACAGTCTATATATACAGTACAGACCAAAAGTTTGGACACACCTTCTCATTTAAAGATTTTTCTGTATTTTCATGACTATGAAAATTGTACATTCACACTGAAGGCATCAAAACTATGAATTAACACATGTGGAATTATATGCTTAACAAAAAAAGTGTGAACCAACTGAAAATATGTCTTATATTCTAGGTTCTTCAAAGTAGCCACCTTTTGCTTTGATGACTGCTTTGTGTGTACTACTTTGTACACTCTTGGCATTCTCTCGATGAGCTTCAAGAAGTAGTCACCGGGAATGGTTTTCACTTCACAGGTGTGCCCTGTCAGGTTTAATAAGTGGGATTTCTTGCCTTATAAATGGGGTTGGGACCATCAGTTGTTTTGAGCAGAAGTCTGGTGGATACACAGCTGATAGTCCTACTGAATAGACTGTTAGAATTTGTATTATGGCAAGAAAAAAGCAGCTAAGTAAAGAAAAACGAGTGGCCATCATTACTTTAAGAAATGAAGGTCAGTCAGTCTGAAAAATTGGTAAAACTTTGAAAGTGTCCCCAAGTGCAGTGGCAAAAACCTTCAAGCGCTACAAAGAAACTGGCTCACATGAGGACCACTCCAGGAAAGGAAGACCAAGAGTCTTCTCTGCTTCTGAGGATAAGTTTATCTGAGTCACTAGCCTTCGAAATCGCAGGTTAACAGCAGCTCAGAGACCAGGTCAATTCCACACAGAGTTCTAGCAGCAGACACATCTCTACAACAACTGTTAAGAGGAGACTTTGTGCAGCAGGCCTTCATGGTAAAATAACTGCTAGGAAATCACTGCTAAGGACAGGCAACAAGCAGAAGAGAATTGTTTGGGCTAAAGAACACAAGGAATGGACATTAGACCAGTGGAAATCTGTGCTTTGGTCTCATGAGTCCAAATTTGAAATCTTTAGTTCCAACCACCGTGTCTTTGTGCGACGCAGAAAAGGTGAGCGGATGGACTCTACATGCCTGGCGCACACCGTGAGGCATAGAGGAGGAGGTGTGATGGTGTGGGGGTGCTTTGCTGGTGACACTGTTGGGGATTTATTCAAAATTGAAGGCATACTGAACCATCATAGCTACCACAGCATCTTGCAGCGGCATGCTATTCCATCTGGTTTGCGTTTAGTTGAACCATCATTTATTTTTCAACAGGACAATGACCCCAAACACACCTCCAGGCTGTGTAAGGGCTATTTGACCAAGAAGGAGAGTGATGGGGTACTACACCAGATGACCTGGCCTCGACAGTCACCAGGCCTGAACCCAATCGAGATGGTTTGGGGTGAGCTGCACCGCAGAGTGAAGGCAAAAGGGCCAACAAGTGCTAAGCATCTCTGGGAACTCCTTCAAGATTGTTGGAAGACCATTCCCGGTGACTATCTCTTGAAGCTCATCAAGAGAATGCCAAGAGTGTGCAAAGCAGTCATCAAAGCAAAAGGTGGCTACTTTGAAGAACCTAGAATATAAGACATAATTTCAGTTGTTTCACACTTTTTTGTTAAGTATATAATTCCACATGTGTTAATTCATAGTTTTGATGCCTTCAGTGTGAATGTACAATTTTCATAGTCATGAAAATACAGAAAAATCTTTAAATGAGAAGGTGTGTCCAAACTTTTGGTCTGGACTGTATATTATAATCTACTATATAATTGTCTAAGGGTCACTTCCGTCTGTCCTTCTGTCTGTCTGTCACGGATATTCATTCGCTGATTGGTCTCGCCAGCTGCCTGTCATGGCTGCCGTGACCAATCAGCGACGGGCACAGTCCGGAAGAAAATGGCCGCTCCTTACTCCCCGCAGTCAGTGCCTGGCATCCGCATACTCCCGCTAACACAGGGTTAATGCCGGCGGTAACAGACCGCGTTATGCCGCGGGTAACACACTCCGTTACCGCCGCTATTAACCCTGTGTGTCCCCAAAATGTTACTATTGACGCTGCCTATGCGGCATCAATAGTAAAAAATGTAATGTTAAAAATAATAATAATAAAAAAACCTGCTATACTCACCCTCCATAGTCCGCTGAGCCGCTCGCGCCGGCCGCCATCTTCCGTTGCAGGTTCCGGTGGCAAAGATGGTATGAGAGAAGTACCTGCCATGACGTCACGGTCATGTGACCGCGACGTCATCACAGGCCCTGCGCGAGAAGGACCTGCCATGACGTCACGGTCATGTGACCGCGACGTCATCACAGGCCCTGTGCGCCTGCGCGAGAAAGACCTGCCATAACGTCACGGTCATGTGACCACGACTTCATCACAGGTCCTGCGCTCATACCAACCCTGGGACCGGATGCTGCCGTGGACTACAAGGGGTCCTCGGAAAGGTGAGTATATGTTTATTCTTTATTTTTTAACCTGTGACAAACGTGGCTTGGCAATATACTACGTAGCTGGGCAATATACTACGTGACTGGCCAATATACTACGTGGCTCTGTGCTGTATACTACTTCGCTGTGCAATATACTACGTGGCTCTGTGCTGTATACTACGTCACTGGGCAATATACTACGTGACTGGGCAATATACTACGTGACTGGCCAATATACTACGTGGCTCTGTGCTGTATACTACGTCGCTCTGCAATATACTACGTGGCTCTGTGCTGTATACAACGTCACTGGGCAATATACTACGTGATGGGGCAATATACTATGTAACTGGGCAATATACTACGTGGCTGCGCAATATACTACGTGACTAGGCAATATACTACGTAACTGGGCAATATACTACGTAGCTGTGCAATATACTACATCACTAGGCAATATACTACGTGACTAGGCAATATACTACGTCACTGGGCAATATACTACGTGACTAGGCAATATACTACGTAACTGGGCAATATACTACGTAGCTGCACAATATACTACGTCACTAGGCAATATGCTACGTGGCTGGGCAATATACTACGTAACTGGGCAATATACTACGTGGCTGGGCAATATACTACGTGGCTGGGCAATATACTACGTGACTAGGCAATATACTACGTGTCTGGGCAATATACTACGTGGACATGCATATTCTAGAATACCCGATAGTAGAATATACTACGTGGTTGGGCAATATACTACGTGACTGGGCAATATACTACGTGACTGGGCAATATACTACGTGAATGGGCAATATACTAAGTGACTGTGCAATATACTACGTGGCTGGGCAATATACTACGTGGTTGGGCAATATACTATGTGGCTGGGCAATATACTACGTGGGCTGTGCAATATACTATGTGGACATGCATATTCTAGAATACCCGATGCGTTAGAATCGGGCCACCATCTAGTGTTTTTTATATATATATATATATATATATATATATATATATATACACATATATATATATATTGTGTGTGTGTCACTGACATCTCTCTATCTATACTGTATATATTCTATGTGTATATATCTATTCTATTCTAACCTGTCAGTGTGATTTTACTGTACACCGCACATGAATTGCTGGCTTTTCAAAGGACACCGGTGCGTAAAAATTGGACAGCACTCACATGGTCCAAGTGCTATGCAAATTTTTTTATCACACCCATAGACTTACATTGGCGAGACTCGGACAATATACTCGTACAATCGCAGCATGCTGCGATTTCTCTCGCACGCAGAATACGGCCAAGAAAAAAAAAAAGGTGATGGGAGCTGTCCCATAGATTAACACTGGTCCGAGTGCTATGCGATGGTTTCTTGCATAGCACTCATCCATATTCAACGCTATTGTGACCCCGGGGTAACTTTTGGGGGGTTTCCTCTGTTTGGTTGTGTGCACGCGTAGCAGATTTTTAGCGTTTTTTTGCGGTTTTTCGCTATAAAAACGCTATAAAACTGCGAAAAAAATGCTCACATTAAGCATCCTATTTAATGCAATCCGCATTTTTTGTGCACATGCTGCATTTTTTTCCTGAGCAGAATCGCATTCCAGAAAAAAACGCAGCATGTTCATTAAATTTGCGGAATCGCGGGGATTCCGCACACCTAGGAATGCATTGATCTGCTTACTTCCCACATTGGGGCTATGCCCACCATGCGGGAAGTAAGCAGATCATGTGTGGTTGGTACCCAGGGTGGAGGAGAGGAGACTTTCCTCCACGGACTGGGCACCATATAATTGGTAAAAAAAAAAAAAAGAATTAAAATAAAAATTCGTGATATACTCACCTTCTGATGGCCCCGGAGTCCTCCCGCCTCTCAGCGGTGTACGCGGCCGCTTCCGTTCCTATAGATGGTGTGTGTGAAGGACCTGAGATGACGTCGCGGTCACATGACCGCGATGACGTCGTGGTCACGTGACCGCGACGTCATCGAAGGTCCTGCACACACACCATCTATAGGAACGGAAGCCGCTGCGGAGATTGGGACGTCAGAAGGTGAGTATAACCATTTTTTTATTTTTTTTAATTATTTTTAACATTCTATCTTTTACTATTGATGCGGCATAGGCTGCATCAATAGTAAAAAGTTTGTCACACTTGTCAAACACTATGTTTGACAAGTGTGACCAACCTGTCTATCAGTTTTCCAAGCGATGCTACAGATCGCTTGGAAAATGCTAGCATTCTGCAAGCTAATTATGCTTGTAAAACGCTAGTTTTCTGAGGGAATATGCATGCCAATTCCGCATGCGATATACCCGCGGCAGGAGTTGCAGAATTGCCGCGGAAATTTCTGCGGCAATTCTGCAATGTGTGCACTTAGCCTTTAGGTACACCAGGGACTCTACAATTGCAACATGACACGGGCAGACCATGCCATCAAAGTTTGCATGACATTGCTATTGGTCGATACCCCGAAGGAATTTTCCCCTTCTTTTATGTTAACATCCCCATATTTGTCGCCGAATGACCCACTCCAAATAACGACAGACTCTAGACTTGGATAATAATTGGCCACAGTGGCCTTTATTATAAACATACAATAACAGTAAAATAACGTAGGGAGGAGTCCTTGAAGCTCCAAACTGGTTGTCAACCATAATAGAGAGTGGACAGAAGCATACCATAAATTTACTCCCAGCCGTTACCACCCAGGCTCGGGAGCACCAAAATACCCCGAAGGGTTAACCATGTCCACTTAAAACCTGGGAATCCGGCCCACCGTTGCCAAGATCCACCCCCCTGAACCACCAGAACCGAAACCTAAGTTTACACCAACTGAAGAATCCGACCCCGACGTATCCCCCAGGCCAATTTAGCACCAACTCCAAGGACCCCTCCCACCGCCACAACGAGGGTATTTGCACGCCTCAAATACCCGAGACCCCCCACACTTGACCGCTATGGCCCTTTCGATACCGTTTTGAAAACCCAGGGCCCACAAATCGATGCCCACCGCATTCAGGTGAACACCATCACCAAGGAGAAAATCATCCCCACCCTTTTCAAGTTCAAAATGACGGACAAACAAGCTTCCGTTCCTGACAACAAAATTAGATACCGCCCAAATAACTTTAATTCTGGCCTTATTAACCTTATCCACGGATCTGGTGTGCCGCCAACATCTCCTCGGGACGATATCCGACCAAACCACGAGTAAATCCCGAAAGGACACCCATAACCTGAGAAGGTCGTGCTTAATATACCGGATCAGCTCCCGACATGGGCAGATCCCCAAGTCATTTCCTCCAACATGTAAAACCAAAATGTCAGGAGGTCTGTCCAGACGAGCGCCATTATGCACTTCCTGCATAACCCCGTTCCAACACAATCCCCGAAAACCCAACCACCTGACCACAGCCACATCTTTGGAAAAACCGAGTTGACGTCCGTCCGCCGAACGTCCGCACGCCTCGCGCCCCAATACACGTAGGAGTGGCCGACGATCCAAACCAACAGGGGATAGGGACCTGAAAAATACAGACAACTTAGATTCCACAACTTTACCACAAATACAAAAACAACGTGAACCCCCCCCCCCCAATCTTTCAGGGTCTAACATAGCTCCTGCAATGCCCAGACTCCCATCTCCCGATCCTCTGAAAAACCTCAGGTGCCAAACCTACCAATGCCGCCTCAGTAGCGGCCCCAATACGGAAAGAGTGAGACGCGAAACAAGAAGCATCCAGCCCCATCACCGACAACGCCCGCCTAAGAACCGCCACAAACTGAAATTTGGACAGAAAAAACACATTCTCATGACACAACAAAGGTCCAGCCCTAGACAGCTGAAAACTATTAAAAACCTGCCAACAACTGACGGGACACATGAGCGAACCCACAACAGCAACCAAAACTACACGTTTACCTCTACCGTCCTGGTCCGTCTTCGATCTATGCAACCAAAATTGTCCCTAGCCAAAAGCCCCCCTTAGCTGTACGTGTTAGGAGACACGATCTCCCCAACCCGCAAAGCACAAAAAAAAACGCCAGGGAAAATGCTAAACGGAAAAGAGCCACCTCAAAGTTGGATATACAAATCTCGTCTAGCTTCGCACCAACTCTTTCCAGCATGCCAAAAGAAATCGGGCGCCTCCGATCCCCCCCGTCCCGCCTTCCTTCTAAAACCTTTCACTGCCTGCCTTACCAGAAACAACTTTGTCAAATCCCGTAATCCTCTAAGCTGGAAACCAAAAGCCAAAGCCGACCTAACTCTCTCCACCTTCGACGCCGACCACCCTTGATCGGCACCACGTCTCAACCATAACAACAAGGCCCCCGCATGATCGTCACCCACATTAGCAGCCCCGCAAGACACCAACCAGGACTCCCGATCACACCATACCGACTGGTACGCTGCCCACGTGCTGGGTGCCAAGGACGCATGAATCAAAGGTCCTGCAGCCCGGATACCACGCTCCAGAGTTCCTGCGGGCAGTCCCGCCCCGCCTCCTCCCCATCCGGGGCCAAAGCACGAAAACGCTCCCACTGGAATCGAGACAAAGAGTCAGCAATGGAGTTCTCAACCCCAGGCACATGAGACGCCGTAACATACGCATTAATAGACATGCAGTAAAACACCAGCTGACGCAAAACCCTGATGACCGGGGGAGAATATGCCGCTAGACTGTTGATAACGCAAACGACTGCCATGTTATCACAATTAAACTGAACCCTGCGATTGCGCAAATCCTCCTTCCACAAATAAACGGCAACCAAAATAGGAAAGATTTCCAATAAAATCACGTTCTTCACCAACCCGGAACCGAACCACTCATCTGGCCACCTGGAGGCACACCACCGGCCACCAAAAAAGGCACCAAAACCAACACCACCCGGGGCGTCCGTAAACAAGTCTAAATCAGAGTTGCCCACCACTTCCTCCATCAGCAGCGATCGGCCATTGTACCGTGCCAAAAAACTATCCCACACCTCCAAATCGGCTTTGTGCTTGCTAGACAAGCGGACAAAATTATGGGGGGCCTTAACCCCTGCCGTAGCACCCACCAGCCTGCGAGAAAACACCCTCCCCATTGGGATGATTCTGCACGCAAAGTTCAATTTGCCGAGAAGGGACTGAACCTCACGCAAAGGCAACTTTTTTAAGTGACGCGCTCGAGCCACCTCGCTTCTTAAACCAACCACTTTCTCCTTAGGTAACCGAAACTCCCATTCCAACGGAATCGATGACAATGCCCAAAAATGAAATACACGTACTGGGCCCCTCGGTTTTTCCAGGCGCCAACGGAACGCCGAACCGTTCTGCCACCCAAATCACTGTCTGTAGTGCTACGTCACAACAGCCGGACTGAGCAGGCCCAATGCACAAAAAGTCGTCCAAATAATGTATCACTGAGTCCAAACCAGACACATCCCGAACAACCCACTCAAGAAAAGAACTAAAAGCCTCAAAGTATGCGCAAGACAACGAACAACCCATCGGCAAACATCTATCAACATAGAACCCCTGGTCCCAATAACAACCCAACAGTCTAACGATATCTGGATGAACGGGAAGTAACCGAAAAGCCGACTCAATATCGGTCTTAGCCAACAACGTGCCCCTGGCGCAGCTACGCACCAAGCGTGTTGCCTCGTCAAAAGACGTATAAACCACGGAGCAAAGCTCTGGATCTATCCCGTCCTTAACGGACCGCCCCCTAGGGTATGACAAATGCTGAATTAGCCTAAACTTGTTAGGCTCCTTCTTCGGAACCACACCCAATGGTGAAATAACCATGGTGCTTCTGGCCCCCCGATTGTCCGGACTGACTTCCTGAACCCGAAGAACTTCCTTGCGCAGCGGTTTGGCGGGTATTTCTGGCCCCGCATTGAAAGGAATGACCAAATTTAGTCGGCGCCATTACCCGCAACTACAGACCAATGTCCTCCTGATCCCACCGGATCGCCGGACGAACCGCCTTCCGCTGTCTAAACTGTTCGCCGTACCGGAGCCAAGCCTGACCCCCGTACGCCCTGTGTGCCTCGCCTATCGAATCTATGTAACAGAATAGTGCCGAACAATTCTCAGGCGCCGTCTCGCCAAGTAGCTCGCCAGAATCGCGAACGCTTGCAACCAGTTCACAAAAGTCTGCGGGATAAGACGCCACCTCCGATTTTCCTCATCCTCCTTCTTACTGTCCTCCTTTTTGCTCTTGTCTAAATTAAATTTTTCTAAAGGAAGAAGCGAAAAAATTTCCACATATTCATCTTTCCAGATCTTCTCCCTCACTTCCTTTTTCAAATGAGCCCCAAGCGGCCCCTCAAAACAGACATAAACTTCACCCCGTGCTTTATCGTCCAAACAAATCCCGCCTTCCTTCTCCTTTTCGGTTTCCACGGACACCGACACGGGCTCAGATGCGCTACTGGGCGACAATGCACCCCCTCCCGACACTCCAAAACCCAAATCCGTGGGACCAACCCACACGGCCGGGGACGGCACCGACCTAACGCCTCCCAATCGTGCGAGCAACTCACGGACACTAGACAACAACTCATCCACCCCTTCGTTCCCTGAAACCGACCGAACCCCCCCTGCTCCCCCATAACCGCTGCCCCACTCGCCTGACTAACCCCAACCGCTGGGGAAAAAGATAGCGCCGGTAACAAAACAGACATAGAGTCTTGCTTACCAGGCTGCAGGGGAGCCAGGATCCCCCCAGCCGCAGATGTCCCGCTCGTCCAGCGGCTGGGGGGATCCCATCCGCTCCGTGGAACCCCGCGAGGCTGCGTCTCACCGCGTGATGAGGGACGTGAAGATCCGGCCCCGTCCAGACCCGCTACTGATGATCCCGATGCGGCCCGGAAGGAAAGGACACCCGGCGTAGGCCCACCGTAGGATGCAGGCTCCTCGGACCTCCGACCACGGCTCCTTCTGGATTCGGCTGACGACCCTGGCGACCATCCCAGCTCGCTGGACGGGCCCGGCAGCCCCGAACTGCAGTAGTGGCTCTCCCCTGCTGTCTCTGTGCTGTGGCAGAAGCAGGTCACCCGGCGGCAGCTGCACCGCGGCGACCCGCCGTGACGTCACCGGCAGTTGACGATCCGGCGCGTGGAGGCCCCGCCCCCGAAGTGAGGGCAAAGCAGGCCTCTCCACCGCCGCAGGCCCCAGCGCAGCAGGCTGATTCCTCCTGGACCGGGCCCTGCGGGCGGGCGCTCGGTCCGGAGGGTCCCTGGAGGGGCTCCTGCTCCTGCGCTGGGGTTGGAGGGCATCCGGGGACAGCCGCTCCAGAGGCCGTACGTGCCGAGAGCGCCACTCACCTCCCGATGCCGCCTGTACGCTCCCGCTGCTGCCGCTCAGGATTCCGGCCACCTGGGCTTCCAGCCAGCCAGGAGGCTGATGCTCCGCCGCCGCCCACAGCTGCTGCAGCACGCCGTCCACGCCCGACTTTGTGCTGGTGTCTCCGTGAGGCCTCCAGAGCGGGAACTGGTAAGACCCACCCTCCCACCCTATAAACCCCCTCCTCATGCATATGACTCCCCTACCATAATTAACCCCCACCCCCTCTGACCTTCTGCTCCCAAACCCCTGTCATGACTGCCTGCACGTACGCCGTCTGTGGGGGGAGGGGACGGCTCGCTCCGGCCTGCTCTTTCCAAAACGTCACTCCTTCTTTACTGAGCTCTGTCGTATCACAAACAGCAGATTATCTCAACATATGGGTTGTCTGCATATTCAGGAGAAATTGCACAACAAATTTTGGGTTCCATTTTCTCCTGTTACCCTTGTGAAAATATAAAAATGGGGCTAAAATAACATTTTTGAGAGAAAAATTTGATTTTGTTATGTTCATTTTTCTAGGTTATAAACTTCTGTAAAACACCTGGGGGGTTTCATGGTGCTCATCACACATCTAGATAAGTTCCCTGATGGGGTCTAGTTTCCAAAATAGTGTCACTTTTGGGGGATTTCTACTGTTTAGGCACACCAGAGGCTCTCCAAATTCATCATGGCATCGGCCAATTATTCCAGCAAATGTTGCTTTCAAAAAGTCACATGGTGTCCCTACCCTTTCAAGCTTTGCTGTGCACCCAAACATTAGTTTTCCTCCACATATTGGGTATCGGCATACTCAGGATAAATTGCACAACAGACTGTATGGTATAATTTCTGGTGTTACTTTTATTGAAAATGCAAAATTTGGAGCTAAAAACATTTTTATGGGAAAAATTTGATTTTTTTTATTTTCACAGCTCAATGTTATAAACTTCTGTGAAGCACTTGGGGGTTCAAAGTGCTCACCACACACCTACATAAGTTTGCTGAAGGGTCTAGTTTCCAAAATGGTGTCACTTGTGAAGGGTTTCCACTGTTTAGGCACATCAGGGGCTCTCCAAATGCTACATGGCATCCGCTAATTATTTCAGCAAATTTTTCTTTCCAAAAGTCAAATTGCGCTCCTTCCCTTGCGAGCCCTGCCATGCGCCCAAACAGAGGTTTTCCGCAACATATAAGGTATCGGCATGCTCAGGAGAAATTGTACAACAAACTTTGGGTCTATTTTTTCATTTTACTCTTGTGAAAATAAAAAAAATTTGTGACTAAATTAAAATTTTTGTGAAAAAAAGTAAAATGTTAATTTTTTTCTTCCACATTCATGTGAAGCAGCTGAAGGGTTAACAATCTTCTTGAATGTGGTTTTGAGCACAATGAAGGGTGCAGTTTTTAGAATGGTGTCACTTTTGGGTATTTTCTGTCATTTAGATCCGTCAAAGTCACTTCAAATATAATGTGGTCCCTGAAAAATTATTTTTGTAAATTTTGTTGAAAAATTGAGAAATCGCTGGTCAACTTTTAACCCTTATAACTTCCTAACAACAAAAAATTATGTTTTAAAAATTGCGCTGATGTAAAGTAGACATGTGGGAAATGTTATTTATTAACTATTCTGTGTTACACATCTCTCTAATTTAAGGGCATAAAAATTTAGAAAATTGCAAAATTTAATTTTTTTTTTCACAAATAAATGCAACTCATATCGAATAAGGCTGCCGTCACGCTAGCAGTATTTGGTCAGTATTTTACATCAGTATTTGTAAGCCAAAACCAGGAGTGGGTGATAAATACAGAAGTGGTGCATATGTTTCTATTATACTTTTCCTCTATTTGTTCCACTCCTGGTTTTGGCTTACAAATACTGATGTAAAATACTGACCAAATACTGATAGTGTGACGGCAGCCTAAATGTTACCACTATCATGAAGTACAATATGTCAAGAAAAAAATCAGAATCAGTGGGATCCGTTGAAGCATTTCAGAGTTATTAGCTCATAAAGTGAGACTGGTCAGAATTGTAAAATTTGGCCTGGTCAGGAAGGTGAAAACAGGCTTGGGGGTTGAAGGGGATAAGATCTAGTCTAACTTAAAGATAGAAAACCAGACTTTTGCTAACTGGACTGCATTGATACATTTTGCCTATGTTAGAAGAGCATAGGAATAATTTATTTGCCTAGACTTTTGGTATATGTTTTTACATGATATATTTCAATATCATTTGGAATATTCCAACAACATGATCTTTAGTCTCAGTAATAATTTTTATTGCATTGCACGTTTTATTACGAGTTATCACGAGTGTGCTCAATAATCTTAGTAAGGGCCAGCCAGGTCTCCTCAGCGGTTGGGATAATCTGGTTGGCTGGCAGGGTAAAGCCGTAACGGCCGGTATCACGAAGCTCAAAGGTGTAAGAGTACTTGATGCCCTGGTTGTAGGTCCAGTCAACGGTACCTCCACTGGCTTGGTCTGTAAAACAAGAATAGTATGTAAAGATCACTGACAGTGTCCATAACATGATACCTTATCTAAAAGGAACAGAAATCCAGTCTGGTGCAGGCGCTCCCGAAAATTGTAACGTGATAGATCGGCTTATTAAAAAAATAAAATTTAAAAAAGATTTTTATTCTGAAATGTACCAAGTTAAAAACAACACGTTTCGACTTTAAAAAAAGCAGTATTTGGTCAGTATTTTACATCAGTATTTATAAGCCAAAACCAGGAATGGGTGATAAACACAGAAGTGGTGCATATGTTTCTATTATACTTTCCTCTAATTGTTCCACTCCTGATTTTGACTTACAAATACTGATGTAAAATACTGACCAAATACTGCTAGTACTAGTATGACGGCAGCCTAATAATGGTAATCATAAAATAAGAGACATCCTTGAAAAATGTTGGTACCTTTTAATTAAAGACCCCATCTTAAAGAATTTGTTACCGAAAAAACTGGCATTACCTTTAAGAGGGGTCGCACCATAAGGCCGGGATCACACATGCGAGAAACACGCGTGCGGCTCCATGTGTTCCTATGCGGCCGCACGCTCCGCTCTGGAGTGCCGGCGCCAGAGCTTGGATTTCACATGCGAGACACGGACGTGTTTCTCGCATGTGTGATCCCGGCCTAAGAAAGTTAATAGCGCCCAGCAACCTAAAAAAACCCCACAGATTCCACTTGTGGGTTTTCAAAAGCTGCCTCTAGAAATTCATCTCCGGGCGTCTACAAATGTGGATCGAGAAATTGCTATACATGCAACATCTTACAACATGGGGCTTGCTCGATCACTTCATATAGTATGGGTGAGGTCTTTGAGATTAGGCAACATCTGTCTTCGACAGTGACTATGTTGTTTACGAGACCACGTGTTGTTGCGGCCTCCAATATGTTGGCTGCACAACACAAACTATCATAGCAAGAATGAATGGACACCGTCATAGTACTAAAATCGGTTTCCTTCAGCATAGTTTATCGCGGCACATTTTATTAATGCACAACAGAAAATTCCAAATAACAGTTACACCAGTAGAAATGATACCTTCTGGAGTGATGAATCGCAATCAAATATTAAACAAGAAGGAATCTTTTTGGATTTTTCGGTTACAAACCCTGTGCCCGAATGGTTTGAACGATGTGATCGAGAAAGTTTAGAGATGCTATACCTATTGACATGGCGATTAGGTTTATTATAAAAAAAATTTGGGGTGATGCTGCTTTATTTCTTTATTTATTGATTTGTGGGTTTTTTTCTTTGCTTTATAATGGATTATTACCTTTCACTAGAGCATAATTTTTTAAGTTATGTGAATTATGTCTTTTATCCACCTGTGCTAAAGAGTTAAACCAATTAAGAGGAGTATGCAAATTAAGTGAAGGATTGGTGCTAGTAACAAACACCCCTCCCTTTCCATTTGTAAAAAGGCTTTATAAAGACATGGTATGTATATATGTATATTTTACCTGATGAACGATTTTTTTTAAAGCCGAAACGCGTTGTTTTTACTTCGTACATTTCAGAATAAAAATCTTTTTACATTTTTTTTTCTTAAATAAGCCAATCTATCATGTTACAATTTTCGGCACCTGCACCAGACTGGATTTCTGTTCCTTTTATTCTTCACCTGCGGAAGACTGAGAATCGCCCCTTTGACCAGGAGCCGTGCAGCAGACCGTGTAACTAGGACCTTGGTTTGGGACACTCCCCCAGGGCCAATACGCTGTTCCTTCAACCTCAGTTTGGTGAGTGCATCAGCTTTGCACTTTTATTTGTGACATTTTTAATATTGCGCTTAGATCCTGCTCGGTGCTGTCCCTGTTATATTCCCTATCCTCAGGGTACTATGTATATGAAAATTATATCTTGTCTACCTGCTTAGTTTGTTTGATAATTATATACAGTACAGACCAAAAATTTTGACACACCTTCTTATTTAAAGATTTTTCTGTATTTTCATGGCTATGAAAATTGTACATTCACACTGAAGGCATCAAAACTATGAATTAACACATGTGGTATTATATACTTAACAAAAAAGTGTGAAACATCTAAAATTATGTCTTATATTCTAGGTTTTTCAAAGCAGCCACCTTTTGCTTTTATGACTGCTTTGCACACTTTTGGCATTCTCTTGATGAGCTTCAAGAGATAGTCACTGGGAATGGTCTTCCAACAATCTTGAAGGAGTTCCCAGAGATGCTTAGCACTTGGTTTTCACTTCACAGGTGTGCCCTGTCAGGTTTAATAAGTGGGATTTCTTGCCTTATAAATGGGGTTGGGACCATCAGTTTTGTTGTGCAGAAGTCTGGTGGATAAACAGCTGATAGTCCTACTGAATAGACTGTTAGAATTTGTATTATGGCAAGAAAAAAGCAGCTAAGTAAAGAAAAATGAGTGGCCATCATTACTTTAAGAAATGAAGGTCAGTCAGTCCAAAAATTGGGAAAACTTTGAAAGTGTCCCCAAGTGCAGTGGCAAAAACCATCAAGCGCTACAAAGAAACTGGCTCACATGAGGGCCACCCCAGGAAAGGAAGACCAAGAGTCTCCTCTGCTTCTGAGGATAAGTTTATCCAAGTAACCAGCCTCAGAAATCACAGGTTAACAGCAGCTCAGATTAGAGACCAGGTCAATGCCACACAGAGTAGAACTCTGTGTGGCATTGACCTGGTCTCTAATCTGAGCTGATTGTGGTGTGGGGGTGCTTTGCTGGTGACACTGTTGGGGATTTATTCAAAAAATTGAAGGCATACTGAACTAGCATGGCTACCACAGCATCTTGCAGCGGCATGCTATTCCATCCGGTTTAGTTGGACCATCATTTATTTTTCAAAAGGACAATGACCCCAAACACACCTCCAGGCTGTGTAAGGGCTATTTGACCAAGAAGGAAGAGTGATGGGGTGCTACGCCAGATGACCTGGCCTCGACAGTCACCAGACCTGAACCCAATCGAGATGGTTTGGGGTGAGCTGGACTGCAGAGTGAAGGCAAAAGGGCCAACAAGTGCTAAGCATCTCTGGGAACTCCTTCAAGATTGTTGGAAGACCATTCCCGGTGACTACCTCTTGAAGCTCATCAAGAGAACGCCAAGAGTGTGCAAAGCAGTCATCAAAGCAAAAGGTGGCTACTTTGAAGAACCTAGAATATAAGACATAATTTCAGTTGTTTCACACTTTTTTGTTAAGTATATAATTCCACATGTGTTAATTCATAGTTTTGATGCCTTCAGTGTGAATGTATTACTTTCATAGTCATGAAACTACAGAAAAATCTTTAACCCCTTCATGACCCAGCCTATTTTGACCTTAAAGACCTTGCCGTTTTTTGCAATTCTGACCAGTGTCCCTTTATGAGGTAATAACTCAGGAACGCTTCAACGGATCCTAGCGGTTCTGAGACTGTTTTTTCGTGACATATTGGGCTTCATGTTAGTTGTAAATGTAGGTCAATAAATTCTGCGTTTATTTGTGATAAAAACAGAAATTTGGCGAAAATTTTGAAAATTTTGCAATTTTCACCTTTGAATTTTTATTCTGTTAAACCAGAGAGTTATGTGACACAAAATAGTTAATAAATAACATTTCCCACATGTATACTTTACATCAGCACAATTTTGGAAACAAAATTTTTTTTTGCTAGGAAGTTATAAGGGTTAGAATTTGACCAGCGATTTCTCATTTTTACAACAAAATTTACAAAACCATTTTTTTTAGGGACCCCCTCACATTTGAAGTCAGTTTGAGGGGTCTATATGGCTGAAAATACCCAAAAGTGACACCATTCTAAAAACTGCACCCCTCAAGGTACTCAAAACCACATTCAAGAAGTTTATTAACCCTTCAGGTACTTCACAGCAGCAGAAGCAACATGGAAGGAAAAAATGAACATTTAACTTTTTAGTCACAAAAATTATCTTTTAGCAACAATTTTTTTATTTTCTCAATGGTAAAAGGAGAAACTGAACCACGAAAGTTGTTGTCCAATTTGTCCTGAGTACACTGATACCTCATATGTTGGGGTAAACCACTGTTTGGGCGCACGGCAGGGCTTGGAAGGGAAGGAGCGCCATTTGACTTTTTGAATGAAAAATTGGCTCCACTCTTTAGTGGACACCATGTCACGTTTGGAGAGCCCCCGTGTGCCTAAAAATTGGAGCTCCCCCACAAGTGACCCCATTTTGGAAACTAGACGCCCCAAGGAACTTATCTAGATGCACAGTGAGCACTTTGAACCCCCAGGTGCTTCACAAATTGATACGTAAAAATGAAAAAGTACTTTTTTTTCACAAAAAAATTATTTTAGCCTCAATTTTTTCATTTTCACATGGGCAACAGGATAAAATGGATCCTAAAATTTGTTGGGCAATTTCTCCCGAGTACACCAATACCTCACATATGGGGGTAAACCACTGTTTGGGCACATGGTAAGGCTCGGAAGGGAAGGAGCGCCATTTGACTTTTTGAATGAAAAATTATCTCCATTGTTAGCGGACACCATGTCGCGTTTGGAGAGCCCCTGTGTGCCTAAACATTGGAGCTCCCCCACAAGTGACCCCATTTTGCAAACTAGACCCCCCAAGGAACTTATCTAGATGCCTAGTGAGCCCTTTAAACCCTCAGGTGCTTCACAAATTGATCTGTAAAAATGAAAAAGTACTTTTTTTTCACAAAAAAATTCTTTTCACCTCAATTTTTTCATTTTCACATGGGCAATAGGATAAAATGGATCATAAAATTTGTTGGGCAATTTCTCCCGAGTACGCCGATACCTCATATGTGGGGGTAAACCACTGTTTGGGCACACGGCAGGGCTCGGAAGGGAAGGCGCGCCATTTGACTTTTTGAATGGAAAATTAGCTCCAATTGTTAGCGGACACCATGTCGCATTTGGAGAGCCCCTGTGTGCCTAAACATTAGAGATCCCCCACAAATGACCCCATTTTGGAAACTAGACCCCCAAAGGAACTAATCTAGATGTGTGGTGAGGACTTTGAACCCCCAAGTGCTTCACAGAAGTTTATAACGCAGAGCCATGAAAAAAAAAAAAAATTATTTCCTCAAAAATGATCTTTTAGCCTGCAATTTTGTATTTTCCCAAGGGTAACAGGAGAAATTTGACCCCAAAAGTTGTTGTCCAGTTTCTCCTGAGTACGCTGATACCCCATATGTGGGGGTAAACCACTGTTTGGGCACATGCCGGGGCTCGGAAGTGAAGTAGTGATGTTTTGAAATGCAGACTTTGATGGAATGCTCTGTGGGCGTCACGTTGCGTTTGCAGAGCCCCTGATGTGGCTAAACAGTAGAAACCCCCCACAAGTGACCCCATTTTGGAAACTAGACCCCGAAAGGAACTTATCTAGATGTGTGGTGAGGACTTTGAACCCCCAAGTGCTTCACAGAAGTTTATAACGCAGAGCCATGAAAATAAAAAATAAAAATTATTTTCTCAAAAATGATCTTTTAGCCTGCAATTTTTTATTTTCCCAAGGGTAACAGGAGAAATTTCACCCCAAAAGTTGTTGTCCAGTTTCTCCTGAGTACGCTGATACCCTATATGTGGGGGTAAACCACTGTTTGGGCACACGTCGGGGCTCAGAAGGGAAGTAGTGACTTTTGAAATGCAGACTTTGATGGAATGGTCTGCGGGCGTCAGGTTGCGTTTGCAGAGCCCCTGGTGTGCCTAAACAGTAGAAACCCCCCACAAGTGACCCCATTTTAGAAACTAGACCCCGAAAGGAACTAATCTAGATATGTGGTGAGAACTTTGAACCCCCAAGTGCTTCACAGACGTTTACAATGCAGAGCCGTGAAAATAAAAAATCATTTTTCTTTCCTCAAAAATGATGTTTTAGCAAGCATTTTTTATTTTCACAAGGATAACAGAAGAAATTGGACCCCAATAATTGTTGCGCAGTTTGTCCTGAGTATGCTGATACCCCATATGTGGGGGTAAACCACTGTTTGGGCACACATCGGGGCTCGGAAGTGAGGGAGCACCATTTGACTTTTTGAATACAAGATTGGCTGGAATCAATGGTGGCGCCATGTTGCGTTTGGAGACCCCTGATGTGCCTAAACAGTGGAAACCCCTCAATTCTACCTCCAACACTAACCCCAACACACCCCTAACCCTTATCCAACTGTAGCCATAACCCTAATCACAACCCTAACCGCAACCCTAATTCCAACCCTAACCCTAAGGCTATGTGCCCACGTTGCGGATTCGTGTGAGATTTTTCCGCACCATTTTTGAAAAATCCGCGGGTAAAAGGCACTGCGTTTTACCTGCGGATTTACCGTGGATTTCCAGTGTTTTTTGTGCGGATTTCACCTGTGGATTCCTATTGAGGAACAGGTGTAAAACGCTGCGGAATCCGCACAAAGAATTGACATGCTGCGGAAAATACAACGCAGCGTTTCCGCGCGGTATTTTCCGCACCATGGGCACAGCGGATTTGGTTTTCCATATGTTTACATGGTACTGTAAACCTGATGGAACACTGCTGCGGATCCGCAGCCAAATCCGCACCGTGTGCACATAGCCTAATTCTAAAGGTATGTGCACACGCTGCGGAAAACGCTGCGGATCCGCAGCAGTTTCCCATGAGTTTACAGTTCAATGTAAACCTATGGGAAACAAAAATCGCTGTACACATGCTGCAGAAAAACTGCATGAAAACGCAGCGGTTTACATTCCGCAGCATGTCGCTTCTTTCTGCGGATTCCGCAGCGGTTTTACAACTGCTCCAATAGAAAACCGCAGTTGTAAGACCGCAGTGAAATGCGCAGAAAAAACACGGTAAATCCGCGATAAATCCACAGCGGTTTAGCACTGCGGATGTATCAAATCCACAGCGAAAAAATCCGCAGAGGAACAGAATACGTGGGCACATACCGAAACCCTAAGCCTACCCCTAACCCTACCCCTAACCCTACCCCTAACCCTAACCCTCCCCCTAACCCTAGCCCTAACCCTACCCCTAACCCTAACCCTAACCCTACCCCTAACCCTAACCCTACCCCTAACCCTAGCCCTAACCCTAATCCTACCCCTAACCCTACCCCTAACCCTACCCCTAACCCTACCCCTAACCCTAACCCTACCCCTAACCCTAACCCTAGCCCTATTCTAACATTAGTGGAAAAAAAAAATTCTTTATTTTTTTTATTGTCCCTACCTATGGGGGTGACAAAGGGGGGGGGGGTAATTTATTATTTTTTTATTTTGATCACTGGGATAGATTATATCTCAGTGATCAAAATGCACTTTGAACGAATCTGCCGGCCGGCAGATTCGGCGGGCGCACTGCGCATGCGCCCGCCATTTTGGAAGATGCCGGCACCCGGGGAGAAGACGGACGGACCCCGGCAGGATCGGTAAGCATGATGGGGTGGGAGGGAAGCACGGGGGGGGGGATCGGAGCATGGGGGGGTGGATTGGAACGCGGGAGGGGTGGAACGGAGCACGGGGGGGTGGATCGGAGTGCAGGGGGGGTGATTGGAGCACGGGGGGGTGATTGGAGCACGGGGGTGAGCGGACAAGAGCACGGGGGGGAGCGGAGCACAGGACGGAGGGGAGCGGGGCAGTGTA
This sequence comes from Ranitomeya imitator, assembly GCF_032444005.1. Taxonomy (NCBI): domain Eukaryota; kingdom Metazoa; phylum Chordata; class Amphibia; order Anura; family Dendrobatidae; genus Ranitomeya; species Ranitomeya imitator. Next base: position 409,314,185 of record NC_091285.1, read on the forward strand.
CCGGGGCACCGACTTTCATGACGCATACGCTGTGTCACAAATCGGGAAGGGGTTAAATGAGAAGGTGTGTCCAAACTTTTGGTCTGTACTGTATGTGTCCAAATAAAACTTGATTTATCCAGAACTCATCTACCTTCTCTATAATAATGAGGGCATTTGTCTGTACGGTTGTTTAGTGGTTATTGTTTTCCTGTGAATTTATTCATAGCTATGAATATGAGTGGTTGGATCGCTCAAAACGCATCAGTTTTTATGTTCCCCTGTATGTGCGTTTTTGTTTTTCATTTTTTAATGGATCCTCAATGAAACAACTTTTTTATGCTATCTGCAGATGGTTGTGTAGAAATTCTTCCTCTATTGCCCATTCATATAGCCATCATGTAACACATACTTACCAACTGTCCCAAATTTTTACTGTCCCAGCAAAATTGGGCTGTCATAGGCCAAAATGGGGCAGAGTTTATGTAAACCTCACCCAAAAAGCTGGCAGTCCTGGGCAGGTTTGGGTGTTTTCAGGAGTTTCAAGTCCAAAACTTAAATATCCCTAGTAGTGATGAGAGAGTGTGCTCGTTACTCAAGTTTTCCGAACATGCTCAGGTGTTTTTCTGAGTATCTTGGGCGAGCTCGTAGATTATGTTTGTGTCCCCGCAGCTGTAAAATTTCCGGCTGTTAGACAACCTAAACACATGCAGGGATTGCCTGTTTATTAGGGAATTCTCACATGTATTCAGGCTGTCTAGCAGCCACACATCATGCAGCTGCGGAGACACAAACATAATCTACAAGCATAACCAAAATACTCGGAGAACACCCGGGCATACTCGGAAAACCGGAGTAACGAGCATACTCACTCATCACTAATCCCTAGTTTCCCAACATTATTGGTGGTACTCCTAGTAATGTAGCATTTCTTGTGTTTAGCCTGGCATTGATCCATGATGGGCGTAACTATAATAGTTGTAGGAGCAGGGCTGGCGTCAGCACCCGGCGTACCCGGGCAAGTGCCGGGGCCCTGGCGAGACGGGGCCCATTCAGGGCCGGCGTTAGGGGCAGGCAGGCATCTGCCAGTGCCTAGGACCACCAGGAGGGGGAGCGGCTGGGGGCTGTCTAATTATACTCACCTACTCCTGGCGGCTGGCACGGTCCCTGCAGGTCCCTGGCTCCTCAGCTTCTTCCCGTACTGAGCGGTCACATGGTACCGCTCATTACAGTAATGAATATGCAGCTCTACCTCCCATAAGGGTGGAGCTGCATATTCATTACTGTAATGAGCGGTAACGGTGACCGCTCAATACAGGAAGAAGCTGCCGAGCAGGGACTGCACCGCTCCAGGAGCAGGTGAGTATAACGGGGAGGGAAGCGCTGCGCTGCGTTATACTCACCTGCTCCTCGTTCCAGCCGCCGCTCTGCCTCCGTCTTCAGCGTCTTCTGCAGTGACGCTAAGGTCAGAGGGCACGGTGACGTGGTTAGTGCGCGCCCTCTGCTTGGCGTCAGTGCAGAAGACGCTGAAGAAGATGGAGCGGCGGCTGGAATGAGGACAGGTGAATCTTGAAAGTGCCGAGGCCTGAGCGACGGAGAGGTGAGTATGTGATTTTTTTTTTTGATCGCAGCAACAGCAAATGGGGCAAGTGACTGTATGGAGCATATTATGGGGCCATAACGTTTGTGCAGCACTATATGGGGCAAGAGTCTATATGGGGCCATAACGTTTGTGCAGCGTTATATGGGGCAAGTGTCTATATGGGGCCATAACGTTTGTGCAGCACTATATGGGGCAAGTGTCTATATGGGGCCATAATGTTTGTGCAGCACTATATAGGGCAAGTATCTGTATGGGGCCATAACGTTTGTGCAGCACTATATAGGGCAAGTGTCTGTATGGGGCCATAACGTTTATGCAGCACTATATGGGGCAAGTGTCTATATGGGGCCATAACATTTGTGCAGCACTATATGGGGCAAGTGTCTGTATGGGGCCATAACGTTTGTGCAGCACTATATAGGGCAAGTGTCTGTATGGGGCCATAATGTTTGTGCCGCACTATATGGGCTAAGTGTCTGTATGGAGCATCTTATGGGGCAATAACGTTTGTGCAGCACTATATGGGGTAAGTGTCTATATGGAGCATCTTATGGGGCCATAATCAACGTTTGTGTAGCACTATATGGGGCAAGTGTCTGTATGGAGCATCTATGGGGCCATAACGTTTGTGCAGCACTATATGGGGCAAGTGTCTCTATGGCTCATAGCTGTTCTATATACTAGGTGGGCTGTTATATGCTACGTGGGCTGTGCTATATACTATGTGGCTGTGCTATATACTAGATGGGCTGTTATATGCTACGTGGGCTGTGCTATATACTACGTGGCTGTGTTATATGCTACGTGGCTCTGCTATATACTACGTGGGCTGTGTTATATACTACATGGCTGTGTTTATATGCGATCATGAATCGTGGTATGTGTTAAAGGGGGGGCCCACTGAGACTCTTTCGCCCGGGGCCCTCAAAAACCTGGAGCCGGTCCTGTGTAGGGGTTACAATTCCACACGGTTCCTGGAGACTAGAGGGGCCACAAAGATCCCTTTGCCCCATATAAAAAGTCTATTACTATTAAAGACCTGTGTCAGTTGGGGTCCATATTGGAGATTTTACATTATGGCCCACAATCTTCAAGTTATGCCACTGGTTCCCCCAACAGCTGATCTTCCTGAGATAACCTTTTTTTATATATATTATCTGTCTGCTTATTCTGCTGTCCTATGGTCTTTTTGTTCTGTTTTGGCTACTAGGAGTCTGGACCCATAACTGTAACATACTGTCCTTCATAGGAGAGCATATTATCCTGACGCATCCACTTTAATAAAAGCACATTTCCTCTATATTTTGAGAGAAAAAAAGTGCGCCGAGTAAAAACATTACTTACAGATGGTGGTGATGATGGTTCCATATGTGTACTTTGTTCCATACAGAGAAGTCAATGCATTTACTGCCGCTTTAGCAACACTGTCCTGTGTACAGAGGCAGAATAAGATGAAATATCGATAATAAAAATCAGATTCCTATATATTCATAAACAAATTATATATTTTTTATTTATTATAATACATTATAAAAAATGTTTAAAAAATGTACCAATTCAGCATTATCTGGGGTACGAACAGACGTGTAGCCGTATGGATAGAGGAGCATCTGGGAATAACTGTGGATGGAAACAAATCCCTTGATTTTGCCATGGCTCTTCACAAAGTCAACAATAGACTTGACTTCTGGCTCAGAATGAGCAGAACGTCCACGGTAGGTCTCAGAGCAAGGGTTTGAGCTTGATCCACCACCTAGATATTAACGGTATAATGTAATTAGAAAAGAAGTCTCTTATTTGGTTATTAGGTCCTGATATTGTGGTTTATATACTGTATATTCCTGATTGATAACACATGAATAAAATCAGCATGTTACCTCCAAAGCCAGCATCCCAGTTTCTGTTGGGGTCAGTTCCAATACAGGTAGAGCCAGAGTTTGAAGATCTGGTCTTTCGCCACATACGGTTCTGTCATGTAATAATGATAATGAGTGAAGAGCTTCATATCAATTCAAAAATATCCACCACCACTGTTATAAATTGTGACACATGTAAAGAAGGAAGACATTGAGCTCAGAAGATATTTACTGAGGTGTGGGTGTAAACAAAGCCATCGGGGTTGGTCACAATCTCCAGGAAGATATCCATTTTGTTCAAAGTGGCAGTAAGAGATGGGTCATTTCCATAATCCTTAACGATCTACAGATAATAAAATACAGAAGATCATTAATGTCTCATAACAGTTACCTTTTGCTGTCCCCCACATACTGTATGTCTTAAGCCCCCACATACATATGTGCTTCATTTTTTTTCCCTAATGCTGTGGTTCCTAATTGTAATCATTGTTCCAATATTGAAACAAATAATGTTCACATTAATAAATTGGTTAAATAAAATTTACAGCCTTTTATCTCCATAAAATGTAAGGAACAAACATAAAGGGGTATTCCTATCTCCAAGAGCCTATGTAGATGTAATAATAATAATATTAGCAAAAGCCTCTAATTAGAAATGTAGCATAGTTCTTCTGATTCACTATGTTGCTTACCACATGCGCAGGGCATTGCAGGACCTTAAGTATCCATGGTTACCACCACTCATATAGTGAGATAGTTGTTAGTGGTTATAACCATGGATGCCTAAGCCACTACCATTCCCTGCACATAGCTTATCAGAATACCTATATTAAATTTCTAATTGGAAGTATTTGCCTATGTAATTATTATTGCACCTACTACAAACTTTCTACTTTTATTCTGTCAGTCTCCATATTGATCCCTAGATTTCATCCTGCATCTTATTTCTCCAAGTTTTGCTATAAATCCCATGATCATGATGCATCTGTACAGCATCACATGATCGAATACAGCCAGCAGTTCCATTTCTGTCTGTTGGGACGATGCTGTGATCATTCTTCCCTCTATATTCTCCTAAATAAACCGATATAGGTATACCAACAGGGGGGCTGAACTGTGATATTCTACATTAATATTGTGTGATAGGCACTGTGCAGTCATCATCATTATCGTTGATATGCGCTTCTTCCCCTGCCTATCCTGGTACAGTCCATGAAAATCATTATATAACAACTTCTGATTACTAAGGTGGTGACCCCTTTCAGAAAACATAAAGCCATGTAATTCCCAGGGTGGTGGTCACCATGTGATTACATGACCTAATTTAAGATAAGTATGCCATGAATTTCAAGTTAGAAATTGAGAACTAAATAAATTTAGAATATGCTGTATTAATTTTATGTTGAGGGACTAATGACTAGTTGAATTAAAAAAACAAACTTGGAGTGCTACTTTAAGAAGCTCAATTATAATAATTGTCAAGCCATGATATATAAATATATTATAACATATTTCTCCACTCAACATAAACAAGTGTAAAAAAATGTGATTACATACCTTCTTAGCAAACCATAGACCACTGGCCTGAGTAACCCACTCACGGGAGTGAATTCCAGTATCAATCCAGAAAGCTGGTCGGTTAGAGCCAGTGCTGAACTAAAATAGAAAACAAAATGCAAAATTACTGTACCAGTATCCTGACCGAAGCAGCAGGGGACGGGTGTAGAAGTATTAAAATTTTTTTTTTAATGTAGTGTGGTGTCATTATACTGTATGGAGCACTATGTGAGGTTATTATACTGTATGGATAACTATATGAGGCTATTATACTGTATGGAGCACTATTTGAGGCTATTATACTGTATGGAGGACTGTGCGAGGCCATTATACTGCATGGAGGACTGTGTAAGACAATTAAACTGTATGGAGCAATAAATATGTGAGGCAATTATACTGTGTGGAGGACTATATGAGGCTATTATACTGTATGGAGCACTATGTAAGGCCATTATTCTGTATGGAGCACTAGGTGGTACTATTATTCTGTATGGGAGACTATGTGGTGCTATTAAACTGTATGGAGGACTATGCAGGATCCATTATTCTACATGGGTGACTATGTGGGGCCATTATCCTATATGAAATGATAAGGAAAAACTTTCTCAATTGGAGCCATGTTTTGAATAAATATCAAGGTTGGCTCATGACTTTGTCCAAGTTTTTCATTTTGGCCCTCTGCATATTTGAGTTTGACATCCTTGCTCTATAAGAATGTAGGGGATGATGAAACGCATGGGATGGGGTGGGCATTCTTGTTCCTTACCTGTGGTCTGTATTATGTATATGCACTTCTCTATACCATTCTTCAGCTAATGTCCACATGTTATGGTCTCTAGTTATGGTTTATGCATGGTGTCTGATGTGCAATGTTATCGTTTTTGTTACTGGTACTGAGTCTGATTTACTATCGATGAATTCATTCCATGTACTTATACATCATTCCCATATTTATTATTATATCTGATAAGTGCAATTTGTTCACTATCTTCCTATGATACGACCTTCAGATGCCTGCAGCAATATATGCATATCTGTAGGGTCTCAAGTTGTTCCACCTTTTTTATTCATTTTGTGGATTCATTTTTTATCTCTTTTTTTCCATTAGTTTTATTCATATATTTTATCAATAAAGATTATGATTTTTTCATCTGGTCGTTTTTCATGCCTTATTCATAGATTTGGTGTATTTCTAGTGCACAAGACCTTATGTACATATGTCTTTGAATTATATTGGTCACAACAATATATAAAATGATCACAAAACTCACTTGCCTAATTATTGTGCACACAGTGTATGTCAGCAGTTTTAGACCACTCTTACCTTCAGAACGTTCAGTGGGCGACCCTCGGTACTTTTGCCAATCTGAATTTTGCTGACAAATCCAGGATTTTCAGCCACCAGAGTGTCAATAAAGCTGTTAATCTATGAACACATAAAATCTGAGCATTACATTGATCTTTTTATAAGACTTTTATTATTTTTCCTTAACAACTTTACTTATCCAGATTTTCAGACAGATTCATGTAATGCAACTTTTACCAAATGTCACATTTTTTGGCGCATCTCCCTCCAGTCTCTGGCCGGAGTAACGTTTCTGGAGGAATTTTTATTTTGGGGTTGTTTGGTCTAAATTGCTAAGTCCCTTTGTGTGACTGCAGACCTATGAATCCCCCCAGAGCACGCGCTGTGAGGATTCACCAGTTTGTGAGCCAGGACCAACGGGTACGTATGCGTTATGCATACTCCTGCCCAGAGCCGTCTAATGGGCTTGTATAGAGTGATGCCACACCCCATCTAGTGATGTGTCCGCCTAGTGGGCATGCCCGTCCAGTGGGCATCAATACAAGTGTAGGAAGCGACGCCACGCCTATTATTCAGCCCCTGGCTGGGAGTATGTTTAACTCATACACACCCTCTGATCCCGGGTCAGAAGCCAGCGAATCCCCACAGCGCACAGTGCATGTGCTGGGGGGATTCATAAGTCTGCAGTCACACAGAGTGACTGCAGACTTATCAACTTAGATCGGACAACCCCTTCAACTAAAATTATTAAAGTGAAGCAGGAAGTGGTGTAAGAGGGTGAACTGTAGTCCCACTGAGAGGGCACTAGGACCCTGTGGTTTTTGCCTATTGCAGAAGAGAACAGACCGTGCAAAACTCCCAGAGACAGTGTGTGCTGCTGGGTGGGGTCTGGTGTCTCGGGTGTAAAGTGAAACTAGGAAGTGAGAGCTGAGAGAGAAAAAGGCGGGAAGCAAAGGCAGAAGCTGCTGTGATATCTTAAAGAGAGACTGTGTGTGGATTTACTGCAAGTGTTTTTGGAGGAAAAGAAGCTTTTGAGAGACTTTTTGTTGCTAACGTTCCCCTGGAGAAGAATTAACCTTTTGTTTAACTCTGTGAGAGACTTGTGTGGATAACGTTTCCTGGAGAGGAGTTAACCCTTTATTTAACAAAAGACTGAGACTTTACTAAGAACCCAGTACGTATTTGGAAGTCTGTGGATTCCCTGTGCATTGAGTGGAGAACCAAGTCTGGACAGACTGCTGATACAGAGACGGACGGATTGTCGTGGAACCATTCCTAGGAGCTACAGAAGCAGAGACAACATCGTGAGACCACTAAGTCCCCGGCGTTTGGGCTCGGCATCGGCCGACAAGACAAGAGGAGCTTGCTGTAACTTATTGGCGCTGAAGATAAGGATTGGCTGCAGCCTGTGCGGATTCCTGCCTGAGAGGAAATCCATCTCAGGATACGGTACCATAGTTATAGATACCCGGGTATCTCTGCTCAGAGTGTTAGATTGTTACTTTAGAGGTGTATCTTATATTAGAGTTGTGTAAGTTATACTCAATGTGCCATTCCAGGGGCTCCCTTAATAACACTACATTCAATTTACACTTGTTCCTGTTTTTAGTTGCCTGTTAGGTAAATTTCTTACTAGTCTGTTGTAGTACACAGTTCTCAGGAGACCTTGGAGTGGCACAGTGATTTCAGCTGCTGCTGAATTAGTGTATCTTTGGGGTGCATCTGCCTTAATATTCTCCATATTACCTTGATTAATTTGCCTTTGAGTAAATACCGTTGGAGATTTCTGCCTTGGTCTTGGTTTGTGACTCACTGGATCTTATTCGGACCTCTGGTCATTACATTTTTGGCGTAGTCGGCAGGATCCAGTGTTTGTCATGGACGGGGGCGAGGGTGGAAATGACCCCGCTGTATCCGCATCCTCCTCGGGGGTTGGGGTTCCCCTGGCAGCCGCTGCGACTTCGGGAGGGTATGTGCCTGTAAGAGCTTTACTTCAGCACATGCCGAAATACGATGGGCGCAATATGGCGTTGCAAGATTGGGCTGAGAGAATCCGGAGTATTCTGCGCATGTGTAATTTGACCCCCGCGTTACGCGCTGAGCTGGCATTAAATGCACTGGAGGGTGATATTAGGCGTATGGTGATGGTGCGCCCAGAATCAGAGAGGGATACATTAGAAAAGATTTTGGAACTGTTAGAGGGGAGTTTGGGGGGCCGAGTGCGTGTGGCCCAGCTTCGGTCCCTATTCTTTAATCGTCCCCAGAGAGAGTGTGAGTCCCTGATGCAGTACTCTAATATTTTGCAAGAGATGTTGAATGAGATGCAGCGACTAGACCCGGGGGCCATGGGGGCATTCCGGGAGGTAGACCGCTTGCTCCGGGACCAATTCATCACCGGTGTAGCCAATAGACTTCTCCGGGACAAACTGTTGGAAATGGCCCGGGTTGCACCAGAGTTATCTTTCTGGCAGATTTACCGAGCTGCAGTGGAAAGGGAAGAGAAATCAGCCTATGTTCCCGAGGGGTCAGTGAACAGTGCCCAGCTGGAGGAAGGTGGTTCATCAGGGTCGGGGGGAGAGGGGCTGGTAAGCGTGGTACAAGCTCTGCGTGCTGAGGTGAAGGAGTTGAAGCTGAAATTGTCTCAACTGACAATTGATCCCGCCTCTACCTCCTCACAGGAACCTCCTGCCCCACCCCCTGGAACGGTGACCCCGCAAATGGCCAGGTCGTCCTATCAGAATGAGTCAAGCCCTCGCCCACGAGGAACAATCACCTGCTGGAAGTGTGGCCGCCAGGGACACATCTCGCGTTACTGCCGGGCGCTTACAGCCCCAGAAACCCCGTCGCCGGCTTTAAACTTCCGGCCGCTGCCATGAGAGGGCAAGCAGCAGCGGCCCCACCCACACAAAGCCCTCGACGGAATGAACAAGATTTGTTTGCATGTAGTCCAGTGATAGAAGCAGAGTTTGAAGGGCGGAAGATGAGGTGCTTGGTTGACACGGGATCCGAATGTACTATAATGCCTCTAGAAGTATATGAGAGATACTTCAGTCGACTAGTGATTCCAGAGGATGGCCGAGTGATACGACTGACCGCCGCAAATAATGGTCAATTGTCAGTAAAAGGGATCGTGTGGATGCAACTAAAAATGTTTGGTCAAGAGCTGGGGCAGAAAGGGGTAGTACTGGTGGATCACCCCCCTAGAAGAGGGATGGAAGTGACGCTCGGAATGAACGTGCTGCGAGATTTGAATCACCAGATGTATGCCAGTGAAGGACCCCGATACTGGGCCCGTGCGACAAGACACCGACCCACACAGAGAATTCTACACCGTCTAGTGCTGAGTTGCGACTTGCTGAAAAGTGCGGTCCCAGGTGGCCGGGTGGGCCGGGTCCGAGTGACTTCGAGGGCCCCGATCCTGCTGGGACCCAGACAAGAGGAACTCTTAATGCTGCCTGTGGGAGCTGCACAGAGATTGAATGGGCTTGAAGTGCTACTTGAGCCCGCCCGAGAGGGTTCCTCATTTGCCAAGGTACATGTGGCCCGTTCTTTGGCGATTGTGAAGAATGGACGAGTACCGGTCCGATGCATCAATGTTTTAGATGAAGCTGTTGCAATTCCCGCTGGGACCATACTGGCTGAACTGTTCGTACCGGCAGAGAAGGTGCCGGAAAATGCAGGGTTCGAACTGCGACCAGACCAACAGTCATCCTGGACATTCGCGGTCGAGGTAGGCCGGACTGAACCTCCTACGGAGGAATGGAATGTTCATGTGATCATGGAGCAGATGGGAGTGGATCGGGAGAAGCTGACCCCCGTGCAGTTGGAGCAGTTGGAGAGAGTTTTGTGGGAACATCAAGAGACCTTTTCCCGACATGGAGAGGACTTCGGGTGTACCCAGACGATTGAGCATGAGATTCCAACGGGGGATACTCCACCCATTAGAGAAAGATATCGCCAAATTCCTCCGGCGCTCTATCAAGAGGTGAAGAGCATGGTGGCCAGTATGCTGGACAACCAAGTGATCCGAGAGAGCCGGAGTCCCTGGGCGGCCCCTGTAGTCTTGGTCCGCAAGAAGGATGGGACACTCCGATTTTGTGTGGACTATCGGAAATTGAATGCCCACACCGTACGGGACGCATATCCTTTACCCCGTATTGAAGAATCCCTGTCGGCCCTGGGTCGGGCCAAGTATTTCTCAACGTTGGATTTGGCAAGCGGGTACTGGCAGGTCCCAATGGCTGAAAAAGATCGGGCCAAGACGGCGTTTGTATTGCCAATGGGGCTCTTTGAGTTCAACCGGATGCCCTTTGGCCTCGCTACCGCCCCGGGAACCTTCCAACGCCTGATGGAACATTGCTTGGGCGATCTAAATTTTGAATCAGTCCTGATATATTTGGACGACATTGTGGTGTTCGGAATCTCATTTGAAGATCATCTGGAGAAGCTGCGTCAAGTTCTCCGGCGGCTCAAGAGCTACGGCCTGAAAATAAAGCCAAAAAAATGTCAGCTGTTACGAAACCAGATTGAATATTTGGGGCATCTGGTGACCCCGGACGGGGTACTACCTTTAGCCAGTAAGATTAAGGCGGTACAAGAGTGGCCACCTCCTTGTGACCTGCGAGAAGTGCGGGCCTTCCTGGGCCTAGCAGGATACTATCGGCGGTTTGTGCCTAAATTCTCACAAGTGGTGAGTCCCTTGAATGAACTTTTGAGAGGGACAGCGCTGGGTCCTCGAAATCGCCCCATTCCATGGGGGCCCCTACAGAAAAAGGCATTTGATGGAGTGATAACCGCCCTAACGAGTGCCGCATTGCTGGCCTACGCCCGGTTTGACACCCCTTTTTTGTTGTATACCGATGGTAGTCTTCATGGGTTGGGGGCAGTACTAGCACAGGTGCAGGACGGCCGAGAGCGAGTGATTTCTTATGGCAGCAGATCTTTAAGAGACTCCGAGCGAAATCCGGCTAACTACAGCTCATTCCGGCTGGAATTGCTGGCCCTGGTGTGGGCAATGACAGAACGCTTCGCCGAGTATCTAACAGGAGCTGAGGTGCTAGTCATGACAGATAACAACCCGCTAGCTCACTTAGAGAATGCAAAACTGGGGGCGTTGGAGCAGCGGTGGGTCGCCAGACTGGCCAAGTTCAATTACCGCATTAAATTTCGCTCTGGTCGAGAGAACGGCAATGCAGATGCATTGTCAAGAATGCCCCTTGGGTCATCCGGGGAAGATGTTGATGAACAACTTGAGGATACTGAAACTCCAGCTTTGGGGCAAATACCTATCTTCCAAAGTGTGGTACACTCAAGTGGGGTGGCCACCGGGATGCCCTGTGTCCTGGGTAAAACACCCTCAGATTGGACAAGAGTCCAGGATGAGTGTCCGGACGTTGCACTTGTGCGCCGTTGGGTACAAAACAAGGCCTGGCCCAGTGCAGAGGACAAGGCTCAGTTGTCCATGGAAGGAATGAAACTCCTTCGACAATGGGATAAATTGTGTGTGGAACAAGGTCTTTTGTATCGTAAGGTGTACCTGCCATCGGAGCTGCAGCATCGGTACCAACTGATAATTCCTGTGGGGATGGGGCCGGTGGTCGCTCGTGAGGCGCATGAGAAGGGGGCCCATTTTGGAAGTGAAAAGACACTTCAGTGGTTGCAGCGAGTCCTCTACTGCCCTGAGTTGGGAGGGATGGTGGCCGACGCGTGTCGGCAGTGCCGAATTTGTGGGCTCAACAAAAGCCCTGAGCAGCGGGCTCCCACACAGTCTATTAAGACTTCAGCTCCACTGGAACTACTCATGATTGACTACGTGTTGATAGGGTACTCTACATCAGGGTACTCCTACTGCCTGGTGATGACAGATCACTTTACCAAGTATGCTGTAGCGGTGCCGACAAGAGATCAGACGGCCAAGTCGGCGGCTGAGGCAGTGTGCCGACATTTCTTCCAAGTGTTCGGGTGTCCGCAGAGAATACATTCAGATCAAGGGGCCTGCTTTCAGGGAACGCTGATGAAAGAGTTGCACCAGCTCTATGGTATCGAGCAGTCGAGAACAACGCCTTACCACCCTCAGGGTAACGGGGCGTGTGAGCGTTTTAATCGGACCCTGTTGCAAATGTTGAGGTCCTTAGAGAGTCAGCAACAGACATGCTGGCCTGAGTATCTCCCCGAATTGATGTGGGCTTACAATAACAGGGTGCACAGTACTACTGGTTACTCACCACACATGTTGATGTTTGGTAGACCTGGCCGAGACATTGAGGATGTGAGCATGCCAGATCCCTCCTCCGCCCCCCTTCGGACTGCATCCGAGTGGGTACGAGAGCATCGGCGGCGGTTGAGGGTGGTGCATCAGGTGGTGGGTGACCGCCTTCGCCAGGTGGTCCATAAGGACACGCGACCTGTACAAACAGAGCTGTTCTCTCCGGGAGACAGAGTGTTGGTGAGGACAAAACGACGGTCAGGAAAGCTGAGTGACCGATGGGAGGCGATACCGTATCTGATAAAAAAACAGGTGAACCCTGAGATTCCAGTGTACGAGGTCGAACCGGTGGGGACAGGGGGGCCAACCCGTAATTTGCATCGTAACATGTTACAGCGGTGCTGGTTTGAAGATTCGGCGCCTACCCCCCTAGAGCCAGAGGCCATGTTTCAAGGGGCGGAAGCTCTGAATGATCTTGAGTTTGATGGTGTGCTTACTCCTGCGCCTGCTTATTTGCCCCCTGTGACCGATCTGGCCTCGGGTGATGAGAATGTTGGGGATATGGAGGATGTTGTTGAGGAGAGTGCATCAGGTCAACTGCTTGGTCCTGACGCTGTATCACAGGACATCGAGCAGCAGGAGGAGACAACTCCACTTACGCCCACTAACACGACCATGGAAGAGACTCTAGCTCCCTCTAAGGTCGCACCTGTTGATGTAGGACTCAGGAGAACTACACGATCTACGGCAGGAATACCGCCTCAGCGATATGCTCAAGATGAATTTGAGTGGGAAGGTATGTCGAGGACGCCAACCTCTAGTGGGGTGGCATGTAAGAGGGTGAACTGTAGTCCCACTGAGAGGGCACTAGGACCCTGTGGTTTTTGCCTATTGCAGAAGAGAACAGACCGTGCAAAACTCCCAGAGACAGTGTGTGCTGCTGGGTGGGGTCTGGTGTCTCGGGTGTAAAGTGAAACTAGGAAGTGAGAGCTGAGAGAGAAAAAGGCGGGAAGCAAAGGCAGAAGCTGCTGTGATATCTTAAAGAGAGACTGTGTGTGGATTTACTGCAAGTGTTTTTGGAGGAAAAGAAGCTTTTGAGAGACTTTTTGTTGCTAACGTTCCCCTGGAGAAGAATTAACCTTTTGTTTAACTCTGTGAGAGACTTGTGTGGATAACGTTTCCTGGAGAGGAGTTAACCCTTTATTTAACAAAAGACTGAGACTTTACTAAGAACCCAGTACGTATTTGGAAGTCTGTGGATTCCCTGTGCATTGAGTGGAGAACCAAGTCTGGACAGACTGCTGATACAGAGACGGACGGATTGTCGTGGAACCATTCCTAGGAGCTACAGAAGCAGAGACAACATCGTGAGACCACTAAGTCCCCGGCGTTTGGGCTCGGCATCGGCCGACAAGACAAGAGGAGCTTGCTGTAACTTATTGGCGCTGAAGATAAGGATTGGCTGCAGCCTGTGCGGATTCCTGCCTGAGAGGAAATCCATCTCAGGATACGGTACCATAGTTATAGATACCCGGGTATCTCTGCTCAGAGTGTTAGATTGTTACTTTAGAGGTGTATCTTATATTAGAGTTGTGTAAGTTATACTCAATGTGCCATTCCAGGGGCTCCCTTAATAACACTACATTCAATTTACACTTGTTCCTGTTTTTAGTTGCCTGTTAGGTAAATTTCTTACTAGTCTGTTGTAGTACACAGTTCTCAGGAGACCTTGGAGTGGCACAGTGATTTCAGCTGCTGCTGAATTAGTGTATCTTTGGGGTGCATCTGCCTTAATATTCTCCATATTACCTTGATTAATTTGCCTTTGAGTAAATACCGTTGGAGATTTCTGCCTTGGTCTTGGTTTGTGACTCACTGGATCTTATTCGGACCTCTGGTCATTACATTTTGTGGGAAGACAGGATCCTGACCAGTATACTCCAGTATACAAGCATTGCTTACAGCATGCACCCAGTTAATAAAATGAGCATGATGGTTGTAGTAAAGTACTGACTTACCTCATCGAAGGTGTGGTATGTGGCATAGTTAAACGTATCAGTAGAACGGGCATTTTCCATGGAACGTCCAAGTTTCATGTCTCTCCTTTCTTCATTTAGCAAGCTCTGTTAAGAATAGAAAAAATACCTGAAGCTATTTGGCAGTATACACTCGCTAGCAGAATTCAATTTCATACTTTAACAAATGAAATGTTTAATGTTTCACATGCAAAACATTGGTAGTGGTAAATATATATTAAATAATACGCAACCCTACATTTCTTCTAATGATTGTATCATTGTACCCAAGTCTTGCTGTTTCCAACCTATATTACATTTTTTCCACATAAATAAGATATCCAGAGTAGTGATGAGCGAGTGCGCTCGTTGCTCGGGTTTTCCCGTGCACGCTTGGGTGATCTCCGAGTATTTGTAAGTGCTCGGAGATGTAGTTTTCGTTGCCACAGCTGCATGATTTATGGCTGCTAGACAGGCTGAGGAATGCCTGTTTGTTAGGGAATTCCCACATGTATTCAGGCTGTCCAGCAGCCGTAAATCATGCAGCTGAGGCGAGGAAAACTAAATCTCCGGGCACTAACATATACTCGGAGACCACCCAAAGGTGCTCGGAAAACCCGAGCAACGAGTATACTCGCTCATCAATAATCCAGAGGTTTATTGCAAGTGTTAGACTGCTACCTTATTACATAACCAATACAGTTAACATGTTAACATTTGGCTTACAAAATAAGTAAAATACAGAGCTTCAGATTGTCATCTTGTTACCTAAAGGGGTTGCCAGGACTAATCTATTATTTTACTACGAGGCTAAGAACTAACAGGCAGGTAATTGCTAACTATCTGCCTTTTCTGCCTGCTGCCAATCTCTGCTGGCTCAAAGTGGTCATAGACCTCTCCTGCCGGCGATTCTGCGGCTTCCGCTGACGTCACGTAAATAGAGCAGCTGCTTGTATTCTGCCCTGCTTTGTTGATGGGGCATGACTGCAGATGTCATACTGATTGATAACAGGCTCCCTGCTACCTAACTGCTGGAAGCCGGCTGTTAATTAACATGACACCAGCAGTCACTCCCCATCGACAGAGCAGCTCGGAAGAGGAAGAGCTGCTCTGTTTCATTGAGTAGCAGAATCACTGGCAGGAGCCGCCTGTGACCACTATGATTCAGCGCCGGGTAGAACAGGTAGGTAGTTAGTAGCTACCTGCCTGATAGTTCTTAGGCCAATAGTAAAAAAAAAACAATAGTCCCGGAACACGCCTTTAACTAGTTATGATGCCATTGTCAACCATGGTTGCATCCCATATCTGTTTCTTCTACTTACTACTTTCCATTTTGCTAAACAGAGAGAGAGCATGAATCCATTCTCTTGTGGAAAGCAGCACCTACCTGCAGGTCTTTAATCATGATGCTGTACTGGATATTGTTAGACTCCAGATAGACCTTTACATCCATAAGACTGAAGAACGGTACACGGACGTCAATAAATCTCTCGGGTCTGGAAGGTCCTTGCCAGAAGTCCAGCTGTAAAGCCAAACATGAATGGATTAATACAATAATTTATAGAAGTAGAATTGCAGCACCTGCGTTTGCTTCCTAGTGCATAAAATGCCCTAATAAAATGTCAGAAAGATCTGAGGACCACATTGGAGAGATTTATTTGGACTGATGTCCTGTTGTGAGGCATTCCAACAGGGACAGGCAGGGTAAGCTTTAAAAGTTGTAGAAAGATCAGAATCAGTCATGCTTTAATGGGAAGCTGTCAGCACAGATTTATAAATGGAAGTAGGGGCACTTGTCCCATAATAGAAGTGTTGTCTTCACAGCGATCCGATGTTCCAGTCCTGAGAATTCTAGAGCAGAACCTTATGCACCTTGTGAAGAGCAGTGGAGGTGTATCAGTGTACTTTAATTGCATCCACCAAGTGCATTGACACCCCCCAGTGCACTTACAACCTGATTTGCATATGGATTCGACCATAGATTTCTCATCAGATCTCTATAAAAAAAAAGGTATAATTTTCATTGAGGGGCAAGTGCCCACACAGCCAATCCACTACTTCCATGTAAAAACATGCTGGCAGGTTCCCTTCAAGTATCTAGAATGTAATTTATTTTTTTACCTGCAGATCCTCAAAGTTTTCCAGGTCACGAACCAGTTCCACCTGTTCTTCATTGGCTGGGAGGATTCGGAGGACCTGTTGCCTGTAGAGACATTGAGGAGTAATATAGAATTAGTATCCAGTGACATATCCCTAACATTCTTAATGGTGTTGTACACTGTAAAACAATCCAAGTCTCAGCTTCAGTGAGTAATTCTCTGATTATGAGCGTACATGTCTCTACTAGAGATGAGCGAACATGAACTTTTACGTACCGGACACTGTCTGGTGCTAAAGTCTGAACATGAACTTCTCCCGTAAGTCCGTTTTAATGTTCGGAGTTCTGCAGGAAGTCGGGGGTAGAGAGAATTTATTCCACCCCAAGGTTCGGGAGCTCATTGATTTCAATGGGGTTTGGGTTCTGGTTCAAATTCGGCGACAGTTCTGATACCCGAACCGAACTTTGGACTAAAATATTCCAAAGATGTGTCACTTACTGGGCTGCTTGCTGTAGTCTTGATAATATCACAGTTTTATCAATAGAAAAAAAGGAAAAATATCAGCTCACCAAAAGGTAGGTCACGGCAATATGTAGTCCATGTAATGATGCCTGGAACAGACGAGGCCACTGTTCCCAGCACAGGAATAAAAAAACATAGGAAGAATTCCAGTACCAATGAATAAATACAATGTCGAAATGTATTTATGTTCCATAAAATGATGCATCCAAAAATATGAAAAAGGGGAAAGAAAAAGCAAAAAACATGGTGGAATGGGGGGAACCTTATGCGTTTCAGACAACAATGTCCTTATTTCTATGTAAATACCTATGATTAAGGACAATTTAGTCCAAAACAAGTAACGTTTCCCCATTCCCGCATGTTTTTTCATATTTTTGGATGTGTGATTTTATGGAGCATAAATAAATTTCAACATTTTATTTTTTTTTTGTTGGTGCTGGAATTTCTTTGTTTTTTTTGTCAACAGTTTTATCAGCAGGAAAATTATCATTAGATGGCTAATTACTTGTCATTCTACATATTGTGAGCTCTATAGAGACAGGAAAAACACATAAGGCTACTAAGGAAAAGTCTAATCATTACAAATGAACACGTTTTAACCATATGTAGGAAAATAGCCTATATAATGGAACGGTGTGGGGGTGGGCGGGGGACAGCGTGACATCCTGTTCATTTCCATCTGATAGGTTTCTCTTATACCTGCAACTAAGGGCTTGTTTCCATTTGCGAGAAACACGTTCGTGTCTCGCATGTGAAATCCAAGCTCTGGTGCCGGCACTCCAGAGCGGAGCGTGCAGCTCCATGTGTTGCTATGCGGCCGCACGCTCCGCTCCGGAGTGCCGGCACCAGAGCTTCGTTTCCACATGCGAGACACGGACGTGTTTCTCGCAAATGTCCCATACTATGCGTTTTGTTGCCAATTTGAGCCCACTCATTTGTCAGCGACCTTTTTTGAACACCAATAAAAATCTCTTTGGATCATTTGTTCATTTTGGACTACCGCACTGTGGTTCTTTTGTGGTTTTTCTTATATTATGAGCTCTGCGTAGCCCCGCTCCATCACCTATTGGCAGCTTTCTGCCTATGCACAGTGAATCAGTGGTCTGTGCATTTTCCAGTGCTTAGCCTCCAGAGAACTGGTAGATCTGCAGCAGAAAAAAACAGTGATTTTATCAAAACTAACAAGCAAGTTAGTGATACATTGCTGGAATCAGGGTCTCTGCCCTTACATCATTCTGCTCCCAGATCGAACATCAGGAAACTGCTGTCAGATTCCTTTCAACAGTGTCTGCAGTTTGTATTGTGGCAGATACATTTTGAAAATAGAGAACTATAACAGCACAGAAAAACCACGCTGCTAGAGCTTTTACATGTACCCCCAAAATATGAGCAGAAATGTTGTACTTACCCGCTGAAATCCTCCATGCTGGTGGCAGCTGCCACCAAGGCAAGTAACACCAGAACACCCCTCATCTTGAACTCTGCAGAGTGTTAGCAGGCAGGGTGCTGTATATATACTGTCCTGCGGTCACAGAATACAGGGTGCCCACTTTGGGATTGGCCAGCGTCTGTTGTACACCTGCTTTTATTCCCACTTGTACCTGATTAACATGGCGGGAACGAACCACCTGCTGGCTCGGATACTATATTTAAATGCTATGTTTATCATCAGGAGTCCTTCCATGAAATTACAATTTCATGCTATTTTGTGGCAACATACCAGGTAATAAGATGATTATGCATTTTCTTCTGAATACTGATGTGTTTGAATAGTTGAACATCTCAAGATGGTCGATAGGAAATCTTAGCCTTTTTTTTAATTGGTCAAGGGGGCTGAGAAGATCGTCACCCAATGTCACCCTTCTCTACTCTCTATACTGTCCTCCTGTATAATTGTTCTTCTTGGTCTCTGTCCCACTTTGTCATGCTGGCAACGTTTTCTTCCAGGGTCACTTCACAGGTGCCCAAGCAGGTTCTACAGAATTCCAGGTTGCGGTGTGACAGCTCCTGAATGGGTCAGGTAACTCTCTGCTAAGAAAATTTCACGCCAAAAAATGACAACAATTTCTAGGAGATTGCATGGGAAGACTTTTCAAAATCTTATTCACAGGTAGTGAAAATATATGTAGAGATCTTACAGCTTGTTGTACATTATAAAATAAATGTCGTCCAGATTTGTTGGCCGTGTTACATTTAGGGTATGTGCCCACGTTGCGGATTCTCTGCGGATCCGCAGCGTTTTTTGAGGTGCAGAAACGCTGCAGATCCGCAATTGATTTACAGTACAATGTAAATCAATGAGAAAAAAAAAATGCTGTGCAGAATTTGCGGAAAATCCGCTGCGGAAACGCTGCGGTTTAAAAGAAGTAGCATGTCACTACTTTTTTGTGAATCTGCAGCGTTTTTGTACCCATTCCATTATAGAAAACCGCAGGGGTAAAAAACGCAGCAAATCCGCAGCAAAAATGCACAAAAAACGCTGCGGAACCGCACAAAAAACGCAACAAATCCGCATGTGCGTTTTCGGCCAGGAGAGGCAGAATCCGCACCAGAAATTCCTAAGCCTAATCCGCAACGTGTGCACATAGCCTTACAGATCAGCTTAACAGAAGTGAATGGAACATTGCTGCAGTAATACACTCTGAACAGGTGTGGTGCCCTTTCTGGAAGAGTACTGCAATATTTTCCCTACTCCGTGTATGACTGCAGTGAGGAAGTGATTGAAAAGAGCAGCGGTTGAACGCTATCTGATAATACTCAGACATTCCCACAAAACAAATAGATGTGGGGGTACTGGATGGGGTGCCATGTATCCCTGGATGGAGTGCCATGTATACCTGGATGGGGGGACCATTTATATCTGGATTAGGGGAAATATATACCTTGATGGGGACATATATATCATAATGGGGGGCATATATATCAGGATGGTGAATATTAGTACAGAATTTGGGGACATTACCCCTATAAAGTGTCAGTAGCAGATCCCCCCATCCCCCCATAACAGTGTGTCATGACCACATATTTTGCTTAATTTTTTTTCTATTTTCGTGCTCTAAAACCTGTGTGCGTCTTGTGGTCCGGCGAGTCCTAGAGTCCGAAAAATAAGGTATCTTTGATCATTCTGGCCAAAGACTTCTATTTTTAACTCATGGGTCCACAGAACTTCCTTCCAAAATGCATCAGGCTTGTTTAGATTTTTTTGCATACTTGTGACACTGAATTTTATGGTGAGGACGCAGGAACGGTTTTCTTCTGATGACTCTTCCATGAAGGCCATATTTGAACAGGTGTCTCTGAACAGTAGAACAATGTACCGCAACTCCAGAATCTGCTATATCTTTCTCAAGGTCTTTTGCAGTCAAGCAGGGGTCCTGATTTGCCTCTCTAGCAATCCTACAAGAAGCTCAAACTGAAATATTGCTTGGACTTCCAGGCCTCATCTTTTTCCTGTTAACTGCTATTTCTTAATTACATTTTGAACTGAGGAAAGGGCAACTTGAAAATGCTTTGCTGTCTTCTTATTCTCCTGCTTTATGGGGCTCCATCATTTTTATTTTCAGAGTGCTAGGCAGCTGCTTAAAAGAACCCATGGCTGCTTTTTCTTGACACAAGGTTAGGCCAGTCTCACACGTCCAGATAATTCCGGTACAGGAGAAAACGGTACCGGAGTTATCCGTGTCCGTGTGCTCACGTAGGCTATCCGTGTGGGATCTGTGTGATGTCCGTGAGTACGTTTTTAGGGTCCGTGTGCTGTACGTGTGTCCGTGTCCATGTATTGCAACAATTTTTACAATTTTAAACCTATGACAGGAAAAACGCACACGGACAGCACACGGATGGCACACAGACAGCATCCGTGTGTGGTACTTGTTTACACGGACCCATTGACTTTAATGGGTCCGTGTGATCTGTGCGCTCTCACGAACACTGACATGTCTCCGTGTTTTGCAAACAGACATGCAGCGCCCCAGAGACCTGGTCGTTGCAGTATGACACTCTGCCGCTAAGGGGAGTGATGGTACATCTGATGGCACTAAAGGAGTTCTTCTGACCAGGTATCACCAGCACACATTACACTTCACCCTGTGAGAAAAAGGCTTTATTTATTGGGCCACTCCTCACACTGGTAAAACTAGGGGTTGGATAGGAAGTTAGTCAGAAGCTGACTGGGTTGGATTCAGGCAACATCCCGTGGCAGGGGGTGTTGCAGGGAGAAGATTCAGGGGGGTCCCTGTCAGGCGTGGGAACCTGGCAGGTACCTAGCGAAGAGAACAGAACGTTACGGAACCGCGCCTGCACTACCTTGCGGCGGTATCCTAAGGAAGAGACACGAAGCGAAGGATATTGTGGAACAGTGAGAAACGAGATCAAGCACAAAGGAGAGACAGTAGGAGTCGTGCCCCGAGAACGGCAACATCCTACTGAGGCGCGTAGCCGGTGGCCGGAACACCGAGGAAGTAACTGACTCTATGCCTTACTTCAAACTCCGCAGGACAGTTAATTATAGGTTGGCTGTCTACCTTAAATTTCCTACGCAGACATAGGGGGCAACGCGTGGAGAGGGGCGTCTCTAGGGTCCCGGAAGAGCTCCGAGCCATCCTGTCATACGGGTGCGTCCTAGCCATAACATACCTGGGGGACGAGAAACTAGAAACATCTGGAACGAAAGAGAAAGAATTAGAAAGAACTAGAAAGAACGAACGAACGAGAACAGAAGTTGTGAGGACTATTCCAAATACTCAGCAGGGTAGCACTACAACACACAGGCGCTATTGGTAGGCAACGATTTCCACCTGCAAAGGGAACTTTGGAGGTGCCATCGGACTGGCCGGTCTCAGACAGCCCTGTTAACTGTGCTCTGGATTGCGGATCCTGAAGTCTTCAGTAAAGAGGTAAAGAGACTGCAACCTTGTGTCCTCGTTATTGTCTGCACCTCACACCATCACCATCTACATTACTGGGAAGCCCTGGGGACATACTTCACCTGTGGGAAGGTATACCATCTAGCTGCCATTCCATCACCCCAGCGGACCCCAAGCAGCTTTGGTCACCCTGACCGAATACCACAGGTGGCGTCACGAAATCTTGACAGACTCGCATCACCTTTCATTGGACGCCCCTTAGCAGGGTCACGGACCGGGTCCACCCACCGTGACAACCCCAGAACTGAGACAGAAAGGACCGGTACCGAGTAACCTGTGGCCCTGTGTCTGGGGCGCTCCAGACACACAGTCCGTAAAAACACGCTGATATGTGCAGAGACACATTTATTTTAATGTGTCTACGTGAGTCAGTGTCTCCGGTACGTGAAGAAACTGTCACCACACGTACCGGAGCCACTGACGTGTGAAACCGGCCTTAGAGAAGGTTCGGTTTTTCATAAAGCTGGGAAATTTGCATCACCTGGCCTTTCCTACCGATGATATTGATCAAGCCATAACCCTAAGAGGCTAATTAAGGTCTGAAACCTTGGCCAAAGCTATCCGAGCACACAAATCACCAAGGTGGCCAAACTTTTGCATTGACCCATTTTCCTTTCTGTAGTTTGTAAAATAAAAAAAAAGACATACAGCTCTGGCAAAAATTAAGAGACCACTACACAGTTTTGTAAAATAATCAGCTTCTCAACATGTCTGACAGCCATTAAATTTCAGTGTCAGTTCTACACTTCAGTACACCTCAGTACACCTCATTCTACTTAATGTGCTTCTGATTAGGTGATCACCTGAACCAAATCTTATTTAACGAAGGAAAGTATAAAAAACACTGCTGGGGTGTTCACAATCCTCTTGCAATAGGACAAGCTGGATGGCAAAACAAGTGCTAGTAATATCCCAAAAGTAATAGGAATGAAAAAATAACATTTAACCATGCCAAAGGAGTTGAAAAGAAAAGTCTGAAAGTCTTGAGTGAGAAAAAGAAGGGCTCAATTCTGGCTTTACTAACAGAGGGACACAGTGAGCGTCATGTTGACTCCATCCTTAAAATTTTTAAGACGGCAGTCAATTACAACAAGGTCAAGCAGCAGACATTGGGGACAACAAAGCTACAGACCAGCAGAGGGCGAAAATGACTCTCCACTGACCGGGATGACCGTCATCTTATTCGAATGTCACTCAGCAACTGCAGGATGGTATCAAGTGACCTACAAAAGGAATGGCAGTTGGCAGCTGGGGTGAAGTGCACGGCAAGAACAGTTCGTAACAGGCTCCTAGAGGCAGGGCTCAAGTCATGTAAAGCTAGAAAAAAAAGCCTTTAATCAATGAGAAGGAAAGAAGAGCCAGGCTGAAGTTTGCCAAAGACCATAAGGATTGGACCATAGAGGACTGGCGTAAGGTAATCTTCTCTGATGAGTCTAATTTTCAGTTTTGCCCAACACCTGGTCATCTAATGGTTAGACGGAGACCTGGAGAGGCGTACAAGCCACAGTGTCTTGCACCCACTGTGAAATTTAGTGGAGCATCGGTGATGATTTGGGGATGCTTCAGCAAGGCTGGAATTGGGCAGGTTGTTCTTTGCGAAGGACGCATGAATCAAGTCGCATACAAGGTTTTCCTGGAAAAACAATTCCTTCTGCTCAGGCAATGTTCCCCAACTCGGAGGACTGTTTCTACCAGCAGGACAATGAGCCATGCCAAACAGCTAGGTCAATCAAGGTATGGATAACGGAGCACCACATCAAATCCCTGTCACGGCCAGCCCAATCTCCAGACCTGAACCCCATTGAAAACCTCTGGATGTAATCAAGAGAAAGATGGATAGTCACAAGCCATCAAACAAAGAACTGCTTACATTGTTTTACCAGGAGTGGCATAAGGTCACCCAGAAGCAATGTGAAAGACTGGTGGAAAGCGTGCCAAGACGCATGAAAGCTGTGATTAAAAATCATGGTTATTCCACAAAATATTGATTTCTGAACTCTTCCTGAGTTAAAACATTAGTATTGTTGTTTCTAAATGATTATTAACTTGTTATTTTTGCATTATTTGAGGTCTGCAAGCAATGTATATGTTTGTTATTTTAACCATTTCTCATTTTCAGAAAATGAATACAAAATGTATTGCTTGGAACTTCGTAGGCATGTTGTCAGTAGTTTACAGAATAAAAGAACAATTTACATTTTACTCAAAAATATACCTATAAAGAGAAAAATCAGACAAACTGAAAATTTTGCATTGATCTTTTAATTTTTGCCAGAGCTGTGTATATATATATCTATATATATATAATTGTCTAAGGGTTTTTCTGTCTGTCTGTCTTTCTGTCTGTCTGTCTGTCTGTCTGTCTTTCTGTCTGTCTGTCTGTCCTGGAAATCCCGCGTCTCTGATTGGTCGAGGCCGCCAGGCCTCGACCAATCAGCAACGGGCACAGCGACGATGATGTCATAAAGGATGTAGAAATCCCACGTTTCTGATTCAGCAACGGGCACAGTATCGACGTAGATGTCATAATGGTTGCCATGGCGACGATGATGTCATAAAGGTTGCCTTGAACAATCAGCGACGGGCACAGTCTGCCGCGAATTCTGGGATCATCATTGTCCATATACTACGGGGACATGCATATTCTAGAATACCCGATGCGTTAGAATCGGGCCACAATCTAGTCTATATATATAATTGCCTAAGGGTTTTTCCGTCTGTCTGTCTGTCTTTCTGTCTGTCCTGGAAATCCCGACTCTCTGACTGGTCGAGGCCGCCATGCCTCGACCAATCAGAGACCGGCACAGCATCGACGTAGAAATCCCGCGTCTCTGATTGGTCGAGGCCGCCAGGCCTCGACCAATCAGCAACGGGCACAGCGACGATGATGTCATAAAGGACGTAGAAATCCCGCGTCTGATTGGTCGAGGCCGCCAGGCCTCGACCAATCAGCAACGGGCACAGCGACGATGATGTCATAATGGTTGCCATGGCGACGATGATGTCATAATGGTTGCCTCGACCAATCAGCGACGGGCACAGTCTGCCGTGAATTCTGGAATCATCATTGTCCATAGACTACGGGGACATGCATATTCTAGAATACCCGATGCGTTAGAATCGGGCCACAGTCTAGTATATATATAATTGTCTAAGGGTTTTTCCGTCTGTCTGTCTTTCTGTCTGTCTGTCTTTCTGTCTGTCTGTCTGTCTTGGAAATCCCGCCTCTCTGATTGGTCGAGGCCGCAAGGCCTCGACCAATCAGCGACTGGCACAGCATCAACGTAGAAATCCCGCGTCTCTGATTGGTCGAGGCCGCCAGGCCTCGACCAATCAGCGACGAGCACAGCGACGATGATGTCATAAAGGACGTAGATATCCCGCGTCTCTGATTGGTCGAGGCCGCCAGGCCTCGACCAATCAGTGACGGGCACAGCGACGAGGACGTCATAAAGGACGTAGAAATCCCACGTTTCTGATTCAGCGACGGGCACAGTATCGACGTAGATGTCATAATGGTTGCCATGGCGACGATGATGTCATAAAGGTTGCCCCGACCAATCAGCGACGGGCACAGTCTGCCGCGAATTCTGGAATCATCATTGTCCATATACTACGGGCACAGCATGGCGACGATGATGTCATAAAGGTTGCCTCGACCAATCAGCGACGGGCACAGTCTGCCACGAATTCGCCTCGACCAATCAGCGACGGGCACAGTATCGACGTAAATGTCATAATGGTTGCCATGGCGACGATGATGTCATAAAGGTTGCCTCGACCAAGCAGCGACGGGCACAGTCTGCCGCGAATTCTGGAATCATCATTGTCCATATACTACGGGGACATACATATTCTAGAATACCCGATGCGTTAGAATCGGGCCACAATCAGATTGGTCTGAGGTTCACTTCAGAGATTGATTCTAGATCAATAAATTTTCTGGATATTAACATCGAAAAGAAGAACGATGGGCACCTAGAGACCAAAATATATAGGAAACCCACCTCGACCAACAGTCCTCTAGACTGGAGGAGTCACCATCCATTAAATCTACGCAGAGGCATCCCTAAGGGACAGTATTTTTGAGTTAAGCGCAACTGCTCTAATCCCTCCACCTTTCATACTCAGGCTGGGGACTTGAGAGGTAGATTTTTAGAAAGGGGCTACCCAAAAAGGGTCTTGCAGCTGGCCTTTAAGGAGGCAGAGACACGCACCAGACTGAGTCTCTTACAGCCCAAAGAGAAACCCGATGATGAGTTTGTACGAATAATAGGGAACTATGACAAATGCTCATCGGAGGTCAGGAGCATCATACTCAAACACTGGGACATTTTGAAAGCGGACAGGGAGATCTGTGATTTTTTGCCTGACACTCCTGCTATTACATTCTGAAGGGGCAGGTCTATTGGTGACCAGTTGGTCCATAGTGTCTATACACCACCACCAAAAGAAAACACATGGTTGGAAAGACGAGAGCTGGGCACCTTTAGATGTGGCAAATGCTCCTTCTGTAGGTATATATGTGTCTGCAAGCAATTTAGCAGTGCCTCTACCGGCAGGATATACCAGAGTAGGCATTTTGCTAGCTGCAGAACATCAGGTGTTATATATTTACTTAAATGTTCGTGCCCCCTTAACTATGTGGGTAAAACCAAAAGGGAGCTCAGGAGACGCATTGGGGAGCACATTGGCGATATCCGGCATGCAAGGGATACCCCAGTGTCAAGACACATTAGAGAAGTACATGCGGGCAATCTGGATTCCTTTAACTTTAGCGTCATTGAGGTTATTGCTCCGTAAATAAGAGGGGGAGATTGGAATAAGACCATTTTACAGAAAGAACAAAAATGGATATATAGACTGTGGTCCGTATCCCCATATGGTCTAAATGAACAATTACAGTGGACAATATAGGGGCCCAGGATGGGGTCAATAAATAAAGTGGCCCAGGATCGGAGACCTTATCTATATATATAATTGTCTAAGGG
The DNA here is from genome assembly GCF_032444005.1 of Ranitomeya imitator. Taxonomy (NCBI): domain Eukaryota; kingdom Metazoa; phylum Chordata; class Amphibia; order Anura; family Dendrobatidae; genus Ranitomeya; species Ranitomeya imitator. Next base: position 409,341,243 of record NC_091285.1, read on the forward strand.
TTTTTCCGTCTGTCTGTCTGTCTGTCCTGGAAATCCCACGTCTCTGATTGGTCGAGGCCATCAGGCCTCGACCAATCAGCGACGGGCACAGCGACGATGATGTCATAAAGGACATAGAAATCCCACGTTTCTGATTCAGCGACGGGCACAGTATCGACGTAGATGTCATAATGGTTGCCATGGCGACGATGATTTCATAAAGGTTGCCTCGACCAATCAGCGGCGGGCACAGTCTGCCGCGAATTTGCCTCGACCAATCAGCGACGGGCACAGTATCGACGTAGATGTCATAATGGTTGCCATGGCGATGATGATGTCATAAAGGTTGCCTCGACCAATCAGCGACGGGCACAGTCTGCCGCGAATTCTGAAATCATCATTGTCCATATACTATGGGGACATGCATATTCTAGAATACCCGCTGCGTTAGAATCGGGCCACAATCTAATATATATATATAATATATATATATATATATATATACACACTATATGATTGTCTAAGGGTCAATTCCGTCTTTCTGTCTGTCCTTCTGTCTTTCTGTCACGGATATTCATTGGTCGCAGCCTCTGTCTGTCATGGAATCCAAGTCGCTGATTGGTCGTGGCAAAACGCCCACACCCATTGCCACGACCAATCAGCGACTGGCACAGTCCAGCGGCAACATGGCCGCTCCTTCCTCCTCGCAGTCAGTGCCTGCTCCATACTCCCCTCCAGTCAGCGCTCACACAGGGTTAATGGCAGCGCTAATGGACCGCGTCATGCCGCGCTGTAACGCACTCCATTAACGCTGCTATTAAACCTGTGTGACCAACTTTTTTACTATTGATGCTGCCTATGCAGCATCAATAGTAAAATGTTCTAATGTTAAAAATAATAAAAAAAATTAAAAATCATCATATACTCACCTTCCGGTGCCTTTCCTGCTCCTCGTGACGCTCCGGTGACTGGTCCATGCATTGCGATCTCGCAAGACCACAATGCACTCTTGAGACCGGAGCGCACGAGGAGCGTCGGTAAACGCTTACTGGATCCAGGGGCCAACGGAAGGTGACTATATAACTATTTTTTATTTTAATTCTTTTTTTAACAGGGATATGATGCCCACATTGCTATATACTACGTGGGCTGTGCAATATACTACGTGGGCTGGGCAATATACTTCGCGGGCTGGGCAATGTACTACGCGGGCTGTGCAATATACTACGCGTGCTGGACAATATGCTATGCGGGCTGGGCAATATACTACGTGGGCTGGGTAATATACTACGCAGGCTGGGCAATATACTACGCGGGCTGGGCAATATACTATGCGGGCTGGGCAATATACAACGCGGGCTGTGCAATATACTACGTGGGCTGGGCAATATGCTATGCGGGCTGGGCAATATACTACGCGGGCTGGGCAATATACTACGCTGGCTGGGCAATATACTACGCAGGCTGGGCAATATACTACGCGGGCTGGGCAATATACTATGCGGGCTGTGCAATATACTACGTGGGCTGTGCAATATACTACGTGACTGGGCAATATACTACGTGACTGGGCAATATACTACATGGCTGGGCAATATACTATGTGGCTGGGCAATATACTACGTGGCTGGGCAATATACTACGTGACTGTGCAATATACTATGTGGCTGGGCAATATACTACGTGCCTTGGCAATATACTATGTGGCTGGGCAATATAGTATGTGACTGGGCAATATAGTACGTGACTGGGCAGTATACTACGTGACTGGGCAATAGACTACGTGGCTGGGCAATATACTACGTGACTGGGCAATATACTATGTGGTTGGGCAATATAGTACGTGACTGGGCAATATAGTACGTGACTGGGCAATATAGTACGTGACTGGGCAATATACTACGTGGCTGGGCAATATACTACGCGGGCTGGGCAATATACTACGCTGGCTGGGCAATATACTACGCAGGCTGGGCAATATACTACGCGGGCTGGGCAATATACTATGCGGGCTGTGCGATATACTATGCGGGCTGTGCAATATACTACGCGGGCTGTGCAATATACTACGCGGGCTGTGCAATATACTACGTGACTGGGCAATATACTACGTGGCTGGGCAATATACTATGTGGCTGGGCAATATACTACGTGGCTGGGCAATATACTACGTGCCTTGGCAATATACTATGTGGCTGGGCAATATAGTACATGACTGGGCAATATAGTACGTGACTGGGCAGTATACTACGTGACTGGGCAATATACTACGTGGCTGGGCAATATACTACGTGACTGGGCAATATACTACGTGGCTGGGCAATATAGTACGTGACTGGGCAATATATTACGTGACTGGGCAATATACTATGTGGCTGGGCAATATACTACGTGGCTGGGCAATATACTACGTGACTGGGCAATATACTATGTGGCTGGGCAATATACTATGTGGCTCTGTGCTGTATACTACGTCACTGGGCAATATACTACGTGACTGGGCAATATACTACGTAACTGGGCAATATACTACGTGGCTGGGCAATATACTACGTGACTGGGCAATATACTATGTGGTTGGGCAATATACTATGTGGCTGGGCAATATACTATGTCGCTGGGCAATATACTACGCAGCTGGGCAATATACTACGTGGCTGGGCAATATACTACGTGGCTGTGCAATATACTATGTGGCTGGGCAATATAATACGTGACTGGGCAATATACTACGTGGCTGGGCAATATACTATGTTGGCTGTGCAATATACTTCGTGGACATGCATATTCTAGAATACCCGATGCGTTAGAATCGGGCCACCATCTAATATATATATATATATATATATATATATATATATATTTATTTATTTTTGTTCGCCTAAAATACAAAGGAAACATGTCATCTTTAACTTTAAGCCCTTTAGAGATCACTTCATCTTCAACTTGCTTAGCTGTTTACAACAACAGTAATTTTGACCAAGTGTGCCCCAAAGTTTGCATGCCACTGTATATCTATTGGTTTTGATGGTTAAATCAGTAGATTTAGAATAGTACATCTTTGATTATCTTTATTGATCTACAAAAAATTCTCCACCCAAATTTGATGAAACTAACCTCTTAATGACTTTAACCGTACATGTACGGCACTTGTTCAGAAAAGTCTAAGCTATCAAAAAATAAAAACAATTAGCTCAATTGCTAAACACTAGTGATGAGCGAATATACTCGCTACTTGAGATTTCCCAATCACGCTCGGGTGTCCTCTGAGTATTTTTAATTGTTCGGAGATTACGTTTTTGTTGACGCAGCTGCATGATTTACAGCTACTAGCCAGCTGGGTACATGTGGGGGTTGCCTGGTTGCTAGGGAATCCCCACATGTAATCAAGCTGGCTAACAGATGTAAATCATTCAGCTACTAAACACCATAAGGGAAAAAAATCAAGAAACCAAAATTAATTTTTTTTGGTCACCACAATTCCACAAAATAGGCAGTAACAAGCGATTAAAAGGTCACCGCTTTCTGAAAATGGAACTAATAAAACTGATGTCTTGTCATTACACAGCTCATTTGGCTGAAAAATAAAAACGTTCCGGATCTTGTAATACGGTGACACAACCCAAAACATTTTTTTTTGCAAACTTCTGATTTTTTTCCCCACAACTAAAATAATAGAAAAACTATACATGAGTATCACCTTCATTGTACTGATGAGGAGTACCATATTTCAAGGTCATTTTTAGTACAAAATGTACACCATAAAAACAGTTCCCAAAAAATAATGTCAGAATTGCGTTTTTTCACAATTTCACCACACTTGGAATTTTTTCCCCATTTTCCAGTACACTATGTGGTAAAATGAATGGTGTCAATCAAAAGTACGACTCGTCTTGCAAAAGCAACCCCTCATATGTCTGTGTGGACATAAAAATAGAAGGGTTAAGGCTCTGGCTCTGGACAAAAAAAATAAAATCGATATGGCTCTGGGAAGAAGGTGGAGGAAAAAATGGAAACACAAAAAAAGGAAATAGGCTGTGGCGTGAAGGGGTTAATACAAATATAAAGAACCAAAACAAGTTTCTTCCATCTCTACTCTAAGGTACAATAACAGCAAGGTAATACATAAACCACAAATGAGGGAATTGTGAAAAAAACACCAAAAAGGGTCCGAGGTAATTAAAAATAAAATGTTTGTTAAACCATAAATCATAACAAAAAATACTATGCAAAATATGATAGGAAAGAGGTTCTGCTAAAAACATAACGGTAGTGTATAATAGTAATGAGCTAAAAAAAGAGGGAAATTGTATATTCCCTATAAGGAGTCCCCTATAACTAAGCTCAAGAGTGGTGATATGCTCCATGTATAGGATGAAAGAGTTTATTGATTGCCCTAAATATAACGTTTTGTGCGCCGCCATCTGCGACACACAAATCCCAGCAGGGAGCTTTCCTGGCACTGCACTGCAGATAATTCAGAATGTCAGCGCAGCTCCACAAGAGTCCCCGTTGTGTCTGCTGTGACAGCGTGATGACGTCATCAGCTGGTGCCGGCACGATAACATCATCGTGCTAGCATGTACGCACTGCCCAGACCAGAAGTGGAGCCGCAGGGACCGCAGCAGAACGCCAGGGGAACTGGAGTGAAGTGAGTGTTCTGTTTTTTTTAAATAATATGTGCATGAGACGCGAGGACCCACACTGTATACAGGAAGCTATATAAGGGTTCATACTGTATACAGGAGGCTATGTAAGGGTTAATACTGTATACAGGAGGCTATGTAAGGGTTCGTACTGTATACAGGAGGCTATGTAAGGGTTCATACTGTATACAGGAGGCTATGTAAGGGTTCATACTGTATACAGGAGGCTATGTAAGGGTTCATACTGTATACAGGAGGCTATGTAAGGGTTCGTACTGTATACAGGAGGCTATGTAAGGGTTCATACTGTATACAGGAGGCTATGTAAGGGTTCATACTGTATACAGGAGGCTATGTAAGGGTTCATACTGTATACAGGAGGCTATGTAAGGGTTCGTACTGTATACAGGAGGCTATGTAAGGGTTCATACTGTATACAGGAGGCTATGTAAGGGTTCATACTGTATACAGGAGGCTATATAGGGGCTCACACTTTATACAGGAAGCTATATGGGGGCTCACACTGTATACAGGAAGCTATATAGAGGCTCACAATGTATACAGGAGGCTATATAGGGGCTCACTCTGTATACAGGAGGCTATATAGAGGCTCACAATGTATACAGGAGGCTATATAGGGGCTCACATTGTATACAGGAGGCTATATAGAGGCTCACACTGTATTCAGGAGGCTATATAGAGGCTCACACTGTATACAGGAGGCTATATAGAGGCTCACACTGTATACAGGAGGCTATATAGGGGCTCACTCTGTATACAGGAGGCTATATAGGGGCTCACTCTGTATACAGGAGGCTATATAGGGGCTTACTCTGTATACAAGAGGCTGTACAGAGGCTCACACTGTATACAGGAGGCTATATAGAGGCTCACACTGTATACAGGAGGCTATATAGGGGCTCATACTGTATAAAGAAGGCTATATAGGGGCTCACTCTGTATACAGGAGGCTATATAGAGGCTCACACTGTATACAGGAGGCTATATAGGGGCTCACACTGTATACAGGAGGCTATGTAAGGGTTCATACTGTATACAGGAGGCTATATAGGGGCTCACACTTTATACAGGAAGCTATATGGGGGCTCACACTGTATACAGGAAGCTATATAGAGGCTCACAATGTATACAGGAGGCTATATAGGGGCTCACTCTGTATACAGGAGGCTATATAGAGGCTCACAATGTATACAGGAGGCTATATAGGGGCTCACATTGTATACAGGAGGCTATATAGAGGCTCACACTGTATACAGGAGGCTATATAGAGGCTCACACTGTATACAGGAGGCTATATAGAGGCTCACACTGTATACAGGAGGCTATATAGGGGCTCACTCTGTATACAGGAGGCTATATAGGGGCTCACTCTGTATACAGGAGGCTATATAGGGGCTTACTCTGTATACAAGAGGCTGTACAGAGGCTCACTCTGTATATAGGAGGCTATATAGAGGCTCACACTGTATACAGGAGGCTATGTAGAGGCTCACACTGTATACAGGAGGCTATATAGGGGCTCACTCTGTATACAGGAGGCTATATAGGGGCTCACTCTGTATACAGGAGGCTATATAGGGGCTTACTCTGTATACAAGAGGCTGTACAGAGGCTCACACTGTATACAGGAGGCTATATAGAGGCTCACACTGTATACAGGAGGCTATATAGGGGCTCATACTGAAGACACAAAAGAGAATAGTAAAACCAAAAACACTCAGTTTGAAAAAATGTTGCAGTAATCCGCAAGTGCTAGTAAAAGATGTAAAAAACAGGGTATTTGGTTGATACGTTTTTTGCAAAAAATGTATACTAAGCTGCTCTACCAATCTTCACGGTATACCCTTATCAGAGCAGTCCTAACTAATGTATGCAATCCCTATCTGATGTATTTAAAAACCTGATCATCTGTATATAACCTGTGTGAACAGGGTTCAGAGAGGAAAAATCCATGTGTGCATACAGGGTAGAACAGCTTTTGTGCAGATAGCCCAAGAGGAGTGGTGGAACTCCCCAGTCTTGTAGACACAAGAGAACAATTATGGAAACAGGAACACATGGGCTACTTGCACAGTGAACAAGTCTGTATGATCATGTTCACACACCACCAAGAAACCTGAAGACACAAAAGAGAATAGTAAAACCAAAAACACTCAGTTTGAAAAAATGTTGCAGTAATCCGCAAGTGCTAGTAAAAGATGTAAAAAACAGGGTATTTGGTTGATACGTTTTTTGCAAAAAATGTATACTAAGCTGCTCTACCAATCTTCACGGTATACCCTTATCAGAGCAGTCCTAACTAATGTATGCAATCCCTATCTGATGTATTTAAAAACCTGATCATCTGTATATAACCTGTGTGAACAGGGTTCAGAGAGGAAAAATCCATGTGTGCATACAGGGTAGAACAGCTTTTGTGCAGATAGCCCAAGAGGAGTGGTGGAACTCCCCAGTCTTGTAGACACAAGAGAACAATTATGGAAACAGGAACACATGGGCTACTTGCACAGTGAACAAGTCTGTATGATCATGTTCACACACCACCAAGAAACCTGAAGACACAAAAGAGAATAGTAAAACCAAAAACACTCAGTTTGAAAAAATGTTGCAGTAATCCGCAAGTGCTAGTAAAAGATGTAAAAAACAGGGTATTTGGTTGATACGTTTTTTGCAAAAAATGTATACTAAGCTGCTCTACCAATCTTCACGGTATACCCTTATCAGAGCAGTCCTAACTAATGTATGCAATCCCTATCTGATGTATTTAAAAACCTGATCATCTGTATATAACCTGTGTGAACAGGGTTCAGAGAGGAAAAATCCATGTGTGCATACAGGGTAGAACAGCTTTTGTGCAGATAGCCCAAGAGGAGTGGTGGAACTCCCCAGTCTTGTAGACACAAGAGAACAATTATGGAAACAGGAACACATGGGCTACTTGCACAGTGAACAAGTCTGTATGATCATGTTCACACACCACCAAGAAACCTGAAGACACAAAAGAGAATAGTAAAACCAAAAACACTCAGTTTGAAAAAATGTTGCAGTAATCCGCAAGTGCTAGTAAAAGATGTAAAAAACAGGGTATTTGGTTGATACGTTTTTTGCAAAAAATGTATACTAAGCTGCTCTACCAATCTTCACGGTATACCCTTATCAGAGCAGTCCTAACTAATGTATGCAATCCCTATCTGATGTATTTAAAAACCTGATCATCTGTATATAACCTGTGTGAACAGGGTTCAGAGAGGAAAAATCCATGTGTGCATACAGGGTAGAACAGCTTTTGTGCAGATAGCCCAAGAGGAGTGGTGGAACTCCCCAGTCTTGTAGACACAAGAGAACAATTATGGAAACAGGAACACATGGGCTACTTGCACAGTGAACAAGTCTGTATGATCATGTTCACACACCACCAAGAAACCTGAAGACACAAAAGAGAATAGTAAAACCAAAAACACTCAGTTTGAAAAAATGTTGCAGTAATCCGCAAGTGCTAGTAAAAGATGTAAAAAACAGGGTATTTGGTTGATACGTTTTTTGCACACTGTATACAGGAGGCTATATAGAGGCTCACACTGTATACAGGAGGCTATATAGGGGCTCATACTGTATAAAGAAGGCTATATAGGGGCTCACTCTGTATACAGGAGGCTATATAGAGGCTCACACTGTATACAGGAGGCTATATAGGGGCTCACACTGTATACAGGAGGCTATATAGAGGCTCACATTCTATACAGGAGTCTATATAGAGGCTCACACTGTATACAGGAGGCTATATAGAGGCTCACATTCTATACAGGAGGCTATATAGGGGCTCACACTGTATACAGGAGGCTATATAGAGGCTCACATTCTATACAGGAAGCTATATAGAGGCTCACACTGTATACAGGAGGCTATATAGGGGCTCATACTGTATACAGGAGGCTATATAGAGGCTCACATTCTATACAGGAAGCTATATAGGGGCTCACACTATACAGGAGGTTATATAGGGGCTCACACTGTATATAGGTTTGTTTAGTTGTGGATCCAACACTACAACATCCAAAAAGTGCTCAATAAAGGTGTATGACATAGACGTGCTCAACAGAGAATAAAGGATGAAATCTAGGATAATAGTGGAAACATGTATAGTTACTAACAACAGGAAGTAAAAAATGCATAAAAATTGTAGTCCCATCAGATGTATAAAAATGGCGCAATTTTGTAAAGAAAACACTTGAAACTGACTTTAGGCCTTCAGGTGCTATTGTATATAGGGTGATCATCCAACTTGTCTCCTTGCCGATGCTTACTTTTAATATCCCCACCTCTAATTCCCAGAGAGACATGCTCAATGCCACATACAGAAAATCCTTTAGGATTAGGCCGGGGTCACACTATGGAGTTTTACGGACGTATGAGAGGCGCAAAAGCTACGCATTGCACACGGACCAATGATTCTCTATGGGGCAGCTCCTATCTGCCGTATATTTCTCTGCCGTATTTTACGGCGTAGAAAATCGCAGCATGCTGCGTTTGTCAGCGTATTGCGCAAAAAATCCGCCAATGAAAGTCAATGGTGGAGAGAAAAATACACACGGACCATCAGTGTGACTTGCGAGAAATACGCAGCGGTGTTCTAGAGAAAAGCCGGCAATTCAGTGCGGTGTACAGTAAAATCACACTGACAGGTTTTATTAGAATAGATAGAATAAATGTCTACACATAGTATAGGGATATATATATATATATATATATATATATATATCAGTGAGACACACATACAGTGGGGCAAAAAAGTATTTAGTCAGTCAGCAATAGTGCAAGTTCCACCACTTAAAAAGATGAGAGGCATCTGTAATTTACATCATAGGTAGACCTCAACTATGGGAGACAAACTGAGAAAAAAAAATCCAGAAAATCACATTGTCTGTTTTTTTAACATTTTATTTGCATATTATGGTGGAAAATAAGTATTTGGTCAGAAACAAACAATCAAGATTTCTGGCTCTCACAGACCTGTAACTTCTTCTTTAAGAGTCTCCTCTTTCCTCCACTCATTACCTGTAGTAATGGCACCTGTTTAAACTTGTTATCAGTATAAAAAGACACCTGTGCACACCCTCAAACAGTCTGACTCCAAACTCCACTATGGTGAAGACAAAAGAGCTGTCAAAGGACACCAGAAACAAAATTGTAGCCCTGCACCAGGCTGGGAAGACTGAATCTGCAATAGCCAACCAGCTTGGAGTGAAGAAATCAACAGTGGGAGCAATAATTAGAAAATGGAAGACATACAAGACCACTGATAATCTCCCTCGATCTGGGGCTCCACGCAAAATCCCACCCCGTGGGGTCAGAATGATCACAAGAACGGTGAGCAAAAATCCCAGAACCACGCGGGGGGACCTAGTGAATGAACTGCAGAGAGCTGGGACCAATGTAACAAGGCCTACCATAAGTAACACACTACGCCACCATGGACTCAGATCCTGCAGTGTCAGACGTGTCCCACTGCTTAAGCCAGTACATGTCCGGGCCCGTCTGAAGTTTGCTAGAGAGCATTTGGATGATCCAGAGGAGTTTTGGGAGAATGTGCTATGGTCTGATGAAACCAAACTGGAACTGTTTGGTAGAAACACAACTTGTCGTGTTTGGAGGAAAAAGAATACTGAGTTGCATCCATCAAACACCATACCTACTGTAAAGCATGGTGGTGGAAACATCATGCTTTGGGGCTGTTTCTCTGCAAAGGGGCCAGGACGACTGATCCGGGTACCTGAAAGAATGAATGGGGCCATGTATCGTGAGATTTTGAGTGCAAACCTCCTTCCATCAGCAAGGGCATTGAAGATGAAACGTGGCTGGGTCTTTCAACATGACAATGATCCAAAGCACACCGCCAGGGCAACGAAGGAGTGGCTTCGTAAGAAGCATTTCAAGGTCTTGGAGTGGCCTAGCCAGTCTCCAGATCTCAACCCTATAGAAAACCTTTGGAGGAAGTTGAAAGTCCGTGTTGCCAAGCGAAAAGCCAAAAACATCACTGCTCTAGAGGAGATCTGCATGGAGGAATGGGCCAACATACCAACAACAGTGTGTGGCAACCTTGTGAAGACTTACAGAAAACGTTTGACCTCTGTCATTGCCAACAAAGGATATATTACAAAGTATTGAGATGAAATTTTGTTTCTGACCAAATACTTATTTTCCACCATAATATGCAAATAAAATGTTAAAAAAACAGACAATGTGATTTTCTGGATTTTTTTTTCTCAGTTTGTCTCCCATAGTTGAGGTCTACCTATGATGTAAATTACAGACGCCTCTCATCTTTTTAAGTGGTGGAACTTGCACTATTGCTGACTGACTAAATACTTTTTTGCCCCACTGTATATATATATATATATATATATATATATATATATATATATATATATATATAAATCAGCAAATGAAGGCAGCACTCCAAATCCTCATGCAGGTAAAAATGTGACTTTTATTGAACCCACATCTCTGTGCGACGTTTCGGCTCACACTGAGCCTTTTTCAAGCCGTGGCTTGAAAAAGGCTCAGTGTGAGCCGAAACGTCGCACAGAGATGTGGGTTCAATAAAAGTCACATTTTTACCTGCATGAGGATTTGGAGTGCTGCCTTCATTTGCTGATTTTTGTATTTATGTGGGCAGATGAGTGGACCATTCTGCCCAGGAGGCCAGGCACCCACCGGTGAGCATTGTGCTGTTCCAATTTTTAACGGTATATATATATATATATATATATATATATATATATATATATATATATTTATTTATATTTCATACAGCAATAGTAGTAAATGGTTAATAAAACACACACACATTATGAAAAAAGTATTTTATTGAAATAAAGACACAGGGTGTTGTAATATTTTATTATACTCTCAATCCAATTGAAGACCCTTGTCACCTGAAACAAAGTTAAAATAAAAAAACAACGATATCCCATACCTTTCCGCTGTTACAGTCATGTCCCACACTGTAAATCCATCTGAAGGGGTTAAATGCAGCCGCCCCTGCCTGTAAAAACTGGGGAATGAATGGAAAGCAGGGGAACGTAGCTACCTAGACTTGCGGTGCTGCGCCCCCTGCTGGTATAACCTCATATGAACTCTAACGTTAGACAATATACAGAAAAATTCCCATGCTCAATAAAATACTTTTTTCATAATGTGTGTGTGTTTTATTAACCATTTACTACTATTGGATTAATAATGGATAGCTGTCTTATTGACGCCTCTCCATTATTAACCTGGCTTAATGTCACCTTACAATAGCAAGGTGACATTAACCCTTCATTACCCCATATCCCACCGCTACTCGGGAATGGGAAGAGAGTGGCCAAGTGCCAGAATAGGCGCATCTTCCAGATGTGCCTTTTCTGGGGTGGCTGGGGGCAGATGTTTTTAGCCAGGGGGGGTTCTATAACCATGGTCCTCCTCCAGGCTATTAATATCTGCCCTCAGTCACTGGCTTTCCCACTCTGGCGGAGAAAATTGCGCGGGAGCCCACACCAATTTTTTCCGTGATTTAACCCTTTATTTTAACAGCTAGAGCCCCCAAATTTTACACACATACACTTGGAACATTATTAATGAGGAATATGTAAAAAAATAAGGGATATGAAATGGCTTACTGTATGTAAACCATGTCTCATATCCTGTCGGGTTAGAGAAAGAGATAGCAAAAGCCGGCAATTGAATTACTGGCTTTTAAGCTATCTAGCGCTGTATTAAATATATATATATATATATATATATATATATATACTGTATATATATGTGTGTGTGTGTCTCACTGCCATACGGATTACATACGGAGGTTTACATGCGCAAAATACGCTGCCACACCCTGCCTACGGATGACATACGGATCACTATTTTGGGAAAAGTTCTGTGTATTACGCATGTAAAATACGGACCGTATTTCCCTACACCGAGTGTGACCTCGGCTTTACAGTTATGGCCGAACAGTGCGAACAGTTTTCAATTTGTCTAAATCTTGACCGACGTAAGGGTGGCGGACTATACTGTCGCATTCCTTTCCACCAATGACACCAATTGCGTCAATGTTGTGTATTGTGAACAGTGTTTTGCATCTTTGTAAATATTGCGATGTGTAATACATTCCTGTGTAATGTATAGAATATGATAAGCGTATAAGTATATGCTTAGAGTACAGTAATGTAGGACATGGAGTACAGTGTAAGACTTCGCACCCACTCTCCCTTGTACATAACCCTTACCAAGTTACTGTTCAGTGAAGACTGTGTGATGATGAGAGTCTCCTTTATTGAACTTTGAAAGCTATGGTCCTGGTCGGCCAACACCATCGGCCACAGCTGGACTGCACAGGTGAAAGGGCCTCCCGGCACCAACATCAGCACCCACTCTTTCATGTAGCGCACAGGGGCGTGACAGGAGAAGACCAGTGCCTTGCCTGCAGCTAACGCCCCGCACCGCGCTACAGCGACATGCACTGTTCTATCTCCGTTGTGGTGCGGGTTGTTGTAACGTTGCTATGGTGATGGGCATGATGACAATGTCCTCTCTCCTATCATATGGGGCGCGGGCCAGCCCACTTCATCACGGGGGTGGAATATCATGATGGGAAGCGTGCTGATTTGTTGCACATTTCACTTTCATTATATAAATAGTGCCAATCTTTTAGCATTAGCCGCGCCTCCTGATGAAGCCCAGTGCGTTGAATAGTGTGTTTATGTGCTTGTGCTCCGCCTTTTGTGCTCCTCTTGGCTCTAATTGTACACCATGTCTTAGGGTATTAACAGCAAATGACCTTTATTCTCACTATTATTGGTAAGTCTTCTTTTTATGAGTGGTATTTTTGTAGTCATGAGCTTCTTCAGGCCTCCACTTTAGTATACCAGCTACATTTTTATTGATAATCCTTTTCCATACCCTGCTGCACTGACTTTAATGCACTGCATATAATCTAGCTTATAATATATTGTATATTCCAGTGGATTATGCATATTTTGAATATCAAATTTCATCCTATACATGGTGAATATCTCTGGAGCTTTGTTATAGGGGGGACTCTTTTGTTGCCTCTTATTATAGGGAATATATGATCTACCCTCTTTTTTGAGGTCTTTACTATTATACACCCTTTATGTTTCTAGCCATACCTCTTTCTTACCATATTTTGTATAGTATTTTTTTGTTTTATGGTTTAATTGCCTATATTTTTTGGTTACCATTGTCCCATTTTGCTGTTTTTCACCATTTTCTCAATTCTGTTTATGCATTACATTGCTGTTATTTCACCTTAGGGGAGCGATAGAAGAAACTCTTTTTTTATTATCTTTATACCTTTGAAATGTAGTTTTGTCTTAAGATCTAAGTTAAATTTTATCGCCATATTGAAGCAGTGGAGGCTGCAACTAAAATATAAAACATGGCATCTGCCTTTAGTTTAACTCGTCACCCAAAAATATCAATAAAATCTGATAAAAAAGGTTGTGTGTACACTAAGGGTATGTGCACGCGTTGCGGATTTTGTTGTGGATCCGCAGCGGATTGGCCACTGCAGATTCGCAGCAGTTTTCCATGAGTTTACAGTACCATGTAAACCTATGGAAAACAAAATCCACAGTGCACATGCTACGGAAAAAAACACGCGGAAAAAACGTGCGGAAACGTAGCATTGTTTATTCCGCAACATGTCAATTCTTTGGAGGATTTCACAGCGGTTTACACCTGCTCCAGGTGGAATCCGCACAAAATCCGCAAAAAAATCACTGTAAATCCGTGGTAATTCCAAAGGAAATCCGCAGTGTGGTTTACCTGCGGATTTACCAAAATCAGTCCGGAAAAATCCGCAGAGTAAAACGAAAACATGACCTCGTCCTGCGAAAGACCAGCCATTAGAAGGCTACATTATTGCTCTAAAAAAATCAGATGAAAAAACTCACAAGAAAATTGCTATTTCATAGAGGCAAAAACTGGCCGTGGCAGCTGTTAACCCCTATTTTCATTTTTGTGTTTTAGTTATTTGCTGTCATAACAGCTGACATGTGCTGGAAAAAATGTGGTCTCACCGCCGGAGCCCACATCAAAGGGAAGGAGTCCGTATTATTACACCCGATGTCGGAAAGGGGTTAATGAAGTATTTTGCACTGATGAAATTGGAAAGGTTTCTTGCTGAGAACTGCACCTAATTTATTAACGGCACATTCCTCCCAATAAATCTGGTATATCTGGAGCCATGTGTTGAAATATGTTGTTACTCTGGCATAAGTTGCTGTACATTTGCTCCACTAATATTTGCTGTATTTAACCTTGCCTTTGATAAAAGAAGCTAAAATTAGATGTGCAGCTCGAGCACAGTTACTTTTGTTGTCTGCTTTCCTTTTTTAGAGTGCTGTAAAGATGAATGTCGCAAGTTTTGTAGTGTTAGGGTAAATATCTATACTTTGCTTTGATTATTATTTGGACAATTAAATATACTTATATAACTTTGTTAATTCTGTATTTTAGTATTAAAACAATACAAAAACAAATGTAGTATAAAAACAATAACACAGGGCATTGTCTCTGATATAGAGGTATCTCTGTGTTGTGTTAAATATTTCTTTGTCTCTGAAAGTATAGTAAGCTGGGTATAACCAGTGTAAAAGGAATTTTGGCAGAATCCATCATGGATTACTTTCAGATAAACTTTATGTTTAGTAAACCAGTAAGTGCTGTGCAACCTTCACACATTTTTTTAACTATAATAATTAGTATTATCTATTCACACTTGGTTCCGGCCAACCCATATGTAGGCTTTGCTGACAGAGGTGTGCACATTCACCCAAGCATACAGACATTAGCCTTCGGTAAGTGTTCACATTTGGACAGGGAGGTCAGGGACCCATCAGATTAATGAGACCACCTTGACGATGGTTGATGGGCTCACACTATTTGGCCAAATCCTGTGCAAAGCGTCTCTCAAATATTTTTCCTAATGTTCAAAAGCCATTTTGCTATTCATATTTCATGTATTTCATATTAGACATGCTTTGGCACGATAGAGTGCAACCTTTTCTTGTATATTGTATATGGAGGTAGCTGCTCCTGGTATGCACCTATTCACACAAGTTTGGATGTGCCAGTCGTTTTTCTGTCATTTCTATGTTAGCTTACTGACTGCGCACTCCTCCCTTCACCATGTGTTTTTTAATTACATGTAATCACACTTGGTCCCGACCAACCCATATGTAGGCTTTGCTGACAGAGGTGTCCACATTCACCCAGGCATACAGACATTAGCCTTCGGTAAGTCTTCACATTTGGACAGGGAGGTCTGGGACCCATCAGTTTAATGAGACCACCTTGACGATGGTTGATGGGCTCACACTATTTGACCAAATCCTGTGCAAAGCGTCTCTCAAATATTTTTCCTAATGTTCAAAAGCCATTTTGCTATTCATATTTCATGTATTTAATATTAGACAATGCTTTGGCACGATAGAATGCAACCTTTTCTTGTATATCTAAAGGGAACCTGTCACTTCAAATTGGCGGGATATGTAAATGCCTTTTTTCTGGTCAGATGGGCGGCGTTTCGTCTTCATTTCTCCACCCCATCTGTCCCTGTTGTCCGCAATATGTTTGCGAATTAGAGTACTTGTCCTCCATAGTTCGCGCGTGCGCAATGCAATCTTCGCTCGCGCACGCACAGTATGCTTTGCCCAACTGCGGGCAAAGCCGAAAAGCATTACTGTGCATGTGTCCACGCACTACGTCCCAGAACACAGCAAAATACTTCCGGGACATAGTGCGCAGGCGCATGCACAGTAATGCTTTTCGGCTTTGCCCGCAGTTGGAAAAAAGGCATTCACATATCCCACCAATTTGAGGTGACAGGTTCCCTTTAAGGCTTATACAATAAAACCTTAAACAAATGTGTAATATAGTTGTAATCAAAATTATTTAAAACCCCTCCCAGATTAAATCAGGTTTATTAGTTAAATGTACAAATTTTCTGCTGTTTGCAATAAATCAATGGATCAATAATGTTTTAAATAGCTCAACCCAACTAATATGATAAGTGATTTCATCAAATGCCACTTTTACTGACTACCGCAGTCTTACAATTATTCAACGCCTTCCTGACAAGTATCTTCATTACTTAGGATTTTATGCCACGACCTACCAATATGGGTTTGAGATGTGTGTACATTTTTATTACTTGGGATGTCTGTAAGTGTTTATTGCACTGGATTTTAAAATTATGCAATAATGTATAAAAAAATATTTTGTACAGGAAATGAGTGCTGGAACTGTGTAGAGCATATTTGGCAGTTACGATGTGATGGAAAGGCTATGCCTAGGCAAACGCCAGCTTCTGGCAGCATTCTTGGGGAATCCTAGTTCATTCCTCAAGGGCAATTACTTCCAGCTCACTAATATTATTGGGGTTTGTGCTGTAAATGTCTGCATCTATGAGGTTCAAGTCAGGCGGCAACTCTGACGGCCACTCCAGAATCTTCCAAGTCTGGAGTCCAATTCATTTCTATCTATACCCTAGATTTGGCTATGCTATCTAGCAAATTTATTTGTTTTGACAGTAGGGGAAAAATTGGTAGAAAGTATGAGAGTTGTCAGGATCAGACTTCAAAGTATTTTCTGTTTGATAACATGGAGAAGCATAGTACATGTAGGATCTGTAGAAGCACAATAAGAAATTATTACCTAAGACTATTGAAAAATTGCTTAATTTTCAGTTAGTTGGGACAGTATAAAATAGTTTTGAAATTGTACATTGCCTTTAAAAGAAATGATCCTTTTGAACAGAAGACGTATTCATCACACAGGCAGTATTCCTTAGCTTGCACAGCTTATCAAGATGAGGCTTGTTTTGATGCTTGTATAGAAACAAGGCCACATGGGTTAGCGGGCCAAGAGCAAAATTATATTTACTAATCTGTTCCTAAAATGGAAAATCACAATGTGCTTCTTTCCCACACTTCAAAGGTAACTAATGTTTTCACCTGAGTCACTTATATAACATCCTTGCTTTTAGTTGTATGCAATGTTTTCAATGAAAATTATTATAAATACTTTTTGATCGAATTATGTGCTCAAAGCAAATATGGGTTTTCCTCTGGAAAGGCCATCAGTTGTTGTATTGTTCCGCTTTGAAAAATCTACCTCTTCCCTATTATGTGTACCTGTTGCTCCATGTAGTGAATTTCACTTATTCTACAGCGCTGCTCTGAGGGGCCCACAGGACAAAGCCACTGTCAGATCTTAGCTGTTCCCTCCTCTTTCCTGCATTGATTGATGTACTTTCTTGCAGATTTTATCCTATAGCATGGAGTTTACTCCTTATTTATCCTGTGGGAGAGTGACTAACTATGCAAGATGGAATTAAAATAAGCAACTCCCTGTCGTCCAAAAGTGCGTTCCCCAATTCTTGATGACAGTCTAATCCTGGGTGACCCACCCTTCTTAAAAAGAAGTTGCATAGATTTTTGGACTGGGGCCATTTTAATGGGATGGTATGAAATCCAAAGCAATTTTCTTAATTAATCCCTATCTAGTTAATGTCATAATCTAAACCATTCTCTAATATACTCAAATTAGAAAATCCCTATGTTTCCCTAACTACACTATCTAACTGATTTAGATTCCCTTATTTCCTTTTTAATGTTGCTTCGTTTGAGAATCCCAGTGATGCTGGGAAACTCAGCCAAAGCTTCATCAGGGGCAGAGGCAGCAGTAACTATTGCAGCCTCTGCCCCTTCCTAGAACGAAGCATCATCAGCGATGCCTGTTTCAGAGGATGGGCTAGTCACTGCGTGATGTGCTCTGTGTGATGTACAAAATGACAGCGCATTCTTTTGCCGGTTCAGATCAGCAGTGACAAGCTGGCAGCAGAGCGCGTTGTCGGAATACCCGATGTGAAGAGACCAAAGCCGACCCCGCAAGTGATTTGCCTCCACTTGCGGAGGCAAAGGCAGTCTAGTAGTCATGTGGCCAGGGGTTTACATGTCACATACTTGCGGTCACATGACCATCATTCCTGGCTCTGACATCGGAGAATCCTTATATCACCCAGTTTATGTGATGTGAGGATTCACAAATCTACAGTAACATAGAGTAACTGCAGACTTGTTGTTTTAGACCAGACAACCTCTTTAAGGTTGTTTTTACTCTTGTTTTAATGGGTTTTATCATCATGTGTTTTCTGGAGCACAATGCTCTCCTGCCTCCTGGCTTCCAGCTTGCCAGGAGGTGGTGTGCTCCTTTGGCACCCCAGGAGTTCGGGTACCACAGTAGTCTTGAGGAGGGTAGTGCTATGTCTGGAGACAAGTGATATTCCCTTTGGTAGGTTATCACACACACAACACCTTCCAAATCCAGGCCAGGAGGGGGAGCTCAAAACCCTGTTTTAGGGCAGCTTCCCTGGATAAAGATCCTGGTTTGGAGGCGGAGTCAGTTCAGTTAGTGCAGACAGTCTGTGTGCCAGGACAGACAGGGACGGAGCACAGTGGAAATACAGGACTCCAGGAGTCCATGAGTAGGCCCCAGGGAGTCAGTACGCAGAGAATCCGGGAACCGGGAGCCCGAGTGGAAGGCCCCTACCTGACCTACCCAAGGGATCCCGCTTGTCTCTGGACTGCCCGGACTCCTAACCAACCTGTTGTTGCTGGTACCCTGGACTGTGGCCTGTCACCCACAAGTAAACCAGGTAAAGACTTATCACTTGTCTCCTCCATTTAGTCACCGGCTACACCATCTACGCCATCTACGCCACACACATCATAGGACCCCTGGGGACCCCGCTTCACCTGTGGGAAGTGTAACATCTGGGCTGCCGCAACATCCCCAGGGGACTCCTTTAATGCAGCATCGGTGCCACTACTGACCGAACTCCACAGGTGGCGTCACGACAATCCTTGAACATTTAACCCCCTTTAATGTTGATGCCCAGGGCCACGGACCAGGTCGCAGCCACCGTGACATCCCCCTTTGCGACCGGACCCGGCACCGAGTACCCCACTGCCCTGTGGGTGCATCAACTTTTGGCATCACGAACAGGATTTTGTGGCCTGGCATCGCCAGGTACTGTGTGCCAGTGACTGTGACAGTTTGCCGCCAAAATTTGCCATTGCCGCGCCGCGTGGAGTGCGAGGGGAAGGAGGAGACATACCTTCGTGGGTGGAGCCAGCCGAAAAGAGAGCAAAGAGGAGAAATGAGTGCCATGCTGCTGAGAGGAACGCCAGAAGTGAAGACGCCGTACAGCGATGCCAGAAATGAAGACACTGCAAAGTGCCGAGCGGCGAACCGGAGGAACCGCTGCAGACTCCAGAGAGGAGGCCTGGCTTGTACCAGGTTAGCGACGGGGAAGAGCCATGTCTGACTCGAGAGGAGAATTGGCGGCGGTCGCAGCCGCAGGCCCCATAGCACCTCCAGGCCCTGCAGTGGACGCACCTGCAGGCCCAGTGATGCCCCCAGGCCCCGCGGTGGAAGCAGCTGCAGGCCCCGTACCGCTACCAGGCCCCGCAGAGACTGCAGCTCCAGTAAGCCGGCCAGACACCGCCACAGCTACGGCGCCCATCATGCCCCACTCCATGCCGTATATACCTGGAGCAGCATGGCTCCCACAGTATTTTGGAGAGTCACATATGTTAAATGACTTTAAAGAAAGGCTCTGCAGCCTGTTTGAAGTTTATCCTTTGACAGAGCATCAGAAAATTAACATTTTGACTGGTCAGCTGGTTGGTGCGGCCCTGAGAGAGGTAAAATCCTTGCCAGATGTGGATAAAAGACTGTGCAGCAGATCTTTGCTAAACTCAAGGTCACCTTCGACACACACACCGCTGCAGAGATAAAAATGAAGTTCTTCGGGTCTAAGCAAAAGCTCAGGACCGTATACGGGACTATGCCCTTAATTTGCAGGAGGCGCTCCAGGCTGATAATCAAGTGGATCCTAACAGTGTACAGGATGGAGATAGACTCTTAAAAGAGCAGTTCATTGAGGGGCTCCAGTCTAGCACCTACAGGACTCATTTACGCATCCTGGCCTTGCAAAACCCTGACCTGGACTTTGCGCAATTTAAGGACAGAGTCATCCGGGTGCTACACGGACATCCACCCAGCCGTGCAGTGCCTCTTAAGCATCCAGCCCTCACGTACCACCAGGAGGTGGCATCATATCCTCAGGTCCCTGTTGAAGCTGATGCACAGGTCCTAGATGAGGATTCTTCTACAAGACTACGCCTCCAGGTGCAGGAGCTGACCAAGAGTGTTGCTGCATTGGCCCAGACCGTACAGTCTCTACAGGAATCACCTAAGGAGAAGATCAAGCTGGCTTCCAGACCACAGGACGTCCCATGGCGATGACAGAAGAGGATCCCGCCGACCAGAGGAAGAGACAACGACCGCTATCACCAGGATGGAAGACCCATCTGCCGCCGCTGCAACCAGGCAGGACACATTGCAAGGTACTGTCATTTAAACGAGCAACCCCTGGGGCAGAGGGCTAACCCCCAGGAATAGGATGACCAGGCCCACACAACTAGAGAGCCAAATACGTCGGAGGACGACCTGTTCTCCCCATTGTGATCGACGGCATCCCGATGAACGCTTTGTTGGACACCGGTTCACAAGTAACAACCATGCCTTACATCCTTTATAAGCGTTATTGGGCCAATACAGACATTACCCGTGGTCCAGATAGTGACTTAATGATAGTAGCCAGTAATGGTCAGCCTTTGCCGCAGGTGGGACACAAGGAGGTCACCATTAAAGTGGGGCGGGTAGAATTAAAAGCCTAAGGGTTGGTGATTGTTGATATTGATTGACGTGAATGTAACCCTATGATGACCATTGGTACTAATGTTATTGAAAATTGTCTGGCAGAGGTTATTGTCTTGTTACAACAGGTGGCAGAAACTGCTGGTTCCAGAGAACAGAGAATCCTGCAAAAGGAAATCAGAGCCCTGGTACAAAGACAGCAGGTAGAACTGTCTGGTGGAGAAATTGGCAGAGTCACAATGAGTGATCCAATCCCCATTGCAATACCCCCCCGAAGTGAAATGTTGATATGGTGTCAGGCAGCAATAGGTATCAGAGGTAAAGATTACCAGGCCCTGGTAGAACCTGTGTATTCGGACAGTAGGCCTACAATCCTGACAGCCAGAGGGGTGGTTGAAGTCTGCAAGGAGAGGGTACCAGTACGTGTTCTCAACTGTGGGGAGAAGGAGGTTCACTTAACCAGATATGCCACAATTGCCAAACTGTTTACTGTTGATAACAATGTGATACAGGTGACAGAACCCTTGGTCCCGTCAAACCAGGCGGAGGATAATGGCTCTACAGGTCAAATGGAAGATTGGTGTCAGAAACTATATGTGGGCACTGATTCTACACCTTCACACCAGAAACAAGGAGCTTACCGGGTGGTCCAAGAGTATGAATGGGTCTTTAGTAAACACCCACTAGATTTTGGGCAGGTAAAAGGGGTACAACATCACATCCCCACGGGAAGTCATCCACCCATCAAGGAGAGGTACCGGCCTGTACCTCTAGCTCATTACCAGTGTGCCAAAAGTATGTTGCGAGAGATAAAGGAGGCTAGGGTAATCAGAGATAGTTGTTGCCCCTGGGCAGCTCCATTAGTCCTCGTCAGGAAGAAAGACTGCACCATGAGAATGTGTGTAGATTATAGGCAAATAAACCGCATTACACACAAGGATGCATACCCGTTGCCTGGAATAGAAGAATCGTTGGCTGCATTAAAATCTGCTAATTACTTTTCTACCTTGGATCTCACCAGTGGGTACTGGCAGGTCCCCGTAGCAGTGGCGGACAAGGAGAAGACGGCCTTCACAACACCAATGGGTCTAGCTGAATTTAATTACATACCATTTGGACTGTGCAACGCCCCAGGGACATTTCAGAGAATGATGGAGCGCTGTCTCGGGTGTTATGACCTGGTGGTTAGGAGCACCAGGAATGACCTGATGGTTAAACTCACAGGACAAGCTCTGGGAAGTGGGAACTTTGCTGACCGCAATCCCTAATCCTATCACACACACTAGAAATAGCCGTGGAGCGTACCTAACAGGCCTAGACGCCTCGGCACAGCCTAAGAATTAGCTAGCCCTAGAGATAGAAAATAAAGCCTACCTTGCCTCAGAGAAATTCCCCCAAAGGAAAAGGCAGCCCCCCCACAAATATTAACTGTGAGTTAAGATGAAAGTCACAAACACAGAAATGAAACAGGTTTAGCAAAGGGAGGCCAGACTAACTAAATAGACAGAGGATAGGAAAGGTATCTTTGCGGTCAGCACAAAAACTACAAAAGACCACACAGAATGTGCAAAAAGACCCCCGCACCGACTCATGGTGCGGAGGCGCCACCCTGCATCCCAGAGCTTCCAGCTAGCAAGACAAAATCATGAAAGCAAGCTGGACTAGAAAACCATGAACAGAAAATAACAAACGGGGACTTAGCTTCTTGCAGGAAGAGACAGGTCTCCAGAAAAATCCAAGAGCGAACTGAACCAGCACAGGAACATTGACAGCTGGCATGGAGTAACGATCAGAGTGGAGTTAAATAGAGCAGCCAACCAAAGGATAAACCACGTCACCTGTGTAAGGAACCTCAGAAGCAGCAACTTCACTCATAGCCACCAGAGGGAGTCCATGGACAGAACTCGCCGAAGTACCATTCACGACCACAGGAGGGAGTTCAACAACAGAATTCACAACAGTACCCCCCCCTTGAGGAGGGGTCACCGAACCCTCACCAGAGCCCCCAGGCCGATCAGGATGAGCCAAATGAAAGGCACGAACTAGATCAGCAGCATGAACATCAGAGGCAAAAACCCAGGAATGATCTTCTTGACCATAACCCTTTCACTTGACCAGGTACTGGAGTTTCCGTCTCGAAACACGAGAATCCAAAATCTTCTCCACCACATACTCCAACTCCCCCTCGACCAACACCGGGGCAGGAGGATCAACGGAGGGAACCATAGGCACCAGGTATCTCCGCAACAACGACCTATGGAACACATTATGGATGGCAAAAGAAGCTGGAAGGTCCAAACGAAATGACACAGGATTAAGAACTTCAGAAATCTTATATGGCCCAATGAAACGAGGCTTAAACTTAGGAGAGGAAACCTTCATAGGAACATGACGAGATGACAACCAAACCAAATCCCCAACACGAAGTCGGGGATCCACACAGCGCTGGCGGTTAGCGAAACGTTGAGCCTACTCCTGGGACAATGTCAAATTGTCCACCACATGAGTCCAAATCTGCTGCAACCTGTCCACCACCGTATCCACACCAGGACAGTCCGAAGGCTCAACCTGCCCTGAAGAGAAACAAGGATGGAAACCAGAATTACAGAAAAAAGGAGAAACTAAAGTAGCTGAGCTGGCCCGATTATTAAGGGCGAACTCAGCCAAAGGCAAGAAGGACACCCAATCATCCTGATCAGCAGAAACAAAGCATCTCAGATATGTTTCCAAAGTCTGATTATAAGCAATAAATTACTTGGCATTCAGGAGAACTTGTTGCAAGATAAGAAGTAAATATTTCATTTATTTAGTGCATCCAGTTCCAAATTAAACGTTTTCGGTCTTATCACAAGACCTTCATCAGAAATAGTTTTTGAATACTGTAATACATACGTAAAAAAACAAAAGAGAATACTTTTAGAAAATTCATATGATGCACAGAACAAATACAGGTATAATACATTTTGCTCGGAAAAATCAATAAAATACATCACTAGTTATATGGCAGACAACAGCTGTGGCGGTCGAAAGGATCCGGCCTGGTGTTCCGTGAGTCGTGAGCCACGTTCAGGAGATGCTATAGACTGTGAACCAATTTAGGAAAATAGTGAAGGTATTAAGTCCTATCGAGGGACTAGACAAGAAGGATGCCCATTGACCACCCCAAAGGATACAGAGTGTGAGGTGACCTCCCAAGACGCGGGGTCACAGGGCTAAGGTGCAAGGTAAAGTGCCTAAAAACATAAAAACACGAACATATGAGTATACACACTAATGCCATTGTGCAAGAATCATGTGGTATGACTGAGTTTCAATGACCTTGTTAGGCCTTCTAGACTAATGGACCAACCCTTATGTGTGACCACCTGGAGCCTGAGAGTGCTAGTCAAAGGTATGTCTATGCAAACATATAGTGCAAAGTGTATATGACGAATAGTATGCCTCCAGAGGCCCCAAGGTAATACCTGGAAGACGTGGTAAATATATAAGGGCAATCAGAGGAGCCAGCGCCAGCTGGGTATCGGGACAAAAGAGCGCCTGAGAAAAAACAATAGGGAGGAGAGGTATGAGATATAGCATAATACTGGCTATCTGGAGCACCCCTACTATAGCCGCCATTACCTGAGAGACTGGAATTGTAGGGGAAAAAAGCGCTGTGCAGGGCGAGATGCTCGCAGGGGCGGTAGCGCTGTGGAGGGGAGAAGACAGGACATGAGTAATAAGGCCAAGGAGGGGGCAGGGAGGGAGACGAGCGCTGCTGGAAGCGAGCACAACTAATACCTGGGATCTCAGAGGACATCGGCGCCGTGCTGCAGGGGTCGCAGGGTTCCCGGGACTGGTGACAGACAGCGGCACTTCCGGGTTTAAGTGCGCGCTGCCTGGAGGTCACCTGACCCGTCGCGTCATAGAGGACACGTGACCGGGTAGGTTGCGCGTGCGCAGAGAGGAAACCGGCCTACAGGACGTGTGAGGTGTTCAGGACCTGCGGCGCCTGCGCGCAAGAGAAAAAAGCCACCGGGCTCTGTGTGTGATGATCGTAGCTGTATGTAGGCAGGGCTGCAGCGTAGGGTGGGTAAGAGAATGATAGGACCACCCACCAGGGGGATGAGGCTGCAGAGCAAGGTTAAGGTTAAAGAGTGGAAGCGCTCAGTATGAAAGCAAAGCTGACCCTCAAGTAGAGAACAGGACCCTGAATGGTGGTCACACAGGGGTGATATAGAGACATGGATAACACTCTATATAAAAAAAAATGGCATAGTGCAAGAATACTGTACCATATGGGGAAAGACCAGTGCTCGGTGCGTAGGGTGCAAATTAACGGTTCTGTGGGGAAAAGGCAAGACACAGTTAAAAAACATGGCACAACCAGTAAAATAAGGTCAATGCATCTAACAAAAGTACTAAACAATGCGCACAGTATATTACAAAAAAGCTGAGACATCGTAATCCCTATTTAATCCCTTTGGTTCTAGAGTCTGTAGTGTATAAATCCAATATGCTTCCCTCCTTTGGAGCATTTTGGTACGGTTTTGGCCCCTCCTAGGGATGTCCACTTGTTCTAGAACCTGGAACCGGAGTTGGGAAATGCTATGATTCTTGTCGGAAAAATGGTGTGGGAGGGGGAGGTGCGTTTTGTTACATCGGATGGTAGATTTGTGTTGGGCCACCCTATCCCTCACTGTTTGTGTGGTCTCGCCCACATAGGCCAGGCCACAAGGGCATTTGATGAGATAAACCACAAATGTGGACTCACAGGTGTAAAAACCTTTTATGGGGATGGCCTTGCCAGTTTGTGGGTGAAACACCGAGGGCCCCTTTTGTACACTGCTACATTGGAGACAGCTAAGGCAGGGGAATGTACCACGTCTCTGGGTTTGTAGGAAAGTTTGCTTGGGGACCATCGTGCCTGGGCCAACATCCGCCTTAACTAACCTATCCTTAAGGTTCCTAGCTCGCTTAAAACATGATAGGAAAGGCACTTGGAACTCTGCAATTGTTGGGTAACTTTTGGTTAAAATGTTCCAGTGTCTCCTGATGGTGGACTGCACTAGGCCAGAGAATGGGTGGAAAGTGGAAACAAAGGGGATTCTCTTATGATTATCCTTGGGTTTGCTGTGTGATAAATTCCGTCTGGCGTCCGACAGTACCCCATGGGGATAGCCCCTATCAGTAAATTTATGTTCCATCTCTATGAGCCTAGTTTTCTTGATATTTTCATCAGAGACAATTCTGTCCACCCTATGAAACTGTGATTTGGGAATGGAGTTCTTAATGGAGGGAGGGTGGCAGCTGGTAAAGTGCAAAAGACCATTGCGATCAGTAGGTTTTGTAAATAAATCAATTGCCAAGTGACCCTCCCTCTCTTTGTATATCAGGGTGTCTAGAAAGCTAATCCTGTGCGTGTCATGTTGTATAGAGAACTTGAGTTCAGGCCAGATACTGTTGATGTGTTGGTCAAAAGGCAGGAGTGATTCAATTGGACCGTCCCAAACGCAGAATATATCATCGATATATCTCCGCCAAACCCTACAGTGAGCCATAAATAAGGGATGATTGTATACAAAATCACTTTCAAAGGCCGCCATGTATGCTATAGCGTAAGGGGGCGCTACATTCGCGCCCATTGCTGTGCCTTGTTGTTGGGCATAAAAGGTGTCCTGAAACATGAAGTAGTTCTCCCTTAGTACCAAGCCCAAAAGGTCGGCACAGAGATGACGGATTTTGATATCTACCTTGTTCTCACTCAGGAGTCTATCTGTAGCTGCTAAGCCCTTCTCATGTACTATCGAAGTATATAAGCTGGTGACATCCCAGGTGATCAACAGGGAAGAGGGGGCTATAGGGCCCAAAAATTTGATGACTTGAATAAAGTCATTGGTATCCAGCAAGAAAGAGCGTGTGGTCTTGACTAGTGGTGTTAGAATTTTTTCCAGCACCATCGATAGAGGTGAAAGGACCGAATCGGTCAGGGACACGATAGGCCGGCCTGGTGGTTTAACTAATCTTATATGTATTTTGGGCAATACATAAAATATGGGAGTGATGGGGTCTCTTTTAATGAGGAAATCCCTCATCTTACTATCGATAGTGCCTTCTTGGAAATGGAATTCTATAATGGGCGCAATTTTTTGGACTAGCTGATTCAAAGGGTTATGTGGTATTACCTTGTATACCGTGGTGTCCCCCAGTTGTCTGAAGACTTCCTCGAGGTAATCAGATCTATCCATGACCATCGTTGCCCCACCCTTATCTGCTGGTTTAATAATTAAAGACTTATCCGACGATAGTTGCTCCAGTGAGAGTCTCTCTGGTTGTGAGAGATTAGTGTGGAACTGGAACTTCCCCCGGTCCATCTCCCGAGTCAATGTATGGATGTCTCTTTCAACAAGGGAAACGAAGGTTTCCACTGGTGGATTGGACCGTGGTGGCATGTAGGAGCTATGGGTCCGTAGCCCCAGATGATGGAGTTCAAGTAGAGTCTTGTCCTGCTTTGATGGATTCAAAGCGGGGGATTGCTCTGAGAAGTGGACACGAAGTCTGAGGTTGCGATAGAACCTCTGTAAATCCATGTTGAGTTCAAAGGAGTTGAACTTGTACATAGGGCAGAAGGATAAGCCCTTTTGAAGTACGGACAGTTGATGTGTGTCCAAGTTTTTTGAGGAAATGTTAACTACCAGTGGGAGGTCCTTACCTGTGAGCGAGTCGCCATCTGGTTTCTGGGTTCCCCGGCGGCATTGGCCCCCCCCCGCCTCGTTTTCCCTTTTGACGGCCGCGGCTGTTCCCTAAAAAAGAAGAGTGGGGGGTAGAAGAGTTTGAGGTTCCGGGCCTGCCGTCGATGGAACCAGAAGAGCTTAGAGAGCTGTGTTGCCTGGTGGAATGCCGAGTGTCCCGCCACTGGTAGACTCGGTTCTGTAAGTAGTCCTCGGTGTCTCTCAGAAACTTCGATCTTTTCCTCTTTTCTAATTCTGATCTGTGTGATCGCAATAATTCTTGATTCTTCGTCTTGAGTTCCTGGAACTCCTCTAGGGGCATCGTGCTGGTCAGTTAGCTCTCGATAGCGTTTATTTGGGCATTTACCGTATCCAGGTTCTTCTGGAGATAAGAGAGGGTTAAGGTCATCAGGTCTGCTGAACATTTGTTCAGAATGTGTTCAAACTTCGTGCAGTAATCTTTATCCTCCCTGAAGAAGGTCGGTTGTAAGGGGACCCGTAGGCCCCGCGGGATCCTCTGGACTCGGAGGTACTCAGCTATTGTAATAATGTGTAGTTCTAGGTTAACTGCTCTTCTGGACTCGCGTTCCAAGTCGCGATTCTTGAGCTCTTTAGTAGGAATTTGAAGGAAGTCGCTTGGTGCGGTTACTTTGGAAAGAATTTCCGCCGCTTCTGCTGCGTTGAAGGAGAAGGTCTCATTCAACATCGTCCGAGGTGCTCGTGTAAGGATAAAGCACGTTGCAATAGTAGACACGGCACTCAGGGCTTCTTGGAGGTGCACAAGTTAGGTATCCAACCCGTCAAATATAAGCAATAAATTACTTGGCACTCAGGAGAACTTGTTGCAAGATAAGAAGTAAATATTTCATTTATTTAGTGCATCCAGTTCCAAATTAAACGTTTTCGGTCTTATCACAAGACCTTCATCAGAAATAGTTTTTGAATACTGTAATACATACGTAAAAAAACAAAAGAGAATACTTTTAGAAAATTCATATGATGCACAGAACAAATACAGGTATAATACATTTTGCTCGGAAAAATCAATAAAATACATCACTAGTTATATGGCAGACAACAGCTGTGGCGGTCGAAAGGATCCGGCCTGGTGTTCCGTGAGTCGTGAGCCACGTTCAGGAGATGCTATAGACTGTGAACCAATTTAGGAAAATAGTGAAGGTATTAAGTCCTATCGAGGGACTAGACAAGAAGGATGCCCATTGACCACCCCAAAGGATACAGAGTGTGAGGTGACCTCCCAAGACGCGGGGTCACAGGGCTAAGGTGCAAGGTAAAGTGCCTAAAAACATAAAAACACGAACATATGAGTATACACACTAATGCCATTGTGCAAGAATCATGTGGTATGACTGAGTTTCAATGACCTTGTTAGGCCTTCTAGACTAATGGACCAACCCTTATGTGTGACCACCTGGAGCCTGAGAGTGCTAGTCAAAGGTATGTCTATGCAAACATATAGTGCAAAGTGTATATGACGAATAGTATGCCTCCAGAGGCCCCAAGGTAATACCTGGAAGACGTGGTAAATATATAAGGGCAATCAGAGGAGCCAGCGCCAGCTGGGTATCGGGACAAAAGAGCGCCTGAGAAAAAACAATAGGGAGGAGAGGTATGAGATATAGCATAATACTGGCTATCTGGAGCACCCCTACTATAGCCGCCATTACCTGAGAGACTGGAATTGTAGGGGAAAAAAGCGCTGTGCAGGGCGAGATGCTCGCAGGGGCGGTAGCGCTGTGGAGGGGAGAAGACAGGACATGAGTAATAAGGCCAAGGAGGGGGCAGGGAGGGAGACGAGCGCTGCTGGAAGCGAGCACAACTAATACCTGGGATCTCAGAGGACATCGGCGCCGTGCTGCAGGGGTCGCAGGGTTCCCGGGACTGGTGACAGACAGCGGCACTTCCGGGTTTAAGTGCGCGCTGCCTGGAGGTCACCTGACCCGTCGCGTCATAGAGGACACGTGACCGGGTAGGTTGCGCGTGCGCAGAGAGGAAACCGGCCTACAGGACGTGTGAGGTGTTCAGGACCTGCAGCGCCTGCGCGCAAGATAAAAAAGCCACCGGGCTCTGTGTGTGATGATCGTAGCTGTATGTAGGCAGGGCTGCAGCGTAGGGTGGGTAAGAGAATGATAGGACCACCCACCAGGGGGATGAGGCTGCAGAGCAAGGTTAAGGTTAAAGAGTGGAAGCGCTCAGTATGAAAGCAAAGCTGACCCTCAAGTAGAGAACAGGACCCTGAATGGTGGTCACACAGGGGTGATATAGAGACATGGATAACACTCTATATCAAAAAAATGGCATAGTGCAAGAATACTGTACCATATGGGGAAAGACCAGTGCTCGGTGCGTAGGGTGCAAATTAACGGTTCTGTGGGGAAAAGGCAAGACACAGTTAAAAAACATGGCACAACCAGTCAAATAAGGTCAATGCATCTAACAAATGTGCTAAACAATTTTTCCCCTACAATTCCAGTCTCTCAGGTAATGGCGGCTATAGTAGGGGTGCTCCAGATAGCCAGTATTATGCTATATCTCATACCTCTCCTCCCTATTGTTTTTTCTCAGGCGCTCTTTTGTCCCGATACCCAGCTGGCGCTGGCTCCTCTGATTGCCCTTATATATTTACCACGTCTTCCAGGTATTACCTTGGGGCCTCTGGAGGCATACTATTCGTCATATACACTTTGCACTATATGTTTGCATAGACATACCTTTGACTAGCACTCTCAGGCTCCAGGTGGTCACACATAAGGGTTGGTCCATTAGTCTAGAAGGCCTAACAAGGTCATTGAAACTCAGTCATACCACATGATTCTTGCACAATGGCATAAGTGTGTATACTCATATGTTCGTGTTTTTATGTTTTTAGGCACTTTACCTTGCACCTTAGCCCTGTGACCCCGCGTCTTGGGAGGTCACCTCACACTCTGTATCCTTTGGGGTGGTCAATGGGCATCCTTCTTGTCTAGTCCCTCGATAGGACTTAATACCTTCACTATTTTCCTAAATTGGTTCACAGTCTATAGCATCTCCTGAACGTGGCTCACGACTCACGGAACACCAGGCCGGATCCTTTCGACCGCCACAGCTGTTGTCTGCCATATAACTAGTGATGTATTTTATTGATTTTTCCGAGCAAAATGTATTATACCTGTATTTGTTCTGTGCATCATATGAATTTTCTAAAAGTATTCTCTTTTTTTTTTTTACGTATGTATTACAGTATTCAAAAACTATTTCTGATGAAGGTCTTGTGATAAGACCGAAAACGTTTAATTTGGAACTGGATGCACTAAATAAATGAAATATTTACTTCTTATCTTGCAACAAGTTCTCCTGAGTGCCAAGTAATTTATTGCTTATATTTGACGGGTTGGATACCTAACTTGTGCACCTCCAAGAAGCCCTGAGTGCCGTGTCTACTATTCCAAAGTCTGATTAGTTCGTTCAGTTTGGCCATTAGTCTGAGGATGGAAAGCCGAAGAAAAAGACAAATCAATGCCCATCTTAGCACAAAAGAACCGCCAAAACCTCGAAACAAACTGGGAACCTCTGTCCGAGACGATGTTCTCTGGAATGCCATGCAAACGAACCACATGCTGGAAAAACAATGGCACCAAATCAGAGGAGGAAGGCAATTTAAACAAGGGTACCAAATGGACCATCTTAGAGAAGCGATCACAAACCACCCAAATGACCGACATCCTTTGAGAAACAGGGAGATCAGAAATAAAATCCATGGAAATATGCGTCCAGGGCCTCTTCGGGACCGGCAAGGGCAAAAGCAACCCACTGGCACGAGAACAGCAGGGCTTAGCCCGAGCACAAGTCCCACAGGACTGCACAAAAGAACGCACATCCCGTGACAAAGAAGGCCACCAAAAGGATCTAGCCACCAAATCTCTGGTACCAAAGATTCCAGGATGACCAGCCAACACCGAACAATGAACCTCAGAGATAACTCTACTAGTCCATCTATCAGGGACAAACAGTCTCTCCGCTGGACAACGGTCAGGTCTATCAACCTGAAACTTCTGCAGCACGCGCCGCAAATCAGGGGAGATGGCAGACAAAACTACCCCCTCTTTAAGAATACCCGCCGGCTCTGGATCACCCGGAGAGTCAGGCACAAAACTCCTTGACAGGGCATCAGCCTTCACATTCTTAGATCCCGGAAGGTATGAAACCACAAAATCAAAATGGGAGAAAAAGATCGACCATTGAGCCTGTCTAGGATTCAACCGTTTGGCAGACTCGAGATAAGTCAAATTCTTGTGATCCGTCAAGACCACCACGCGATGTTTAGCTCCTTCAAGCCAATGTCGCCACTCCTCAAATGCCCACTTCATGGCCAACAACTCTCGATTGCCAACATCATAATTGCGCTCAGCAGGCGAGAATTTTCTAGAAAAGAAGGCACATGGTTTCATCACCGAGCCATCAGAACTTCTTTGCGACAAAACAGCGAAACATCTGGCTGGCACAACACAGGGGCAGAAGAAAAACGACGCTTCAACTCCTGAAAAGCCTCTACAGCCGCAGAGGACCAATTGACCACATCAGCACCTTTCTTGGTCAAATCAGTCAACGGTTTAGCAATACTAGAAAAATTAGCGATGAAGCGACGGTAAAAATTAGCAAATCCCAGGAACTTCTGCAGGCTCTTCACAGATGTCGGCTGAGTCCAATCATAAATGGCCTGAACTTTAACAGGGTCCATCTCGATAGTAGAAGGGGAAAAAATGAAACCCAAAAATGAAACCTTCTGAACTCCAAAGAGACACTTTGACCCCTTCACAAACAAGGAATTCGCACGAAGGACCAGGAATACCATTCTGACCTGCTTCACATGAGACTCCCAATCATCCGAAAAGACCAAAATGTCATCCAAATATACAATCATGAATCTATCCAGGTACTCTCGAAAGATGTCATGCATAAAGGACTGAAACACAGATGGAGCATTAGAAAGCCCGAATGGCATAACAAGGTACTCAAAATGGCCCTCGGGCGTATTAAATGCTGTTTTCCATTCATCGCCCTGTTTAATTCGCACAAGATTATACGCCCCTCGAAGATCTATCTTGGTGAACCAACTAGCCCCCTTAATCCGAGCAAACAAATCAGACAGGAGCGGCAAAGGATACTGAAATTTGACTGTGATTTTATTAAGAAGGCGGTAATCAATACAAGGTCTCAAAGAGCCATCCTTCTTGGCCACAAAAAAGAACCCTGCTCCCAATGGTGAAGACGACGGGCGAATATGACCCTTCTCCAAGGACTCCTTTATATAACTCCGCATAGTGGCGTGTTCTGGCACCGATAAATTGAACAGTCGACCCTTAGGAAACTTACTACCAGGAATCAAATCAATAGCACAATCACAATTCCTATGAGGAGGTGGGGCACCGGATTTGGGCTCATCAAATACATCCCGGTAATCCGACAAAAACTCAGGGACTTCAGAAGGAGTGGAAGACGAAATTGACAGCAATGGAACATCACCATGAACCCCTTGACAACCCCAGCTGGACACAGACATTGATTTCCAATCCAATACTGGGTTGTGGACCTGTAGCCATGGTAACCCCAAAACGACCACATCATGCAGATTATGCAACACCAAAAAGCGAATATCTTCCTGATGTGCAGGAGCCATGCACATGGTCAAATGAGTCCAGTACTGAGGCTTATTCTTGGCCAAAGGCGTAGCATCAATTCCTCTCAATGGAATAGGATACTGCAAGGGCTCCAAGAGAAAACCACAGCGCCTGGCAAACTCCAAGTCCATCAAGTTCAGGGCAGCGCCTGAATCCACAAATGCCATAACAGAATAGGACGACAGAGAGCAAATCAGAGTAACGGACAAAAGAAATTTAGACTGTACAGTACCAATGGTAGCAGACCTAGCGAACCGCTTAGTGCGCTTAGGACAATCGGAGATAGCATGAGTGGATTCACCACAGTAAAAACACAGCCCATTCCGACATCTGTGTTCTTGCCGTTCAGCTCTGGTCAAAGTCCTATCACACTGCATAGGCTCAGGCCTATGCTCAGAGAATACCGCCAGATGGTGCACAGCTTTGCGCTCACGCAAGCGCCGATCGATCTGAATGGCCAAGGACATAGACTCATTCAGACCAGCAGGCGTGGGAAATCCCACCATGACATCCTTAAGGGCTTCAGAAAGACCCTTTCTGAAAATTGCCGCCAGGGCACACTCATTCCACTGAGTAAGCACAGACCACTTTCTAAACTTCTGACAGTACACCTCCGCTTCATCCTGACCCTGACACAAAGCCAGCAAGATTTTCTCTGCCTGATCCACTGAACTTGGTTCATCATAAAGCAATCCAAGCGCCAGAAAAATTGCATCAACATCACGCAATGCAGGATCTCCTGGCGCAAGGGAAAATGCCCAGTCTTGAGGGTCACCACGCAACAACGAAATAATGATTTTTACTTGTTGAACGGGGTCACCAGAGGAGCGGGGTTTCAAAGCTAGGAACAGTTTACAATTATTTTTGAAATTCAGAAACTTAGATCTATTTCCAGAAAATAAATCAGGAATAGGAATTCTAGGCTCTAACATAGGATTCTGAACCACAAAATCTTGAATGTTTTGTACTCTTGCAGTGAGATGATCCACACAAGAGGACAGACCTTGAATGTCCATCTCCACACCTGTGTCCTGAACCACCCAACGGTCTAGGGGAAAAGAAAGACAAAACACAGTGCAAAGAAAAAAAAATGGTCTCAGAGCTTCTCTTATCCCTCTATTGAGATGCATTAATACTTTGGGCCAGCTGTACTGTTATGACCTGGTGGTTAGGAGCACCAGGAATGACCTGATGGTTAAACTCACAGGACAAGCTCTGGGAAGTGGGAACTTTGCTGACCGCAATCCCTAATCCTATCACACACACTAGAAATAGCCGTGGAGCGTACCTAACAGGCCTAGACGCCTCGGCACAGCCTAAGAATTAGCTAGCCCTAGAGATAGAAAATAAAGCCTACCTTGCCTCAGAGAAATTTCCCCAAAGGAAAAGGCAGCCCCCCACAAATATTAACTGTGAGTTAAGATGAAAGTCACAAACACAGAAATGAAACAGGTTTAGCAAAGGGAGGCCAGACTAACTAAATAGACAGAGGATAGGAAAGGTATCTTTGCGGTCAGCACAAAAACTACAAAAGACCACGCAGAGTGTGCAAAAAGACCCCCGCACCGACTCACGGTGCGGAGGCGCCACCCTGCATCCCAGAGTTTCCAGCTAGCAAGACAAAATCATGAAAGCAAGCTGGACTAGAAAACCATGAACAGAAAATAACAAATGGGGGCTTAGCTTCTTGCAGGAAGAGACAGGTCTCCAGAAAGATCCAAGAGCGAACTGAACCAGCACAGGAACATTGACAGCTGGCATGGAGTAACGATCAGAGTGGAGTTAAATAGAGCAGCCAACCAAAGGATAAACCACGTCACCTGTGTAAGGAACCTCAGAAGCAGCAACTTCACTCACAGCCACCAGAGGGAGTCCATGGACAGAACTCGCCGAAGTACCATTCACGACCACAGGAGGGAGTTCAACGACAGAATTCACAACACTCGGGCACAAGAACTTTGAAACTACCCAGAATACGACCAACAGTTTGTGCTGTGCACGGATGCCAGCAACGTGGGATTGGGAGCAGTACTGTCCCAGGTACAAAAAGGCAAAGAGAGGCTAATTGCGTACGCCAGCAGGAAGCTTCACCCTACAGAAAGGAACCCTGAAAATTATAGTTCCTTTAAGCTGGAGTTCCTCGCCATTGTCTGGGCAGTGACAGAAAAGTTCAAGCACTACCTGGCCTCAGCAAAATTCACAGTCTATCCTGATAACAATCCGCTAACTCACCTGGAGGCGGCAAAACTTGGTGCCTTGGAGCAGCGATGGATGGCCCGGTAGTCTAATTACGACTTCACTATCAAGTACCGTGCAGGACACAAAAATGCCAGCGCCGATGCATTATCCAGAATGCCCAATCTACCAGATGTAGGAGAGGATTCAGAGGAACTTGAGGAAGTAGAGTTGCCAGCTTTCCATTGCCCTGGAGCAACTCAGTACTCACATTATGTGAGAAACAGGCACAGAAACAAACAAGAAGCCACGCTGAACCCGTAGCCCCACCATGGATGGGCAGAGATATAGGACAGTGACCCCGCAGTCCGTCTGGTGAAAGAAATGCTGACACAGGCAGATTCGCACCCTGGTCCAAATGATCTGCAGGAAACGCAGCAACTGTGGAAGGAGAAAGGCAAACTATTCATCTACGATGGTAAGCTTTGCTGAAGAAACATTGATCCACGCACTCATGAGTTAGTCTGGCAAATAGTGGTCCCAAGATGAGATGCGCCAATGGTTCTGGAAGCATACCACAATGGAGCAGGACACTTCGGATGGAAGAAGTTGGAGATCCTGTTACGTGGAAGATTTTACTGGATTGGCATGAGAAAAGTGGTGCCGAGAGTGTGGCCCATGTAACCTGCACCGAAAGGACCGTGACAGCCAGAGGGCTCCCCTACAGCCCATAGTCACCAAACAGCCACTTGAACTGGTGGCCTTAGACCATGCGAGGCTAACTCCAAGCCGGTCAGGTTATGTCTACGCTTTGACTATTGTGGATCACTACTCCAGATTCCTGGTAGTTGTACCTGTCAAGGATCAGACAGCAAAGACAGCAGCCAGAGCCTTCCAACAGCACTTCTGTAGACCACATGGATATCCTGAAAGAATACTCACTGATCAAGGACCAGCCTTTGAAGCGGAAGTATTTCAAGAATTCTGCAACCTATACGGATGCAAAAAGATCAGAACAACACCGCATTACCCGCCAACCAAAGGAATGTGTGAAAAGATTAACCATGTGGTAATTGATCTGTTAAAGACCTTGCCATTACTTGAAAGGAACTT
Source organism: Ranitomeya imitator (assembly GCF_032444005.1). Taxonomy (NCBI): domain Eukaryota; kingdom Metazoa; phylum Chordata; class Amphibia; order Anura; family Dendrobatidae; genus Ranitomeya; species Ranitomeya imitator. The sequence goes on from NC_091285.1 coordinate 409,378,362, forward strand.
ATGGCCAGAGATGTTACCAGACTTGGTGGACTTGTACAACCACATTCCAGTGAATTCCACCAACTGTACTCCAGCATCCCTGATGAGAGGATGATCTAGTTAACTACCAGTTGATCAAGACATGGGAGTCCTAACCCCAGAAAATACCTCACCACATACAGATTTGGATACTGAGAGACAAGAAAAATACCGTCAAGTACAAGTATGCGTAGAGAGAAGTCGATCACAAGCGAGACAAAAGCAGGAGAGAGACTATAACCAACGTGCCCCTGCAATTCCCTTGTCACCAGCTGAACTAGTGCTCAAATGTAAAAGGAGATTGCACAAACTTGACAACCAGTGGGAAGCAGAACTGTATACTATCCTACCTTCAAACTTTGACAACACAAAAGTCTGCCTTATCAATAAAGATGGAGGAGAAACTTTGACTGCAGTATCCAGAGACCATCTCAAAGTATGCCCTGATAAATTGAGGAACAGCGAAACAGACCCAGGAACATCTCCACCCATGGAATAAGAAGATCAGAAAATTCACATTGTTCTTGGAGATTTTCCCCAGTCTTGGACTCAAATACATCAGGCTATAGTGATACCTGTCTTAACTTTTCTCCATCCGGAAATACAAGAAGAAGTGACTCAGAACCATCCTGAACCAGAAGAGACTCTACACCAGCAGCCAATGTCACCCCAGCAGTGGAACCAGAAAATCCACCCTTTGCTATTGGTGAAACTGTCAGACCTATGGTGAATGGGAGAACTTGCAGAAATTACTTAGTATACCTACACAATGCAGGTCTACACATAATACATGCACTATTGGGTACACTACAACAGACATGAATTGAAACAAGTGTATAATTCCAGACCACAGATTCTTTAAAATAAGAAAAGTATATATATATACATCATAATATACAGTGGGGCAAAAAAGTATTTAGTCAGTCAGCAATAGTGCAAGTTCCACCACTTAAAAAGATGAGAGGCATCTGTAATTTACATCATAGGTAGACCTCAACTATGGGAGACAAACTGAGAAAAAAAAAATCCAGAAAATCACATTGTCTGTTTTTTTAACATTTTATTTGCATATTATGGTGGAAAATAAGTATTTGGTCAGAAACAAACAATCAAGATTTCTGGCTCTCACAGACCTGTAACTTCTTCTTTAAGAGTCTCCTCTTTCCTCCACTCATTACCTGTAGTAATGGCACCTGTTTAAACTTGTTATCAGTATAAAAAGACACCTGTGCACACCCTCAAACAGTCTGACTACAAACTCCACTATGGTGAAGACCAAAGAGCTGTCAAAGGACACCAGAAACAAAATTCTAGCCCTGCACCAGGCTGGGAAGACTGAATCTGCAATAGCCAACCAGCTTGGAGTGAAGAAATCAACAGTGGGAGCAATAATTAGAAAATGGAAGACATACAAGACCACTGATAATCTCCCTCGATCTGGGGCTCCACGCAAAATCCCACCCCATGGGGTCAGAATGATCACAAGAACGGTGAGCAAAAATCCCAGAACCACGCGGGGGGACCTAGTGAATGAACTGCAGAGAGCTGGGACCAATGTAACAAGGCCTACCATAAGTAACACACTACGCCACCATGGACTCAGATCCTGCAGTGCCAGACGTGTCCCACTGCTTAAGCCAGTACATGTCCGGGCCCATCTGAAGTTTGCTAGAGAGAATTTGGATGATCCAGAGGAGTTTTGGGAGAATGTCCTATGGTCTGATGAATCCAAACTGGAACTGTTTGGTAGAAACACAACTTGTCGTGTTTGGAGGAAAAAGAATACTGAGTTGCATTCATCAAACACCATACCTACTGTAAAGCATGGTGGTGGAAACATCATGCTTTGGGGCTGTTTCTCTGCAAAGGGGCCAGGACGACTGATCCGGGTACATGAAAGAATGAATGGGGCCATGTATCGTGAGATTTTGAGTGCAAACCTCCTTCCATCAGCAAGGGCATTGAAGATGAAACGTGGCTGGGTCTTTCAACATGACAATGATCCAAAGCACACCGCCAGGGCAACGAAGGAGTGGCTTCGTAAGAAGCATTTCAAGGTCCTGGAGTGGCCTAGCCAGTCTCCAGATCTCAACCCTATAGAAAACCTTTGGAGGGAGTTGATAGTCCGTGTTGCCAAGCGAAAAGCCAAAAACATCACTGCTCTAGAGGAGATCTGCATGGAGGAATGGGCCAACATACCAACAACAGTGTGTGGCAACCTTGTGAAGACTTACAGAAAACGTTTGACCTCTGTCATTGCCAACAAAGGATATATTACAAAGTATTGAGATGAAATTTTGTTTCTGACCAAATACTTATTTTCCACCATAATATGCAAATAAATTGTTAAAAAAACAGACAATGTGATTTTCTGGATTTTTTTTCTCAGTTTGTCTCCCATATTTGAGGTCTACCTATGATGTAAATTACAGACGCCTCTCATCTTTTTAAGTGGTGGAACTGGCACTATTGCTGACTGACTAAATACTTTTTTGCCCCACTGTATAATGTGTAACTAATTGGGGAATGGCCTATACACAGAAAAGTGAGTGGCAAACCACTCGTTTATGGATAGTAACAACAATCCGAACAAAACCAAGGACCCAGGATAAACAATAATTCAGAAAATACTTAAGTATGAGGACAACAGGGAAGTATAAAAAATAATGCCTTTATTAATATATATATATATGGCAATGGCACCAACACTGTACCTGTACTTGGAAGCAAACAATATATATACAAAATACTAAAATTAATATAAAAAAATCTATATGTTTACTGGAGGACGGACTAGTAAAATTAGGACAGAAATAGGCTAGGGCACACAGAGAACCAAGGGAAGGAATTCAAAAATAGCACAAATATATAACCTGAATACCGACCAGAAGTATTAGTTCCCTATACAAAAAAAGTGCATAGTGCATATAAAATAATAATCATATCCCCTACATAGAGGGACCACATACAAGAAAAAATGCATGCAAAAATATGCAAATTTAATTAACATTAAAGTGCAAAATATCTACTAATGTACAAAAAAAGTGTAGGTGAGAAATATTCAAGAGAAAATACACTCTTAAAAATATAGTATGTAAAACATAAAAAGAATACGGTGTAACAAAAATGAAAGTGATGTGAGGTAATGACAAACCAAAATAGGGAGATACTAAAAACTAGCACTAATGGAAGGCATGAAGTTTGTGCAGTTTAGAGAAAAAAAGGCTAATAGGGTCTGCACATATAAGTGTAAAATACTGCTAGACACCTTATATGAGGGAACACTAGACCCCTTTGTACGGTATCAAGAGACTGTGTGCTTCAGAAAAAGAGACTAATAGAGTCTGCCCATATAAGGATGAAATACCGCTAGATCCCTAGATAAGGGAACACTAGACTCCTTGGTATGGTATCAAGAAACTGTGTGCCAGAGAAAAGTGAGGCTGGAAATCGCCAATTAAAAAAGACAATAAGTACCTGAACCAGTCCGTCCACGCCAAGATACAGGACACCCCGACACGTGTTTCGGACGTAAGTCCTTCGTCAGGGGGTAATGTATCCGTGGAACCGGAGCGGTTTAAATAAGACGCCGATTAGAGGAGGCGGGAGCGCTAGCGGCGCATGCGTCATCGGGAGGAACTGGAAGTAGACATAACCCGCGCCATACGCCAGAGGACAGAATATTGTCATGGCAACACTGACGCGAGATGTACAACTCCCGGGACACAGACCACGCAGGCGCACCGCCCCAGCGAACCTCAAATAGACGACCAGATCAGAGAGTGTATGAAAAGGGAAGGAATGAATAGGAAAATGAGATACGGAAATAAAAATAAGGAAAATAAGAAATGCGTAAATGCAGGGGATAACTAATGACAAGTAATGAAGAAAAATATAAAAAAATATATTATACTGGGGAGGTAGTAGTAGAAATAAGGAAAGAACTAAGTTCGAAAATATGTGTAGGCATGTGTATATATACTAAATCAGTGTAACACACAGAAAAGATGGGAAAAAATAATAAAATAAAAAATAAAAATAAAATATAAATACAGAAAAAAGAAAGAAAAAATCATGAAAAAATAAAAAATAAAAAATAATAATAAAAAATAAAAAATAATAAATAATAGATAATATTGTGGTAAATAAAATACATTAATAATTAAGTGAGCAAAAATATATATAAACATATACATATAAAATTAAAGTATATACGTACACACATGATACAGGTATGTTACAAAGAACAAATGGCACATCAAGTGTGAAAGAATGAACAAAAATTATATATATGTATATACATACATACGTATAGTCCAAGGCGTACTGAATTATCCGCACACCAAAAATACATATACATGCAGAAAAGACAAGAGGGATAAAAAGAAAAATAAGAAGGGAGGGAAGGATAGGTAACATAAAAAATATAATAATATATAATAACAAAAAATATATATTCAAAAAATAGTAGACAAAAAACTGATTAGAGTCTTTTCTTATTTTCTTATTTCAGATATGGTCTGAATGGAGTCCGGCGAAGAAGTCCAGCCGAGAAGGCCCCACCAACCCACGACGTCCAAAATGGGAAACATCCAGGACGAAGCGAACGGTAAGTGACTAATAATATGGAAGAAATAAAGAATATTAATAACACTCTCAAAAATAGTAAAAAATACATATATATTACGATTAAAAATATCAGAATATATGATAAAACGATCACTCGATATTATTCTGACAACCTAAAATATGGCAGAAAGAAAACATAAAAATATATATAAAAAAATATATAAAAAGCATATACAATATCAATAACAAGTGGTTCCAAGGAAAAAGTTATCTGGTTCACAGAAAAGAGGCAAAGTTGAGATTTTCATTTAACCCCACGGGTGAAACTGTCTTGAGAGTCCAGATCCACTTAGATTCTAATCTGGCTAATGGCGTACTAATCATACCAGCTCTTGGAGTGGTTCTAACCATATCAATGCCAATTACACATAACAAAGAAGCGTCTGAATTGTGACATATTTTAAAATGTTTGGGAAGGGTTTTAAGTAATGATATGTCTTGAACATCCTTGGCAGCCTGAATTCCCAAAACGTGTTCACGTATTCTAACCTTAAGTTGACGAGTGGTCAAACCTACGTATATCAGAGAGCACGGGCAAGTGGCATAATATACCACTGCCTTGGTGGAACATGTAATAAATTGGGAGATCTTAAATGTTTTTAGACCATCAGAGCTGACAAAAGTCTGAGCTCTACCTACATTGGGGCAGGCCACGCATTTACCGCAAGGCCGGCAACCACCCACTGGTTTGGAAGTAGAAAGAAAAGAGGGCTTCACCTCACTCGTATAGAAACTTTTAACAAGTTGGTCCCCTAAGTTTCTAGACCTCCTAAAAGTCATACTTGGCGAGGTCCCGATATACTGAGAAATGACTGGATCTGCTAATAAAATGGGCCATGATTTCTCAAGAAAATGGCGTACCATATCACTTTGCCCATTGAATTGTGTGATATACCTCACCTGTTTACTAGTTGATCCCGGTTTAGAGGAATATAATGCTTGATGTCTTGTAGTGTTCTTCGCACGATTATATGCCTTTTTAATGGACCGACGGCTATATCCTCTCTCAACAAATCTTAATTTCAGGTCCATAGCCTGTTTTTCGAAGTCCTCATCAGTAGAACAGATTCTGCGAAGGCGCAGAAACTGGCCTATGGGAATAGCTCGTATCATGGCTGGTGGATGTGATGATGAGGCGTGCAAGAACGAATTAACAGCCGTGGTTTTCCGATATAGGTCCGTCTGCAAGCAGTTGTCCTTCCCCTTAAAAACCAAGACATCTAAGAATGCTATACGATCACTACTGAACTGATAAGTTAAATGAATGTTGTAAGAATTCATATTTAAAGACAACATAAACTCATCAAGTGATTCGGATGAACCCTGCCAGATCAAGAATACGTCGTCGATGTACCGCGCCCAAAAGAGGACGCGATCCATCGACGACGAGTGATCTGACAGGAAGAGGTCCCTCTCCCACAGCCCCAGGAACAGATTAGCATAGGCCGGCGCAAAAGCCGCGCCCATGGCTGTCCCCTGGAGCTGCAGGTAGAAGGACCCCTTAAAAAGAAAAAAATTGTGTGTCAAGGAGAAGGACAACAGCTGCTCCACAAAAGAACATTTATGTGATGATGAGACGGATGACCTCAAAAAATATTGTGTAGCTCGTATGCCGTCCGTATGGCGTATATTAGTATATAGTGACTCTACGTCACATGTCACCAGTAGAGTGTTTGTACCGACATATAGGCCATCAATTTTTTTCAAAAAATCATTTGTATCCTTCGTAAAGGACGGCAGAGTTTCCACCACCGGTTGAAGTTCAGAGTCCACGAACCTATTGACATGTTCCAAGTAGCTACCACATCCAGATATAATCGGACGACCTGGAGGGGTCGTTTGATTTTTGTGGATTTTTGGTAGCAGATAAAGGGTGGGAATGGATGGCTCATGAACCCTCAAAGCGTCAAATACCTCTTGGCTAATAGTTCCTTCCTCTTTCGCTATTTGTAGAATAGAATTTAATTCCCCCTGGAATTTAATTAGAGGATTAAATGTTAGTTTTTTATAGCAGATATCATTCTTTAATTGACGGAAGGCTTCAGATTCATATGACGATTTAGGCCAGACCACCACATTCCCACCCTTATCCGCTGGTTTAAAGACCACATCTTGCAGACCCTGGAGTTTTTTGAAGGCCACCTCCTCCTCCTTGGTCAGATTATTAAGCTGAGGGTAGCGAGGTATTTTCTCGAAGTCCTTGCTCACTGTGTTGACAAAAATTTCCACCGTAGAGCAAGAAGAAAGAGGAGGAAATTTCTTAGATCTCGGTTTAATTGATGGGGGAACCTTACCTCCAAATGGAGTATCATGCTCACGACTCAACTCCTCTAGGATTGATAATAATAATAATAATAATAATAATCTTTATTTTTATATAGCGCCAACATATTCCGCAGCGCTTTACAGTTTGCACACATTATCATCACTGTCCCCGTTGGGCTCACAATCTAGAATTCCTATCAGTATGTCTTTAGAATAACTTTTGATAACGCTTCTTGTTCCGTTTCTGTAGGAAATAATTTAGAAATTGTCTCATCGTGGAAATGACGCTTAAAAATCAGCTTCCTAGCGAACAAGTGCAAATCTTTGATGGCCATAAAGCCATCAAATTTTGCAGTCGGGCAGAACATAAGGCCCTTACATAATAGCGCATTTTCAACAGGTGTGAGTGAATGGGTACTTAGATTAATTACCTTGGGGCCACTTCTGTAGTTCTCCGGTGAATATTTGAAGGGCCGCTTCGAAGGAAGAAAACGTAAATCTCTTTTCCGCTTAGGGATTGAATCAATTATTGTAAAAATCGAAGCAACTGAAGAAGTCCCAGAAACATCACTCGCAGGTGGATTAGAAGACATAGATAATGTACGATTCCTAGTGGGATCCTGAGTGTTAGTCTCCACTTGCAGTTTCCGCCATCTGTATATTCTCCCCTGACTAAAGTCTTTATGGTCTCTCACAAGTTTTTTGGACTGGTCAGATTGGATGTCTTTAACCCATTCATTAATCAGCTTATCAAGTTGTGTATCCAACGTCTTTAACTGCTCCGAAGAGAGACATGATTTGGCATTATTGTACGCTACATCAAGTAATTTATCAATTTCCAATGTAGAATTCGCATGGAATCTAATCAAAAGTTCCATAAGTCTTTTGGAGGTATCATTGCAGATACTCTCCCAATCTTTAATGAATTCATCATTGACAAGAAAAGCTGGGGTGACCTGGACTCTCAACCCCCTGGGAATTAATTGTTTTTGGATATAATTTTCCAGAAACGCTTGGCTCCACCAAGCCCGGGTATGTTTATATGTCAAATTTTTAACGGATTTAAAAATATCATCGAATTGTGAACCATTAGTTATCGTTGCGTTAGTACCATTATTACCAAAGACTTCATTAATTTGTCCTTTCCAGGAAGCCTCCCTGGATTTGAAATCCATATCCTGGTTATGTTTGGAGAGAGAAAAGAGAACCTGTGCAAAACACAGTAGTAAAATTGAAACAAGTGTATAATTCCAGACCACAGATTCTTTAAAATAAGAAAAGTATATATATATATACATCATAATATATAATGTGTAACTAATTGGGGAATGGCCTATACACAGAAAAGTGAGTGGCAAACCACTCGTTTATGGATAGTAACAACAATCCGAACAAAACCAAGGACCCAGGATAAACAATAATTCAGAAAATACTAAAGTATGAGGACAACAGGGAAGTATAAAAAATAATGCCTTTATTAATATATATATATATATGGCAATGGCACCAACACTGTGCCTGTACTTGGAAGCAAACAATATATATACAAAATACTAAAATTAATATAAAAAAATCTATATGTTTACTGGAGGACGGACTAGTAAAATTAGGACAGAAATAGGCTAGGGCACACAGAGAACCAAGGGAAGGAATTCAAAAATAGCACAAATATATAAGCTGAATACCGACCAGAAGTATGAAAGAAAGAGGAAGGAACTATTAGCCAAGAGGTATTTGACGCTTTGAGGGTTCATGAGCCATCCATTCCCACCCTTTATCTGCTACCAAAAATCCACAAAAATCAAACGACCCCTCCAGGTCGTCCGATTATATCTGGATGTGGTAGCTACTTGGAACATGTCAATAGGTTCGTGGACTCTGAACTTCAACCGGTGGTGGAAACTCTGCCATCCTTTACGAAGGATACAAACGATTTTTTGAAAAAAATTGATGGCCTATATGTCGGTACAAACACTCTACTGGTGACGTGACGTAGAGTCACTATATACTAATATACGCCATACGGACGGCATACGAGCTACACAATATTTTTTGAGGTCATCCGTCTCATCATCACATAAATGTTCTTTTGTGGAGCAGCTGTTGTCCTTCTCCTTGACACACAATTTTTTTCTTTTTAAGGGGTCCTTCTACCTGCAGCTCCAGGGGACAGCCATGGGCGCGGCTTTTGCGCCGGCCTATGCTAATCTGTTCCTGGGGCTGTGGGAGAGGGACCTCTTCTTGTCAGATCACTCGTCGTCGATGGATCGCGTCCTCTTTTGGGCGCGGTACATCGACGACGTATTCTTGATCTGGCAGGGTTCATCCGAATCACTTGATGAGTTTATGTTGTCTTTAAATATGAATTCTTACAACATTCATTTAACTTATCAGTTCAGTAGTGATCGTATAGCATTCTTAGATGTCTTGGTTTTTAAGGGGAAGGACAACTGCTTGCAGACGGACCTATATCGGAAAACCACGGCTGTTAATTCGTTCTTGCACGCCTCATCATCACATCCACCAGCCATGATACGAGCTATTCCCATAGGCCAGTTTCTGCGCCTTCGCAGAATCTGTTCTACTGATGAGGACTTCGAAAAACAGGCTATGGACCTGAAATTAAGATTTGTTGAGAGAGGATATAGCCGTCGGTCCATTAAAAAGGCATATAATCGTGCGAAGAACACTACAAGACATCAAGCATTATATTCCTCTAAACCGGGATCAACTAGTAAACAGGTGAGGTATATCACACAATTCAATGGGCAAAGTGATATGGTACGCCATTTTCTTGAGAAATCATGGCCCATTTTATTAGCAGATCCAGTCATTTCTCAGTATATCGGGACCTCGCCAAGTATGACTTTTAGGAGGTCTAGAAACTTAGGGGACCAACTTGTTAAAAGTTTCTATACGAGTGAGGTGACGCCCTCTTTTCTTTCTACTTCCAAACCAGTGGGTGGTTGCCGGCCTTGCGGTAAATGCGTGGCCTGCCCCAATGTAGGTAGAGCTCAGACTTTTGTCAGCTCTGATGGTCTAAAAACATTTAAGATCTCCCAATTTATTACATGTTCCACCAAGGCAGTGGTATATTATGCCACTTGCCCGTGCTCTCTGATATACGTAGGTTTGACCACTCGTCAACTTAAGGTTAGAATACGTGAACACGTTTTGGGAATTCAGGCTGCCAAGGATGTTCAAGACATATCATTACTTAAAACCCTTCCCAAACATTTTAAAATATGTCACAATTCAGACGCTTCTTTGTTACGTGTAATTGGCATTGATATGGTTAGAACCACTCCAAGAGCTGGTATGATTAGTACGCCATTAGCCAGATTAGAATCTAAGTGGATCTGGACTCTCAAGACAGTTTCACCCGTGGGGTTAAATGAAAATCTCAACTTTGCCTCTTTTCTGTGAACCAGATAACTTTTTCCTTGGAACCACTTGTTATTGATATTGTATATGCTTTTTATATATTTTTTTATATATATTTTTATGTTTTCTTTCTGCCATATTTTAGGTTGTCAGAATAATATCGAGTGATCGTTTTATCATATATTCTGATATTTTTAATCGATATATATATGTATTTTTTACTATTTTTGAGAGTGTTATTAATATTCTTTATTTCTTCCATATTATTAGTCACTTACCGTTCGCTTCGTCCTGGATGTTTCCCATTTTGGACGTCGTGGGTTGGTGGGGCCTTCTCGGCTGGACTTCTTCGCCGGACTCCATTCAGACCATATCTGAAATAAGAAAATAAGAAAAGACTCTAATCAGTTTTTTGTCTACTATTTTTTGAATATATATTTTTTGTTATTATATATTATTATATTTTTTATGTTACCTATCCTTCCCTCCCTTCTTATTTTTCTTTTTATCCCTCTTGTCTTTTCTGCATGTATATGTATTTTTGGTGTGCGGATAATTCAGTACGCCTTGGACTATACGTATGTATGTATATACATATATATAATTTTTGTTCATTCTTTCACACTTGATGTGCCATTTGTTCTTTGTAACATACCTGTATCATGTGTGTACGTATATACTTTAATTATATATGTATATGTTTATATATATTTTTGCTCACTTAATTATTAATGTATTTTATTTACCACATTATTATCTATTATTTATTATTTTTTATTATTATTTTTTATTTTTTATTTTTTCATGATTTTTTCTTTCTTTTTTTCTGTATTTATATTTTATTTTTTATTTTTTATTTTATTATTTTTTCCCTTCTTTTCTGTGTGTTACACTGATTTAGTATATATACACATGCCTACACATATTTTCGAACTTAGTTCTTTCCTTATTTCTACTACTACCTCCCCAGTATAATATATTTTTTTATATTTTTCTTCATTACTTGTCATTAGTTATCCCCTGCATTTACGCATTTCTTATTTTCCTTATTTTTATTTCCGTATCTCATTTTCTTATTCATTCCTTCCCTTTTCATACACTCTCTGATCTGGTCGTCTATTTGAGGTTCGCTGGGGCGGTGCGCCTGCGTGGTCCGTGTCCCGGGAGTTGTACATCTCGCGTCAGTGTTGCCATGACAATATTCTGTCCTCTGGCGTATGGCGCGGGTTATGTCTACTTCCGGTTCCTCCCGATGACGCATGCGCCGCTAGCGCTCCCGCCTCCTCTAATCGGCGTCTTATTTAAACCGCTCCGGTTCCACGGATACATTACCCCCTGACGAAGGACTTACGTCCGAAACACGTGTCGGGGTGTCCTGTATCTTGGCGTGGACGGACTGGTTCAGGTACTTATTGTCTTTTTTAATTGGCGATTTCCAGCCTCACTTTTCTCTGGCACACAGTTTCTTGATACCATACCAAGGAGTCTAGTGTTCCCTTATCTAGGGATCTAGCGGTATTTCATCCTTATATGGGCAGACTCTATTAGTCTCTTTTTCTGAAGCACACAGTCTCTTGATACCGTACAAAGGGGTCTAGTGTTCCCTCATATAAGGTGTCTAGCAGTATTTTACACTTATATGTGCAGACCCTATTAGCCTTTTTTTCTCTAAACTGCACAAACTTCATGCCTTCCATTAGTGCTAGTTTTTAGTATCTCCCTATTTTGGTTTGTCATTACCTCACATCACTTTCATTTTTGTTACACCGTATTCTTTTTATGTTTTACATATTATATATTTTTAAGAGTGTATTTTCTCTTGAATATTTCTCACCTACACTTTTTTTGTACATTAGTAGATATTTTGCACTTTAATGTTAATTAAATTTGCATATTTTTGCATGCATTTTTTCTTGTATGTGGTCCCTCTATGTAGGGGATATGATTATTATTTTATATGCACTATGCACTTTTTTTGTATAGGGAACTAATACTTCTGGTCGGTATTCAGCTTATATATTTGTGCTATTTTTGAATTCCTTCCCTTGGTTCTCTGTGTGCCCTAGCCTATTTCTGTCCTAATTTTACTAGTCCGTCCTCCAGTAAACATATAGATTTTTTTATATTAATTTTAGTATTTTGTATATATATTGTTTGCTTCCAAGTACAGGCACAGTGTTGGTGCCATTGCCATATATATATATATTAATAAAGGCATTATTTTTTATACTTCCCTGTTGTCCTCATACTTTAGTATTTTCTGAATTATTGTTTATCCTGGGTCCTTGGTTTTGTTCGGATTGTTGTTACTATACAACAGACATGGTAGACCAGGAAGTACGTGGGTCCACTCGTAGCACCAAGGGTCAAATCCCAGCCCGTTATAGGGACTGTCAATAATTGGTGTTACCTGTTTAAAATGTTTGCATGTATTCCGTTACAGGTTAAAAATGGACATTGAGGTAATGGACATTGATTACCCAGAACTTTTATTTGTAAATAGTTTGGTACCCTCAAGGTGCACCCTGGTTCTGCCCACTTGCTGGCGTGGGTAGAGCCTTCCTTTGTTTCTACAGACCAAAGACAGAACCCAATGTATTGTTTAACTTATGATCATGGACACACTGGTATAAGGCCTGCTAATCTTTTATAATTTGTTTGCAACGTTCAAGAACCGTGCCTTATGTAAGGGATGAAAAGTTTAACGAGTTTTGATGTGTTTCACATGTGTTTACAAAAATGTCTTTTTAACCTGTTGTTTATGTTTCCTTTTTCCCAGTCCAGGAGTACTGGATTTAACGGGGGGGAATGTGGCACCCCAAAAGTTCGGGTACCAGAGTAGTGCTGCCTTCCTCTCGGGGAGGGTAGTACTATGTCTGGAGACAAGTGATATTCCCTTTGGTAGGTTATCACACACACAACACCTTCCAAATCCAGACCAGGAGGGGGAGCTCAAAACCCTGTTTTAGGGCAACTTCCCTGGATAATGATCCTGGTTTGGAGGCGGAGTCAGTTCAGTTAGAGCAGATAGTCTGTGTGCGAGGACAGACAGGGACAGAGCACAGTGTAAATACAGGACTTCAGGAGGCAATGAGTAGGCCCCAGGGAGTCAGTGCGCAGAGAATCCGGGAACCGGGAGCCCGAGGCTTATGTGGATTATAATACACAGAGCAGAACCAGGGGGCATTGAATTACATGGACTTTGCCCATATTTACCTGTGGCACAGCAGCACCTTGGAGCTTGGAGTCACTGTGAAGGACCCAAGTAGGCATGGCTCAAACTGCCTGCCATACAAGTGTTTGAGACACTTAGTGGCAGCAGGGACCTCAGAGACACTTAGTGGCAGCAGGGACCTCAGAGACAGTAGCGCCGAGTGGAAGGCCCCTACCTGACCTACCCAAGTGACCCCACTTGTCTCTGGACTGCCCGGACTCCTAACCAACCTGTTGTTGCTGGTACCCTGGACTGTGGCCTGTCACCCACAAGTAAACCAGGTAAAGACTTATCACTTGTCTCCTCTTTTTATTCACCGGCTACACCATCTATGCCACACACACCATAGGACCCCTGGGGACCCCGCTTCACCTGTGGCAATTGTAACATCTGGGCTGCCGTAACATCTCCCAGGGGACCCCTTTAATGCAGCATCGGTCCCAATACTGACCGAACTCCACAGGTGGCGTCACGACAATCCTTGAACATTTAACCCCCTTTAACATTGATGCCCAGGGCCCCGGACCGGGTCGCAGCCACCATGACATCCCCCCTTTACGACCGGACCCGGTACCGAGTACCCCACTGCCCTGTGGGCACGTCACTCCTGATTGACTGGCAGGTCAGTTTGGTGCCTTGCCATGCCATGGACCTGAATTATGCACTTTTCAAATTTGCAGGCAGAGGCATCTTTTGCTTTGCAAAAACATGGACACTGGCCAGATCCAGTGACGCAACCAGTCTCTGAGCAGCACATACAAGCTCTATAGCAATGAGTTTTTTAAGCATTACACTGCTTGCCTGTTAAAAAAGTATTCTCCAGCCAGATCCGGGTGGAACATGTCAGTTTAAAAATACTTGTACACCTCCAATACAATACGTCTTAAATTAATTTTCACCTGTTAAAACCATGTGGCTTTACATATGTGACATCTATCTAACATATCTATTATCTATATTATCTAAAGCCCTCCCTCGACCCATCCTCTGTGTCTAGCTATCGCCCAATATCTCTTCTCCCTTATGCCTCCAAATTGCTGGAGCAACACGTCCATCTTGAACTGTCCTCCCACTTCTCCTCCTGCTCCCTCTTTGATCGGTTACAATCAGGCTTCCGTTCCCATCACTCAACTGAAACTGCCCTAACTAAAGTCACCAATGACCTACTAACTGCCAGGAGCAAGCGACACTACTCTGTCCTCCTTCTCCTGGACTTGTCTTCTGCCTTTGACACTGTAGACCACTCCCTTTTGCTACAAATCCTCTCATCCCTTGGCATCACAGACTTGGCCCTTTCCTGGATCTCGTCATATCTGACAGACCGAACATTCAGTGTCTCCCTCCCCCACACCACCTCCTCACTTCGCCCCTTGTCAGTCGGTGTTCCTCAAGGCTCTGTTCTAGGACCCCTACTCTTCTCCATCTACACTTTCGGCCTGGGACAGCTCATAGAATCCCACGGTATGCAGTACCATCTCTACGCTGACGACACGCAGATCTACCTCTCCGGACCTGACCTCTCCTCCTTGCTTACCAAAATCCCGCACTGTCTGTCTGCCATTTCAGCCTTCTTTTCTGCTCGCTTTCTACAACTGAACATGGACAAAACAGAATTCATCATCTTTCCCCCATCTCACTCTACCCCTCCACCAGACCTATCCATCAATGTCAATGGCTGCTCACTATCCCCAGTCCCACACGCCCGGTGCCTCGGGGTGATCCTCGACTCTGCCCTCTCTTTCAAGCCACATATCCAAGCCCTTGCCTCCTCCTGTCGTCTCAAACTCAAAAATATTTCCCGGATCCGTGCTTTCCTTGACCGCAACACTGCAAAAACGCTAGTGCATGCCCTTATCATCTCCCGCCTCGACTACTGCAACCTCCTACTCTCTGGACTCCCCTCTAGCACTCTGGCACCACTCCAATCCATCCTACACTCTGCTGCCCGACTAATCCACCTGTCCCCCCGCTATTCCCCAGCCTCTCCCCTGTGTCAAGCCCTTCACTGGCTTCCTATCGCCCAGAGACTCCAGTTCAAAACCCTCACACTGACATACAAAGCCATCCACAACCTGTCTCCTCCATACATCTGTGACATGGTCTCCCGGTACCTACCTACACGCGACCTCCGATCCTCCCAAGACCTCCTTCTCTACTCCCCTCTCATCTCTTCTTCCCATAACCGCATCCAAGACTTCTCCCGTGCTTCCCCCATACTCTGGAACTCTCTACCCCAACACATCAGACTTGCGCCTACCATAGAAACCTTCAAAAAGAACCTGAAGACTCATCTCTTCCGACAAGCCTACAGCCTGCAGTGATCCTCAACCTACAGAACAGCCGTACAGCCAGCTCTTCCCTCTCCTAGTGTATCCTCACCCACCCCCTGCAGACTGTGAGCCCTCGCGGGCAGGGTCCTCCCTCCTTATGTACTCGTGTGCCTTGTTATCTGCTCATGTTTAATGTATTTGTCTATATTTGCCCCGTATTCACATGTAAAGCGCCATGGAATAAATGGCGCTATAAAAATGTATAATAATAATAATAATAATAATCTATCTCTCTATTATCTCTCTCTATTTATCTATTTATCATCTATCTATCTATCTATCTATCTATCTATCCCATATCTATCTATTGAGCTCTCAATGTATCTTTCTATCCCATATCTATCTATCACCTATCTATCTATTTGCGGTGCCCCAGGGTCCTGGTCGTTGCAGTAATGTCATTCTTCCACCAGGGGGAGTGATGTTACGTCTGAAGGCAATAAAGGATATCACTTTACCAGGTATCACAAACCATTCATCACACTTCACACTCCAGTCCACCAGGGGGAGCCATGCTCCTATTTATTAGGGCAGTCTTCACAATTAGGTAAAACTGGTAGTCTGGATAGGAAGTTAGTCAGAAGCTGACTGGGCTTCACCCAGGCAGCACCTGTCAGGCAGACAGGGGGAAGGAGGAACATCTAGCAGTTGCCGACAGAGGGTCCCTGACAGGGGTGGGATCCTGTCAGAGGTCTGGACAGAAGGCCACGGAGCAGCGACTGCCTACCGATGCGGCAGCATCCTAAGGAAGGACACAAAAGAGAATTGTATTGTAGAGGGTGAGAAACAAAGTCATAGCAAAAGGAGAGGAAAACCAGAAGGAGTTCTGCCCTGCACAGGCTGCCTCCTTCTGAGGCGCATGATCCGGTAGCCGGAACACCGAGGGAGCAATCATCTCCATGCCTTGCTCCAGAGACTGGCAGGACAGTTAATTGCACATTGCTGATCCGCACCTATACCCAGGAGGCATGGTGGCAACTTGTGGGGGCTGGGGTGTGCTAGAGTCCCTGTAAAAAGCCTCAGGCAATCAGTCATACGGGTTGTTCCTATCCATCTGGGGGACAGAGAGAGACATAACACCTAGAACACCAACAACAGTTGTGAGGACCTTATGAGAGGCTCAGCAGTAAGGTACTACAACATCCAGGTGCTAGAGGAAGGCTACTGATTTCCACCTGGATAAGGGGTCTCTGGATTTGCCTTCAGACCGGCCGGACTCTGCCTGCCCTGTGATCTGGTGCTCTGAACTGTGGATGTTGAAGCCTTCAATAAAGGTAAAGAGACTGCAACCTTGTGTCCTCGTTCCTCACTGCACCTCACACCATCCACCACCTACACACTGGGAAGCTCTGGGGACATACTTCACCTGTGGGAAGGTATACCATCCAGCTGCAATAACATCACCCCAGTGGACTCCTAAGCAGCGTCGGTCACCCTGACCGAATACCACAGGTGGCGTCACGAACATTCCACCTTTAAAGACCTTTCCCTTTTACAACGGACCTCCCGAGAGCCACGGATCGGGTCAGCCACCGTGACATACCCCTTGAGAACCGAAGGGCCCAGTACCGAGTACCCCACTGCCCTACGGGGGTGCTCCATATTGAGCTATCAATGTATCTATCTATCTGTTACACCCAGTCCGGTCCCTGTACCTTCGCGGGGTCCCCGTCGGGACTCCCGCTCTGTGTCAGCTCCACGCTGTCCTGACAGGGCCTCTGCTTCCCCTCCCTCCTCTACTTTCTGGCATGCAGCCAGCAGGTCCTGGGGCTGTGTGTTTAGGTCGGGCGAGCCTGCTCGCTCCCTGTCCCTGAAAGAGACAGTGCGTATTTTCCAAAAGGTGCTTCTGACCAATGGCGTGTTAATGATTACTATTTCTAGCCCCACCACCATAGGGAGGGTGCCGGAGCAACAAGTATCTTCAGTTGCTAACTTCCGGGTCCTGCTAGCATGTGCTTCTGTTTCTGAAGTTCTTTGTCAGTGCTCCGCTTACACTGTTTGTCTCCACAGACTATCTGCTACCCGTTACCTGGCTTTCCTGGACGATCTCCAATCTGCTTACTCCAGTTCCGTCTCGTCCCGCCATTCAGTCACCTGAACCTCAGGATAACGTCAGTACTGCTGGTACCAGCTTCTACCCATAGCCCCGGTACCCACCAGTTAGCTCTATGTCAACCTCTAACCCTGCTTGTCCATCTGTCCTGCTGGGTCAGCTACCTCGAGTCCGGGGTCTAACTGGAGGTAGCACCCGTGTCCCTCAGGTATCCCATTCTGACCCTGTTCGAGTGGTCTTACCACGGGTGTCTGGGGCTCATGTAGTCACGCCCCCTTCGGAGCCCCCCGGGCCGTGGTCCAGAGGTTCCACGTTTAATTACAATAAAAACGAATGTGAACGTCACCATCTGTGCCTCCATTTCCATTCGTTACACTATATATCTATCTATCTATCTATCTATCTATCTATCTATCTATCTACAGTGCCTTGCGAAAGTATTCGGCCCCTTGGAACTTTTCAACCTTTTCCCACATATCATGATTCAAACATAAAGATACCAAATGTAAATTTTTGGTGAAGAATCAACAACAAGTGGAACACAATTGTGAAGTTGAACCAAATTTATTGGTTATTTTAAATTTTTGTGGAAATTCAAAAACTGAAAAGTGGGGCGTGCAATATTATTCCACCCCTTTACTTTCAGTGCAGCAAACTCACTCCAGAAGTTCATTGTGGATTTCTCAATGATCTAATGTTGTCCTAAATGCCTAATGATGATAAATATAATCCACCTGTGTGTAATCAAGTCTCCGTATAAATACACCTGCTCTGTGATAGTCTCAGGGTTCTTTTTGAAGCACAGAGAGCATCATGAAGACCAAGAAACACAACAGGCAGGTCTGTGATACAATTGTGGAGAAGTTTAAAGCCGGATTTGGGTAAAAAATGATTTCCAAAACTATAAACATCCCAAGGAGCACTGTGCAAGCGATCATATTGAAATGGAAGGAGTATCATACTACTGCAAATCTACCAAGACCCGGCTGTCCCTCTAAACTTTCAACTCAAACAAGGAGAAGACTGATCAGAGATGTAGCCAAGAGGCCCATGATCACTCTGGATGAACTGCAGAGATCTACAGCTGAAGTGGGACAGTCTGTCCATAGGACAACAGTCAGTCATACACTGCATAAATCGGGCCTTTATGGAAGAGTGGCAAGAAGAAAGCCAATTCTCAAAGATATCCATAAAAAGTGTTGTTTAAAGTTTGCAAAAAGCCACCTGGGAGACACACCAACCATGTGGAAGAAGTTGCTCTGGTCAGATGAAACCAAAACAAAATCGAACTTTTTGGCAACAATGCCAAACGATATGTTTGGCATAAAGGCAACACAGCTCATCACCCTGAACACACCATCCCCACTGTCAACATGGTGGTGGTAGCATCATGGTTTGGGCCTGCTTTTCTTCAGCAGGGACAGGGAAGATGGTTAAAATTGATGGGAAGATGGATGGAGCCAAATACAGGACCATTCTTAAAGAAAACCTGTTGAAGGCTGCAAAAGACCTGCAACAAGACAATCATCCCAAACATAAAGCAAAATCTACAATGGAATGGTTCACAAATAAACGTATCCAGGTGTTAAAATGGCCAAGTCAAAGTCCAGACCTCAGTCCAATCGAGAATCTGTGGAAAGAGCTGAAAACTGCTGTTCACAAACGATCTCCATCAAACCTCACTGAGCTCGAGCTGTTTGCCAAGGAAGAATGGGCAAGAATTTCAGTCTCTCAATGTACAAAACTGATAGAGACATACCCCAAGGGACTTGCAGCTGTAATCGCAGCGAAAGGTGGCACAACAAAGTATTAAGTTAAAGGGGCCGAATAATATTGCACGCCCCACTTTTGTGTTTTTGAATTTCCACAAATTTTAAATAACCAATAAATTTCGTTCAACTTCACAATTGTGTTCCACTTGTTGTTGATTCTTCACCAAAAATTTACATTTGGTATCTTTATGTTTGAATCATGATATGTGGGAAAATGTTGAAAAGTTTGTCTCAGCCTTCTCTTCTCACTGTTTATCTCCTCACAATGCGCACTGACAATGCCCCCTTATGACATCTCATTTGAGTATCTATTATTATTATTATTATTATACAATTTTATAGCACCATTTATTCCATGGCGCTTTACATGTGAAAAGGGGCAAATATAGACAAATACAATAAACATGAGCAATAACAATGCACGAACAGGTACAGAAGGTGAGAGAGGACCCTGCCCTTGAGGGCTAACAGTCTGCAAGGAATGGGTGAGGATATAACCATGGGTGAGGATAAACTAGGAGAGGATAGAGCTGGTTGTGCGATGGGGGGAAGCACGGGAGAAGTCTTTAATGCGGTTGTGGGAAGAAGAGATGAGAGGGGAGTAGAGAAATAGATCTTATGAAGATCCAGCATGAACTGTAGGTTCTCAACACAAAGAGTCATCAAACAGGAATTTATCTGTAGACATAATGCGAGCTAGGAGTACCCTAGGTTTTTATGGCAAATTTGAGCAGCTGCTCCCCCTGCTGTTTAAAAATTGAAAAGAGGTAAATTACACATTCCCTATAAGGGACTATAGCTTTATTCTCAGCATTATCTTGGTGTCATACTACTGTGGTTATATAACGATCATGCCCAACAGTACTTTCATTCTGCTGATTATCAGGAATCTGATAGGCCATCAGTGACGAAGTCCCTGAGATTTCTAGTAGGGAACCTGCCAGCAAGCTGCTTGCTTGCAATTAAATAAGTTTTATTCAGAAAAGTGACTGAGTCATCAAAAAGTCTAACTTTACAAAACGTATTGTTTGACTTAAGGTACCGTCACACTCAGCGACGCTGCAGCGATATAGACAACGAACTTCAAAAAATGTGTAACATGCCTAGGCAAGGCAGCTTTAAACAATAAATGCATCAAAAAAACCAAAACAAAGCTATCGCCATAAAATACAAAATATTTTATTATGATTGATTTAAAATGTAAAAATTTACAGAAAACATACAAAAAAGGTAAAGGAAGGAAAAAATGTGGGGGCACAATGCACAGATAATAAACGGCCCATCCGGTATAAATAATATGCCAAGAGGTACAAAGAAAAAATAACAATAATTGAGAAAATAATCACATAAATAAGGAAGGTACTTTTGTTATCATTCAAGGGTTAATGTCCAGGTATAATAGAGTAAGAAAGTCTCAAAAACCAATCAAAAAAGGATAACCCAAGGATGCAGATTCAAAATGATAAGTAAATTGCTAATGTAAGTATATACAGGCACAATGCTCTAGGTAGAAACAACTAGTAAAGTGTCTGGTGCTAGTGCAACAAGGTTACATAGCCAAAGTAACTGCAAGGAATTATAAAGCTATAAAGTGACCTCAATCGTGTGGAGCGCCATTGGCGCTGACATATTACCTGTCTGAGCCGGACCGGACCGTCTCCCCGACGCGCGTTTCGCGTGTGGCTTTATCGAGGGGTAGATAGGTCTGTGTGAAATAGGGGGAGCTTTTATATCATGAATGCTAATAGGCATTGGTGGCAGCGGCTGTCTAACGGCGCAGCGATCGGGTACTTCCGCCGACGTCATCAGGGCTCGGCGTCACGTGATCCCGGCGCCCCGCCCAGCTCGACGTGTCAGAGCTGGGAGGTGTACCCGGGCCACTACAACGCACAGGCAGGAAGCCCGAACGGAGCGCACACCGCTGGAAGTACGCTGCGATTCAGAGTGTGGCTTAAAAAAATAATTAATTAGAATGGCAGTGGGTATGATAGTGAGGGAAAACTAAGCAACAAGAGTGTAATGGAAATGTGTATTGGGAGTGCGGGAGTGTTTGAGAAAAAATGGGGTCAAGTGTCATTGAAAAATTATGCAAAGTGCTAAATTAGGCAATTATAAATTATGAATGAAGAAGTGTAAAGGAAGACCAAGGGAGGGATAAGTAAGAACAATGATAAGGGGGATCCACCATGCAGTGGGTTACAATATGGCATCATACATTTGTCTAGCATAGACTATAATTATAATATTATAAAAAACAGCAGTACCCCGTGAGTTATAGAATCATACAATTTAAGTGCACTAGGAAACATTTTATACATAAAAGAGAACTGATGAAGAACACGCAGAATCAACCGGCGGGTAATTCAGGATGGTTCAAAATGCGATGCCACCAAAGTCCACAGCAAATAATGGAAGGAGAAGGTACGATTTAATGGAAAACACATCAACAAGATTGTCTATTAAAATAAGAAGAAAGAAGAAAGCATTAAAACATGATAAAACAGCTAAAAAATTATAATATTTACAATCAAAGAAAGGGCGCAAAACTAAGGACTTCATTAAGGCCTGCAGGCTGAACAGATCCTATTTTATAGATCCATCGGGCTTCTAGTTGGGCCAGCGATTTCCTCCAATTCCCTCCCCTGATGTCTATGTGTATTTTATCTATACCCATGGCTTTCATGAGGGAGGCATTGCAATTATGCGTGTGTTTGAAGTGCCTGGGTACGGGTTTCAGTAGTCCAGGGTCATCCGTGTCACGCGCATTCAAAATGTCACGATAATGCTCCCTAATCCTGGTTTTTAGGGGTCTGGAGGTGAGGCCTACGTAAATTTTGGGACAGGGACAAGAGAGATAGTAAACCACACCGATGGTGTTGCAGGTAATATGTTGGGTGATGGAAAAAGTGGTTTTTCCATCGCAGGAGTTAAAAGAGGTTGAGCGCAGCATATTGGGGCAGGCGATGCAGTCGCCACATGGGTAAAAGCCCCATTTGGGTCCTCTGGAAGTGAATGCCTTGTCCAATGTGGGGCCAGAGTAATAGCTCCGCACTAGATGGTCTCTTAGGTTGGGGGATTTCTTGTATGTGATTGAGGGATGATCAGGTAAGTGTTTAGAGAGAGTACGATCTATTTTCAATAAGGGCCAATATTTCTCCAAAGCCTTTTTCATATTGAACCAATTGTTACTGTATGAGGTGATAAATCTTATGTGCGAGTTGGCGGTGGATTTGATACGTGGTTTTAAAAGATCCGCACGATTGGCCTGTTCGGCTCTTTTTAGGCCCCTCTTGATACTTCTCTTGGAATATCCTCTTTCTTGAAATCTAGAGGACAGAATGTCTGCTTGTTCAGCAAAGTTTTCTTCATTAGAGCAGATGCGTTTCGCCCTCAGGAACTGTCCTATTGGTATGCTGGATATAAGAGGTTGTGGATGGGAGGATGACGCGTGGAGGAATGAATTCACAGCAGTATCCTTTCGATAGATGTTGGTTTCCAAAAAGCCTCCTTGTGAAGACATAATCTGGATATCTAGGAAGTCAATCTCGGTTTGGCTACATTTGTGTGATAATTTGATGTTATATCCGTTGTTGTTTAATGTTCCAATGAAGTCAAGAAGGTCCCGCTCTGGGCCCTGCCACACCATGAGAATATCATCTATGTAGCGGACCCAGAACAGGACATGTTCAATGTAGGCTACTGGTTTGGTAAAAAAAATGTCCCTCTCCCACATCCCCATAAATAAATTTGCATATGAGGATGCGAAGGCTGCCCCCATTGCGGTCCCCTGCTGTTGTAGGTAAATATTTTGTTTTAAAATGAAAAAATTATGCTCCAAAGCGAAGGTCAGCAAATGGAGGAGGAATTCTACAAATTCTGGATGGTATTCTGACATTTCCAAAAAGGTTTTTACAGCCCAAATTCCGTGCCGGTGCTGAATCGAGGTGTATAAAGATTCCACATCCATTGACACCAGCCACATATCGTGGTCTAATGGAATACCTTCAATTTTTTTGAGGACATCACCAGTGTCCTTGACGTATGAGGGTAAATCAACAACAAGAGGTTTGAGGTAGAAGTCTAGGTATTTACATATGGTTTCTGATAGACTGCCATTCCCGGAAACAATGGGGCGTCCCGGTGGAGTGCAGGCATTCTTATGGATCTTAGGAATAAAGTATATACAAGCCATTTTGGGATATAAAGGAATTAGATGGTTTTTAAGGTCCGCTGTTATAAGGCCCTGATCATAGGCCTTATCCAGAATGTCTTGTAATTCCCCTTTGAATTTAACAGAGGGGTTGAAGGTTAATCTCTTGTAGCAGGTGGTATCTCTTAGTTGCCTAAGGGCTTCCCTCTCGTACATATGTACCGGCCATATCACCACGTTGCCCCCCTTATCGGCCTGTTTGATGACCACTTCTTTGAGATGTTTTAATTCAGTGAGGGCTACTCTTTGTGTAGATGTGAGATTGTCCCTAGTTCTAGATGTTTTAATTTGCTCAAATTCTTGGGATACTAATTTAACAAAAAGTTCGATATTGGGATATAAGTTAATGGGTGGAAATTTTTTAGGAATTGGTGGTACAAATTTACCTGCAGATTTGGGTTCTGGGGGCTCCTCACTGAGTTCCTCCAGTATGGAGATGGCCTGCAGCTCATCCTCCGTCCAAGCTTCTCCAGATTGTGGTTTATCATGTAACTTCTTTAGTACTAGTTTGCGGGCAAAGAGCTGGAGATCTTTGGTGGCTAAGATATAGACAACGAGCTGATCGCTGGAGCGTTGCTGTTTAGGTCGCTGTAGAGACGTCAAACACAGCAACTCCAGAACGATGCAGGAGCGATCCAGTGACGTAACGGCGACTCACTTATCGTTGTAGCTGGTTGTTAGCTCCATATAAAATGTTGCTGGCGTCGTTGCTTTTGATGTCCAACATGACGATACACGCCGACCTGATGACCAAATAAAGTTCTGGACTTCTAGTTCTGACCAGCGATGGCACAGCGGGATCCTGATCGCTGCTGCGTGTCAAACACAACGAGATCGCTATCCAGGACGCTGCAACATCACGGATCATTGTCGTTCTCG
Source organism: Ranitomeya imitator (assembly GCF_032444005.1). Lineage (NCBI taxonomy): Eukaryota > Metazoa > Chordata > Amphibia > Anura > Dendrobatidae > Ranitomeya > Ranitomeya imitator. The sequence goes on from NC_091285.1 coordinate 409,403,116, forward strand.
TTTCAAAGTTGCTGAGTGTGACGGTACCTTTACTTTGCCCCAATAATTTGTATAATATTTTTGGCACAATTCTGTCACAGAATCATGTATTCGAAGCTACAACCTATTTCCAAGTAGCCTTGCCCTTTTCCTTTATAAGGGTTGTCCACTACTCGGCCAACCCCTTCTCAATCCCTATGTTTCACATACATCACTTTCTCATGATGTATGTGATTAATCTGAAGGCGGGGAGGGTGAAGCCAGCACTGATTACAAAGGGGAAACGTAGGGATTGAGGAGGGGTTGACAACTCCTTTAAATCACACCACCCCCTTGCCAAGTATAATGCAAAAATTGCAAAGCATGTATGTCAGCTTTCTGTTGCTACTTGAGACTACATTTTAGTCCTTCTCTCTTACTAAATGTCCCTCATTGATAATTGTTAATACTGAGATCTTTGTGATTGAAGGCCCCTGACCTAATAAATATGAGCCAAGTGCATGCATAGAAGAAATACATCGGACACAAAGTCAGATATATGCTCCTCTCTCGGCAAAAGCTGGCACAGAACTGATTTTAAGGTACAAACAAAAGACCGTGTAGCAGACAGGAAAAGGGCGCCGCACAGCTTCACAGCAGCCATCGTGTCAGTCTGTGATAGGTCCATGTTAGGCCTGTTCCATACATGATCTTCAGTGTATACACTTCACATTCCAAGGATTCCAGGGCGCAGTTCCAGGATGTAGGCGCCATCTTGCCACACCACATCTGAACTAGCTTATGTAAGGATAATAATTGATTTCATTAGCCATTCTCTCCTTCACAAAATGAGCCACAGAATGTATTAATTAATGTCAAACTATAGCCCTTTGCTGTCACAGCACTACAAATTAATTTCTTTTTTTTGTTTTACTGAAACTTTATAAAGTTAGGATAAGCAGTGAAATGAGAGGTCTTCTGCAATCTGTATGTTAATAGATAACCCAGAAATTAAAATGAAGTGACCAAAAGTGCCCAGTGACAAAGGTAAATATACGTTTATTGTTTCAGGTAAGATGCAATGATGTTTAATTCTGTGTTGTCCAGAGAAACACAAATAGTTAATAGGGGTGATTCTTTACATGTTCCATAATTGTCATGAGTGCCAGCCACGTCTCTTCTGCTGTGGGAACAATCTGCTCAGCAGGAAGGAGGAATCCATATTTTCCTGTGTCTCTTAACTCAAAGGTGTAGGAATACTTAATGCCATTGTTATATGCCCAGTCAGTCGTTGTACCATCTGCTCGGTCTGAAGAGAGCGCAAAACATTCAAAGAAAAAAAGAAACCAAGTTACAAAATGATGCATTATTGCGTCTCTAACTGAATGATAATATATAATAGTTTTGCATTAAAGATTTGTATATTAATCGCATTCAGCAAATGTTTGGAAATGGTTTTGTCTTATTCAGAATTTGGTTCATGTTAATAAAGATTAATATGTAGTTAAAGGGGTTGTCCAGTCTCGATTAAGAAATCGGCAAATCCTCGCAGCGCACAGTGTTAGGCCGGTTTCACACTTGCGTTCCCCTGATGTGCGGCGGGCTGCAGACTTCCTCCGTGAAGCCCTGCCCACGGCCGCACCTCCCCGCATGCGACCTGCGTACCTATATTTAACATTAGGTACGCAGGTCGTGCGGCTGTATGCGGATGGTGCCGCATGCGTCGTTTTGACGATGCGGCGACCAGCAGAGACGTAGCCATGTAGCAATTTTTTTTTTGCCGCATCGTCAAAACGACGCAAAGCCCCGCCCTCGGTCGCACCTCCGCTGTTATCTCCGCCTACATCTGTATGCGGCCCGCATGCGATCTGCGTACCTATATTTAACATTAGGTACGCAGGTCGCATGCGGGCCGCATACAGATGTAGGCGGAGATAACAGCGGAGGTGCGGCCGAGGGCGGGGCTTCACAGAGGAAGTCCGCAGCCCGCCGCACATCAGGGGAACGCAAGTGTGAAACCGGCCTTACAGAGTTACTGCAGACTTCTCATTTTAGACCTGAAAATGAGAACCTTTAATGAAACGTTCTGCAACTTTCTAGCATACTTTATATGTCAATAGCTTTCCATTTTCAAGACCTCTCATTACTGTCAATGGATAAAAATTAAATCAAAAGCATCCAGAGAATAAAAATCTATACACATCTAGGCTAGTGCTGCAGACAATTTGGTTCTTTTACATAAAGACAAGGAAAACACACAAGGCTCCTAAAACAATATACAAGCATTATAATTACAAGAATCTAATTATAGAGCCTTAGTACAAGGAAGTGTGGGGCACACTGGAAATTAGAACAAAGAAACCCGCAGGAAAAAAATCAGTGCAATAGTCCAGGAAATGAATGAATATTGCAAAGTTTACTTAAATATAAGAATACAAAAAAGTTTCTAGCAGCTAGGTAGGCTAAAATTGTCAATCATATGCACACTACATGGCAAGGGAGACAGGGTGACACATCTGCTCCAACAAAGTGAGGCTCATCATGATGCTTACACTGACTCGGATGTTATATAAAAAACACATCATATAGTACCAAGAAAGATTCAAAGAGAGTTCCCATACACACACACACATTAATATATATATATATATATATATATATATATATATATATATATATATATATTAATAATAATCAACAAGGTACATTATCATAGTTTACAAATGGAAAAAGTAACATACCAATTGGGAGTACACAGTGTGCCGCGCCGTCTCCCGCCCTCCCCGATGCGCGTTTCGGATATTTCCTTCCTCAAGGGACTATGTAAACTATGATAATGTACCTTGTTGATCCTTGTTGATTAATATATACATATGTATGGGGAAACTCTCTTTGAATGTTTCTAAATGTTTCTTGGTACTATATGATGTGTTTTTTATATAACATCCGAGTCGGTGTAACCATCATGATGAGCCTCACTTTGTTAGAGCAGATGTGTCCCCCTCTCTCCCTTGCCATGTAGTGTGCATATGATTGCCAATTTTAGCCTACCTAGCTGCTAGAGACTTTTTTGTATTCTTATCTATTTAAATACGCTTTGCAATATTTATTAATTTCCTGGACTATTGCACTGATTTTTTTCCTGTGGGTTTCTTGGTTCATTTACATCCAGTTCTCTGGGAGCTGAACAGTCAGGACTATTATGTGTTATTTTACACTGATACATCGCAGCAGGTTGTTAGAAGTGAATGGGGAATTTTTATCACCGGCAGGACTCGTTCACGCAATCATATTTTTGGTCTGAGTGCTATCCAATAAAAAACGGACCACACTCTGACTAATGCTATTCACTCCGGCACTGCAGTTGAGCAACTTTTGTCACTGACCCTATCTGGGTGTGGAAAAAATTGCAGCAAGCGCTAGTTTCCTCTGAAAATCGGATGAGACTCACCCATTCAAGTCTATGGGTGTGTAGGGGAAGAGACAAAGACATTGTGGCGAGAAGGAGTTAATATGAATAGTGTTATAAGATAATGTGTTATGTTATTTGTTTGATAAAGAGAGTTTTATTTTATACTTATGGCGGTTTGTGTCTTGGTTCTCCTGGAAGCTCTGCCTCCCTCAAGGCCGATCCCGGGGATTGGAGAGGTCTGCCCACTAGGGGAACTATTACAAAGGATAGGGATATAGTTTGTATCACACAGGGTAGAATACAGTTAAAAGTTTGGAGCACTAGTTGGGATGGGTTAGATCTTGTTTAGTGAGTGTGAAGTCCGGTTGAGAGTCAAGTTCAGAGTTAAGTGTGTGAGTGGAGTGCAAAGGAAGTGCTGGATAGGGATAGCCATTTATAGGTTCCAAGAAGAGGTGAAACAGTCCTGTCAGTTCAAGTTTCCAAACAGTATGAGGATACATCTTAAGCTTTGTGAGGACTCTTTGGCCTAGCACATGGAAGAGGTACTGAGTGGCATATCTCTATCTCCCCTGTGAAGAAGATGGTGACCAGAGCTCAGCGAAAGTGAAGGATGGTTAGCCTCAGAAAAGCTGTTATGTCAGATAGAAGGTCCCTGGTACCAACAGGAGCTATTGAGGAGGGAAAAGGTTGGGCAGAACAGAGTCAAGGATTGATAGTACACTGGACAAAGATCATCATTCGGATGAGATTCTGTCTCACTCTGTGTGCCGAAACCACATGTATCCGAATTGCACAGTTAAGCTGAACCTGTTGAACAGGACCTAAGGTCTCCTGTCATGTCTGTAGCTGTAACCAGTCTAATGGGGAAGGGAGATAACGAAGACTCCTGAACTACAAGTGGGTAAAGAAAGCACCCAACAGCACATCACACTCAGCTCTGATTCCTGTTTAGAAGAGGGGCAAAGAGAACTACGTTCTGGACAACAGCAACCAGCCCTGGCCCACCCATCAGGTGCATAAAAAAAAAAAATCGGATGCTATATAGAGCCACAGTATAGCACCTGATTTTTACAGATACATTGCAATTCTTTAACATAGGAAGCTATAAGTTGTCCTGTAGATCATTAATAAGAGCTGCTGTAAAAAAAAAATGGATTGTATATGGGCTGCACAAGTTTGGCAAGTGAGAAAACAATCATCCCACTTTTCTCTATGAAATTCTGAATAATTTTTATATGCTTGTGTGAACGTACCTTTAGCATGGAGTAAAAGTGCCAGTAGCCCCATTGAAAATGAATAGAACAGCTTTCGTTTGTCTTACCCACCATGCTATTTTATAGCAGGAAAAAGTTCCTTGTTCAGGATAAAAGTTCCTTGATCAGTGCAGATCCCAGTGATGGGACAGGCACCCACCGATCTCCAGTTATCACTAGTGTTGAGCATTCCGATACCGCAAGTATCGGGTATCGGCCGATACTTGCGGTATCGGAATTCCGATACCGAGATCCGATATTTTTGTGATATCGGGTATCGGTATCGGAAGTGTAAAATAAAGAATTAAAATAAAAAATATTGTTATATTCACCTCTCCGGCGGCCCCTGGACATCAGCGGGAGGATCCGGCGTCCGGCACGGCTTCTTTCTTCAAAATGCGCGCCTTCAGGACCTGTGGAATGACGTCCCGGCTTCTGATTGGTCGCGTGCCGCCCATGTGACCGCCACGCGACCAATCAGAAGCCGCGACGTCATTCCTCAGCTAAAGTCCTAGAATGAGCGCCTTCTAGGACCTGAGGAATGACGTCGCGGCTTCTGATTGGTCGCGTGGCGGTCACATGGGCGGCACGCGACCAATCAGAAGCCGGGACGTCATTCCACAGGTCCTGAAGGCGCGCATTTTGAAGAAAGAAGCCGTGCCGGACGCCGGATCCTCCCGCTGATGTCCAGGGGCCGCCGGAGAGGTGAATATAACAATATTTTTTATTTTAATTCTTTATTTTACACTTTAATATGGATCCCAGGGCCTGAAGGAGAGTTTCCTCTCCTTCAGACCCTGGGATCCATGAGGATACATTCCGATACTTGATGTCCCATTGACTTGTATTGGTATCGGATATCGGTATCGGCGATATCCGATATTTTTCGGGTATCGGCCGATACTATCCGATACCGATACTTTCAAGTATCGGACGGTATCGCTCAACACTAGTTATCACCTATCCTGTTGATAGGTGATAACTTGTTTTAACCAGATAACCCTTTAAGGTCCATTTACCCAATGGTTCTTTAAAAGCCAGTGTAAATGAATGCTCTTAACAAGACATACTGAACAATCACTAATAGACAGCTCAGTGCACAAAGAACGTCATTTTTCTTTGTAGAGCAAATCCTGTTTACACAGGACAACGCGTTGCCAATAATGATGATCATTCGTGCAGCATAAACAATCATTTCACCTGACGAACAAGCATTTTGCTCGGTCATCAGGTGATCGTCAGCCTGCTGAGACTGCACAATTGTCATACGATACGATACGATACACTTTATTGATCCCGTGGCAAATTATGGTATCACAGCAGCACAACTTAAATCATAAAAATCATAAAGGAATTACATAGTTGACATGACAGTTTGTTGACAGAAGAACATTATACATTAGAATAGGACATACACAACGAGTGAACTGAAATGTAGAGAAATAAGTAGACTTTCACCTTGGTGGTTTAACCCTAATGTAATTGTTGTACATTCCCATGGCAGTTGGCACAAACGATTTCCTATATTTTTCCTTCTTACACCTCAGAAGTATTAGCCGGTTGCTGAAGGTGCTCTTCTGTCTCATGAATAGCTCATATAATGGACGTGCATTATTGTTCATAATTGCCATACACTTTTTCAGAGTTCTTTTCTCCACTACCTCCCCAAAAGAGTCCAGATTGCAGCCCACAGCAGAACTTGCCTTCTTAATAATCTTATTCAGCTTATTAGCATCAGAGGCCCGCACACTACTACCCCAGCACGTGATTGCAAAAAAGATGGCACTTGCCACCACAGACTGGTAGAACATTTCTAACATTTTGCTACAAACATTAACCCCTTCATGACCCAGCCTATTTTGACCTTAAAGACCTTGCCGTTTTTGCAATTCTGACCAGTGTCCCTTTATGAGGTAATAACTCAGGAACGCTTCAACGGATCCTAGCGGTTCTGAGATTGTTTTTTCGTGACATATTGGGCTTCATGTTAGTGGTAAATTTAGGTCAATAAATTCTGGTTTATTTGTGATAAAAACGGAAATTTGGCGAAAATTTTGAAAATTTCACATTTTGAATTTTTATTCTGTTAAACCAGAGAGTTATGTGACACAAAATAGTTAATAAATAACATTTCCCACATGTATACTTTACATCAGCACAATTTTGGAAACAAAATTTTTTTTTGCTAGGAAGTTATAAGGGTTAAAATTTGACCAGCGATTTCTCATTTTTACAACGAAATTTACAAAACCATTTTTTTTAGGGACCACCTCACATTTGAAGTCAGTTTGAGGGGTCTATATGGCTGAAAATACCCAAAAGTGACACCATTCTAAAAACTGCACCCCTCAAGGTACTCAAAACCACATTCAAGAAGTTTATTAACCCTTCAGGTACTTCACAGCAGCAGAAGCAACATGGAAGGAAAAAATGAACATTTAACTTTTTAGTCACAAAAATTATCTTTTAGCAACAATTTTTTTATTTTCCCAATGGTAAAAGGAGAAACTGAACCACGAAAGTTGTTGTCCAATTTGTCCTGAATACACTGATACCTCATATGTGGGGGTAAACCACTGTTTGGGCGCACGGCAGGGCTTGGAAGGGAAGGAGCGCCATTTGACTTTTTGAATGAAAAATTGGTTCCACTCTTTAGCGGACACCATGTCACGTTTGGAGAGCCCCCGTGTGCCTAAAAATTGGAGCTTCCCCACAAGTGACCCCATGTTGGAAACTAGACGCCCCAAGGAACTTATCTAGATGCATAGTGAGCACTTTGAACCCCCAGGTGCTTCACAAATTGATCCGTAAAAATGAAAAAGTACTTTTTGTTCACAAAAAAATTCTTTTAGCCTCAATTTTTTCATTTTCACATGGGCAACAGGATAAAATGGATCCTAAAATTTGTTGGGCAATTTCTCCTGAGTATACCAATACCTCACATGTGGGGGTAAACCACTGTTTGGGCACACGGCAGGGCTCGGAAGGGAAGGTGCGCCATTTGACTTTTTGAATGGAAATTAGCTCCAATTGTTAGTGGACACCATGTCGCGTTTGGAGAGCCCCTGTGTGCCTAAACATTGGAGCTCCCCCACAAGTGACCCCATTTTGGAAACTAGACCCCCCAAGGAACTTATCTAGATGCATATTGAGCATTTTAAACCCCAAGGTGCTTCACAGAAGTTTATAACGCAGAGCCATGAAAATAAAAAATAATTTTTCTTTCCTCAAAAATGATTTTTTAGCCTGGAATTTTCTATTTTGCCAAGGGTAATAGGAGAAATTGGACCCCAAATGTTCTTGTCCAGTTTGTCCTGAGTACATTGATACCCCATATGTGGGGGTAAACCATTGTTTGGGCACACGGCAGGGCTCGGAAGGGAAGGCACGCCATTTGGCTTTTTAAATGGAAAATTAGCTCCAATCATTAGCGGACACCATGTCACGTTTGGAGAGCCCCTGTATGCCTAAACATTGGAGATCCCCCACAAATGACCCCATTTTGGAAACTAGACCCCCAAAGAAACTAATCTATATGTGTGGTGAGGACTTTGAACCCCCAAGTGCTTCACAGAAGTTTAGAACGCAGAGCCATGAAAATAAAAATAAAAAATTATTTTCTCAAAATGATCTTGTAGCCTGCAATTTTTTATTTTCCCAAGGGTAACAGGAGAAATTGGACCCCAAAAGTTGTTGTCCAGTTTCTCCTGAGTACGCTGATACCCCATGTGTGGGGGTAAACCACTGTTTGGGCACACGTCGGGGCTCAGAAGGGAAGTAGTGACTTTTGAAATACAGACTTTGATGGAATGGTCTGCGGGCGTCACGTTGCGTTTGCAGAGCCCCTGGTGTGCCTAAACAGTAGAAACCCCCCACAAGTGACCCCATTTTAGCAACTAGACCCCCCAAGGAACTTATCTAGATATGTGGTGAGCACTTTGAACCCCCAAGTGCTTCACAGACGTTTACAATGCAGAGCCGTGAAAATAAAAAATCAAAATTTTCTTTCCTCAAAAATGATGTTTCAGCAAGCATTTTTTTATTTTGGCAAGGGTAACAGGAGAAATTGGACCCCAGTAATTGTTGCGAAGTTTATCCTGAGTACGCTGATACCCCATATGTGGGGGTAAACCACTGTTTGGGCACACGTCGGGGCTCGGAAGTGAGGGAGCACCATTTGACTTTTTGAATACGAGATTGGCTGGAATCAATGGTGGCGCCATGTTGCGTTTGGAGACCCCTGATGTGCCTAAACAGTGGAAACCCCTCAATTCTACCTCCAACACTAACCCCAACACACCCCTAACCCTAATCCCAACTGTAGCCATAACCCTAATCACAACCCTAATTCCAACCCTAAGGCTATGTGCCCACGTTGCGGATTCGTGTGAGATTTTTCAGCATCATTTTTGAAAAATCCGCGGGTAAAAGGCACTGCGTTTTACCTGTGGATTTTCCGCGGATTTCCAGTGTTTTTTGTGCGGATTTCACCTGCGGATTCCTATTGAGGAACAGGTGTAAAACGCTGCGGAATCCGTACAAAGAATTGACATGCTGCGGAAAATACAACGCGTTTCCGCGCGGTATTTTCCGCACCATGGGCACAGCGGATTTGGTTTTCCATAGGTTTACATGGTACTGTAAACCTGATGGAACACTGCTGCGAATCCGCAGCGGCCAATCCGCACCGTGTGCACATAGCCTAATTCTAAAGGTATGTGCACACGCTGCGGAAAACGCTGCGGATCCGCAGCAGCTTCCCATGAGTTTACAGTTCAATGTAAACCTATGGGAAACAAAAATCGCTGTACACACGCTGCGGAAAAACTGCACGGAAACGCAGCGGTTTACATTCTGCAGCATGTCACTTCTTTGTGCGGATTCCGCAGCGGTTTTACAACTGCTCCAATAGAAAATCGCAGTTGTAAAACCGCAGTGAAATGCGCAGAAAAAACACGGTAAATCCGCAGCGGTTTAGCACTGCAGATTTATCAAATCCGCAGCGGAAAAATCCGCAGAGGACCAGAATACGTGTGCACATACCGAAACCCTAACCCTAACCCTAGCCCTAACCCTACCCCTAACCCTACACCTAACCCTAACCCTACCCCTAACCCTAGCCCTAACCCTACCCCTAACCCTAACCCTATTCTAACATTAGTGGGAAAAAAAAAAATCTTTATTTTTTTATTGTCCCTACCTATGGGGGTGACAAAGGGGGGGTGTCATTTATAATTTTTGTATTTTGATCACTGAGATATAATCTATCTCAGTGATCAAAATGCACTTTGAACGAATCTGCCGGGCGGCAGATTCGGCGGGCGCACTGCGCATGCGCCCGCCATTTTGGAAGATGGCGGCGCCCAGGGAGAAGACGGACGGTCCCCGGCAGGATCGGTAAGTATGATGGGGTGGGGGGGGAGCACGGGGGGGGGGATCGGAGCATGGGGGGGTGGATCGGAACGCGGGAGGGGTGGAAAGGAGCACGGGGGGGTGGAACGGAGCACGTGGGGGGTGGAACGGAGCACGCGGGGTGGATCGGAGCACGGGGGAGTGGATCGGAGTGCAGGAGGGGTGATTGGAGCACGGGGAGGGTGATTGGAGCACGGGGGGAGCGGACAAGAGCACGGGGGGGAGCGGAGCACAGGACGGAGGGGAGCCGGGGCAGTGTACCGGACAGATCGGGGGGCTAGGGGGGCGATCGCTGGGGTGGGGTGGGGGCACATTAGTGTTTCCAGCCATGGCCGATGATATTGCAGCATCGGCCATGGCTGGATTGTAATATTTCACCCATTATAATAGGTGAAATATTAGAAATCGCTCTGATTGGCAGTTTCACTTTCAACAGCCAATCAGAGCGATTGTAGCCACGGGGGGGTGAAGTCAGCCCCCCTGGGCTAAACTACCACTCCCTCTGTCCCTGCAGATCGGGTGAAATGGGAGTTAACCCTTTCACCCGATCTGCAGGGACGCGATCTTTCCATGACGCCACATAGGCGTCATGGGTCGGATTGGCACCGACTTTCATGACGCCTACGTGGCGTCATGGGTCGGGAAGGGGTTAAAAGACCTCAGTTTCCTTAGGAAATACAATCTGCTCATCCCCTTCTTGTAGACAAACTCTGAGTGGCATCTCCAGTCCAGTTTGCTATCCAAATGGACCCCAAAATATTTGTAACTCTCCACCTGCTCTACCTCCTGACCAGCAATAGTGATCGGTAAGCATTCCAACTTAATCCTGCTATAGTTGGCCACCAACTCCTTAGTTTTCTTAACATTTAGTTGTAGATAGTTACCATTGCACCAATCCACGAAATTCGACACCACCCTTCTATATTCCTCATCCCCCTGATCTCCCCTAATGCATCCCACAACCACGGAGTCATCCGAAAATTTTTGAAGGTGGCAAAGTTCAGATTTATACTGAAAGTCTGAAGTATACAGTGTGAATAGAAAGGGCGCAAGCACCGTTCCCTGGGGGGCACCTACACTGCTCAGTAATCTGCTTGACACCACTGCTCCCATCTGTACAAACTGTGGCTGATCTGATAGGTAGTCAGTTATCCAATTTCTCATCCCCTCCTCCACCTTCATATCAGTCATCTTTTTGTGTAGTAAAAGTGGCTGCAGGGAGTTAAATGCACTCGAGAAATCGAAGAACATCGCTCGCACCGTGGTTCCGTCCATCTCCAGAAATGAATGTACCCTATGTAACAGAGAAAGAATAGCATCATCCACCCCCAATCTATGTCGGTAGGCAAACTGAAGGGGATCGATAAAAGCATTGACCCTTGGTCTTAAGTGAGCAAGCACTAATCTTTCCAAGGCCTTCATAGCGTGAGATGTTAAGGCTACAGGACGATAGTCATTTAGGGTTGCAGGAGAAGAAGTCTTAGGTACCGGCACCAGACAGGAAGTTTTCCATAACACAGGTACCCTCTGTGTTTGTATACTTCCATTAAATAGGCGCGTAAAGACAGTACACAGCTGGTCTGCACACACTTTAAGGACACGTGAGCTGAGTCCATCTGGTCCTGCAGCTTTACCAATGTTAAGTGACTTAAACTGCCTCCTCACATCATTTTCGGATACTCTAAAATTAGTCTGCTCATCCTCCAATATCGATGTTGCAGAATTTGCACCCAGTTCCCATCCACTATCAGTTGGCAGTACACATGTGCTGCTAAATCTATTGAAATACTCGTTCATCTCATTAGCCTTGTCCATTGTTCCTGGATCATTTTCAGGCCTCAGCTTAAGCCCAGTCAGTAATTTCATTCCTGACCAAACCTCCCTGGTATTATTGTGGGACAGTTTCTTTTCAAGTTTAATTCTGAAGGCTTCCTGGGCCTCCTTTATTTTATGCTTCAATTCATGCTGTATCATTTTAATTTCCACTTTGTCACCTAGTTTAAATGCCTTTTTTTTCCTGTTGAGCAAATGCTTTAATTCCTTTGTTATCCATGGCTTGTTGTTTGCAAAACACCTAATCTTTTTAGTCGGCACCAACATATCAGTGCAGAAGTTAATGTAGTCAGTCACTCTACCAACCACTTCATTAACATTTGTATACTTGTCCATTGTCCCAAGCAACTCATCCCAGTCTGAAAGATGAAAGCAATCCTGTAAAGCCTGTTCATTTGCTGGACTCCACATTCTAACTGATTTAATGGTAGCAGGCTGTTTTCTAACAACAGGTTGGTAGACTGGTGACAATAGTATAAGATTGTGATCAGACTTCCCCAAGGGCGGCAGTGTAGACGATGAATAAGCATTCTTGACATTCGCATAGAGTAAGTCCAACGTAATTTTGTCACGTGTTGTACATTTAACAAACTGATAAAATTTAGGTAAGGCAGTAGAAATTTTAGCCCGGTTAAAATCCCCAGAGATTACAGTAAGCGAGTTGGGGTGTTTCAGCTGGAGCCGAGCAATAACTCCTGACAGCACTTCACCTGCAGCCTCATGGTTTGCAGTTGGTGGTATGTACAACACTATTGCAGTAACAAGCGAGAATTCTCTAGGAATATAGTAAGGTCTGAGGCCAACAGCTAGCAATTCAATGTTCGGACAACAATGGCGCTCCCTTACAGTCACATGCCCCTGATTGCACCAACCATTGTTTATGTAGAGTATAACTCCACCGCCCTTTTTTTGCCGCTCTTCATAGTGTCTCTATCCACCCGGACCATGTGAAATCCTGGTACTGAAACACTTGAGTCCGGGATCTCGCCACGTAACCATGTTTCAGTAAAACATCATGCATTCTTTGTATTCCCTCTGGGTCCGTATTAATGCCAGCAGTTCATCCGACTTATTACCCAGTGATTGAACATTCCCCATGATGATGGACGGAACTACAGGTTTAAACCGTCTTCGCCTTGCCTTAAGTTTTTTGTCCGCTCTGCAGCCTCTGTAGGGTCACCTTACCTCACACGGGACACGTGGTCTACCCACTGCAGGAGAAGGCATTAGCCTGCGCAGCTCCAGAAGTCGGCCCACGGTTATGAACAGACTTAGGGACATCAATCAAAACCTTGCCCATGTTAGTCGCACTAAGCCTGTCCGTGTAGGGAGGTATACAGTGCACTCCTCCAGACATAGCTGTGCCAATTCCCAGACAGGTAGTGGCCGCCTGGCAGTAGGTGCGTATAATACCAGTCCCAGGCTGCAAGGTGATCACAAATGCACTGTAAATCCAGATAGCTGCGGGTAGCAGCAAACATCCAAGGGAAACCTTCCAGGTGAGCCAAGGATCAGAAGCATACATCCAGAAAGCTGTGGGTAGCAGTATGCATCCAGGGGAAACAAATCAGAGGATCCCAGGTTCAGAAGCAACCAGCCAAGGGGACTTCCAAGGGTTCAGCATAAATCCAAGGGTTCAGCATAAATCCAAGGGAAGCATTCCAGCGGATCCAAGTTCAGAAGGAGAAGGTACTGGGGAAAAGAAAATTCCTTAGGAGTACCAAAAAAGCTGAGGTTCAGAAAGAAAAAAGTTCACACATAACAAAAATAATTCCAAAATAAAATAAAGTAAAGTAAAACAAAACAAAATAAAACAAAACAAAACTAAAACAAAACTATTGCTGCTGCAATGGGCTGCCACTACCACGGCGCCTTATTGTCCTCATCCAGCAGAGAGCAGACAGACACGTCTGCTCTCCTTGGTGTCTTGGTGTCTAGACCATGGAGATGCCTAGGAGGTAGAAATTATTGTTTCTAGGAGCAATGGTTCATAATAATCTTGCAGTATAAAAGCACTTTTATGAAAGGAAAAGTATTTGTGCCGAAATTAGTACTTAGGTGATACCATTGTATCCACCTCTGATAATACATTATCCCATAACCTAATAAAGACAATTATTATAGTAGTGTAGTACTTACAAATGGTAGCAATAGTGGTTCCATAAGTATATTGCGTTCCATGCAAAGATGCCAAGGACGCTGAGGTTTGTTTAGCCAGTTCCATCTAAGAACATAATGAATATTATTAGGTGTAGAAATAATATACCGGTATTTCTGAAACCACAAATCTTCTCATATTTCTTGCATTTTCAGTTATTGAATATACAAAGGAGAGCAAGTGTAACACACTTTTCATGCTCCGTATGTGTCTACTATGTTCTTTATTTCTATCTGGATCTAAAGTAAAGTAAAAAGTAAAAAAAAGGGTTACAAAATCTGTCTGCAGCTCAGCAGCCTCAAAAGTTCGCAAGCGTACAATATTCATATAACTTATTTCATCTTTTTTGTCTTTCTAACGTGAGCAATAGCACAGACTATAATCCACATCCTTACCTAAGATGTCCTCAGTTTAACTTAAAATTTGTAGTTTATACTTCCTCACTAGTACATGTAGAGGTGGATCGGTGACATTTCAGCCCTTGTGTTCCAGGTCAATATCCAGCCAGGAGCACCATTTGAGAATGTACAGGTTGTAGTGCACATTCTTCCCGTATATCTATGAATTGCCAGATAATAGGAGCTTATCACATATTATACTGATAAAGTAGTTGACTTGCTATAAGATTGCCCCAAAAATATATGAGATAAGAGATTTGTGAGCCCATTGGGGCTAAAAGCTAAACGAGTAAGCCAACGCCACATAACCAATGGGAAATACTTATAGTTTCAGCGTTAATACCATTATCACCCTTTATGTGGCATTTGGTATTTTGAGATTTTTCTCTTGTGCTGGACTAACATGGCCCTGCACACTCCCCAATCCCCTGCTATATTATATAAAGGAAGAATATATCTATAAAGTATTAAAGGTAAAAGCCTGTCTTCATAGTTAAGCATCTAGCTAAATACACTGAACTTCGTAATGTTGTGCATGCTTGACTGTTCTCTAGTAGATTTTTATTTTGTTCAACAAGAGAATTTTCCAGGATGTTTCAAAATTTGCTAAGAGTAGGGAAATAAATGTGACGTTTGCATGTATGACACCAGTGATAGCCAGCGATTTGCCACAGAAGTCATGTGAATAAAGGAGGTCAAGTTCATTGTTCATTCTTACCAGCTCCTCGTGGTCAGGTGCTAGATTAGTAGTGTAGCCGTAGGGAAAGAGAAGCATCTGCGAGTAGCTGTGTATGGTAAGCATAGCTTTCACATTGCCATGAGCCAAAATAAAGTCCGCAACAGAGTTAACCTCAGGCTCAGAGTGAGGATGAGCTCCATGATACGTCTCATCACATGGATTACTGCTGGAACCAGGGCCTGCAAAACAATAAAACTGCATGTCCAATAGTTTCCTTGTGTCCTGTAAATATACCTAATATAATCTAATCCTCTAAAAATTGTCACTAAATAATTCCATGAGAACAGTCTAATCTTAATGTTAGTGACCATTGTCTGGTTGCGTTTTGAAAGTGATTTTCCAGAATTTGCAATAGACTCACACAGCTTAGCTTAAAGGGAATCTGTCAGCAGGTTTTTGCCACCTAATGTGAGAGCATGTAGAGACAAAGACTCTGATTCCAGTGATGTGTCACTTACTAGGCTGCTTGTTTTATCAGCAGGAGATTATCACTAGAGGCCTATTAAACATGTTGCAGTGTTTATTTTTATTTTAACAGTCTTCAGCTCAGTCTCACGCCATTGCAACTTGATGGATGAATCAACAAATCAATTTTGGAACACATCAAGTCAGTCATGTTACTCGAAGCAAGGATAACTGAGCTATGACTTGCCTCTTTTGGACACATCACATCAAGAGAGCAATCACTGGAGTAGGACATCATGGTCAGAAGAATAGAAGGAACAAGGGAAAAGGGAAGATCAGAAACCCGATGGCTTGATACTATCAAGATAACAATGTAGAAGACCCTTGTGGACCTATCTAGGCTTGCACAACATTCTACTGTAGGAAGATCGATGTTGTGCAAGCCTAGATAGGTCCACAAGGGTCTTCTACATTGTTATCTTGATAGTATCAAGCCATCGGGTTTCTGATCTTCCCTTTTCCCTTGTTCCTTCTATTCTTCTGACCATGATGTCCTACTCCAGTGATTGCTCTCTTGATGTGATGTGTCCAAAAGAGGCAAGTCATAGCTCAGTTATCCTTGCTTCGAGTAACATGACTGACTTGATGTGTTCCAAAATTGATTTGTTTGCTCTTCTTGCCATCCATGGTATTGATAACATCCTTCTCCAGCACCATATTTCAAAGGTCCTGATTCTTCATCTGTCGTGTTTCTTTATTGTCCAGGTTTCGAATCTATATGTTACTACAGAAAAGACCAGAATATGTACGAGCCGTGTCTTATTCGCCAGTGACATGTTCCTCGATTTGAACACTTTTTCCAATGGTTTCATTGTTGATTTGGTCATAGCTAGTCTCCTATTGACTTCAGGTATCGTCGCTGCATCATTGATCCGAGAAGGTTGAAGTCCTTTACAACTTCCAGTTTGTCACCGTCCATCTCAAATATGTCCCAATCATACATGGCAGTAGTCAATATCTTTGTATTCTTTGCATTGAGTAGGAGTCCCATGATCGAGCTTCCCATCTTGACACTCTGTAATAAGGTGTTCATACTATCTACGCAATGTAGTCGTCCATATTCATGATCTCTATATAATCTCTCCATCAGCCCTCACAGCTGATTGGCAGCTTTCTCCATATGCATAGTATACACAGAAAGCTGTAAATTAGTGGTGTGGGCGGGGTTATACAGAGCTCAGCATTCAGAGCACTGGGAGATCTGCAGCAGATAAACCAGTGATTTTATCAAAACTGCAGCAAGCAGCCCAGTAATACATTGCTGGAATCAGGGTTTCTGCATATTCATTATGCTACTCTCATATAGGGTAACAAAAGTATGGTGACAGATTTCTTAAAAATTACTATCCACCTGAAAAATACTGGACAACATAGTGTAACAAACTGTCAAAACCAAAACATTTCTTTTAAATCAAATATTTCTTTGTTATTAAAATTATATTTATAACTCAGCAGTACAAAACAACAACACAATCATAAAAGGGACCAGTCCCTCTTCTATCCCCCCACAACATGAAACCCTATTAAACATAACATTTTAAGATAAATATTTCACAGCTCTGCCCACAGCGGATTAGAAGTCTAATCACTAATCACTAACATAACAATATTAATGGGGAATGAATCTAGATCTTGGTTTGGCACACACACACATATATATATATATATATCTGCCCAATATGGAATGTAGCACCTATCATCTCTTTATATTGAATCTATACACAAGTAAAAATCGACCTAGTCAAAATTTTTGCAGTTCTCTGGATGCTAGGCCGGAGCCATCAATCCATGGAGCCAGTGTCGGACTGGAGTGACAAGGGCCCACCAATAACATTGACTTTGGGGGGCCCACTTTTCACCTGCACGCAAATATTATACTACCTTTGTTCACAAATTTACCTATATCTCTATATAATAATAAACTGGGTAGTTTGGTTAATGAATGATGAGATGCTGCTTTTTTTCTGTACAGCATGAATCAAGTGAATTCTGCCAAGTACTGCCCATATAGTGGGGTTGGGGCCCAGATCTACACAGGGGCCCACTGGGCGATTCCCCTGTTACCCTGTGGGCCAGTCAGAGCCTGCATGGAGCCCATATTTTTTCAAATTTGCAGATGGCCTTCCTTTTCAAATATATGCTTTGTTCCAGATTTAATGGCCAATTAATATTTATAAATTCTGTTACTGTGAGGGCCTGCTCTGATAATCAATGTTGGGCTATCAGTTTCCTGGCCATGTATAACATGTGTGCTACCGATATTTTGCCATGTTCGTCAGTGCTCAGATCTTCTATATATCCCAGTATACATACTAATGGTGAGGGATCTGTATTGACTGTTCTAATAATGATCAATATTACATCCCTCCAGAAGATCTCCAAAGCAGAGTATGTCCACATCATATGAAGCATATTAGCTGGGGATGTTTTACTTCTAGCACATATGGGGTCTGGATGGAGCCCTATATCATGGAGGAATTGGGGTGTTCTATATGACTGGTGTAGTACCTGTAAGTGAGAAAATCTATGGGGCTAACTCAAAGATAACTGTGGAACTCTTTCCAGTATTTCATGCCACAACCCCTCTTCAATAGTGCCTATCATGCCCTCCCATTTTTCTTTTGACTGTATGGGGTGTTTTGTTAATACCAGGTCCAACTGATATCTATAAAGTGTAAATATCTATAAAGGAGACATCTGCGCTGAAGAAAAAAGTATGTATGTACAGAAGTACCTATTAACAGATGGACTGTTATAATCACTGCTATGTTGGTGCAGAAATCCCCTGTGAACAAATCCCACTAGTATTGATAGTACCCAGGGCCACCATCATGGCATTACAGCCGTGACTGGCGTATGGGGCCCGGTGGGCAGAGGGGGCCCGCATCAGGCCCCGTCTCATCTGCTCACCGGGCCCTAAGTGCCGACGCTGCAGCTGTTTAAAGCTATTGATGTGCGGGCGCAGGCCTGCACGTCAATAGTTAACAGCCGCCAGCCAATCTGAGGCTGGCAGCCGACGTCAGCCGCAGCGTGCGTGCATGTCGCCGGCGTCTGACATCATTGTCAGTCGCCGGCGAGTGCACGCTGCAGCTGCGTGGAGACAAAGAACTTCGCCCGCCGCAGGAGCACGGCCAGGTGAGAAGAACTTTTTTTTTTTTTTTTTTATTGAGAGCGGCGATCCGGGGGGCCCAGGGCAGAACGCTGGACACGGGGGCAGAACGCTGGACACAGGGGCATAAAGCTGGACACAGGGGCAGAACGCTGGACACAGGGGCAGAACGCTGGACACAGGGGCAGAACGCTGGACACAGGGGCAGAACGCTCGACACAGAGGCAGAAAGCTGGACACGGGCAGAAAGCTGGACACAGGGGCAGAAAGCTGGACACAGGGGCAGAAAGCTGGACACAGGGGCAGAAAGCTGGACACAGGGGCATGAATGCTGGACACAGGGGCAGAATGCTGGACACAGGGGCAGAATGCTGGACACAGGGGCAGAAAGCTGGACACAGGGGCAGAAAGCTGGACACAGGGGCAGAATGCTGGACACAGGGGCAGAATGGAGACACAGGGGGCAGGATGAAAGACATGGCGGCATGACTGGAGACAGATGGGGCAGGATTGGAAACAGATGGGGCAGAATGGAGACACAGGGGGCATGATTGCAGACATGGGGGCATGATTGGAGATACGGGCATGATTGGAGACACTGGGGCAGGATTGGAGACACTGGGGGCAGGATTGGAGACAGATGGGGCAGGATGGATACGATGGAGACAGATGGGGCAGGATGGGGAGATCATATGGGGCAGAATGGATACTCATGAGGGCAGGATGGGAGAACATATGGCTGACGCCAGGAATGAGACACACGGGGGCTAGGATGGCGAATATTACCATAGGGGCTAATTAAGAGATATTATTATTGCAGTGATGTATTTATTTTATTTTTTGAGTATACTGTTTTAAATGGAGGGCGGTCCTGTTACTGTGTAGAGTAATACTATGTCGCCTTCTTCATGTGGTGTAATGTAGAGGCTGGGAAAATGAAGTAATGTGTTCTACAAATGGAGCTCGAGATAACTGTGTTATTTCCTGCAGAGACGAGTCCTGGCTGGATGAAGTGATGGCGTTCTGTGCTGGATGAAAGATGAAGGACTTCACCTAGAGATGTCACTGGTGAGTCAGTGTTACCTATACCCTGACACTATACAGTGTAGACTATATACAGAGGTCCTGTGTACAATGTCACCAGTGATCACTGTATTACCTATACACTATATA
This sequence comes from Ranitomeya imitator, assembly GCF_032444005.1. Lineage (NCBI taxonomy): Eukaryota > Metazoa > Chordata > Amphibia > Anura > Dendrobatidae > Ranitomeya > Ranitomeya imitator. The sequence goes on from NC_091285.1 coordinate 409,423,026, forward strand.
CAGAGCTCCTGTGTATAATGTCACTGGTGATCACTGTATTATCTGTACAGACACTGCATACTAAGTACAGATCTCCTGTGTATAATGGCACTGATGGTGATAGTATTGTGGGTTTTTTTTTTTATTACTGATCAGTATTGTAGTATTCAGTCACTATGTGGTGGTAATATGTGGTCTGGTCATGATGCGGTGGTATTTGTTCCTTGTATTTGATATTATTCGATCACTGTGGTGGTAATATATCATCTGGTGATAGTGCTGTGGTATTTGTTCCTTGTATGTGATATTATTGGTCATTTTAAAAATTGAAAAATAAATAAAAATATACCTAAATTGTATTGCATATTTTAACAAATATTTAATAGGTTACAGTAGAGTAGGGCCCGGCCAAAAGTGTCTACCTTGTCATTTTGGTGGCTTAAAAAATCTTTTGGCCAAAACAAAAGCTGTGTGATCTAGTGATGGGAACTGTCAATGTGTGATAGGTGAGAAGTGGAGATTTTCCAAGAGAGAGCAGTGGGACTGTAGACAGCTCGAGGGGTGGAGCATGGAGGCGGGACTGGGGTGGAGCTTGGGCGGAGTCTCAAGGGGGCCCCGAAAATTTTGCCAGTATGGGGCCCCAAAATTTCTAGTGGCAGCCCTAATAGTACCTGTAATTAAGCCAAGGATATATGATCAGGGGTGCTGTTAAAGAGTGAGGACAAACTTACTTGTGCTCAGTGGATAGCAGGGCAAAATGTCATGGTTCCTATTGAATGCAGATGATGCAGAGTACACTCACAGTGTAGTCCCGTATGGAGCTTGATGGAGTTACGAGCGGGCATAAGTGGAGGTACACTGTGCCACCGGGGAAGTGTACTCCCTGGGTGGTGGGGGAGCATCCGATACTGCTGTATAGCTGGAACGGGTGAGTGGCGGCGTGCTCCGGCAGAGAGATGCCGCCAATGAGTAGCGCTTCGTGTGGGGGGCATGGTCAGAGTGACGTCACCAGAGGACTGGCGCACGAAAGTATCAAACTTTCTGACGCATTTTGAAGGTGCTCGGACCTTCTTCGTCAGGGATGCTGACCCTAGATACATCTGGCCTTATATAAACATAGGAGCCCATGGCCCCCCCCCACTGCATACCGTCAATGTAAGTGAAAAACATCCATCAACAGAGTAGGAAGTTCCTAGTAGAGGCATATACAGTGGTGCATTCTAGTGTTAAATTTGTAGATGTCAGACTTAAGTCTATCTGCTACACCTGTAAAATACTTGGGTTGAGTGATGTGTCACCCTTGCTGAAGCTGTTGGTGTGGCAATAATGCGCAATATTAAAATTATATATTATAATGATTAGTGAAAATTTTATTTCATTCTGTAGAAATTTTTTTATTTGTAATAAAAGCAAGAACGGATTTGTCCCAAATAAAGTTAACCCTAAAAGGGAATATGGGGGTAAAAAACGTGTATAGTAGAATTAATATTTTTAATGAAAAACGGAAAAATAATTTTTTAAAAAAGATTAATTTATTTTAAAAATATATATAATAAGGTACAATAGAATTGGAAATATATATAAAGATAAAAATGGCCCCTAGTGAGTACATAGGAATTACCTCCGGGCTGCGGAATATGGGGCTAAGTAAATCCGCTTACCCATGTGTGCATTACTGCATGATGTCAGGAGAAAGCATATACCGTAATTCAATTTCAAAGTTAAGGACCTTTGCGGCCAAACAGTCTAAGGTAAAAATCCAATTGGATTCCACCCGTGACATATGTTTAAGGTAATCCCCCCCTTGCATTTCTGAGGACCACCTGGATCCCGCAAAAATATACTCCTCGTGTGGACTTATTGTGGAATTCATCAAAGTGTCTAGATAATGGGTGGCCATTTAAACCATTTTCAATATTATTAAGATGTTCCTTAACCCGGTCCATGAGTTTGCGTTTGGTGCGACCTAAGTATATTTTCTTGCATGGGCACCGTATTAATTAGATAACCCCAGTTGTAGTGCATGACATAAAATCCTTTGTAAAAAATGTTTCTTTATTATGAGAATCATTAAACGTAGTTTAAAAGATGTATGTATACAGCATAAGCATGTCCAGCATGGAATAAAGCCTGTAGGGGATGGGTCTGGGGCTGCCGACTTGGCTGTTTTCATAGTTGGAGCTATCAAATTACCGTACCTACAGATTGGGCTTTCCTGAATACAAACTTAGGATGATCGGATAACACTATACATTGCGTTCATATACCTATAAAGTAATGAGATTAGTCCTCCAGAGTCATGCGAGCTGGCTATTCTCTGTATTACATAATTTTTGGTCACTCCGTTATTTAGGACGGGACCCTCTGCCTGATATGCATGTCGTAACTGAAGATACTTATAAAATTCTTTGTTGGGTAGTCCATATTCATTCTGTATTTTTGAGAATTCCTTGAGTGTATTTCCCTCTAAAACATGTGTAAATCTTTCTACTCCTTTTAGACTTTAGTTTTTAAACCCTTCCAAATTATATAGATTAGCCATGGCATTTCCCACAATGATGTAAATTGTGAAATTCCTTGTATACCTTGTAGTTTCTTCACCGTCCCCCAAAGTTTGTGTATTAACAGCGTAGTTGGGGTTCTACAAGAGGGTATCTTACATTTGTGAGCCTCCAATGCTTCACACAGTCTGAGTGATTTAAAATGTGATTGGAGTAGTAAACATTGAACTCCCCCTCCCCTTCCAGGGTCATCCCACCCACGAATGTGCTGGAGCTGAGCTGCCATGTAATAAACCCATGGATTGGGGACTGCAAGGCAACCCATCGTTTTATCGCTTTACAGAGTTTCCAGTTTAATTCTTGGAGAGTGTCTTCCCCAGATTAAGTCTCTAAACATCCCATTAATTTTAAAGAAATATGTCTGGGGCATAAAAATTGGAGCATTATTCAGCACATACACACGTGATCATAATTGTTGGTACCCATCGTTTAATGACAGAAAAACCCACAATGGGTGGGTCACATAGATCTTAAATTTCTGAATAATATGTGCAACTGTAGTCACAGAGACATCAAGCCTCTTGGAGATGGTCTTATAACTTTTACCTTTAACATGTTTGTCTATAATTTTCTTTCTAATCTCCTGAGACAACTCTTTCCTTCGCTTCCTCTAGTCCATGTTGAGTGTGACACACACCATGTCACCAAACAGCACAGTAAGTATCTGTAGCCCTATATACAGGCCCACTCACTGATTCCAAGATTGTACACACCTGTGATGATAGTTAGTGGACACACTTTGATTTAAGATGTCCCTTTTGTCACATTATTTTCAGGGGTACTGTTGTGAATTCTGTGGCTGAGTTCACTTCTGTGGTCACAAGTGGTATTGCAGTCTCTGGGCTTCCTCCCTCAGGTGTTTTGGTGAGCTCGTTGGCTGCCTTGCTATTTAGCTCCACCTGAGTCTGTCTTCCTTGCTCCTTGTCAATGTTCCAGTGTTGGATCTGAGCTACTGCATCTTTCCTTGGGCCTGCTGCTCTGCTAGATAAGTGCTTCTAGTTTGTTTTCTGTTTTTTCTGTCCAGCTTGTTATTATCTTTTGCTGGAAGCTCTGAGAAGCAAAGGGGTGCACCGCCGTGCTGTTAGTTCGGCACGGTGGGTCTTTTTGCCCCTTTGCGTGGTTTTCGTTTTAGGGTTTTTTGTAGACTGCATAGTTCTCTTTGCTATCCTCGCTCTGTCTAGAATATCGGGCCTCACTTTGCTGAATCTATTTCATTCCTACGTTTGTCTTTTCATCTTGCTAACAGTCATTATATGTGGGGGCTGCCTATTCCTTTGGGGTATTTCTCTGAGGTAAGTCAGGCTTGTATTTCTATCTTCAGGCTAGTCAGCTCCTCAGGCAGTGCCGAGTTGCATAGGTAGTTGATAGGCGCAATCCACTGCTGCTTCCAGTTGTGTGAGGATAGATCAGGTACTGCAGTCTACAGAGATTCCACGTCTCAGAGCTCGTCCTATTGTTTTTGGTTATTGCCAGATCTCTGTATGTGCGCTGATTACTGCACGCTGTGTTGCCTGATTGCCAGCCATAACAGTACAAGGAGCCCTTCAATGATTTCCAATAGAGGGAAAAAAGAAATCCTGACATCATTTTTTTTTCTTAGCTCTGTCTTCAGTCTTTTTTTTCCCCTAGACATTAGAGTGCTTCAGGACACAGCTGTGGACATGGATATTCAGGCTCTGTGCTCCTCAATGGATAATCTCGTTGTAAATGTACAAAAGATTCAAGATACTATTGATCAGAAATCGATGCTAGAACCAAGAATTCCGATTCCTGATTTGTTTTTTGGTGACAGAACTAAGTTCCTGAGCTTCAGAAATAATTGTAAGCTATTTTTGGCCTTGAAACCTCATTCTTCTGGTAATCCTATTCAACAGGTTTTGATTATTATTTCTTTTTTGCGCGGCGACCCACAGGACTGGGCGTTTTCTCTTGCACCAGGAGATTCTGCATTGAGTAATGTTGATGCATTTTTCCAGGCGCTGGGATTGCTTTACGATGAGCCTAATTCAGTGGATCAAGCTGAGAAAAATCTGCTGGCTTTATGCCAGGGTCAGGATGATGTAGAAGTATATTGTCAGAAATTTAGAAAATGGTCAGTACTCACTCTGTGGAATGAATCTGCACTAGCGGCTTTGTTCAGAAAGGGTCTCTCTGAAGCTCTTAAGGATGTAATGGTGGGATTTCCTATGCCTGCTGGTTTGAATGAGTCTATGTCCTTGGCCATTCAGATCGGTCGTCGCTTGCGCGAGCGTAAATCTGTGCACCATCTGGCGGTATTGTCTGAGAGTAAGCCTGAGCCTATGCAGTGCGACAGGACTATGACTAAAGTAGAACGGCACGAACACAGACGTCTGAACAGACTGTGTTTCTATTGTGGTGATTCTACTCATGCTATTTCTAATTGTCCTAAACGCACTAGGCGGTTCGATAGCTCTGCCGTTATTGGTACTGTACAGTCCAAATTCCTTTTGTCCATTACCTTAATGTGCTCTTTGTCATCATATTCTGTCATGGCGTTTGTGGATTCAGGCGCTGCCCTGAATCTGATGGATTTGGATTATGCTAAACGTTGTGGATTTTTCTTGGAGCCTTTGCGGTGTCCTATTCCGTTGAGAGGAATTGATGCTACACCTCTGGCCAAGAATAAGCCTCAGTACTGGGCCCAGCTGACCATGTGCATGGCTCCTGCACATCAGGAAGTTATTCGCTTTTTGGTACTGCATAATTTGCATGATGTGGTCGTGTTGGGGTTGCCATGGCTACAAACCCATAATCCAGTATTGGATTGGAACTCTATGTCGGTAACCAGCTGGGGTTGTCAGGGAGTACATGGTGATGTTCCATTTTTGTCTATTTCGTCATCCATTCCTTCTGACATCCCAGAGTTCTTGTCGGACTTTCAGGATGTATTTGAAGAGTCCAAGTCTGATGCCCTTCCTCCGCATAGGAATTGTGATTGTGCTATCGATTTGATTCCTGGTAGTAAATTCCCTAAGGGTCGTTTATTTAATTTGTCCGTACCTGAACACACCGCTATGCGCAGTTATGTGAAGGAGTCCCTGGAGAAGGGACATATTCGCCCATCGTCGTCACCATTGGGAGCAGGGTTCTTTTTTGTAGCCAAGAAGGATGGTTCGCTAAGACCGTGTATTGATTACCGCCTTCTTAATAAGATCACTGTTAAGTTTCAGTATCCCTTGCCATTGATTTCTGACTTGTTTGCTCGGATTAAGGGGGCTAGTTGGTTTACTAAGATTGATCTTCGTGGTGCGTATAATCTGGTGAGAATCAGGCAGGGAGATGAATGGAAAACGGCATTTAATACGCCCGAGGGTCATTTTGAGTATCTGGTGATGCCGTTCGGACTTGCCAATGCTCCATCTGTTTTTCAGTCTTTTATGCATGACATTTTCCGTGAGTATCTGGATAAATTCTTGATTGTTTACTTGGATGACATTTTGATCTTCTCAGATGATTGGGAGTCTCATGTGAAGCAAGTCAGAATGGTTTTCCAGGTACTGCGTGTTAATTCCTTGTTCGTGAAGGGATCAAAGTGTCTCTTCGGTGTGCAGAAAGTTTCATTTTTGGGGTTCATCTTTTCCCCTTCTACTATCGAGATGGATCCGGTTAAGGTTCAGGCCATCCAGGATTGGACTCAGCCGACATCTCTAAAAAGTCTGCAGAAATTCCTGGGCTTTGCTAATTTTTATCGTCGCTTCATCTGTAATTTTTCTAGCATTGCCAGACCATTGACCGATTTGACCAAGAAGGGTGCTGATTTGGTTAATTGGTCTTCTGCTGCCGTGGAAGCTTTTCAGGAGTTGAAGCGTCGTTTTTGCTGTGCCCCTGTGTTGTGTCAACCTGATGTTTCTCTTCCGTTCCAGGTCGAGGTTGATGCTTCTGAGATTGGTGCAGGGGCGGTTTTGTCACAGAGAGGTTCTGGTTGCTCAGTGTTCAAACCATGTGCTTTCTTTTCCAGGAAATTTTCTGCTGCTGAGCGTAATTATGATGTGGGCAACCGAGAGTTGCTGGCCATGAAGTGGGCATTCGAGGAGTGGCGTCATTGGCTTGAGGGTGCTAAGCATCGCGTGGTGGTTTTGACTGATCATAAGAACCTTACTTATCTTGAGTCTGCCAAGCGCTTGAATCCTAGACAGGCCCGTTGGTCGTTATTTTTTGCTCGTTTTGATTTTGTGATTTCATACCTTCCTGGCTCTAAAAATGTGAAGGCGGATGCTCTGTCTAGGAGTTTTGTGCCCGACTCTCCGGGGTTATCTGAGCCGGCGAGTATCCTCAAGGAAGGAGTCATTGTGTCTGCCATCTCCCCTGATTTGCGGAGAGTGTTGCAGAAATTTCAGGCTAATAAACCTGATCGTTGTCCGGCCGAGAAACTGTTCGTCCCTGATAGGTGGACTAGTAAAGTTATCTCTGAACTTCATTGTTCGGTGCTGGTCGGTCATCCAGGAATCTTTGGTACCAGGGAGTTGGTTGCTAGATCCTTCTGGTGGCCATCTCTGTCACGGGATGTGCGTGCTTTTGTGCAGTCCTGTGGAATTTGTGCTAGGGCTAAGCCCTGCTGTTCACGTGCCAGTGGGTTGCTTTTGCCCTTGCCGGTCCCGAAGAGGCCTTGGACACATATTTCGATGGATTTCATTTCTGACCTTCCCGTTTCTCAAAAGATGTCTGTCATTTGGGTGGTCTGTGATCGCTTTTCTAAAATGGTCCATCTGGTGCCCTTGGTTAAATTGCCTTCCTCCTCTGATTTGGTGCCTTTGTTCTTCCAGCATGTGGTTCGTTTACATGGCATTCCTGAGAATATTGTTTCTGACAGAGGTTCCCAGTTTGTCTCGAGGTTCTGGCGAGCCTTTTGTGGTAGGATGGGCATTGACCTATCTTTCTCCTCGGCCTTCCATCCTCAGACTAATGGCCAGACCGAACGAACCAATCAGACCTTGGAAACATATCTGAGATGTTTTGTTTCCGCTGACCAGGATGATTGGGTGTCATTTTTGCCGTTGGCTGAGTTCGCCCTTAATAATCGGGCCAGCTCGGCTACCTTGGTCTCTCCATTTTTCTGCAATTCTGGGTTCCATCCTCGTTTCTCTTCAGGACAGGTTGAGTCTTCGGACTGTCCTGGTGTGGATTATGTGGTGGACAGGTTGCAGCAGATCTGGACTCAGGTAGTGGACAATTTGACCTTGTCCCAGGAGAAGGCTCAGCTTTTCGCTAATCGCAGACGCCGTGTGGGACCCCGACTTCGTGTTGGGGATCTGGTTTGGTTATCTTCTCGTCATATACCTATGAAGGTTTCCTCTCCTAAATTTAAACCTCGTTTTATTGGTCCGTATAGGATTTCTGAGATTCTCAATCCGGTGTCTTTTCGTCTGACCCTCCCAGACTCCTTTTCCATACATAATGTATTCCATAGGTCGTTGTTGAGGAGATACGTGGCACCTATGGTTCCATCTGTGGAGCCTCCTGCCCCTGTTTTGGTGGAGGGGGAATTGGAGTATATTGTGGAGAAGATTTTGGATTCTCGTGTCTCTAGACGGAAACTCCAGTATCTGGTCAAATGGAAGGGTTATGCTCAGGAAGATAATTCCTGGGTTTTTGCCTCTGATGTCCATGCCCCAGATCTTGTTCGTGCCTTTCATGTGGCTCATCCTGGTCGGCCTGGGGGTTCTGGTGAGGGTTCGGTGACCCCTCCTCAAGGGGGGGGTACTGTTGTGAATTCTGTGGCTGAGTTCACTTCTGTGGTCACAAGTGGTATTGCAGTCTCTGGGCTTCCTCCCTCAGGTGTTTTGGTGAGCTCGTTGGCTGCCTTGCTATTTAGCTCCACCTGAGTCTGTCTTCCTTGCTCCTTGTCAATGTTCCAGTGTTGGATCTGAGCTACTGCATCTTTCCTTGGGCCTGCTGCTCTGCTAGATAAGTGCTTCTAGTTTGTTTTCTGTTTTTTCTGTCCAGCTTGTTATTATCTTTTGCTGGAAGCTCTGAGAAGCAAAGGGGTGCACCGCCGTGCTGTTAGTTCGGCACGGTGGGTCTTTTTGCCCCTTTGCGTGGTTTTCGTTTTAGGGTTTTTTGTAGACTGCATAGTTCTCTTTGCTATCCTCGCTCTGTCTAGAATATCGGGCCTCACTTTGCTGAATCTATTTCATTCCTACGTTTGTCTTTTCATCTTGCTAACAGTCATTATATGTGGGGGCTGCCTATTCCTTTGGGGTATTTCTCTGAGGTAAGTCAGGCTTGTATTTCTATCTTCAGGCTAGTCAGCTCCTCAGGCAGTGCCGAGTTGCATAGGTAGTTGATAGGCGCAATCCACTGCTGCTTCCAGTTGTGTGAGGATAGATCAGGTACTGCAGTCTACAGAGATTCCACGTCTCAGAGCTCGTCCTATTGTTTTTGGTTATTGCCAGATCTCTGTATGTGCGCTGATTACTGCACGCTGTGTTGCCTGATTGCCAGCCATAACAGGGTACCATCATTTCTGTCCAGGCCTATTTAATGAGTTTTATTTTCTTAAAAATTCTGTGGAAGCATGGTTCAAAAGTAATGTCTGACTTTCATTTGTTCATTTGCATAGATCTTTTAATTACTTTTGTCAGATTCAAGTTATTTCTGTGACCATTAAACGAGGGGCACCAACAATTTTGACCACGTGTGTGTAGCAATTGTGGCATCCTGATCATCTTGACCAAGTTGGTGCGACCCACAACTGACAGTGGTAGTTTAGACTACGTGTCCAGTTTGCAAAAACCAAAACATTTTTACTGTATAAAGATTTAACTTTGGGATTCCTTTAGGTCCATGTTAAATATATGACCTCTATGAGATGAATATAACTAGGTCATAACATTCCACATCATTTCCCTTGCTTTCCTTTTGCCTGAGTCTGTGTGTTTGTTTGTAAAATTTTACTCTTTATCTACTTGAAAATGTTTAGCTATTACTATAGTATAAGATCAGTTGCTAACCTATAAATGATAGGGAAAAATCTAAAATGCCTAATTATTTTTTTCTGTTCCTGTAAAAATTGGTAACATTAAACAATAACAATAAAAATTACAATTATAAAAATAAAAATTTTCTATTAGATCACAAAACATTAAAAAGAAAGGCTCCTGTGTTTAGATAGTGCTGTTACATACTTTATTATGGTGCCTCTTGATGTCATTTTGATCCCCTTTCATACTGTCTACCATCTTTGTTCCTAGTGCTCAGAGTTCTTGTGGCTTGCTGCACAACAACAGACATCCTTCAGTGGCCTATGTACATAAAGATCTAGGGCATAGCACTGAGCTGCTGAAATTGTCACCATTAGGACTGGATACAGTAAGCGGATCCTCTGACAGGAAATGTAAAAATCACCAAGAGGCGCCATAATAAGTACTGTATATACTCGAGTATAAGCCGACCTGAGTATAAGCCAAGGCACCTAAATTTGTCACGAAAAACTGGGAAAACACATTGAATCGAGCATAAGCTGGGTATACATTGACCCCTCATCCCTATTCTGGTATGCATGGCTCCCCATCCCTGTCCTTATCCCCTATCCCTGTATGCATGGTTCCTATAAAAAAGCAACTCATCCTACTTGCCTTCCCTGCGTGCCCTCGCTGCATCTCGTTCCGGCGCCAGCAGCTCCTGCGGCTGAGCGATCACGTGTCCCCGCTCATTAAGGTAATGAATATTCACTCCATGCCTATGGGAGTGAAGAGACGTGAATATTCATTACCTTAATGAGCGAGGGACACGTGATCACTCGGCCAGAAGAGCTGCTTGCGCCGGCCGGAACAAGATGCAGCGAAGGCGCACAGGGAAGGTACCTCAAGTAGGATGTGTTCTGGAAGCCGGTGGCTGCGGCTGTAACTGCGCGCTATCAGAGAAATTAATATTCACTGCCAGCGCAGTGAATATTCATTTCTCTTTAGCAGTTAGCACAGGCTATAGCTGCAGCCGCCGACTCATGCCTCTGTTAACCGCTGCTCCGCCGCTCCCCTTCCCCTGCCGTCATTCTGGGACAATGACTCGTGTATAAGCCGAGGGGGGTGTTTTCAGCACAAAAAAATGTGCTGAAAAACTAGGCTTATACACGAGTATACACGATAAGTAATATCAATATCTAGACACAAAAACATTATTTTACTTGATTCGAAATAAAAAATGGTGTGTTTAACAAGATCTATCAAAGAAATGTAGCATTAAATTGCGGAAAAAATTATTTAAGTATGACGTAGGTTGTAATCTAAATTCCTTTCATGTGTACTTTTACTATGATATAAATATTAATCATTTAATCAAGTTTTGTACCTCCAAAACCTGCATTCCAATTCCTGTTGGGATCCACACCAATGCAAGAAGAGCCCACATTGATCGACCTGGTCTTTCTCCACATGCGATTCTGAAAGAACCCATGTATTAAATAATTTAAATAAGCCATGAAAGAAACGGTTCAAAAGTGTGAACATGTGATTACATTTTCCAACAGTAGCCAAACTCAATGGCTTATTCTCAAGACAGTAAGTTGTCCACAATTCATAGAATAGGAGGTAACTGACAGAACGGAGTCCAACCTATGGGACACTCTGCTATCTCGAGAATGGACCTCTGAAATCGGGAATAGTGGAGCGCTGTGCTTGGCTTTCTCCAGTAATCCCATAGACAATAGAGTGGAGGTCGAGTATGCTCACCTCCACTCTATTCAAGATGGCGCTCTACAAATCCTGGTTTCTGGGTTCCACAGCTCTGTTCTTGGGATTGTTGGGTATCCAATGGATAGGGGATAACTTATTATCTTGAAATTAACCCCTTTTTAACAGTGTTGTGAAGAACCATCAAAGGAGAAATTTAGTAGCAGTATATGTCCTCTGTAAGGTGGCAGCTGGACAGATCCTGAACAAGAGGTATGTGTCCCCAAGGTGCCAAGCCTCGGTGATGTAGGACCCGGAGAAGAAAGCTCCAGTGCATATAGTGCTGAAGGGTTTTTCATGGGTCTGAGTTTTTGGAGCAGCTGAAAGAGCGGCGGTGGATCGGCTGCTCACTTGCCTCCTGTTCCAGGTCTAGGAACAGGCTATAAAAGGCAGTTCACCTGCCTCATTTAATGTCTGAATTTGAGTATGTGTCTTCCTGAAATTGCTGCCAAAGAGTGAGTGGATCCCTACACCACCAATACTGTGTATCAGGTTACCTATTTAATTTACTATTGTGTGAAGGAAATCAGAGAAAAGTTGTTACAAAGTTGTGCTTTCCTGCTGTACTATGACAATTACACAATCTCTGGTTATTAATCTACGGTAATTAACAGTGCAAATCTTACCGTACTGTGTGTGTATGCATAGCCGTCAGGGTTGGTAACAATCTCCAAAAATATGTCAAAATGGTTTAGAATATCAGTAAGTGATGAGTCGATGCCATAGCTGCTTGCAATCTATACGTAAAATTGGAAGATGCATCCATTTATTGACCAAGGTATACAATATCCTTTTAGCAGCTATCTACTGAAAGTTTGCATGACATAGATGGATTACAGTAAATATATAATTATGATTATTATTATTATACATGTTACTTTTGACCATGACCTTTTTAGCTGTCCATACACCTGTGGCCTGGGTGATCCACTCACGAGAATGAATTCCTGTGTCGATCCATATGGCTGGTTTGTTTCCACCTGTACTGAACTAGAACAGATTAAAAATATGTATTCAAATATTATCTTAGTTTACAACACCCCCCAAAAATACACAAAATAATTTTTCAGAAGTCCTGGCTATCTTCCTTTAATCTCCTCTTCTGCCTTAATCAGATTTTGCCTCATAATACAGTCAAAACTAGTATAAATATGATTTCTCTTAAGGTGTCCCAGAAGATCAGCCACTTCTAACTCCTTGTTGCAGTCTTTACCTTCAAAGCATATATTGGGCGACCTTCATAGCTCTGACCAATATCAATCTTTCTGACCAATTGTGGATACTCTGTCACTAAACTGTCAATCCAGCTGTAAATCTGAAAAAAAAGGAAATAGATGGCTGTAAGACTAAGTTCACATGAGCTTATAAAAATAGTATGTTTCTCATCCAGAAAAAAACAAATGATTTTTCATATCTCTTGTATGTCTTCCGTTTTTATACATCAGCAATTATTAAAATATACAAGACCAAATTCAGTTTCTTATAATAACTGCATTCATGAAAAATCGGATGCTATATGGTGTCTCCATATGAAATTCCAATTTTTTGTTTTGTGCACCCGTAAACTTGAACAGGTGAGTCTCATCTGAAATATTGAAGATACTAGTACATGTTGTGATTTTTTTTCACTTGAACATTTGGTCCTTAAAAAACCAAACATCTGAACAGCCCTAATGAATAACATTGGTCCGAGTGCTATAAAAATGATAGAACAGAAAATTTTTTTCTAAATGCAGTAGCATAGTAGTGAACGTCTGGTCCTATGATAAGAGGAGAGAAAGAAAAGTCTTGTGAATTTTTAATGAATGTCTACGGTCAAATTTAGGGCTCGTGCAGACGACCATATTATCTGACAAAAAATCAGATCGCACTCGGACCAATTATATTCTTTGGGGCCATGCACATGTCCGATTTTTTTGCTCCAACTGAGCCAATCCCAGGAAAAAAAAAAATCGCAGGATACCCAAGCTAGATCAGATTGTCGGCCATGTAACTCAATGAGTCTGTGGGAAAACATTGGACTGCACTTGGATGACATTTGCTTGCAGTCCGATTTTTATGGACTGATACCATGGAGAAGATGGCTAATTTTTTTTCCCATCTTCTCCTCATCCAAGAAAATAGGAGCACTCTATGCTGACACTGTGATCAAACTCTGATCAGAGTGTGAGTAGCAGAATCATCCCGATTCTCTCAGATAAGAGAATATGCGATGAGATGGTCCTAGCCGCAGTCTCTATCACTGATCCACTAGAGAACAGGTCCTATTTTTTAAGAACGAAAAGTGAATTAACCTCTTCTATCGTGTGATACGTGGAATAAATAAAGCTGTTAATGCTTCTCTCACGGAACTTTGCGGATCGCATTTCCTCCTGCTCCTGGTCCAGTATTGCCTGCGAAGAAATAGAAAATAAAGTTGACTGAATACGACGGCAACATACAGAAAAGAATAAAGACGAGGACAAAATTTACTTTACCGTAACCCATCACATATGGTAATAATGCCAGATATACTGTAGCTCATATTTATGTAATTTGTCTACTTCCCTAAACAACCAACTCATGTAAGAGTAGAACATTTATTTCAGTTTCCCACATGTATTTTTCATTGGATTTCAGTTGTGTAACCTGCATTGTACAGTGCAGTGTAAGAAAAAAGGGTTTTCACAGTACCCTTTCCCTTATAGTGAATGCAATAAATCTGCAGATTAATACGCTTAATAGTTGGTTGTGATAACCCAGTCCTGACAAACCAGAAGTCTATAAGTAGTATCAAGTATATAATTAAATTAAAATTTCAGGTTCATATGATAGCCAGCCTAATTGCACCTGCTTCAAATCTTTAATGCTATGAGACAATTATGCACTATGCAGGCAATGTCAAACTACATATCAAATAATAAAAGTAAAATAACTATATAAATTGAAATTACAAATACAGGTGTATAATAGCCAACATACCAAATCTGCTTTGAATATGACGAAGAACGGGCGTAATGCCCATTGCGGTGGTGGGGAAAGCACTTTACCGACATCCGTTTGTAAGTACGGTACCTATATTGTCACTGGGTTAACGCAATGGAGCAGAGCCAGAAGACCATAGCGTCTGGTGGCTCCTACTCCGCTGCTGAGAAGAAGCACTCCTCCAATGTATTAAACATGTTTATTTCTTCCAGCAGAACGGGGGTTAATTGGCCATGTTGGAAATTCCTGCATTCAGCTGTGCTCGGTTAGCCATTCCTTTTCCCTATAAAATCTGGTCTCGATTAGCAAGTCCTTGTCTGAGTTAGCAATTGTCTATTACATACCTGTATTTGTCATTTCAATTTCTATAGTCATTTTACTTTGGTTCCCCTACACAATTATTATTCACTATATCTTGTATTAACTATAGATTGACACTGCCTGCCTGATGTATGGTTGTCTCATAGTATTAAAGATTTGAAGTAGGTGCGAAAATGCCGGCTATTATATGAACTTGTAAATTGAATATAATTATATATTTTGGTACTACTTATAAACTTCTGGTTTTCTGATTGGTAATTACATGCGGCATATCTCTGCATTTATTTTAGTTACACTCTGACTTATTCTGTGAATGTTTTTAATTTTATATTAAATAGAAGATAATAGTTGGTTAACGTACTCTCTAGCATCTTGCGCCTAATTGTGCCTGTGATTTTGTGGTGGCAAGGTACCGTTAGTTTGATATATGTAATGCAGCTTGGGTGCTGTGATATGCATTTAGCACAGAATACACAATTTTGATGTATGAACAGCATATATAATTTAAAAAAAAAAATATGTACAGGATTCAGGGTTACAATTTATTATGGCTTTCAAGTGCTGTTCTTTTAGTCTGCTTTTTGTACAGATTATTTTTTTTCATACAACAATAGCAAGGAGTCACATATATTTACCAGTAATATAATACTGTTTACCCATGTACAAAGCGACTCGCTAAATTATGCAAATTCAAGGAGAAAATGGAGTCCAAATTGCCAATAAAATTACACCCAAATTTTATTAATACAAACAATAACACACAAAAACAAATTGTATCCAAAGGAATGTACAACTCATACAATACATGGGTTTTAAGTCACTAGGTGATTGAATGCACAAGTGTAAAAATAGGGCCAAAGCAAGGTCAGAATGTAAATTATCGCTTCCTCAGGGGGCGTGGCCTTGGCAAGGTATCAGTCCGATATAAATATTGATCCGAGCACAATCACCCTCTTATA
Source organism: Ranitomeya imitator (assembly GCF_032444005.1). NCBI lineage: Eukaryota > Metazoa > Chordata > Amphibia > Anura > Dendrobatidae > Ranitomeya > Ranitomeya imitator. The sequence continues at coordinate 409,438,497 of NC_091285.1, forward strand.
GGCTAGCGTCCGGTCACATTGCCGGAACGGATCAATATTTATATCAGACTGATACCATGCCTAGGCCACGCCCCCTGAGGAAGCGATAATTTGAATGCAAAACACGCGTCGGGGTACGTGGCCGAGGCAAAGGCAGGACAAACCATCATTATGGGTAATTAAACCTTTTTTACTAAATATGATCATGCATTGATGTTGGATGCAGCAGTGTGATTTGGGGATCGCTATACTATACGCTATGTTGGTCTGTTAAGGCATACTTAGCTATACACATGTGACATGTTCCAGTTCATTATAATAGATTATATGCCCTGTTGTTGCACCCAATGCATATATACATCCTGACCTTGCTTTGGCCCTATTTTTACACTTGTGGATTCAATCACCTAGTGACTTAAAACACATGTATTGTATAAGTTGTACATTCCTTTGGATACAATTTGTTGTTGTGTGTTATTTTTTGTATTAATAAAATTTTCTTGTAATTTTATAGGCAATTTGGACTCGATTTTCTCCTTGAATTTGAATAGTAAGGAGTCAGTCTCAGTTATAGTCTTATTTTCCATTGAAATGTTCACTGGATGAACACCAATAAAAATCATGTGAGGTTACATATGTTAGGTACCTGAACATCCTCTATCATAATGGAGTAATCAATGCTGTTAGACTCTAGAAACTCCTTCACTTGATGTAAAGCAGCATTAGGAACCATCATGTCGACAGGTAGATCAGGAATTGAAGGACTGCGCCAGTAATCAACCTAAAGGAAAAGAAGTTACTTCATGATAATATTATTAAATCTATCATTTGGAGATCACATTTAAAATTATGTACCTTGGGTTTTCTGGTACCAGGACTCCAGGAGGAATTTTTAAACTTGTTTTTTTTTTTTAAAGCAACAGATAAGTAACCTACTAACATAATATATGAAAGGAGGTTGACCTTTCCATAAACTATAAAGGAGTTGTCCAAGGAAAAAAAGTGATCATCTATCCCCATATCCATGGCAGGGCCGGTTTTAGACAAAGTGGATCCCTGGGCAAAAATTTAAAGTGGGGCCCCAAATTCTCACATATTGCACCATCACAAAGAAACATGTCTGTTGTATTTACATGCACTGAGTTCAGGCCGTTAAATGACGTGATCGACATTAATGAAGTCGTTCAACGCTTGTTTCCTGGCCTCTTTACTCCGGCTGAGGAAGAATGATGGGCACAGATAGTCCACGATACAGTATAATGCAGGTCCCATATAGTACATATAGTATAATGCATTCCCTATGGTCCTTGATAGAGTATAACGCAGCCACCCTCAGAGTATAATGCAGCCCTCTCAGAGTATAATGCAGCCCTTATCAGAGTATACTGCAGCCCCCTCATAGGGTATAGTGCAGCCTCCCCACACAAAGTATAGTGCAGCCTCCCCAAACCCAGTATAGTGCAGTCTCCCATACGCAGTATAATGCATCCCCCGACACATAGCATAGTGCAGCTGTAAGTTTGCTTGCAGGTGCGTAGGATGCAGTGACACACAGGAGGCAGAACAAAGGTTAACAAGTATATTTTATCAAAACTATAGGGGTAGCAGGGTCCCTTCGCACAGGGAGTATATAGGTGAAAGCAGGGGGGTAAAAATATGAATTCACAGGTGCAGGGAAGAACAATAAGGGGGAAGCAACAGTTCAACTTATCATTCTTGGGGTCCTGGAAGAAGGCGGCTGGAAGATCCCTCGGTGGCGCCGCAGGCAGCGCGAGAAGTCTCCAATCCGGTCTCATAGGTAGGAAATACACTGTCTCTGTACGGTGATGAATCCTCTGGGTCCTTTGCCTCCTGGTTCTGGTACGAGATGGTGTTTGGGAGCAAGTTCGCGGCACAGCTGATGTAGCACACAGCTCAGTAGTCAAGGCCGTGGGTGAAGCACACAGTTCAGCGGTCACAGGCGCAGTCCAGCACTCAGCGTGCACCGCTGGGGTAATACTGAGCGGGGCCTCCGCGATGATCAGCGAAACGGTCTCATAGACTCTGTCTCGGTCACAGAACAGTGCAGAAGTCTGGCTGTGCAGTGCAGCTTCCGTCTGGGCAGGATTGTTAACCGGGTGAAGAGACACAGCTAGCTGGCATAGGTCAGTCGGGAGGGAGTCAACCGTCTCTGTCTCCATGCACAGATTCCCCGCCAAAAGTCCTGTCTTTTTGCGCTCAGTTCCTTTTATATCAGCCTCACCCCCATCTGTCAGGTGTCCTGGCCTGCTCCGATCAGAAATCTCTTCCCCCAGGAATAATGGTGACAGTCCAGACAGTTCCAGCCCAGACACGCAAGAGGGACCGTTAGCCAGGTCCACCTCCCTACTCTCTTTTTGCTCGCCATTACATGGGCGAGGTTCTTTGAGGAATGCATGGCTGTCTTTTCTCCTTCCGTGTGGTTTGTTGCCAGATAAAATGTTCTTGATCATAATGATTGGGGGCTTGCCAGCCATTGTTCGTTTGGAGCGCCTCAGATTAGAAGAAGTAGTGAAGTCCTCTTGCGGAGCAGAATCCGATCGTAGGGGAGGAGTCATGGATGAGCCTGAATTCCCCGATTTCAACCCTTTGGGAGCCCCGGGACTTAATTCATCACCCTCTTCTTCTTTCTCTTCTTCTACCGATGTATGGATTGTCTCTAGGGTCTCGGACTCTTCTTCCACTTGTACAGGGTTTTTAGACAGACAGGGTCGGAGCATATTCTGGTGAAGAGTTCGAGTGGGAGCATTCTCTTTTCTCTCAGGCTGGACTTCATATGCAGGTCCCTCAGGACTAGCTCGTCTCTTCACCCGGTACAGGTCTTTCTCCCAACGATTTTCCAGCTTGTCCCGAGGACGTTTCTCCCGCACTAAGACACAGTCTCCAACTTGAAACTCTGTTGCTCCGGATGACGTCTTCTCTGCATATTCTAACTCCTGAAGTCTCATCTGGACCAACAGGTGTAAGGCTGGGTTCACATTGCGTTAGTGGCAGTCCGCTAACGGAATCCGTTACATAGTGCCACTAACGCAATGTAACGGATCCGTTAACGCAGCCATTGACCGCAATGTATCTAACGCATCGCTAACGTATGCCATTTTTGGCATGCGTTAGCGATGTCCCGTTATTTTCTGATGGACCTCGAACACTGCTTGCAGCGTTTTTGGGTCCGTTCTCGCTTGCGCAGATCGGGCATCTGCGCCAGCGGGATCGCTAAACGCAATCCCTTTTTGTACATTGCGTTAGCGCATTCTGTTAGCGTATGCGCTAAATGGATTGCACTAACGCAATGTGAACGTAGCCTAAGGTTTGCAAACGATGTCAATGGTCCCGAACCCAGGAGCACACCCCCATCCGTGGGTAGTCATCTTCTGGATCCAATACCAACTCAGTGATTCCTTTTCCATCTCGACCAAACAGAAGGAAGTAAGGCGTATATCACATGGTCCGATGTACTCGATTATTATATATCCACATCAGTTCAGAAACGGATTCAGGCCTCCGGGCTTTTCGATCTTCTTCTAAGGTTCTTAGCATCTGAATTAGCATACGGTGAAACCGTTCGCAGGCACCATTACCCTGAGGATGGTATGGTGTTGTGCAGGACTTGTCGATCCGGTACATGCGATGCAGCTCATCCATTACTTTCCCTAAGAAACAGGCTCCTTGATCAGAGTGAGTCGTCCTCAGACATCCATAAAGTTGGATGAAGTTCTTGCAGATTGCGTACGCAGCGGATTCTGCTGTCTGGTTCCGAGTCAGAGTCACCACAGCAAACTTTGTAAAGTGATCCACCATCACCAGACAGTGCTCATAGCCCTGATGGGCTGGAAAAATGGTCAGATAGGCTATCATCAAGAGTTCTAGAGGGGGGAGGTTACAATGGACTGGACAGGAGCTCTCTGCTACGGCAGCTTAGCCAGTTCACATGTCCGACATGTCCTACAGGCCTCTTCCACTTTTGTTTTCAAATGGGGGTGGAAGATGAATCGTTGTAACCATTGAAAGGTCTTTTCTGGACCAAAGTGGGCTCCTTGCTCGTGCGCGGCGACGGCAATCTGGGGTAACAGCGCTGTTGGAACTACAACTTGCCAGGTCACACTCAGCTCAGTCCGTAGTTGTGCTTTTCGATATAGTAGTCTGTTCTTCATCAAAAGTTGTTCCCACTGTCGAAGGATCCGTAGTGTCTCTGGAGACAGAGTACCCCTTTCTGCTGAACTGGGGAGTTTTTGTGAAGCCACACACCATCTTAGCAAGACTAGTTCACTATCTTCCTGTTGCCTTTAAACCCACTCATCCCGGGATCGTCCCAGAATGCCTTCCTGGTTTGAAGAGTGTATTTGTTCCTGTGTTGCCACCATCATCCTGGTGGGTCTCAAGAATTTAGGGACTTCTTCATCTTACAGCTTTTCATTTCTGTCCCCCTCTGGCTTAGTACTTTTTCTTCTGGACAGAGCATCGGCATGAGTGTTCTCCGCTCCCCTTTTATAGGCAATCCTATATAGAAACTTTGCCATTCTGGTCACCCATCGCTGCTCCAGAGCCCCCAGTCTCGCATTTTCCAGATGTGCTAACGGGCTGTTGTCAGTGCACACCAATACTTCAGAGCTGGACAAATACTCTGCGAATCCCTCCGTCATAGCCCACACTAATGCCAGCAGCTCCAATTTAAAGGAGCTGTAGTTGTCCGGATAACGCTCGGAATTGTGAATGGACTGACTCACGTAAGCGATCACGCTCTTCCATCCTGCATCTGTGACAACACAGCCCCAAGTCCCAGTAGGCTTCTGTCGGTGTGGAGAATCAACTGTTGAGAGAAATCTGCATAAGCCAATACAGCAGCTTCTGTGAATGCTCTCTTGAGATCCTGAAAGGCCTCCTACTGAGATTCCTTCCAACAAATCTTCCAGTTCTTAGCACCCGAAGGTACTCCTTTCAACAGCTCCAGTAAAGGTTTCGTTCGTTGAGCGAAGTTCTTCACAAAGCGTCTGCAATACCTGGTCAGTCCCAGGAGTGCCCGGACATCCTTCACGGTCTCTGGAGTGGGCCAGTCTTGTATCACGGTTTTCTCGGGAGGGCTCCACTCCTTCAGCGGAAACAACATGCGCACAATCTGTGTGCAAAACAAATGGCATTTTTGAGACTTCACTTTTAGTCCGTGTCTCTGAAGGCAGTCCAATACTTGTTCTAAGCGCTGTAGGTGTTCCTCAAATGAAGCCGCATAGACTATAATGTCGTCCAAGTAGATGAGCGTGGATTCAAAGTTTAAATCTCCCAGACACCTTTCCAAGAGACGTTGCAAAGTTCCGGGAGCGTTGGTTAAGCCTAACGGCATTTGATTGAACTTGTACAGGCCCATGGGCAGAATAAAGGCAGTCTTTGACCGATCACTTTTCCAAACACTCCTCCCTAACGGCCAGACTCTTGTACTTGAGCCACTCATGCCAGCTGTTGAAAAATTCTCCTTTGGGGGTATGTGGGTCCCACTGCTTTAGAGTCTCATTAGAGGGCTCTCCGATGAGAAGGCTGCCAAACTTCTTTAGCATGTTTATCACCAAGGTAATGGTGTGTCCGTTATTCATTTCTCCCTGGGTCAGTATCACACCTTTCTGTCCAAGGTCTTTCCCACAAACAGACACCTGCATCCATACCACCCCTGTGACTGGGATGGGCAGTTGGTTGGCAGCCATTAACTTTATCACAGGGCCCCACTCAGGCCATATTGCTCTGGGAAAATGTCGCCGGAAATAAGCCTCTGGCATCGTTGTCACCTGTGAGCCTGTGTTTACTAGGCATTGCACTGCACGACCGTCCATCTCAGCCCATATCAGAGGGCATGTTGACATTAAACTTGCTGGACTTCCACTACTCTTCCTCACCTGTTCTGGCTCTGGGCGGCATCCCCCCGGCTCAGAGCCCTCTAGTTTAACGGGCGATGAAACGTCACTCTTCTTCGACAGGTGCATTCCTGTGCAATGTGTACACTCTCTCCGCAGTTGAAGCAAGTGAGCAGTATCAAGCTTACGTATAGACATGATGCAGTTAAAATGGATTTTTTGGACATCAGTCTGGAGGTGGATTCTTCCACTGTCCAGACTGATGTCTTTCATAAAGAAACATCAGTTAATTCGTTAATACATGCTACAACTGCACATAGCCATTCCACAGTTAGGGCCGTCCCGGTTGGACAGTTTCTAAGGGTGAGGCGGATCTGCTCGACGGATCAAAAGTTTGAAGTCCAAGCCACAGACTTGAAAAGAAGATTTAAACAACGTGGTTATAGTCAAAGGTGCATAAAAAATGGATAAAATAGGGCTAAGTCGGTGTCTCGGGACTCACTGACATACCACAAGAAAATGAAGGATAAAAATAATGATAACATACGCTTTATCTCAGTATTCAACCATGAGTGGGATAACATGCGGAACATTTTAACAAAATATTGGCCTGTCCTTAGTGCCGAGCCCTCCCTGAGACCTTTTCTCACAGATAGACCACTGATGACCCCTCGTCGCTCTAAAAACTTGAGTGATTTGCTTGTCAAAAGCCACTATGTAGCACCTAGCCCTAATTTTTTCGGTGGAACACAACCCAGAAAGGGTTTCTATAAATGTGGCCACTGTCTGGCATGCGCTAATACCTACCAAACATTTACATTCAGCTCGTTGGACCAAAAAATATTTGATATCAGAGAATATATTTCCTGTAGTACCAGGAATGTAATTTACTACGCCACATGTAGTTGTCCCCTTATATATGTGGGACTCACGTCGCGTGAGTTGAGGGTAAGTGTTAGAGAACACATGAGGGATATTGGCGCGGCTAGATTGGTGGAAGATGTATCAACCCTTAAAACCATCCCTAGACATTTTCGATTGGTACACAATTGTGACCCCAAAGAGTTCAAAGTGAGAGGCATTGACGTTATAGATGCCGGTATTAGAGGTGGAAATATAAAAAAATTGTTGGCACAGCGGGAATTGAAGTGGATAGTGACACTTGGGACTATGAAACCCGCTGGGCTAAATGAATCCCTTAATTTTGGCCCATATTTATGAAGTCATGGTAGTCCTGATGATGCTAATTAGTGTTTTCTCTCCCCTTTTCCCTTTCTTTTCCCCCCTTTTTCCTGTATTTTATTGTTCATAAGTTTGGTTTTAATGCTTATATGTTTTGTGTCACGTTTAGGTTTTTAGTTTATGAGCCTGTCCTGAGTTTGGTGCCTTTCCCCCTCCTCCTGGAGACATATATAAAAAGCTGGCCATTATTGGAAGTGGAGCAAAACATACAATCGTTTGGAAGAAACATGGGACTCATTTTAATACTGTGAACTGTTACTATGTATGTGGAAAGAGGTCCCTTTGCCAGCTTACATACTCATCCATTGGCTGCACGGATATGTGGGGCTGACTCAGACTCCAATCGGCCGCTGCTGTGGTGCACGTGCGCGCGTCTTCTTCTCGGCTCCGCCCCCCTCCTCCAGCAATGTCCTGCAGCGGGCACAGGTGGGTCCAGTTGGTACCCGCTTGTCCCCGAGGTTGGATACGTCCGGGCGGGGGTGGGTGGACCCGGACGGCGGCGCGCGCATGTGCCGGACTTTCATAGCATAGGATTCAGTGTTATCACATTATGGTCAGGTGTCTTGTTGCTATGACTACTTAAAGGTCCTGTAGGCAGTAGAAACCACACTTCCCCTTGAGAAAGCGAGGCTAACAGCAGCGAAACGCGCGTCGGGGGTGCGTGCAGAGGTCTACCTGCATGAGGTGAGGCATGCTCTCCTAAACCTTTCCAACTCCAGGCACACGATATGGGGCACTTAATATGGTTTTGGCCTCATACTTATCGGTGCACAGGATGATAGGAATCTCCCATACGGTTTGGTTGGGGTTTATGGTGACAAGTATGGTTTATCCCAACGGGACTAATACTTTCTGGGCATTTGGTTGGGATATTTATGTCTGCATCTCAAAATACAATGCATTTGTAAGCATATACCATTTATTGTGCGGTAGACTTAATTGTCTGGTGTCTTTGTTCACCTTGGTGTTTGTTGCACTGTCAGTAGTTGACATGTGCCTGTTTTTAAGCATGTTATTGTTATGAATAAAGTTTCTTCAAAGTCTTTTAAAAAAACTTCCATTGGTCCTCTTGATTTGCATTTAATCAATATATGGAGGTATATGTTACTGTTTTGTGACTGACAGCAGTCACTAAAATGAATCTGGAAATTTTGGTATTTACTATACTGTGTGTGTGAGGGGCTGCACTATACTGTGTGTGGGGGGCTGCACAAATTTATTACCTGCAGCCCTCCCTGAGATCTATTTTCCGACTGTTTCCCATCTGATCCTTTTTTAGCATTTTGTCTGGTTCTCATTTTTCTATGGCTCTCGCTTGCTGTAGGCCCATCATTTTCCATCTCAGACCAATTCTTATTCTTAGTTTGCTGTGTTTCGCCTCTCACCGATGCCGACTGTGATCGTGACTGAGACTCATTCCTATAGAATGGGCGTGATCTCTCACCTGGATTTCTCCACTTATACATCCTATTCTGTTGCTTATCGTCAATATCTTGTTGGAATTTTTTAGATTTAGTTAGCTGTATTTCTTCAGCCCATTTTTGTGTCTCGTCTTGTACTTCAATGTTAAACTTTTTTAAAGCTTCAGCTGGCATATCATTTTTAATATTGGTTTGTAACTCTTCCATTTTCTTTTCAATGGTTTGGAGAGATTCAGCATTCATCTCTTTTAATATTTCCATAAAGCCAAATGAGCATGTGTTAGCATAATTTTCCCATCTCTCCCGTATCTCTAGGTTTTCCACTAGGAATGAGGGGAACACTTGCACTCTTAATCCCCTTGGAATCAATCCCTTTTGTAAATATTTGTCTAAAAACGCATGGTTCCTCCATATTTTAGTCTTTTTTCTCGTGAGATTTTTAAATTTATGTCATGGGGCGCCTAGGTAGACTAAAGCTAATAACCCGGGCCCCTGCGATTTCCCTAAGGCTAGGGAAACCCTGTCTGTACCTCTCCCAGAGATTACACTGATGGAGTGCTTGTCTGGGCCGCCAGGCCTGACCCTAACTCCTGATTCAGTACTAAACTGAAACCTCCACCCTCCACCCAGTGATAATCTTAACACCAACCTTTACAGAAAGCACAGACAGGGAAAACCAAAAACGCACCACGCCGCAAACACACTCAGGAAAACACTATAATGTGCACAGGGCAAAACAAAACACGAATATAGGAAGGAGAAATATGACAAGGATCATACACCACCAGATCTGATATTTCCACTCCAAGATCACCACTCCGAACCGAGATCACCAGGCACAAGACACAAGCTATAATCGGCGACGCCCAAAGTTCAGGAGAACTATATAAAGGCCGTGGGTGTGCCCCAGCCTCCAATCCGAGTACCAGCTAGATTAACCCCGGACAACCTAGATAAAATCTAGCCGGCGCCACTGAGTGCATAGTGGACGAATGCAGAATTACCTCTTTCTGTCGGACGCCCTAGTGTGAATAGCGTCCGACATGACAATTTACTTGTCATCTCTCCTAACCCCTTATCACTCCCCTCTACACCTGTAGAGCTGGTGTCTTTGAACACATCATTCAATTGCGAGAGCCATGCCCCATCGCGGGCTCTGAAATCCATTATAGTAGCACTGGAACCTACTGTGAAAAACACAGAGCAATGTAAATACCAAAATTTCCAGATTCATTTTAGTGACTGCTGTCAGTCACAAAACAGTAACATATACCTCCATATATTGATGATAGGAATCTTCCATACGGTTTGGTTGGGGTTTATGGTGACAACTATGGTTTATCCCCAACGGGACTAATACTTTCTGGGCATTTGGTTGGGATATTTATGTCTGCATCTCAAAATACAATGCATTTGTAAGCATATACCATTTATTGTGTGGTAGACTTAATTGTCTGGTGTCTTTTTTCACCTTGGTAATTGTTGCACTGTCAGTAGTTGACATATGCCTGTTTTTAAGCATGTTATTGTTCTGAATAAAGTTACTTCAAAGTCTTTTAAAAAACCTCCATTGGTCCTCTTGATTTGCATACACACAGTATAGTGCAGCCCCCCCACACACAGTATAGTGCCGCCCCCACACACAGTATACTGCAGTCCCCACACACAGTATAGTGCAGCCTCCACACACACAGTATAGTGCAGCCTTCCCACACAGCATAATACAGCCTCCCCACACACAGTATAGTGCAGTCCCCCCACACACACAGTATAGTGCAGCCTCCCCACACACAGTATAATGCAGCTGAGTCACCCGCCAGGGCCGTGGGGTACCCGGTACTGGGTCTGGTGTTCACAGGGGGATGTCACGGTGGCGGCGACCCGGTCTGTGGTCCTGGGCGCCCATGTAAAAGGGAAAGTCTTTAAAGGGGTGTTAGGAATAAAGTCTGTTCATGACGCCACCTGTGGTATTCGGTCAGTGGGGACCAACGCTGCTTAGAGGGGTCCACTGGGGTGATGTTATGGCAGCTAGATGGTAGAACTTCCCACAGTTGAAGTATATTCCCAGGGCTCCTGGTGTGTAGATGGAAGATGGTGAATAGTGCAGTAAAGAATGAGGACACAGGTTTGCAGTCTCTTTACCTGGTTAACTGAAGACTTCAGGCAGCCACAGTCCAGGGTACCAGATCACAGGATAGGCAGGGTCTGGCCGGCTTGGAAGCGAATCCAGAGTTCCCCTTTACCAGGTGGACATGAAAGCCTTCCTCTCATGCGGTGGTGTTGTAGTCCCTTACTGCCTATGGCTTCTGATAAGGTCCTCACAGTTCTTCTCTGTCCACCATATAGGATAGGACACAAACCCATATGACAGGTGACTCGGGCCTTTTTATAGGGTCTCTATCATGACCCAAGCTCTATGTGTCACTGTGTCTGCTGTGTATTAGGGCAGACAGATAACTTGCAGTTGAGCTGTCCTGCTGGTCTCTGCTGTAAGTCTTAGAGTCCCTTACAACCTTGGTGTTCCGGCTACCGGTGATCTGCACTTCAGAGGGAGATAGTTCATTCGCAGCTGTTCTCCCCTGATATCACTCTCCTGTGCTTCGCTCTCCTTCACGCTCACTGAACAATGTTGTTTCCTTCTGTATGTCTCTTTCTCCAGGGGCTGTAGTACTTCAGACTACAGGGCCCCTTCAGACCTTCTGACACTCTCTGTCGGCCTGCACTCTTCTCTGTAACTCACTTTCTGACCCTTTTCCATCCAAATCAGAATTTATATAGGGAAGCCACCCATAGTTCCTGGGGCGTCACACAGCCTCCCTACACACAGTATAGTGCAGCCCCCACACACAGTATATTGCATGCGCACACATACACACCCACCTTACCTCTCCTCCTCGTTCCTCCTCTGCTCTGGCTTCGGCAGAGCGTCTGAGCTCCACTGCTTATACATGTTGAGTCAGAGGGGGAGTGATCGGGGAGGGAGTGTCATCTGACACTCTCTCCTCCATCACTGCTTTCAACTGTATCAAGTTAAATGCGCGATGCAGGCAGGGGGCGGAGGCACTGGGCCCCTCTTACTCACAGGCCTCATATCAGCTGTGTGGTGTGCCGCTATTATGGAGGAGCAGGGGCTCTAAGCAGCTGCCTGGTCTGCCTGCCCCGATTCATGGGGTACTTTTATCCCCATTAGAGTGGAGTGGAAGTGTGCATGTTATCCAGTGCTCCGTACATTCCCTATACCGGCAGCCAAGCATCATGCTCAGCTTTCTATGACATTCCCACAGAGAATAATTCGGGAGGTAGTCGGGCCTGTGCACCGTTGCTCCCTTCTAACAACAATAAATGGGGGGGGGCAATCTATGGTAACTTTTATAAAAGTAAAGGCTATATAAATTCTATGAACTTGTAGGTAATCATAGAGATTAACCATCATATCTCTGTGAAAATATCTCTGTATGGCTGTATTTATATAGATAAAAGTTTTGAATTTGGGATAATTTACTTTATTTATTTTACTCACTTATATAGTGTCATTAATTCACAGCACTTTACAGACATTGTTGGTGCTGTCCCCAATGGGGCTCACAATCTAAATTCCCTATCAATATGTCTTTGGAGTGTGTTAGGGAACGGGAGAACCCGGAGGAAACCTGAGAACCGTAAGGAAACCCACACAAACTACTTGCAGATGTTGTATTTGGTGGGATTAGAACTAGGACCCCAGCGCTGCAAGGCTACAGTGCCAACCACTGAGCCACCGTGCTACCCATAGATAATGTTATATAGCTCTTAAATCTGCAGTGGTATATATGTCTCCTTCTAAGATCCTGCTGATGTAAGGGACGGGGGAGGCTGGGGCCAGGGCAGAAGTCATGGCCATCGGTAATCCCTGTATCACCCGCTGGCCCCGTCCCTTTAAAGTACCTCAGTGCTGCTCCTCTAAGCCATCAGGGTTTTCCCGGTATGGGACTGTTACCTCTGCAGATGATTCCAAGAATAAAGAGTCACAGTCCAGTTTCACTTCAACTTCAACATGTTTACTCAGCAACTTGTCATCCAGGACACACACTGTTACAGCATCAGGCATCGGTATCTCTGACCCTTGCCTCTCGCTAAGCCTGCGTTTCGGACAGTCCGTACTATACGGTCTCTCAGTGTCCTCAATGTTCAGTATCTCTGCCTTTCGTGGCGGTATTCCCTGCCGTCTCGCCCTGGTCCTCAGAATAGCGGCCCACACAAAAACCTGCCACACCTTGGTGCACTTTCTCCAACTCCGCTTAGCTGCCTTCTCTCCAGCAGCTGCAGCCCTACTTATACTGCACTGCTGCTCCTGTAGCTGCTGCACTCTCTGCAGTCGCGGTATCTCTCTGCGATTGCAGCTGTGCACTCCGAAGTTGACTGAAGTTCCGGCTCAGCTTTCACTTATGGCACGGGCTCCTCCGAGGCAGTCAGTCGCTGTTTCCGGTCCCCACTGAGTTAACAACTTTGGTGCCGGGTGACGAGGTTCTTCCTCATGGCACCGCACCGCTGGCTCTGCAAGAAGTTTCAGCTCCAGAGAACGTGAAAGAGGACTTTGCTGGCTGCCGACTCTGCGCTGAAGAACTCTCCGGGTGCTGGTAAGTGGGGTGCTCTGCAATTTCTTCCCAATGTCTGGTGGGCCAGGTTCTTACGTCCTCCTGCCGCCACCTCCATCCAATATGGCCTAGGCCGCCGCAGCTGCACGCAAGGTTTTCTTCCAGGCCCCACCCATTCCAGGGTGGGGTCGTTTCCAGTCGCTCCTCCCATTCTCTTTCAAGTCGTCTCAGTAAGCGTGGGGCTAGGTGTCTTCGGCGCATTCTCCGGAGCCGCCGCCTGAAGGATCTTCGCACCATTTCTGCGAGGTCACGCCCACGAAGGGTGCAGGCACAGCAGTGACTTCCCATTTTGGCGCCATTCTCCACCACCTCAGCTGCCATCTTTGTCAAAATTAGAGTGTCAGTCTTTGATGAACTTTACAGCCATCTGAAGTGGGCACCTTGCAGTAATTGGTTGACCATGAATTATTCTGTGTACCAAAGTGTTCTAGAGTAAAATGTGAGGCCTTCTATCCAAAGCTAAAGTTTGGCCAAAACTGGGCCATGCAGCAGGGCTATAATATCAAGTACACCATCATATCTATGAGGTGTTGCCCAGTCAAAGTCCAGACCAAATTGAAATGCTGTGGTGAGATCTTAAGGGTATACGCACACAATGTCTTTTAGATGCCAACATGGCCACTGAGTTTTTGAAGCAGAAGACGCTTCAGGAAAACAGTTCGTTACGTGACGCTTTTTTTTTTCTTCTTTTTAGTTGTTTTTGCTGCCTGTTTGGCTCTTGTGTCTTATTTTTTAATTTCATGTATAAAATACTGGCAGAAGATGCTTAAGAATGGACTGGTCAATTTTCTTTCTGCTTCATGACTTTTGAAGCTTGAAGCAGTTAAAAGAAGTTACAAAAGACTCAAAACATGCACAAGATTTTTGGCATTGCACTGCATATGTTCATTATTTTTAAGGGTTTTTTTTTTTTCAGATCGTTTTCAGGCAGAATCAGTTTGAAAAAACCACTGTGTGCACATACCCTAAGACAGCTGTACATAAACGAGTGACCATAAACCTCAATGATCAAAAAACAGTACTGCAGATTCTCCTCCTATTAATTTGGATAAAAAATAGAAAATATGAAAAGAAGTAAAGAAATATAATCTTTATAAAACACAATCAACAAGGTTAAATAGCATAAATCTCAAAGTGCAAAGTGTTGTCACATGCAGCAGGGGAGGACAAGATGACACAGAATTTATGCCAAGTACAAAGGAATTAAATAAATAGTAAAAATTTGTGTATCTCAAATGATGTCAAATTGGAGCACCACAAATCTGGCGAAAGACAGTATAATTATATACAGTGGTGAAAATAAGAATTTGGAACTGATTTTACAAGTTTTCCCACCTACAAAGAATAGAGATGTCTATAACTTTTATGGTAGGTACACTTCAACTGAGACAGAATCTAAAAAAAAAATGTTTGAGACTGTGGTCCCAGCTCTCTTCAGGTAATTGACCAGGTCCTCCCATGTAGTTCTGGGGCTGAATTCTAACCTTTCTCAGAATTATCCTTACCGGAAGAGGTGAGATCTTGCACGGAGCCGCAGACCAAGGAAGACTGACAGTCATCTTGTGTTTCTTCCACTTTTTAATAATTGTGCCAACAGTTGTTGCCTTCTCACCAAGCTCCTTGCCTATTGTCCTGTAGCCCATGCCAGCCTTTTGCAGGTCTACAATTTTGTTCCTTCTGTCCTTGGACAGCTCATTGGTCTTGGCCATGGTGGAGAGTTTGGAGTGTGATTGAGTGTGTGGACAAGTGTCTTTTATACATGTAACGAATTGAAACAGGTGCAATTAATAAAGGTAATGAGTGCAGAGTAGGAGGGCTTCTAAAACTAACAGATCTGTGAGAGCCAGAATTCTTGCCAGGTGGTGGGTGATCAAGTACTTATTTCATGCAATAAAATGAAATTTAATTATTTAAAAACTTAAAAATAATACAATGTGATTTTCTGTTTTTTTTTTAGGCTACGTTCAGATTAGCGTTGCGCGCCGCTGCGTCGGCGACGCAACGCACGACGCACGAAAAAACGCGTGCAAACGCACGCAAAAACGCTGCGTTTTGCGACGCGTGCGTAGTTTTTTTGACGAAAATCGGACGCAAGAAAAATGCAACTTGTTGCGTTTTCTTGCGTCCGACGCTAGCGTCAAAAACGACGCAGGTGTCGGAAAACGCAACAAGAAAAACGCATGCGTCCCCCATGTTAAACATAGGGGCGCATGACGCGTGCGTCGCCGCTGCGTTTCCCGACGCAGCGTCGGGAAACGCTAATCTGAACGTAGCCTTAGATTGTTTCTCACAAGTGAAGTGTAGCTATGATAAAAAGTACAGTCCTCCCCACTCTTTGTAGGTGGGAAAACTTGCAAAATCCGAAGTGTATCAAATACTTATTATACCCACTGTAGATGAGAAATAATATTTTTCCTATTATATTATACTAGATGGCAGCCCGATTCTAAAGAATCGGGAGTCTAGAATCCATATATACTTTATTTATTCAAATGTAAGAATAATACAATTAATAAATAATAGTAAGAAAGAACAAAAAATGGCTGCACTCACCAGCTCTTGACAATTCTTGTTATTTAAGGTACAGTTACACAGGATCCATGAACATGCTTATGAGGGGAGGGATGAAAGACATCAGACGACAACTTTGCGTGTTGTGGGCAGTGTCAGGTAGTAGGAAAATAGCCAGTTAATAATAGGCAATAGTTCTTTGCAGGAATGCAGATATTAATAAATAGGCAGTTTATATTGCAGAGAAATTGCTGGGCAATAATGGACAATGTCCTTATGTGGCAAATAATAGAGCAATATACCCAATGTGGCAAAGAAGAGGTTAATAAACGGCAGTCTCTCAGTATAACAGTCAGTGAATAATAGGCAGTATATGGAGAAAACACCAAACAAAAGTTCAAAATTGGTGTGAAAATGTCACTGAACCACTTCACAACTAAATATATATAGTTTTGGTAAATGGTATTATCATTTTTTTGACGAAATTCGGCAGGAGCTTGAAGAGCAACGTCACTGGGCCCGCCTCCACGCAGT
The DNA here is from genome assembly GCF_032444005.1 of Ranitomeya imitator. Lineage (NCBI taxonomy): Eukaryota > Metazoa > Chordata > Amphibia > Anura > Dendrobatidae > Ranitomeya > Ranitomeya imitator. The sequence goes on from NC_091285.1 coordinate 409,454,673, forward strand.
AGAAACTTGCTGTGAGGTAAAAATTCAAAAATCACACCAAAATGGCGGGCGGAGTGTGTCACAGTACGGCACGTTTCTGATTGGTCGCACGCAGCAGGCGGCAACCAATCAGACACTGGACACTGTTGACGTCACTTATCTCCGGACATTAGCTCCGGACATTAGCTCCGGACATTAGCTCCGGACAAAGCCACGGAAGTTGGCACAAATTGCAGGAAGTAGTATTCTAGGCAATTATATATTAGATACTTGCTACCTCATAACATGCCTAAATGACAAGATATTTTATTTAGAACAGTAGTAAATAATATTGGTTAATCAAGAATACAACATATAACAATGAAAAACTGCATAACCATCGCTTGTCCTATCACAATGGAATGGTGCCAGCCCTGACATGCGTTTCAGCAATCAGCCTTCTTCTGGGGGTTGTGCCATGCCAGCGGAGGGCCAGTCTCACGGCAATGTCCAATAGAAACGACTCCTGCATTACTGTACAATAATGGACGGTCATTGTTCTACAAGATATTAATTCATGGGATGCACTTGATTTTTCACAAACTGCTTCTGCATTTTGGCCTAATTTATGTTATAGAAATTACGCCGTGCAATTTGTCAAGAGTTGTTGTTCATCAGTGGTTGTATTTACCTAATTTTAAGACCTTCTAAGGACCGAATGTTATTTTATTATGTCCTCATGCATAAAACCATGGAATTACTTTTTCTCATGACTGTACTGTAGATTGATGAGTAAATAAATAAATTAATTTATTATGCTGCAATTTTCTAGGAGGTAAAAATACTAATGATAAGTGCCCTTGAAATACATAATCATCTTTTGCAAATATAAGGTTGTCACAGATAGGCAATATATGCATGTACATGTCGAACATTACACATTATAAATGCCGATCAACACAGGAAAGGATTTCGATAAAGCAGGAAATGCTGAACTGACATCTGCTGGTCATTCCTGTTTTTGCACCAGTTCTGCACGATTAATTCTATATGGTTTGTAATAAAGGTCATAGTAGGTACCTGTAAATGCTTCATGGCTTCCAATTCTCTTAATATATCCAATTGTGCTTCATCTTTGACATAAGCGCGTAGAACCTGATCTCTATATTCCCAGAAAATAAAAATATTTTGAATAGTATGTTACATAACTGCAAGCAAATCATGACATAGATTCTATGTTGAATAGAAACATATTAAAATATAGCACAGTTTACAAGAGTCTATAACCTGCTGTTTTGTACATAGAGGAATAAAATAGCCCTCTAGCGAAAGCCATTGGGTAATAGATAACGGCCTCTCTATTCACCGGGAAAATTAAGGACTGTAGTAGCCGTTATCTGCTAAAGCAGACTTTAGAAAATTTTGGCCCGCAGACCATATTTGGCCCTTTGGCTGTTCGTATCAGGCCCGTGAAAGGGGACAGCAAAAGGGCTGTAAGCATTGGTTCACGAGTCGCATGCCCCGGCCACCCTCCCAACCTCAGTCCGATGACTTAATTTCACAGCTATCTGCATCCTTGGCATGCAGATACCAGTGAATATAATGGTGGAGGAAGGATCCATTGACTATGTCTTTCACCATTCTGCCTGTGTGACTAAATGCGTCACCAAAGCAAGCACAGCAATGTCATTAGTTTGTGCCTGCTGAGAAGCCTCACTGTGCAGAGCAAATACCGGAGCCAAGCAGCACGCTGGGTGAATCGGGGTCGAGATGAGTATTGTGTGTTTGTATTTTGGGGGTATTCACTTGAAGGAGGAATATGTGCAGCCACTATTATGTATTTGGGACTGTTGGGGATATCATAATGTTTTGTGCGGTTGTGGGGGACCATACTGTGGGAGTTCTCATTCCATGTCAGAGTCTGTGAGGAATAATACTGTGGGGGTCCTCATTCTGCATAAGAGGGTTGTGGTGGTCCACATGCCAAGTTAGAAGCTTTGGGGGATCCTACTGTGGGGGGTCCTCATTCTATATTGGGTGGTTATGAAGCTCGTACTGTGGGGGTCCTCCTTCTGTTTTGGAAGGTTGTGGAGGTTTTCAATCTGTGTAGGAGGCTGTGGAGTATCATACTGTAGGGGTCCTCATTCGATGTTGGAGGCTGTGGGGGATCATACTGTGAATGTTCTCATTTTGTGTTGGAGGCTGTGGGAGATCATATTGTGGGGGTCCTCATTTTGTGTTACCGAGCTGTGGAGATCATACTGTGTCGATAGTGCTGTGAATTCCATTATTGTGTTGAGGGGCTGTGGGGGATCATATTGTGGGAGTCATGATTCTGTGTTTGAGGGCAGTGGGGGATCATATTGTGTGGGGGGACTATAGGGGCTGTGGGGGCCATAATACTGTTTTGGGGGCTGTTGGTGCCATATTGTGTAGGGAGGTGTGGGAGCCATCGTATTCTGGGGGGAGGCTTTTAAAGATCAAACTGTTTGTGGGGACTGTGCAAGCATACATGTTTGGTGAGGGCCATCAACCTGTATTTAGTATCATGCTTTTTGAGGGTGTGTGTCATAATGTATATCGGGGCTGAGGTTTCCAGTATGCTATGTGGGGAGCTGTATGACCATCATAATGTGTGTGCAGACTGTGGGAACATTATGCTATGTTGCTTACTATGGGTGTGTCATACATTGTGTGGGAGCAGTGAGGACATCATACTATTTTGGGGGAAGATGATGATCATAGCACAAGGGCCGAATAACAGGAGCAGTATGATTATTGCTCTTTATAAACTTGATAACAATCAGTAAATTATGGTTTTGATCTGCTCGATAATAAGCAATACAATTAATACGAATAAATAATATCTTAATGACAATTGAACAAAATTTCAAAGTATTGGCTCTGCTCTCCGTAACTGTTACGGTCTCTCTTATGACCTCATGAGAAAATGAATTGCCCACTTCTTTGCTAAAGCAAATGTGACTGCAAATTCTCCATCAGCCCTAGAGAATCATGAAAATATGCAAGGCACCAAGATGTCATTGGAGTTCTCAGTAAGACTTTAAAGAACAATATTAACAATTCCTGCAATGTTTTTTGCACAGTAAACGGGCAAAAAGAAAGTCAACAGCTTTGGTATAGAGTCGGCATCTTCTGCTTTTTTGTCTCCTCTTGAAACTATTCCTTTATCTTCTGGGTCTAACTGCATATAAAGGGGATAATAGATTCATTTAACAGGGTTGACCGGTCCACATCGATAAGTCTGCAGACTTAATGAATCCTCTCAGCACATGCACTGTGCACTGTGGTGATTCGCTGTTTTTTTGACTGGTGACTGGAGGGTGTGTATGCGTTATACATACTCCCGGCCACTGGGCGCAGACTTGCTTCAATACACTTGAAACCACATGCTGCCACTGACTCACAGTTGGTCCAGCATTAGGGCTGGCTGTAATAAGCTGCTGCAGTCAGGTGAATCATACACTTCTACATGGCACAAGTCACCTGACTGCTGCAGATTTTTACAGAATGCAATGGTCCTGTGGCTAGAGAGTACAGTGACGTCATCACTCCTGGGGTTAATCTGTAGGTTAATTGCGCACTGAATCTGCCTGGTGCCTGCATTTAGAGCCCTGCTGCTGGGAGGAAATTAACTCTATTCCCCAACTGTAATCGTTTGGGTTTCAGTCACGAGGGTGGTGCCGGTGGGTCTAGTCACCACTCTATGCATGGAGAGCGGTGGCTGTAACCGTGTCCCCAACACTGACTGACAGCCAGCCTTGCTGAATGAACTGCACCAGTGCCACCCTGTGGCTGAAATCCGAACTCTGCCGGGGGGTGGGGGGGTGGAATAAAGTTAATTTCCTTCTAGCATTGAGGCTCTAAGTGAGGACGCCGTGCAGGTTCCGAACACCATTACCCCGCAGACTAACCCCATAACATGAGGTTAATAGCATTTTTCATGTGACAGGTTCCCTTTAACTACTGCCCTGCTGGAAGATACCAGACTGCATTTAGTTCTCTGCTACTCCTGTGTTCAACTATTACTCTGCTGGAAGATATCAGACTGCATTCCTGTGATTACCGTAACTTCTTCCCTTTCAGAATAAAATAGTTTCTTATGCACTTTCTGTTCCTGTGTGTATCCACACACCTGCCTCTGCTTCACCTTAGCTATCTGGTCTGCTTGCCACATGATTGTCGACCATCCTGCATACCCTGCTGTCCTGGCCCTTGCTGATCCACGTTTAATCCATAAAGACCCACTCTACTACCTCAATGGCTCAGATCCTTGCTGCTCATTACAGCTTAGAATCCACCTCATCAGGTGAGTCCATAGTCACCAGGTGAGTCCTTGCTGAAACTATATGTTACCAAACTTCTCACACATTCTATAAAAAAAGAGACTTCCACGGTTGCTCAATTTACTGCTTTCATTATCTTTCCTACACCTCTCAAATAATAATTACTTATTATTTGAGAGGTGCAGTGAAACACCACCAACAGCCCAGTCAATCAGGGCGAGTGCGTGAGACTGGGTCACAACTTGGTGATGTAAGGTCAACCTCCAGAGTCCGGAAGCTGATTTGACATCACCGGATGTCAGCGGCGGCTGCAGTCGGGGATCACGTGATCGGGACTGAGCTAGCAGTGATCAAGCCACTCAGAGGCAAATATGTTAACATAAGGTATTTGCAAAAAAAAGTCTTATTTGAAAGTTTTAAATCGTTGTGCACAATATACATGGTAGTGGACCATCTCTTTAAATACTTTAGTACAGATTTTTAATGTCAGCTTGTCATACATGTCAGATTCCCTGTGTCAGTATGGGAATTCTGTCTCTTAATCCAATAACTTTTACTTGAAGCTTTTATAGTCAAATGTAAAAACTATAGACTATTTAATTAAAAAAAAACAATAATAACATTTGAGATTCCCGTAACTTTTTGACATCCCAATACACAGATCGATACAAGAAAATACCTAAAAAATCTAGTACCTTAGGACAGTTGTGATCCTATGTCAAACTTCAAAACCATAAAATTAAATAGATGAAGGAAACTATTTTATTATTTATTTTTTTTATTTAGAATAAAATTAAGGGACACCTAAAGTAACAAAATAAAGTATATGCATATTCAAAAATATAGAACAATAGTGCATCATATAAACAGTTTCTAGCATCATAGTTAACAGAAAGAGGGAAATAACGTGTAAGTTAACATTCATGTATTGATTTTGTTTCAAGGTTCTATGCGAAGAGAACATTTTTTATTCCAACTGTGCTATTTGTTCTGATATCTGGGCAGCGTCATTATTTTTGGCATAAATAAGTTTGTATAGCCTATGTAGAGATACTTTTTCAATAGCTTCAGATAATGAAGGAATTTGTCAATTTCCATTTCAACGGAACTACATTCTTAACCACTAAAAAGATTAGGGGTAATAATTATTTTAATTGTGGATCAGTGAAGCTATGTAATTCCACGTGTTTTTAAGATTAGGACAATCCCCCCCAAAATGGCCTCTATGCATTATATACAGTATATATATATATATGACATCGGCTTTGTTTATGATTAGAATTCTAATCAGGACATGGTTTTTATATATAGATCCATATTATATGATGCCCAGGTAATTTCCCATATACAATGATTTATATTTGTTTGCATTATTACTGTCATACAATTTGATGTAACTTTTTATGGCTAGTCAATATTATTATAATTATTATATCACGATTTATTCCATGGTGCTTTACATTCAATATTACTTGTACCAACGTTTTGTGTATATTATATATTAGTCGGGGTAGTATCTCTTTGGGGGACCTTTTTGTCTCTTCCTTCCGGGAATGCATTTTATCTAATACTATCATATTTTCATCTGTATCCTGACTGGTTTGTTGTTTTAGCAGATATCTTGACATGTATATGTACCATATACTGTTTTGCAAGTAGATAATAAACTTTATTTTATATATTTGGTTATCCTTTATATGCATTTCAATAATAGTATTATTTTGATCATGCAAAGATAATCTTGACTTGAAAGCATTTTTTTTTTGGTTGTTCAGGTTTGTCCTTTTGGGAAATTCAAAATAGTGGAGAACATTTTGTAGATTATTAAATCTCAAACAATTTTATGTATATATCCCGTGATTCCATATCCTCGCCAACATAGAGGGTATTGTTCTTTATATGCTTATGTCAATCTATTAGGAGTTAGGGTACGTCCCCACGGTCAGTAATTGGCAGCGCTTTGGATGCAGCACATGTTCGCATGTGTTCATTGAAGATGCGCCACATGCCCGTTTCCGCAGGTAAGCTGCAGGCGTCGGTACAAGCATAGTGACAATAAGGTACAATGGTGTGCACTCAGTCAGTTTAGAAGGTGAGGTGCAGGTGTCATGGACTAAAGAGTCCCCGTACAAGTAAAGTTTAGAAGACACCGCATACTCTTAATAGATATTTATGCAAATTGTGCAAAATTTATTAAATATAACACTACACATTAGTGACACATGGGAGCAATGTACAATTCAAGGATAGGCGACCACTTGTATTAACAATTCAATTGACGTTTCGGCTCTCCTGAGCCTTAATCATAATATCGCTACAAAAATACAAAAAACAGAACAAGGGTAAATAAACACAACAAAAAGTATATACATATATACAGCTTCCGTGCATGATGAAACAATAAATAGTATGCCAAGGTATAAGATGGATGGCAAGCAACTAGATAGATTTACAAGCACCAAGGATGCACCGAAGTGAATAGAACTCCTAGAGTCATATCAGGTGTGAACACAAAAGGAGGTCAAGAGGTCAAAAGGTTAGGAGCAAGAACAGAAGGGAGGCAGGACAATAGGAACTCCTTACCTTAGTAAAGCAATGGTAGGTACACATTCAGGGGTTTCAGGGGCTCCGGGCGTGTGTCAGTGGGGGACCTGGGTGAGTGGCTGACACACGCAGTGTGCATGCCCAGGAATCCCAGCCCCGCACTGTGCATAATGCATAACACACTGCGGGGCTGGGATTACCAAGGTGGGTGGCCGCACTGGCCGCACAGGCGCATTCTGCAAGCCTGGCTGGGACGTCAGATGGCCAGAGCTTACTGCGCCTGCACGAGACAGTACTACACAGCGCAGGCGCCGGATTTCATGCTAAAACAGCGCGGAGGGGGCGGCACCCGGAGCCCCTGAAGATTTGAGTGACGGCAGTGTGGCGGTTCAAACAGGGGGGTGAGGACCTGCCTCCCTGGCGAAAGATAGGTATTTTGGAGAGGTTATAAAACGCTTTATTTTGGGAATACATGCACCAAAAACTAAAAGAGCCACCTTGTTAGAATGCAGCATTACTGCTGCACAAGGTGGCTCTTTTAGTTTATAACAGCTGGAGGGGGTGACAGTGGCCCTATAAAGACTTGCTACATACAGCTCTGCAGTGTGGATCAAGCCTTCTAAACACAAAATAAGAAAAATGCATGCAAGTCTGTGAAGAACTGACTTGAGATAAAAATAATTCCATCCTTTAAATGGCAAAATGTTGCAATGGCAATCTTATCTATCAGAACCTAATATCTCATTAGGTTCTGATAGGTTAATTGATCAATAAATTCTCATCTATCGGCTACCAGAAAAGAACAAATGTGCATGGAATGCGTATAAGTAATATGAGAAAATTCAATAAGAATTTTCATTACAACTGACAATAAGACTTTATTGAAATAAAAAGAGGACTTACCCAACAAAAGTCTTTTGGCTGCAGGCAGCTGCAAAGAAAATTGTGAAAACAATCAAAATCTTCATTTTGTCTAGTATTTAGAGCAACAGAACTAGGTATAGGAGAATGTGGTCATTTATATTGCTTAACGCGAGACTTAACCAAGGACTTTTTATATCAAAAGTCATTAATTATTTCCTGGCATCAGCCATGCTACATATGATAGATAATACCGTTGTTCACAGAAGGCATCTGTTCTTTCACACTTACTTGGCTGATGATCTACATAATCATTCATGTGTAATATGTGTATTTACGTTGGATTAGAGACACTCTGACAATGTGATTTTCAGATCTGAGGTGTCTACACATTTGCTAACTGCTGAAAATACATTAGGTTCTATTCACACTGGCATTTATGAGTTCCATTTCTCTGTTGCGTTTTAGGTTCAGAGAAACAGATTTCATATGAAGAACAGATCCGCTGCAAAACAGATGCAAACTGAAGCAGAAGGGTCTCATTAACTATATTAAGGTCCATCTTATTCCGGGTTTCTGTCTACTTATTGTACAGACCAAGTGCAAGCTGCACTCTATTTTAGTTAATGGGACCCTTCTCCATCAGATGCATCTGTTTGTAATTGATCTGTTTTCCGCAGGAATTATTTTCCTCTCATCATAAATGAAACACGAGGGGTGTGTGAAAAGAGTCTTAGCTAGTAGTAGAGGCTCTAGTTAGCTGACACTATATTACTGTGGATTTTTATTATGTACAGTCATGTGAAAAAGTGTTTGCCCCTTCTTGATTTCGTATTCTTTTGCATGTTTATCACACTCAAATATTTCAGATCACCAAATTTAAATATTAGACTAACACAACCAGGGGTGGATTAAGGGTAGCCAGGGCCCCGGGCTGTTCCGACACTGTGGGCCCCCCGGTCATGTGACGGGGTCATGTGATGGGGTCATGCGATGGGGTCATGCGATGGGGTCATCATATACCTGAACCAGATTATTCCAGAAAAACAGTTGCTGTGTGAATCTATAACGTGTCAAACATCCATTGATCTAGTCAATTTACCCTTCAGTTCAGTATATAGTATACAGTGTATAGTGTCAGTGTATAGGTCACACTGACTCACCAGTGACGTCTCTAGATGAAGTCCTTCATCTTTCATCCAACACAGACTGCCATCACTTTATCCAGCCAGGGCTCATCTCTAAAGGAAATAACACAGTTATCTCGAGCTCCGCTTGCAGAACACATTACTTAAATTTTCCCAACTTCTACATTACACCACATGAAGAAAAAGAGGCAACATAGTGTCACTCTACACAGTAACAGGACCGCCCCCCCATTTAAAACAGTATACTCAAAAAATAAAATAAATACATCACAACTTCAGCCATATGTTCTCCCATCCTGCCCTCATGAGTATCCATCCTGCCCCATATGATCTCCCCATCCTGCCCCATCAGTCTCCATCGTATCCATCCTGCCCCATGATCCTGCAAGATCTGTCTCCAATCCTGCCCCATGTCTTTCATTCTGCCCCATGTCTCCAATCATGCCCCGTATCTACATTCTGCCCATGTCTCCAGTCCTGCCCTCAGTGTGTCCAGCATCTCTACCCCCAGTTTCCAGCATCTCTGCCCCCCAGTGTCCAGCATTTCTGCCCCCAGTGTCCAGCATCTCTGCCCCCAGTGTCCAGCATCTCTGCCCCCAATGTGTCCAGCATCTCTGCCCCCAATGTGTCCAGCATCCTGCCCCCATGTGTCCAGCATCCTGCCCCCAATGTGTCCAGCATCCTGCCCCCAATGTGTCCAGCATCCTGCCCCCCAATGTGTCCAGCATCCTGCCCCCAATGTGTCCAGCAATCTGCCCCAGTGTCTCCAGCACATTGCCCCAGTGTTTCCAGCATCCTGCCCCCAGTGTGTCCAGCATCCTGCCCCCAGTGTGTCCAGCATCTTGCCCCCAGTGTGTCCAGCATATTGCCCCCAGTGTGTCCAGCATATTGCCCCCAGTGTGTCCAGCATATTGCCCCCAGTGTGTCCAGCATATTGCCCCCAGTGTGTCCAGCATATTGCCCCCAGTGTGTCCAGCATTCTGCCCCAGTGTGTCCAGCATATTGCCCCCAGTGTGTCCAGCATCCTGCCCCCAGTGTGTCCAGCATCATGCCCCCAGTGTGTCCAGCATATTACCCACAATGTGTCCAGCAATCTGCCCAGTATGTCCAGTATAATGCCCCAGTGTGTCCAGCAATTTGCCCCAGTGTCTGACTCTAGCATTGCCCCCAGTGTGTCCAGCAATTTGCCCCAGTGTCTGACTTCAGCATATTGCCCCCAGTGTGTCCAGCAATCTGCCGCAGTGTCTCCAGCATTGCCCCCAGTGTGTCCAGCAATCTGCCCCAGTGTCTGACTTCAGCATATTGCCCCCAGTGTGTCCAGCAATCTGCCCCAGTGTCTCCAGCATTGCCCCCAGTGTGTCCAGAAATCTGCCCCCGTGTGTCCAGCATATTACCCTCAGTGTGTCCAGCAATCTGCCCCAGTGTGTCCAGAATATTACCCCCAGTGTGTCCAGCAATCTGCCCCAGTATGTCCAGCATATTGCCCCAGTGTGTCCAGCAATCTGCCCCATTGTCTGACTTCAGCATTTTGCCCCCAGTATGTCCAGCAATCTGCCCCAGTGTGTCCAGCATTGCCCCCAGTATGTCCAGCAATCTGCCCCAGTGTGTCCAGTCCAGCATATTACCCCCAGTGTGTCCAGCAATCTACCCAGTATGTCCAGCAATCTGCCCCAGTGTCTGACTTCAGCATATTGCCCCCAGTGTGTCCAGCAATCTGCCCCAGTGTGTCCAGCATTGCCCCCAGACAGTGTGTCCAGCAATCTGCCCCAGTGTGTCCAGCATGAGCATTGCCCCCAGACAGTGTGTCCAGCAATCTGCCCCAGTGTCTCCAGCATTGCCCCCAGTGTGTCCGACTCCAGCAATCTGCCCCAGTATGTCCAGCATATTGCCCCAGTGTGTCCAGCAATCTGCCCCAGTGTCTAACTCCAGCATATTGCCCCCAGTGTGTCCAGCAATCTGCCCCAGTGTGTCCAGCATATTGCCCACCGACGTGTCCGGCATTCCGGCCCGCCCGGGCCCCCCGGATTGCCATTTGCAAAAAAAACAAAAAAAAACGAGTTCTCACCTGACCTGCGCTCCAGTGGCAAACTCCCTCCAGCAGCGCGCACTCGCCAGCGACTGACAATGACGTCAGACGCCGGCGAAGTGTGCGCTGCACCTGCGGCCGACTTCAGGTGCCAGCCTGCAATTGGCTGGCGGCTGTTGTTAACTATTGACGCACGGGCGCGCGCCCGCATATCAATAGGTGAAACTGCCGCAGCAGCGGTAGGGGCCCGGTGAGCAGATGAGACGGGGCCCGAGGCGGGCCCCCTCTGCCCACCGGGCCCATACGCCAGTCAGAGCAGTAATGCCCTCATGGTGGCGGGCAATCAGAGCGGTAGCCCAGGGCCCCCCCAAAACCACTTGGCCCTGGGCTACCGCCCAGATTGACCTTATTGTAATCCGCCCCTGAGTTAGGCTGGTTTCACATTTGCGTTTTTTTGGGTGCGTTTTTGCGGTAAAAAACGCAAAAAAGCGCATGGTGAAAAAACGCATGTAAACGCATGCAAACGCTGCGTATTTTTGACGCATGCGTTTTTGCATGTGGTGTAAAAAACGCGGCGTTTTACCGCGTTTACATGCGTTTTTTCATGCGTTTGCGTTTTTTAAACGCATGCTGAGAAATGTGTGACAGCTGCCAATCATTAAAAAAAAGTAAAAAACCCACTATAAACAGAAATAGTTAGGGTTAGGGGTAGGGGTAGGGTTAGGGGTAGGGATCATAACCCTAACCCTAAAGGGATCCTAACCCTAACCCTACCCCTAACCCTAACCCTAACCCTACCCCTAACCCTAACCCTAACCCTACCCCTAACCCTAAGGGATCCTAACCCTACCCCTAACCCTAACCCTACCCCTAACCCTACCCCTACCCCTAACCCTAAGGGATCCTAACCCTAACCCTACCCCTAACCCTAACCCTACCCCTAACCCTAACCCTAACCCTACCCCTACCCCTAACCCTAAGGGATCCTAACCCTACCCCTAACCCTACCCCTAACCCTAACCCTACCCCTACCCCTACCCCTAACCCTAAGGGATCCTAACCCTACCCCTAACCCTAACCCTAACCCTACCCCTAACCATAAAGGGGTTAGGGTTAGGGTTAGGGGTAGGGTTAGGATCCCTTAGGGTTAGGGTTAGGGTTAGGGGTAGGGTTAGGATCCCTTTATCACCTTTACGTTGGGTGGTGGCATATTAGTGTGTTTTCAGGGTTTTTAATAAAAAAACGCATGCGTTTTTTAACGCAAAAAACGCATGCACCAAAAAACGCATGCGTCCCCATTGACTCCAATGCATTTTTTGACACAAAAAAAACGCATGAAAACGCATGCGTTTTTTTTTGGTCCAAAAAACGCTTCTAAAAATACTACAAGTAGCATTTTAGAAAAAAAACGCATGCAGTAAAAAAACGCATGCGTTGCAAAACGCGACCAAACGCATACACAAAAAAACGCATGTGTTTTCAATGTTAAATATAGGAAAAAAAAACGCATGCGTTTTTTTGAAAAAAAACGCAGCAGACAAAAACGCAAGTGTGAAACCAGCCTTACACAACACAAGTAAACACAAAATGCAGTTTTTAATTAAGGTCTTTATTTTTAAGGGAAAAAGAAATGCAAATGTGAAAAAAGTAATTCCCCCCCCCCCCCTTAAAACATGAATCACATTTTTGGGAAGCGGAGTTCAAATTCCCTAGCCATCCCACACTTTTTCACACAACTGTAAATCTATGCTGAAGATCCACACCAAATATGTACAGTGGCATGTAAACGTTTGGGCACCCCTGGTCAAAATTACTGTTATTGTGAACAGTTAAGCAAGTTGCAGATGAAATGATCTTGAAAAGGCCTAAAGTTAAAGATGACACATTTCCTTTGTATTTTAGGGGAAAAAAAGTCATTTTTTACATAATAAAAATTAAAACAGAAAATGGGTCAATGCAAAAGTTTGGGTAGACTTGGAGATTTGTGTGCTGGGTACGGAAAGAATTCACACCCCTTTACATTTTCACTCTTTGTTTCATTGCAGCCATTTGGTAAATTCTAAAAAGCTCATTTTTTCTCACTAATGAACCCCATCATGTCTGAAAAAAACAGACATGTAGTAATTTTTTCAAATTTATTGACAAATGAAAACTGAAAAAACTGAAATATCACATGGTCATAAGTATTTAGACCCTTTGCTCAGTACTGAGTAGAAGAACCCTTTTGAGCTAGAATAGCCATGAATCTTCTTGGTAATGATGCAACAAGTTTTTCACACCTGGATTTGGGGATCCTCTGCCATTCTTCCTTGCAGATCCTCTAATCCAAATTAGACAAGACCAAGAACTATCAAAGCAGAGAATATATAATAAAAAGGTATATTTTTATTTAACTATATATTAAGTAAAGACAATATAAAAGCATACAGTAAATGTGCACTTATCAAGATATAACCTGTTGGAGTGCAATGTAAGCGTGAAACGATCTTTGTCTGTATTTGCTCCACTGTTTTATCTGCCTGTTGTTGGGATGATAATGCCATAATAAAGGATTTTGTTGCACGGGATGGTATGTGCCAATCTGCTTTCTTTTCTATGGACATGCAGATCCTTTGTTATTTTAGCTGTGTGCTTAGGGTCATTGTCTTGTTGGAAGGTGAATCTTCGGCCAAGTCTGAAATCAGAGCACTTTGGAAGAGGTTTTCATCCAGGATATCTCTGTACTTGGCCACATTCATGTTTCCTTCAATGACAACCAGTCATCCTGTCCCTGCAGCTGGAAAACACCAACATAGCATGATGCTGCCACCACCATGTTTCACTGTTGGGATTGTATTGGGCAGGTGATGAGCAGTGCCTGGTTTTCTCCACACATATCACTTAGAATTATCACCAAAAAGGTCTATCTTTGTCTCATCAGACCAGAGAATCTTATTTCTCATAGTCCGGGAGTCCTTCATGTTTTTTTTAGCAAACTGTGTGTGGGCTTTCATATGTCTTGCACTGAGGAGAGGCTTCTATTTGGCCACTCTGCCATAAAGGCCCAACTGGTGGAGGTCTGCAGTGATAGTTGACTTTGTGGAACTTTCTCCCATCTCCCTACTGCATCTCTGGAGCTCAGACACAGTGATCTTGAGTAGGGTTGAGCGACTTTTAGTTTTTTAGGGTCGAGTCGGGTTTCGCGAAACCCGACTATCTCAAAAGTCGAGTCGAGTGGAATCGGCCGATTATCGCGAAAAGTCGGGGATCGACCGAAACACGAAACCCAATGCAAGTCAATGGGGGAGCATAGTCGGCAGTGAGTGGAGGCCAGGAAAACATGTACAGTGCCCATTTTAATGGCAAAAACATCCATTCTTGTTACTGAAGCTTGTCAATCTTAATTTACCTTATAATAATAGTAAGGCATTGGAAATTGGGGGTCATTTGGCTAAAGTTGTGGGGGGTAGGGCTGGTTCAAGTATTTAGTGGGCCCAGGAAATCTGGACCACGTGACGGCAGTGGAGCAGGGAGAGGTAAGAATTTCAACTTTGCAAGTGCTGTGATCCTGAGCAAGCAGGGGGGGCCCACTCGTTGGCATTGGCACTGGCACAGGGCCCCTCAAAGTACGGTGATGTGTGTTGTGAATTCTGTTGTCGGGCTCCCTCCTGTGGTCATGAATGGTACTTCGGCTGGTTCTGTCCATGGACTTCCTCTGGTGGGTGTTTCTGAGTTTCCTTCCACAGGTGACGAGGTTAATTCATTAGCTGGCTGCTCTATTTAACTCCACTTAGATCTTTGCTCCATGCCACCTGTCAATGTTCCAGTATTGGTCTAGTTCTCTCCTGGATCATTCTTGTGACCTGTCTTCCCCGCAGAAGCTAAGTTCCTGCTTGTATTTTCTTTGGTTTGCTATTTTTCTGTCCAGCTTGCTATTTTTATTGTTGTCTTGCTTGCTGGGAGCTCTGGGACGCAGAGGGAGCGCCTCCGCACCGTGAGTCGGTGCGGAGGATCTTTTTGCGCCCTCTGCGTGGTCTTTTTGTAGGTTTTTGTGCTGACTGCAAAGCAACCTTTCCTATCCTCAGTCTGTTCAGTAAGTCGGGCCTCACTTTGCTTAATCTATTTCATCTCTGTGTTTGTATTTTCATCTTTACTCACAGTCATTATATGTGGGGGGCTGCCTTTTCCTTTGGGGGAATTTCTCTGAGGCAAGGTAGGCTTTATTTTTCTATCTTCAGGGCTAGCTAGTTCCTTAGGCTGTGCCGAGTTGCATAGGGAGCGTTAGGAGCAATCCACGGCTATTTCTAGTGTGTTTGATAGGATTAGGGATTGCGTTCAGCAGAGTTCCCACGTCCCAGAGCTCGTCCTTTATTATCAGTAACTATCAGGTCATTCCGTGTGCTCTTAACCACCAGGTCCATTATTGTCCTGACCACCAGGTCATAACAGGTGTGTTTGCACGGCGGGGGCGCCTCCCACCGGCAGCGACACTTTTGCGTACTATGAGGGGCCCTGTGCCAGTGACGTCGCCAACTAGTATTCCTCCCCCCACCTGATGAAGGAACCTGCACTTTCATCTGCACCTTCCTCTTTGTCCCCGTGTAAGGTGGTATGGTATGCGGGAAGAGGAACCTGACTTTCAGCAGGGTCACAATCTTGCTGTGTAGCGTGCACGGGGAATGTTGCGTTATGGGTCAATGTACCAGCAGACTCATCTATCACTGGCTGGGCAATGGCCAGGATGAGAAGGAAACACAGATATAGGCCCAAAGAATAAAGTGGGCTAAATGCAGTTCAAAATTGGTAACAGGACTAACCAGGGGGCATTGCAGTGGAGGACAACTGTAATGAGAGGCTGACACAGAGAGTAGGCCCAAATCAGTAAGTAGTCTAAATGCAGTTCAAAATTGGCAACAGTAGTAAACAGGCGGCACAGCTTTGTTCAGTGGAGGAGAACAGCAAGGAGCGGCAGACACCGATAGTAGGCCAAATGCAGTTGTTCCATTTAACAACTATTTAACAAGAGCCTGAAGATAGAAGCTCAGGAAAGGCAACCTGGAGAACACCTTGGAGCGGAAGACACCGTCTCTACAACCCAGACCCAACTTGTAGGCCTAATGCAGTGTTGTTTCAACAACTACTTAACGAGAGCTAGAAGATAGAAGCTATGGAGAGGCAACCTGGAGAATATCTTGGAGCGGGAGACACTGTCTCTACAACCCAGACCCGACTTGTAGGCCTAATGCAGTGTTGTTTCAATAACTACTTAACGAGAGCTAGAAGATCGAAGCTATGGAGAGGCAACCTGGAGAACACCTTGGAGCGGCAGACACCATCTCTACAACCCAGACCCAACTTGTAGGCCTAATGCACTGTTGTTTCAACAACTACTTAACGAGAGCTAGAAGATCGAAGCTATGGAGAGGCAACCTGGAGAACACCTTGGAGCGGCAGACACCGTCTCTACAACCCAGACCCAACTTGTAGGCCTAATGCAGTGTTGTTTCAATAACTACTTAACGAGAGCTAGAAGATCGAAGCTATGGAGAGGCAACCTGGAGAACACCTTGGAGCGGCAGACACCGTCTCTACAACCCAGACCCAACTTGTAGGCCTAATGCAGTGTTGTTTCAACAACTACTTAACGAGAGCTAGAAGATAGCAGCTATGGAGAGGCAACCTGGAGAACACCTTGGAGCGGAAGACACCGTCTCTACAACTCAGACCCAACTTGTAGGCCTAATGCAGTGTTGTTTCAACAACTACTTAACGAGAGCTAGAAGATAGAAGCTATGGAGAGGCAACCTGGAGAACACCTTGGAGCGGGAGACACCATCTCTACAACCCAGACCCGACTTGTAGGCCTAATGCAGTGTTGTTTCAACAACTACTTAACGAGAGCTAGAAGATAGAAGCTATGGAGAGGCAACCTGGAGAACACCTTGGAGCGGCAGACACCGTCTCTACAACCCAGACCAACTTGTAGGCCTAATGCAGTGTTGTTTCAATAACTACTTAACGAGAGCTAGAAGATCGAAGCTATGGAGAGGCAACCTGGAGAACACCTTGGAGCGGCAGACACCGTCTCTACAACCCAGACCCAACTTGTAGGCCTAATGCACTGTTGTTTCAACAACTACTTAACGAGAGCTAGAAGATCGAAGCTATGGAGAGGCAACCTGGAGAACACCTTGGAGCGGAAGACACCGTCTCTACAACCCAGACCCGACTTGTAGGCCTAATGCAGTGTTGTTTCAACAACTACTTAACGAGAGCTAGAAGATAGAAGCTATGGAGAGGCAACCTGGAGAACACCTTGGAGCGGCAGACACCGTCTCTACAACCCAGACCAACTTGTAGGCCTAATGCAGTGTTGTTTCAATAACTACTTAACGAGAGCTAGAAGATCGAAGCTATGGAGAGGCAACCTGGAGAACACCTTGGAGCGGCAGACACCGTCTCTACAACCCAGACCCAACTTGTAGGCCTAATGCAGTGTTGTTTCAACAATTACTTAACGAGAGCTAGAAGATAGAAGCTATGGAGAGGCAACCTGGAGAACACCTTGGAGCGGAAGACACCGTCTCTACAACCCAGACCCGACTTGTAGGCCTAATGCAGTGTTGTTTCAACAACTACTTAACGAGAGCTAGAAGATAGAAGCTATGGAGAGGCAACCTGGAGAACACCTTGGAGCGGCAGACACCGTCTCTACAACCCAGACCCAACTTGTAGGCCTAATGCAGTGTTGTTTCAACAACTACTTAACGAGAGCTAGAAGATAGAAGCTATGGAGAGACAACCTGGAGAACACCTTGGAGCGGAAGACACCGTCTCTACAACCCAGACCCAACTTGTAGGCCTAATGCAGTGTTGTTTTAACAACTACTTAACGAGAGCTAGAAGATAGAAGCTATGGAGAGGCCACCTGGAGAACACCTTGGAGCGGCAGACACCGTCTCTACAACACAGACCCAACTTGTAGGCCTAATGCAGTGTTGTTTCAACAACTACTTAACGAGAGCTAGAAGATCGAAGCTATGGAGAGGCAACCTGGAGAACACCTTGGAGCGTCAGACACCGTTAGTAGGCCCTACCGAAGTAGTAGCCCCAATGCAGTTTTCAAATTCCTATAGGCTGAAAACCAGACTATTGATGCTCAGCTTTTTTCAGAGGAGGACAGCTGTATTGAGTGGCGCAGACAGACACAGGTAGTAGGCCTTAAACAAAAAATTTGGCTCAATGCAGTTTAAAAAAGGTTACAGGGGTACACAGGCAGCATTGCTCTGGTCAGTGGAGGACAATTTCAATTATGGACCGCAGACAGACTTAGTACGCCTACAATTAAAAAAAGGATGCTCTATGCAATTTAAAATAGGTTCCACGGGTACACGGACAGCATTGGTCTGGTCAGTGGAGGACTATTGGAAGGAGGGACCGCAGACAGGCTTAGTAGGCCTAACATAACAAAAGTAGGCTGTAGGCACTTTAAAATAGGTTCCAGGGGTACACGGGCAGCAGTGGTCTGGTCAGTGGAGGACTATTGGAAGGAGGGACCGCAGACATGCTTAGTAGGCCTAACATAACAAAAGTAGGCTCTATACACTTGGAATTATCTTGCAGGGGTACACAGGCAGCATTGGTGTTGTCAGCGGAGGCCGATTGTAATGAGTGTCTGACAGTTAGTACTCCCAAAAAATAAATAGATGTTAATGTCTCGCAATACAACAAAATCAAAAAACAAATGGGTGGCATACTTAGGTACAGGGGTGGGCTCTTCTGCTGAGTTTCAGACCTAGTAATTTGGCGCAAAGTATTTACTGGTGTAAATATAGGACACTGCCCCTGACTATTTTAAGTAGCATCATACATGTCAACACATTGGTATTGTCAGTGCCAGGCATTGAAGGATGTCAGCGCATAGACTAAACATTGGTGGAGCTTGAGAGATAATTTTGCAAATCGTAGAGCACTGTTTGAGCTGGGGGGGAAACTGTCTTGTGGCCGGCGGTACAGGCCCAGGGCCCCTCATGTTACAACGGTGTGTCTGACGTTGGTTGCGCGCCACCACCGCCAGAGACACTTTATTGTACTATGAGGGACCCAGTGGCAGTGCCGTCGACCACTCACGGGTGCTTGCGCCAAGTGGCGAGACCACGGCCCCGTGGGGGGAGTTTGGCCATTTAGGGAGGTGTAAACATGTCGTATGCTGGACAAACAGCTGCTGCAAATTACGAGATTGGAAAACTCAGTCAGAGCAGTCCAGAAGCAAGACCTTTTCATTGGAAAGCTAGGTGTCAGCCGGGAAAGGTGGGGCAAAATAATTCGAAATTCAGTAGTGGTTCATTTTAATGAAGGTTAGATCATCAACATTTTGGGTAGCCAGATGAGTCCTTTTTTTAGGTTAATATTGAACCAGCAGCACTGAATACTCTTTCTGATAGGACACTAGCTGCCGGGCAAGCAAGCTCCTGCAATGCATATTCTGCCAATTCTGGCCAGGTGTCTAATTTGGATGCCCAGTAATCAAATGGGAATGACGGTTGAGGGAGAACATCGATAAGGGATGAAAAATAGTTAGTAACCATACTGGACAAATGTTGTCTCCTGTCACTTTGAATTGATGCTGCAGTACCTGTCCTGTCTGCGGTCATAGCAAAATCACTCCACAACCTGGTCAGAAAACCCCTCTGTCCAACACCACTTCTTAGTTGTGCACCTCTAACACCTCTGGTCTGCTGCCCCCTGCAGCTCGTGTGAGAACGATCACCGGCGCTGTGTGCTGGGAATGCCTGAATCAAACGGTCAACAAGAGTTGATTGTTTGGTTGCTAATATTTGTTCCAGGTTCTCATGTGGCATAATATTTAGCAATTTGCCTTTATAGCGTGGATCAAGGAGGCAGGCCAACCAGTAATCGTCATCGGTCATCATTTTAATAATGCGTGGGTCCCTTTTGAGGATACGTAAGGCATAATCCGCCATGTGGACCAAAGTTCTAGTTGTCAAATCTGCGGTTGTGCTGGGTTGAGGGGCAGTTACAGGTAAATCTACGTCACTTGTGTCCCTCAAAAAAACAGAACCCGGCCTTGCCACGCCACCAATTTCCAGTGGCCCCGGAGAAGCTTCCTCATTAAAAAAAATACTCATCCTCCTCGTCCTCCTCCTCCTGTTCGCCCGCTACCTCGTCCTGTACACTGCCCTGACGAGACAATGGCTGACTGTCATCAAGGCTTTCCTCTTCCTCTGCTGCAGACGCCTGCTCCTCTATGTGCATCAAACTTTGCATCAGCAGACGCATTAGGGGGATGCTCATGCTTATTATGGCATTGTCTGCACTAACCAGCCGTGTGCATTCCTCAAAACACTGAAGGACTTGACACATGTCTTGTACCTTCGACCACTGCACACCTGACAACTCCATGTCTGCCATCCTACTGCCTGCCCGTGTATGTGTATCCTCCCACAAATACATAACAGCACACCTCTGTTCGCACAGTCTCTGAAGCATGTGCAGTGTTGAGTTCCACCTTGTTGCAACGTCGATGATTAGGCGATGCTGGGGAAGGTTCAAAGACCGCTGATAGGTCTGCATACGGCTGGAGTGTACGGGCGAACGGTGGATATGCGAGCAAAGTCCGCGCACTTTGAGGAGCAGGTCGGATAACCCCGGATAACTTTTCAGGAAGCACTGCACCACCAGGTTTAAGGTGTGAGCCAGGCAAGGAATGTGTTTCAGTTGGGAAAGGGCGATGGCAGCCATGAAATTCCTTCCGTTATCACTCACTACCTTGCCTGCCTCAAGATCTACAGTGCCCAGCCACGACTGCGTTTCTTTCTGCAAGAACTCGGACAGAACTTCCGCGGTGTGTCTGTTGTCGCCCAAACACTTCATAGCCAATACAGCCTGCTGACGCTTGCCAGTAGCTGCCCCATAATGGGACACCTGGTGTGCAACAGTGGCAGCTGCGGATGGAGTGGTTGTGTGACTGCACTGAGGGGGGGCGAACGGCTACAGCCAACTGTTTCCTAGACCGTGGGCTAGGCAGAACTGTCCCAATATTGCTGTCCCCTGTGGACCCTGCATCCACCACAATCACCCAGTGTGCCGTGATGGACACGTAACGTCCCTGGCCATGCCTACTGGTCCATGCATCTGTTGTCAGGTGCACCTTTGTACTCACAGATTGCCTGAGTGCATGGACAATGCGCTCTTTAACATGCTGGTGGAGGGCTGGGATGGCTTTTCTCGAAAAGAAGTGTCGACTGGGTAGCTCGTAGCGTGGTTCAGCGTAGTCCATCAGGGCTTTGAAAGCTTCGCTTTCAACTAACCGGTAGGGCATCATCTCTAACGAGATTAGTCTAGCTATGTGGGCATTCAAACTCTGTGTACGCGGATGCGAGGATGAGCACTTCCTTTTTCTAACGAGAGTCTCATGTAGGGTGAGCTGGACTGGAGAGCTGGAGATCGTGGAACTAGCGGGGGTGCTGGTGGACATGGCAGACTGAGAGACGGTTGGAGACGGTATTCTTGCCGGTGCCCTAGATGCAGTGTTTCCTACTACGAAACTGGTGATTCCCTGACCCTGACTGCTTTGGCCTGGCAACGAAACC
Organism: Ranitomeya imitator; assembly: GCF_032444005.1. NCBI lineage: Eukaryota > Metazoa > Chordata > Amphibia > Anura > Dendrobatidae > Ranitomeya > Ranitomeya imitator. Next base: position 409,476,109 of record NC_091285.1, read on the forward strand.
TGCACAGATACTGCAGATGGTGCGGAAAATGGTGGCCTTACAGTGATGGAAGGGATGTAGCGTTGCTGACTAGCTTCATTGGCCGAGGGTGCTACAACCTTAAGGGACGTTTGGTAGTTAGTCCAGGCTTGCAAATGCATGGAGGTTAAATGTCTATGCATGCAACTTGTATTTAGACTTTTCAGATTCTGACCTCTGCTTAAGGTAGTTGAACATTTTTGACAGATGACTTTGCGCTGATCAATTGGATGTTGTTTAAAAAAATGCCAGACTGCACTCTTTCTAGCATCTGATACCTTTTCAGGCATTGCAGACTGAGCTTCTTTAACCGGATGGCCACAATGTCCTCCAACTGGTTTTGGCTTTGCCATGCGTTTTGGGCCAGATACGGGCCCGGCAGATGGAACCTGTTGCGATTTTGATGCCTGCTGCGGCCCCTCCTCCTCCGCTTCAGAACTACTGCCGCCTGCACCCTGTTCCCCCAATGGCTGCCAATCGGGGTCAACAACTGGGTCATCTATGACCTCCTCTTCTATCTCATGTGCAACTTCGTCTGTGTTACCGTGTAAACCGGTGGTATAGCGTTCATGACGGGGCACCATAGTCTCATCAGGGTCTGATTCTGGATCAGTACACTGCGAGGGCAATGTTGTGGTCTGAGTCAAAGGAACAGCATAGTAATCTGGCTGTGGCTGTGCATCTGTGCACTCCATGTCCGATTCAACTTGTAATGGGCATAACTGTTAACTGTTTCACTTTCTAACCCAGGAACGGTATGTGTAAAGAGCTCATTGTAGTAACCCGTTCTGTCGCCTGACGCATCCTTCTCTGTTGTTGTTTTTGCTGAACAGGACAATGGAGCGACTTGTCCCTGAGCGTGAACATCCACTAACGACGCGCTGCTTTTACATTTACCAGTTTCAGAAGAGGAGGCAAAAGAGCTAGAGGCTGAGTCAGCAAGGAAAGCCAAAACTTGCTCTTGCTGCTCCGGCTTTAAAAGCGGTTTTCCTACTCCCAGAAAAGGGAGCGTTCGAGGCCTTGTGTAGCCAGACGACGAACCTGGCTCCACAGCTTGAGACTTAGGTGCTATATTGTTTTTCCCACGACCACCGGATGCTCCACCACCACTACCATCATTACCAGCTGGCAATGAACACCCACGGCCACGACCTCTTCCACCAGACTTCCTCATTGTTTTAAAAACGTAACCAAAGTAACGGTATTTGTTACTGTAAAACAACTTACAAGGTGAACTCAAACTTCTGTAGGATTTAGATATCCCTTTATAGGTGGGTGAGACTGCAAGGAAAATCAGGCACAATGTTACACACTCGGCTTTCTGTGGCACAAAATGAGACAGATGCCACACACGCAGGACTGGCACTGAAGCACAAATTCCAATATTAATCTCCCACTATTTATTTTTTTTCAGAGAGAATTTAAAAACCAAAAAAAAAACAGACACTAGGCTTTCTGTGGCCCACAATTTGAGAGAGATGGCACACACGACTGGCACTGAAGCACAAATGCCAATATTAATCTCCTACTATTTATTTTTTTTCAGGGAGAATTTAAAAACCAAAAAAAAAAAAAAAACACACTAGGCTTTCTGTGTGTTAGGTCTCGAGTTCCCGCTTCTGCACAGGGAGAATCTCGAGCCGTCTCCGCTGCGGTCCCCCATTCCTATCCAGCCGCAGTGGAGCCTGCTCGGCGGGGACGTCGGTCCCAGCGTCTTGCTCGGTCTCACTCTGTTCAGAGAGTTACTGCTGCTTCTTCAGCTCCTGCCATTAAAGTCAGTGCTGGTCAGCAGCGAGTGGACTTCTCTGGGACTAAGTCCTTGTCTGCGCACACTGAGCATGCCCAGGGCAAGATCTCCCGTTGGAGATCGAGGGTCATGTGCTCAGACTCTGCAGCGCATTCTATTGGTCCTCTTGGCAGGTCTTGGAAGGGCAAAGTTTCTGTGGCCACTTCCTGTCCTGCAACTATATAAACTGCGCATGACCGCACGGCCATGCGCTAGTGTACAATTTAATACGTGTGTTTGTTGTGAGTGCAAGTCGTTCTTTAAATACCCCTACCCTATTGTATGACTGTTCGCGCATGGTGTATGGCTGCTATCTAGCGCCCGACTAATCACTCAACGTGTCACACACGTATCAGCGTCTATTGCTGTGACCGCCATTGCGGTGCCACGCGCCAGTGTGCGCTTCCTGACCCACGTCTGGGTGCTTAGTTGTACCTGCCAGCACGGCACAGTTCGCACTTCGGTGCTATAATTATATATTTCCTTACACACCCAGTAGCGGTGTAGTGCCAGCAAGGGTCTAATCGGACTACAATCCCTGTTGGGGTTAAGTTCGCTGACCACTTGCTCGCACTCTATGTGCGGTACCGCGGTCCTGTGATGCAACAGGATCGCTTTCTTCACGCTGGGTGAGGTTTAACCCACGCGTGTATACTTTTGGTTACCGCCATATAGTCTGTCATTTCCTAGCAGCAGGTTTCACCTGCACGGTGGACCCCGGACTGCGAATGCATCTATATCATCTCTCTTGGTGCGTTCCGCCAGTCCTAACACTGTGGCCCACAATTTGAGAGAAATGGCACACACGACTGGCACTGAAGCACAAATGCCAATATTAATCTCCCACTATTTATTTTTTTCAGGGAGAATTTAAAAACCAAAATAAAAAAAACAGACACTAGGCTTTCTGTGGCCCACAATTTGAGAGAGATGGCACACACGACTTGCACTCAAGCACAAATGCCAATAGTAATCTCCCACTATTTATTTTTTTTCAGGGAGAATTTAAAAACCAAAAAAAAACAGACACTAGGCTTTCTGTGGCCCACAATTTGAGAGAGATGGCACACACGACTGGCACTGAAGCACAAATGCCAATATTAATCTCCCACTAATTATTTTTTTTTCAGGGAGAATTTAAAAACAAACAAAAAACAAAAACAAACCAGACACTAGGCTTTCTGTGGCCCACAATTTGAGAGAGATGGCACACACGACTGGCACTGAAGCACAAATGCCAATATTAATCTCCCACTATTTATTTTTTTTCAGGGAGAATTTAAAAACCAAAATAAAAAAAACAGACACTAGGCTTTCTGTGGCCCACAATTTGAGGGAGATGGCACACGCAGGACTGGCACTGAAGCACAAATGCCAATATTAATCTCCCACTATTTATTTTTTTTCAGGGAGAATTTAAAAATCAAAATAAAAAAAACAGACACTAGGCTTTCTGTGGCCCACAATTTGAGAGAGATGGCACACAAGACTGGCACTCAAGCACAAATGCCAATATTAATCTCCCACTATTTTTTTTTTCAGGGAGAATTTAAAAACAAAAAAAAAACAGACACTAGGCTTTCTGTGGCCCACAATTTGAGAGAGATGGCACACACGACTGGCACTGAAGCACAAATGCCAATATTAATCTCCCACTATTTATTTTTTTTCAGGGAGAATTTAAAAACCAAAAAAAAAAAAAAAAAACAGACACTATGCTTTCTGTGGCCCACAATTTGAGAGAGATGGCACACACGACTGGCACTGAAGCACAAATGCCAATATTAATCTCCCACTATTTATTTTTTTTTCAGGGAGAATTTAAAAACCAAAATAAAAAAAAACAGACACTAGGCTTTCTGTGACCCACAATTTGAGAGAGATGGCACACACAACTGGCACTCAAGCACAAATGCCAATGTTAATCTCCCACTATTTTTTTTTTTCAGGGAGAATTTAAAAACCAAAATAAAAAAAAAAGACACTAGGCTTTCTGTGGCCCACAATTTGAGAGAGATGGCACACAAGACTGGCACTGAAGCACAAATGCCAATATTAATCTTCCACTGTTTATTTTTTTTCAGGGAGAATTTAAAAAACAAAAAGCAAAAAAACAGACACTAGGCTTTCTGTGGCCCACAATTTGAGAGAGATGGCACACACGACTGGCACTCAAGCACAAATGCCAATATTAATCTCCCACTATTTATTTTTTTTCAGGGAGAATTTAAAAAACAAAAAAACAAAAAAAAAACCAGACACTAGGCTTTCTGTGGCCCACAATTTGAGAGAGATGGCACACACGACTGGCACTGAAGCACAAGTGCCAATATTAATCTCCCACTATTTATTTTTTTTCAGGGAGAATTTAAAAACCAAAATAAAAAAAAACAGACGCTAGGCTTTCTGTGGCCCACAATTTGAGAGAGATGGCACATACGATTGGCACTGATGCACAAATGCCAATATTAATCTCCCACTATTTTTTTTTTATTTCTGGGAGAATTGGCAAGAAATCAGGCCCACTGTTAGACTGTATGTTTTCTGTGCCAGGAAATGAGACACAGATGCCACACACAGGACTGCCACTGATGCAGATTTGCCAATTTTAATCTGCACCTTTTTTTTTTTTATTCAGGGAGACTAGTGAATAAATCTGGGCCACTGTATTAGAGTATATTTTCTGTGGCAGAAAGTGGCTTGAACAGATGTAACGAAAAAAAAAAAAGGGACTGTCCTACAATTACTATCTCCCTGCAGTAATCTCAGCAATGTATGGCAGGCAGCAATAACAAGGAGTGGACGGCTGCACAAATTAAATAAAAAGTGTGGACAAACAAACAAGATAGCTGTGCAGAAAGGAAGGAACAACAGGATTTGTGCTGTGAAAAAGCAGTTGGTTTGCACAGCGGTGTACAAACAGCAATGCAGCTATCAGGGAGCCTTCTAGGGCAGCCCAATGAGCTACAGCGCTGAGTAAAAATAAATGTAGCCTCCACTGTCCCTGCAAACAAAAGGTGGTGTTGGACAGTGGAAATCGCTACAGCACAAGCGGTTTGGGGGTTAATGGACCCTGCCTAACGTTATCCCTGCTTCTGACGAAGCGGCAGCATCCTCTCCCTATGCTCAGATCAGCAGCAGTAAGATGGCGGTCGGCGGGAACGCCCCTTTATAGCCCCTGTGACGCCGCAGACAGCAAGCCAATCACTGCAATGCCCTTGTCTAAGATGGTGGGGACTGAGACCTATGTCATCACGCTGCCCACACTCTGCGTCCACCTTCATTGGCTGAGAAATGGCGCTTTTCGCGTCATTGAAACGCGACTTTGGCGCGAAAGTCGCGTACCGCATGGCCGACCCCACACAGGGATCGGGTCGGGTTTCATGAAACCCGACTGTGCCAAAAGTCGGCGACTTATGAAAATGACCGACCCGTTTCGCTCAACCCTAATCTTGAGTACTGCAGAAATTCTGTTGTAACCTTGGCCAGATCTGTGCTTTGCCACAATTCTGTCTCTCAGCTCCTTGGCCAGTTCCTTTGACCTCATGATTCTCATTTGGTCTGATATGCATTGTGAGCTGTGAGGTCTTATATAGACAGGTGTGTGCCTTTCCAATCAAGTCTTATCAGTTTAATTACATAGTAACATAGTTAGTAAGGCCGAAAAAAGACATTTGTCCATCCAGTTCAGCCTATATTCCATCATAATAAATCCCCAGATCTACGTCCTTCTACAGAACCTAATAATTGTATGATACAATATTGTTCTGCTCCAGGAAGACATCCAGGCCTCTCTTGAACCCCTCGACTGAGTTCGCCATCACCACCTCCTCAGGCAAGCAATTCCAGATTCTCACTGCCCTAACAGTAAAGAATCCTCTTCTATGTTGGTGGAAAAACCTTCTCTCCTCCAGACGCAAAGAATGCCCCCTTGTGCCCGTCACCTTCCTTGGTATAAACAGATCCTCAGCGAGATATTTGTATTGTCCCCTTATATACTTATACATGGTTATTAGATCGCCCCTCAGTCGTCTTTTTTCTAGACTAAATAATCCTAATTTCGCTAATCTATCTGGGTATTGTAGTTCTCCCATCCCCTTTATTAATTTTGTTGCCCTCCTTTGTACTCTCTCAAGTTCCATTATATCCTTCCTGAGCACCGGTGCCCAAAACTGGACACAGTACTCCATGTGCGGTCTAACTAGGGATTTGTACAGAGGCAGTATAATGCTCTCATCATGTGTATCCAGACCTCTTTTAATGCACCCCATGATCCTGTTTGCCTTGGCAGCTGCTGCCTGGCACTGGCTGCTCCAGGTAAGTTTATCATTAACTAGGATCCCCAAGTCCTTCTCCCTGTCAGATTTACCCAGTGGTTTCCCGTTCAGTGTGTAATGGTGATATTGATTCCCTCTTCCCATGTGTATAACCTTACATTTATCATTGTTAAACCTCATCTGCCACCTTTCAGCCCAAGTTTCCAACTTATCCAGATCCATCTGTAGCAGAATACTATCTTCTCTTGTATTAACTGCTTTACATAGTTTTGTATCATCTGCAAATATCGATATTTTACTGTGTAAACCTTCTACCAGATCATTAATGAATATGTTGAAGAGAACAGGTCCCAATACTGACCCCTGCGGTACCCCACTGGTCACAGCGACCCAGTTAGAGACTATACCATTTATAACCACCCTCTGCTTTCTATCACTAAGCCAGTTACTAACCCATTTACACACATTTTCCCCCAGACCAAGCATTCTCATTTTGTGTACCAACCTCTTGTGCGGCACGGTATCAAACGCTTTGGAAAAATCGAGATATACCACGTCCAATGACTCACCGTGGTCCAGTCTATAGCTTACCTCTTCATAAAAACTGATTAGATTGGTTTGACAGGAGCGATTTCTCATAAACCCATGCTGATATGGAGTTAAACAGTTATTCTCATTGAGATAATCCAGAATAACATCCCTCAGAAACCCTTCAAATATTTTACCAACAATAGAGGTTAGACTTACTGGCCTATAATTTCCAGGTTCACTTTTAGAGCCCTTTTTGAATATTGGCACCACATTTGCTATGCGCCAGTCCTGCGGAACAGACCCTGTCGCTATAGAGTCACTAAAAATAAGAAATAATGGTTTATCTATTACATTACTTAGTTCTCTTAGTACTCGTGGGTGTATGCCATCCGGACCCGGAGATTTATCTATTTTAATCTTATTTAGCCGGTTTCGCACCTCTTCTTGGGTTAGATTGGTGACTCTTAATATAGGGTTTTCATTGTTTCTTGGGATTTCACCTAGCATTTCATTTTCCACCGTGAATACCGTGGAGAAGAAGGTGTTTAATATGTTAGCTTTTTCCTCGTCATCTACAACCATTCTTTCCTCACTATTTTTTAAGGGGCCTACATTTTCAGTTTTTATTCTTTTACTATTGATATAGTTGAAGAACAGTTTGGGATTAGTTTTACTCTCCTTAGCAATGTGCTTCTCTGTTTCCTTTTTGGCAGCTTTAATTAGTTTTTTAGATAAAGTATTTTTCTCCCTATAGTTTTTTAGAGCTTCAATGGTGCCATCCTGCTTTAGTAGTGCAAATGCTTTCTTTTTACTGTTAATTGCCTGTCTTACTTCTTTGTTTAGCCACATTGGGTTTTTCCTATTTCTAGTCCTTTTATTCCCACAAGGTATAAACCGCTTACACTGCCTATTTAGGATGTTCTTAAACATTTCCCATTTATTATCTGTATTCTCATTTCTGAGGATATTGTCCCAGTCTACCAGATTAAGGGCATCTCTAAGCTGTTCAAACTTTGCCTTCCTAAAGTTCAATGTTTTTGTGACTCCCTGACAAGTCCCCCTAGTGAAAGACAGGTGAAACTGCACAATATTGTGGTCGCTATTTCCTAAATGCCCAACCACCTGCAGATTTGTTATTCTGTCAGGTCTATTAGATAGTATTAGGTCTAAAAGTGCTGCTCCTCTGGTTGGATTCTGCACCAATTGTGAAAGATAATTTTTCTTGGTTATTAGCAGAAACCTGTTGCCTTTATGGGTTTCACAGGTTTCTGTTTCCCAGTTAATATCCGGGTAGTTAAAGTCCCCCATAACCAGGACCTCATTATGGGTTGCAGCTTCATCTATCTGCTTTAGAAGTAGACTTTCCATGCTTTCTGTTATATTTGGGGGTTTGTAACAGACCCCAATGAGAATTTTGTTACCATTTTTCCCTCCATGAATTTCAACCCATATGGACTCGACATCCTCATTCCCTTCGCTAATATCCTCCCTTAAAGTGGACTTTAGACAAGACTTTACATAGAGACAAACCCCTCCTCCTCTCCGATTTTTACGATCCTTTCTAAACAGACTGTAACCCTGTAAGTTAACTGCCCAGTCATAGCTTTCATCTAACCATGTCTCGGTTATTCCCACTATGTCAAAGTTACCTGTAGATATTTCTGCTTCTAGTTCTTCCATCTTGTTTGTCAGGCTTCTGGCGTTTGCGAGCATGCAGTTTAGAGGATTTTGTTTTGTTCCAATCTCCTCACTGTGGATTGTTTTAGAAATGTTCTTACCTCCCTTCTGAGTATGTTTTCCTGGGTCGTCTTTGTTCGAGTCTAATGTTTTTCTTCCCGTCCCCTCTTCTTCTAGTTTAACGCCCTCCTGATGAGTGTAGCGAGTCTTCTGGCGAATGTGTGTTTCCCAGGTTTGTTGAGGTGTAGTCCGTCTCTGGCGAGGAGTCCATCATACCAGTAATTCACACCGTGGTCCAGGAATCCAAATCCTTGTTGTCTGCACCATCGTCTTAGCCAGTTGTTTGCATCAAGGATCCTGTTCCATCTCCTGGTGCCATGCCCATCTACTGGAAGGATAGAAGAAAAAACTACCTGTGCATCCAGTTCCTTTACTTTCTTCCCCAACTCTTCAAAGTCCTTGCAGATTGTCGGTAGGTCCTTCCTTGCCGTGTCATTGGTGCCAACATGTATCAGAAGAAATTAAACACAGCTGGATTCCAATGATGGAGTAGAACCATCTCAAGGAGGATCACAAGGTATTTGACAGCATGGGACTTAAATATGAGTGTCTGAGCAAAGGGTCTGAATACTAGTAACCATGTAATCCTGTAGAATGTAAGCCCGCAAGGGCAGGGTCCTCGCCCCTCTGCATCAGTCTGTCATTGTTAGTTTGTTTACTGTATGTGATATCTGTAACTTGTATGTAACCCCTTCTCATGTACAGCACCATGGAATCAATGGTGCTATATAAATAATAATAATAATAATAATAATAATAATAATAATAATAATGTGATATCTCAGTTTTTCTTTTTTATTAAACTTGCAAAAATTTCTACTGTTTTTTTTCAGTCAAGATAGAGTGCACAGTGTGCATTAATGTGAAAAAAATGAACTTTTTTGAATTTACCAAATGGCTGCAATGAAACAAAGAGTGAAAATTATAAAGGGTTCTGAATACTTTCCATACCCACTGTATATCAGTGTATATTATTCCCATATTTAGTACTTTGTGTTACTACATATCTTTGTTTTCCGTTCCTCACTTTGGGGTTGTGTTGCATGTTGTGGCTTTTAATTAAATTTGTATACTGCTTCTATGCTCCTTGCTGGGTTCTACGTCACACTACCGTTCTACAATATAGCAATCAGTGGAGATTTGGGCCTCTTAAAGGGAACCTGTCACCAGCAACAACTCCATTAACCTGCAGATATGGTATTAATATGCAGGTTAACCCTCCGTCACATACAACTGATCTGACAGGCGCTTCTCTTTTACTTTCATTTCTCCTTCCTCACCAGATTGTGAGGAAACCCCCTCCCTCCAGGTAGTCTCCTGTCTCTTGAAGGTCTGTGAAACCTGATATCACAGTTGGATTTCAGAGCTTCAGGGGAGAGGATATAGCTGCACAGATCTCTCAGGCTCATTGTATGTGAATACGTCACATTCAGTAAGGTTGGTATTTTATGTTTTTATTCATCACAATAGTTTATTTAGCTTGTTTTATGAATGTATAGCACAAAATGTGAGGATATTTCATAGAAATAAGGGAGATTTTATAAAAGAAAGTGTGCTGCTCAGGCATATACAGTAGTTCCCTAACATATTCCTTCTCTTACTTCAGATTATCTGCTGAAATGGAGAGGAAAATGTACAATTTATCCAAACAACTTGATGTTGAGGAAGTAACAAACGGGACGGACTAAACTGCATATTGGGATGATAGGATGATGGGATGATGGGCTGCAATACTAGACTCCACCACTAGATGGCAGCACATCTTACAAATGCAGCCCAGGAAATGACTTCTTCTAATATAGCAAGAAGGGAATATGGGTATAACTATTGTTCTGTATGGGGATTATGGGTGAAATATCACAAATACACATGCCCAGGAACATACTTCATCTACTTCTGATAGGAATATGGGTATAATTATTGTTCTGTATGGGGATTATGGGTGAAATATCACAAATACACATGCCCAGGAACATATTTCATCTACTTCTGATAGGAATATGGGTATAATTATTGTTCTGTATGGGGATTATGGGTGAAATATCACAAATACACATGCCCAGGAACATATTTCATCTACTTCTGATAGGAATATGGGTATAATTATTGTTCTGTATGGGGATTATGAGTGAAATATCACAAATACACATGCCCAGGAACATACTTCATCTACTTCTGATAGGAATATGGGTATATCTATTGTTCTGTATGGGGATTATGGGTGAAATATCACAAATACACATGCCCAGGAACATACTTCATCTACTTCTGATAGGAATATGGGTATATCTATTGTTCTGTATGGGGATTATGGGTGAAATATCACAAATACACATGCTCAGGAACATACTTCATCTACTTCTGATAGGAATATGGGTATAATTATTGTTCTGTATGGGGATTATGGGTGAAATATCACAAATACACATGCCCAGGAACATACTTCATCTACTTCTGATAGGAATATGGGTATATCTATTGTTCTGTATGGGGATTATGGGTGAAATATCACAAATACACATGCTCAGGAACATACTTCATCTACTTCTGATAGGAATATGGGTATAATTATTGTTCTGTATGGGGATTATGGGTGAAATATCACAAATACACATGCCCAGGAACATACTTCATCTACTTCTGATAGGAATATGGGTATAATTATTGTTCTGTATGGGGATTATGGGTGAAATATCACAAATACACATGCCCAGGAACATACTTCATCTACTTCTGATAGGAATATGGGTATATCTATTGATCTGTATGGGGATTATGGGTGAAATATCACAAATACACATGCTCAGGAACATATTTCATCTACTTCTGCTAGGAATATGGGTATAATGGTTCTTTGTGGGTATTATAGGTGATATATCATGAATACACATGCCCAGTGTCATATTCGATCAATTCCTGGTAAGAACATGTATGTGTACAATTATTGTTTTATATGTTGATTATTGGTAAAATATGATGAAACATTTCATTAACTTCCGGTAAGAATATGGGTATATTTATTATTCTATATGGGGTTATGAACAGAATGCTATGGATATACAGATCCTGTAACCTATTTGCATCTGACAGGATTACATGTCCATTGACTTCTCCCACCCCTGGGAGATGTGAGCCCTGGCATCATAGGTCTTTGACCCAGTGTTCCCACCTCCTTATTAGGCCGGCCATGTCATAGAGATGAGCAGTCTTGCACCATACTTCTTGATTATATACCTATATTATTCTCAATACATTGTTCTTTATAGGATGTTGGATCTTTTGCAGGATTTTATTGGTTACTTAGGTTTGTTGACATCAATAACTTTTAATGGAGATATATAGAATTTTTTTTTAAATAACTTTTAATAAAATAATAGGTTTTATCTTAACAAAAATATTTGGAAATGGAACATGTATTTTAGTGTATACTGGTCTCTAGGTTAATAACAAATCCAACAAAATAGCTTTCATGGAACAAAATGAGAATGCTTGGTCTGGGGGAAATTGTGTGTAAATGGGTTAGTAACTGGCTTAGTGATAGAAAGCAGAGGGTGGTTATAAATGGTATAGTCTCTAACTGGGTCGCTGTGACCAGTGGGGTACCGCAGGGGTCAGTATTGGGACCTGTTCTCTTCAACATATTCATTAATGATCTGGTAGAAGGTTTACACAGTAAAATATCGATATTTGCAGATGATACAAAACTATGTAAAGCAGTTAATACAAGAGAAGATAGTATTCTGCTACAGATGGATCTGGATAAGTTGGAAACTTGGGCTGAAAGGTGGCAGATGAGGTTTAACAATGATAAATGTAAGGTTATACACATGGGAAGAAGGAATCAATGTCACCATTACACACTGAATGGGAAACCACTGGGTAAATCTGACAGGGAGAAGGACTTGGGGATCCTAGTTAATGATAAACTTACCTGGAGCAGCCAGTGCCAGGCAGCAGCTGCCAAGGCAAACAGGATCATGGGGTGCATTAAAAGAGGTCTGGATACACATGATGAGAGCATTATACTGCCTCTGTACAAATCCCTAGTTAGACCGCACATGGAGTACTGTGTCCAGTTTTGGGCACCGGTGCTCAGGAAGGATATAATGGAACTAGAGAGAGTACAAAGGAGGGCAACAAAATTAATAAAGGGGATGGGAGAACTACAATACCCAGATAGATTAGCGAAATTAGGATTATTTAGTCTAGAAAAAAGACGACTGAGGGGCGATCTAATAACTATGTATAAGTATATAAGGGGACAATACAAATATCTCGCTGAGGATCTGTTTATACCAAGGAAGGTGACGGGCACAAGGGGGCATTCTTTGCGTCTGGAGGAGAGAAGGTTTTTCCACCAACATAGAAGAGGATTCTTTACTGTTAGGGCAGTGAGAATCTGGAATTGCTTGCCTGAGGAGGTGGTGATGGCGAACTCAGTCGAGGGGTTCAAGAGAGGCCTGGATGTCTTCCTGGAGCAGAACAATATTGTATCATACAATTAGGTTCTGTAGAAGGACGTAGATCTGGGGATTTATTATGATGGAATATAGGCTGAACTGGATGGACAAATGTCTTTTTTCGGCCTTACTAACTATGTTACTATGTAATAAATGACCCTGCTTACATTCACATGTCTGATATAGGACTCGGTATTACTTCTTCGTCAGTAGGCAAGGCATAATTGAATCTTATGTGCCTGTTTTCCATCCAGGTTCACTTGAATGGGAATGGAAACTTTCATATTGTTCCCCGCTATACAGGGCAGATTTTTTTTTTTGTGTGTGGCTGTTTCTGTGCTGCCACTATCATCCTCTGCTGTGCTTCGGAAACCCAGGTCCAGTGCGTGGCATATTTCCTTCTACTTCTTCAAGAGAATTCTGACCTCTGCTGGAACACTCATGTGGAGGGGTGGACATCAGAGGAGGATGATGTCTGCCTGACATAGGTCACAGACATCATCCTCCCTCTCCACTGCAATAGGGATTGGCGGTGGGCAGACCTACCCACCCCTCTCCCTCTGCCCTCACTGCCTCCCTGATTGCACAGTTTAGCTGTGCCACCATCAAAAAGTCCTATGTTCAGCACATTCGTTCCTGATGTACAGAACACACATTATGCCAATTCAGAGCCTTTATATACTCTTTACTGTATTTTATGGGCACTTTTGGAAAATAATGAAAGTCTAAAGCGCCCATAAAATACAAATTACTTGTAAAATTCTGGATTCCAAGCTAAAAATATCAATCTTCCTTGTTTTTGATCTGTTTAAAGAGTCAGTGTACTTTTTACTTGTCATTTTCAGCTCCGTGCCGTCCTCCAGATGCTTTTTGGACCCACGATGCTGGGTCTCCTCATGCTCCTTCACCGCTTCTGACCCGCCGCAGCTCCGGAGTCCGGTCTCAGCACTGCGCTCCAACAATTGAGAAAATTCGGAGCGCAGCACTGAGACAGTGTGCCTGATTGGCTGGCTGCTCGCAGGAGTTTGCAGCTAGCCAATCAGGATCGCTGTATTAGCGCTGGCACTTCCGTGTCATGTGACACAGCTTGCTCAGCGCTGATACAGGATCCGGGATCTTCAGCGGGTCAGAAGCGGGTGAAGGAGCGCGAGGAGACCTGGCACCGCTGGACTGAGGAGGATCTGGAGGACAGCGCGGACCTGAAAATGAAAAGTTAGTAAAAAGGACAGTAACTCTTTAAAAAGTAAGTCCACATTAAAATATAAAGGTTTTTTTTAAATATCAAGTCTCTCATCGTAAACAAAATGGCAATAACATTTTGCACTAGTTTCTTTTACATTGTAAACATAGGAAATATTTTGGTGGTCAGCCCATCGGTCCCACACACTTCTGGTGATACCAATTTCGACACATTACACACAGGATCTGTTTTTCTTCATGATAAATGTCAGACTTTATTTACTTATTTCAGCAACCTTGACGTCCAACCACAAAAAATATCAATAAAGTCACAAAAGCTATTTTCAAGTCAATGCTTCAGACAGTTTTCACAATCTTGAAGAAAAAAAAAAAAGCAAAAACTTTGTTAAACCCGTCTTTCCAGGCCTGTTTTAGCATCTTTGAGCGTATAAACACTGCATATGTCCAGGAAATCAATATTTTCAAATTAATAGTTCAAACTGTTATCGCTATATTAATGAAAAGCCGTCATATAGAGACAATAAACAGCCTATACTGACTTATTACAGCGCTATTGAATGCAGAATTACCAAGCTGTAAAAGGAAATTACTTAGCCTATTTGACGCTGTAATATAAATGTACATATAGGTATTCATTTATTATGGAGCTTAGGTGCCCACAAGTTTTTAAAGATATTTTTTCAAACAAAGCTGCAAAATTATTTGGCCTCTGTAAATATAATATTTCAAATTGAATTACCATGGAGTTGAATAATTCTATTCATATTATTATGGGAAATTCATCAAATGTGGTACTGGGCATGACTATTTGGGATAAATATATATGTTCTTAAAATAATGATAAAATATGTTCCTGGGCATGTGTATTTGTGATATTTCACCCATAATCCCCATACAGATCAATAGATATACCCATATTCCTATCAGAAGTAGATGAAATATGTTCCTGGGCATGTGTATTTGTGATATTTCACCCATAATCCCCATACAGAACAATAGATATACCCATATTCCTATCAGAAGTAGATGAAGTATGTTCCTGGGCATGTGTATTTGTGATATTTCACCCATAATCCCCATACAGATCAATAGATATACCCATATTCCTATCAGAAGTAGATGAAGTATGTTCCTGGGCATGTGTATTTGTGATATTTCACCCATAATCCCCATACAGATCAATAGATATACCCATATTCCTATCAGAAGTAGATGGAGTATGTTCCTGAGCATGTGTATTTGTGATATTTCACCCATAATCCCCATACAGATCAATAGATATACCCATATTCCTATCAGAAGTAGATGAAATATGTTCCTGGGCATGTGTATTTGTGATATTTCACCCATAATCCCCATACAGAACAATAGATATACCCATATTCCTATCAGAAGTAGATGAAGTATGTTCCTGGGCATGTGTATTTGTGATATTTCACCCATAATCCCCATACAGAACAATAGTTATACCCATATTCCCTTCTTGCTATATTACAAGAAGTCATTTCCTGGGCTGCATTTGTAAAATGTGCTGCCATCTAGTGGTGGAGTCTAGTATTGCAGCCCATCATCCCATCATCCCAATATGCAGTTTAGTCCGTCCCGTAACAAACATGCTGTTAGATGATAGAGACCTCACACTGAATGAGGATTTAGGAGAGGAAAGTGAGATTGATTCTCATGATGAGGTGGAAGAATGTGTCCTGGATTCTGAAACAGAGCAAGATGGTGACAGTGGTGAGGATGAAGAAGTTGGATCATATTATATTGGAAAAGATAAAAATACTAAATGGAACAAGAAGCCATAGTTCAGCTCAAAAGGTTCCGCCCAGAAGATGATGGTGAAAAGTCACCATCTGCACCACCTCACAAAAGAAGGAGATGCACCACCTGCCAATCGGAAAGCGGAACCAGAAGGCTTTCAAATTATGAATGTCTCAAATGTCATAAAGCAATTTGCCTGACACATGCAAAAATGGTGTGTAATTCTTGCTATTTGCTCTGCAAGTGTGACTTTTCTGGGGAAACCTCAGCATCTACTTCTGATTGAATATGTTTTTAATAGTACTTAAGTTACCTTAAAATTAAGTTTGTGTTCAAAAATTTTCTTTGTACATTTTTTTGAGAGAGTCGAACTGGGGACTATTTGGCGGGAGTTTTGAAAAGTTTGTATTTCATAGTTATTAGTTTTATGTTAAGTAAATGTGTTTTTTTTGCAACTGATTATGTGTAGTCTCTTTTATTACATCCCTATGAAGGTCACTGATCACTTTTAGAGCACTGAAATTGCAAACATTAGATATTATAGGTATTTTTCCAGCAGGCGCCTGACAGGCACATTGTATGTGAACTCGTTAGTCCGAATATTGTATGTGACGGAGGGTTAATAGTGTTACTAACGTTCCTGGCACCTGCACGTCGTAGCCAAATGTTCCAGGAAAAAAATGAACTTTATTCTCCCTGGCAGCATTTGGTTTCAGTCACTGTCAGAGCGGCGTCTGTAACCGCGCCCCGGTCCTGACTGACACTCGCTCTGCATTGGGGCCGTCTGTCAGTCAGGGCCGGGGCGCGGTTACAGCCTTGTGACTGAAACTGAATGCAGCCGAGGAGAAGCATTTGGCTACATGCAGGCGCTGGACAGGTTAGTAACGCTATTAACCTGCAGATTAACCCCATATCTGCAGATTAATAGCATTCTAAAACTCTCCGGTAGCTACCCTAGCAGTCCGGCTGTCAGGAGGAAATTACCTTTATTGTTCCTGGAGGCATCCGGCTTTTAGTCATAGGGTTGCGACTGCAGCAGCTTCAGTCATCGCTGAGTACATAGTGAGCGGCAGCTGTAACCACGCTCCGGCACTGACAGCTATATCTGTACTGATGCACTGCTGAGCCTGCTGTCCGTCAGTGCACGGTTACAGCAGCAGCTCACTATGTACTGAGCCGTGACTGGAGCCGCACCTCTATCGTTGAAAGCCAGAGGCCGCCAGAAGATATAAAGTTCATTTCCACCTGGTAGCCGGACTGTCAGCTGCGCAGCTCTAGAACGCTATTAACCTGCAGAATAATCTCATATATTCAGGTTAATAGCGTAAAAAAGTCAACTGCCGCTCAATAGTTAAAATCATTACGTAGCACTTCAAAAAGTGTTGCCTAGACCTAACTGACAATTGGGTGTCACTATTCCCCTTCTTAAAGGGATGTGTTCTTACACAGACTGATATTGGGAGTGATAATGGTGCACTGCCAGACTGTTGATAGAAGAATAGTGACAAGCTATTAAATTAAGGCCGCATTCACACATCTCTGTGTTGCAGTCCGAGTACAGACCGTCATCCAGGAAACGGCCACAGGACTTTTGATCCAAAATTGACCACCTCATAAGCATGTATGAGGCTGTAAAGTTCAGGTCAGGAGACCTGCGGTGGGTTGGTGAATAACTGAAACGGAAAATGCCAGCTCACCGTTGAAGTTTATTGGAGTCCAGCGTACGTTGAACAACGAGCCGACCAATCATGTGTAGGAATTGCAGAGAAAAAAGGAAAATGTTCCAGCTTCTGGTAAAATTTTCAGAGTAATCTTTATTCCATCAAAAAACAATTTAAAAAAATATGGTGGACAGGAACAAGTGACACATTTTGAACATGGTTGTTCTTTATCAAGCTTACCACAAGCTTGATAAAGAACAACCGTGTTCAAAATGCGTCGCTTGCTCCTGTTCCTGTCAGCCATATTTTTTTTTATTGTTTTTAGATGGAATAAAGATTACTCTGAAAATTTTACCAGAAGCTGGAACATTTTCCTTTTTTCTCTGCAATTGGTGAATAACTGTCTGTACTCAGCCTCTGACACATAGAAGTGCTGCTGCTTTTTCTGTTTCTCCATATGTGATACCTCCGAATGGAAGCAGAGTGAAGCCAGTGCTGATTGGCTATAGGGAGCGCATGACGTAATACTAGTATGCGATTCGAGTGCTGTCACCTCTGTAAGGCTAAGTTCACATTTGCGTTCGGGGGTTTGCATAGGGCTGCGTACGTCCTCCGTTAAGCCCCGCCTATTTCTGCATACTTCTGCATGTGTCCTGCGTACCTATCTTTAACATTGGGTACGCAGGACATGAGGATGTATACGGATGCGTTGGTTTGACGCGCTCGCCGAAGGCACGGAAATACAACAAGTTGCGTTTTGTGCGGACGGCGAGCGTGTGAAAACGACGCATCCGCATACATCCGCATGTCCTGCATACCCAATGTTAAAGATAGTTACGCAGGATGCATGCAGAAGTATGCGGAAATAGGCGGGGCTTAACAGAGGATTATGCAGCCCTCCGCAAAGCCCCTGAATGCAATTGTGAACCTGGCCTAACAGCGCCAAAACCGAAGTTGAGTATAAGTTTTATTATTTTAAAAGGGGAAACATTTGGCTTGAGAAGGGGTTGTCCAAGTCGTGGACAACGCCTTTAAAGCGGTTATCCAACACATTTAAGCAAGTGCTGTAAGAAGTAAAGCAAAATTTCTCACGACCTGTCAGTGTTCCACAATTTGGGTTGAGGACACTTATTGCATGGGGCTAGTGAATTTTGTGTGATAGGCCTGCCTTCTAGTCTCTGCCTGGTCCTGAATCACCATGTTAAATATTAATTATTAATTGAATTATTCTTATTCTCAATTCTGTACTGAGCACATTGTCTCTCGCTGACTTTACAAAAAGCTATTTCTGTATATGTAGCTCAGAATATAAGTTAACACCATATAGAGAGAACACGTGGTCTATGGGACATACTGTATAACCGAGACTCACAGAAGGGTGGGGGCTGTCACCTTCTGTCTGCTTCTCCATCATTCTCCATGGACTTCAGACAACTCACAGAAGTAATGAACAACTGGTAGCCATGATGACTTCTATTCTATGACAGACAGATATTTTTTACCATCTCAGGAAAGATGAGGAACAAATGGACAATCTACGTGTAACTATTTTAATTATTTTATGTTTTGCTGCAATGTGTTTTTTTCTGTGGACAATTCAATAAACCACTACATTTTTTATGAAAATATCATGACATTTTTTGTTTAAGATTATTGCATCTGGTAAAGAGTCCTGATTAAATAAATGTGCGAAATAAGCATATTTAACACACACCCATTATCTAATTGCAAGGAAGAATGTGAACTTGTGCTAATTTTGCAGTAACATTTTGTCATATCTGCTCCGTCCTGTCCTCCAACACAGGGTTAAAAATGCTCCGACTCCATATCTGGCTTCATGGCTTGATCATTGATGCTGGATCATGAATCCAAAGAAAATCCCCCCAGCCCAAGATTGCTAAAGAAATGCACAAACACATTTATTATTATTGAATTCAGTGCCTGAAATTTAGAAACAACCAATTGCTATGAAAAAGACACTGAACATGGCAAACCTCCGACTCACGAAGAATCATCCTTCAGCACTCAGGAGAGGAAAACCCCCTGTGGAGGAAACCTCTAGGGAACCATGGCTGGAGGATAGCCCTTCCCTTGGGCTTAGAAGGTTAATGCCAATATGTAACAGCAAATTGTACCAGAATTTGTACATTGTATCATATTTACAGCGAGACATAATATACATCCACTATACAGTAGATATGATAGCAGAGACATCACATAGTCACACAGGTTACACATTACATCAGCAGAAAACAGACAGTAATGCAGAAAGTCAAAGCTGGTGCTCTGTGCGAGCGCCATATGGAGAAGTCTAATGCGACCTCTCCTGTCCGTACACATAAAGGTGAAGGCGGCTAGTACCAGATGTGAGGGAGATCTGGCTGCAAAATCTGTCACCCCAATGATCGCTAGGGTTAGTTTGATCGGGCTGGCTAGGCGGTATGGCTGACCTGGCTGGCTAGGCAGTATCCCCTTCCTTCCATTGTGAAGTGATGAAGCTCCAGGTCTTCAGACACATCAAGTACGGCACGTCATATGGCTGAATGGCCTGTGGTTCCGGAATCTTCTTTAATATCATAGATGTATGTGTTTATGTCATCAGCACAGTTGCCATAGTTACCACAGTCATTTAATACTAATGCTTCATTGGCTAGAAAGTCCTCAATATTTCAAAGAACTAACCCTTGAATGGCTGGCATTGTGCCTTTCTCCAGAAGTCTGTAAAATAATCTTGTCACTAGGCAGGACCATTATCATTATTATAGTTTAAAGTTTCCCTAACCAACGTCTAATTAGTAATGTAAAGTAAGGCCTTATAAATAAAAATACTTTTTTTTACGAAATTTGGAGTGCCGATTACTTTACATTACTATTTATACAGAGCAGAACCCTTA
Organism: Ranitomeya imitator; assembly: GCF_032444005.1. Taxonomy (NCBI): domain Eukaryota; kingdom Metazoa; phylum Chordata; class Amphibia; order Anura; family Dendrobatidae; genus Ranitomeya; species Ranitomeya imitator. The sequence continues at coordinate 409,496,437 of NC_091285.1, forward strand.
CTCAAGCGCAACATTCTAAAATAGTGCATTATATCTATTTTTCATCAACAGCAGAGAAGAAGAAAATATGCGGCACTCACCCCAGGATAACTGTGAAGATTGTGGTCTTTATTGGAGAAAAATGCAAGTTACATCCATCAGGACATCAGGTATATACGAGGGTGCGGTTTAGGAGCTCGGACGACGGCCGTTTCGCACAGACAGGGGCTGTGACGGGTCCGGACCCGTCGAAGCACCTGTGTGTGCGAAACGGCCGTCGTCCGAGCTCCTATACCGCACCCTCGTATATACCTGATGTCCTGATGGATGTAACTTGCATTTTTCTCCAATAAAGACCACAATCTTCACAGTTATCCTGGGGTGAGTGCCGCATATTTTCTTCTTCTCTGCTGTTGATGGATTTCTTGTTGGATATTTATGCAGAGCACCGGTTCCCATACTGATTGTGGCGCCTGTATACACAGCTGTCTGCTAATAGTCCTGACTGCTTGGAGACGTTCTACTCTAGTGCCGTTCTACTCTCTGCATTTTCATATCTATTTTTCATCAAAGTCTAATTAGTGAACGCATCTGCAAATTTGATGTGTAATAAGGACAATAATTCCCTTAAGCCCTACTAAATGCATAAATGCACAATACGAGTATAGAGCAGTCTCATAGAGAATAAATGATGGAGAAGTCAATGCAGTTAGATAAGGAACTTGAAAGCCACACCGGGGTGAGTGTTTCCCATGATACAATACAGCATACACGGCAGATGAAAGGCATGCATGGATGTCATCCACAAAGGAAGCCACTCCTAAAACCAAGGCACAAAAAGCTTGTTTCCAAGTTGCCAGGACCCGTGCTGGGGTCAGCTGTGGACGGCGCGGTGGCTGGTGTGCACATCTTGGTATGTACTTTTCCCTATGTGATGTTTGCTTTGCTCCGCATTGATTGCCACCTGGATACTTAGCTATGGGAATGTATTTGTGTATGGCTGTGCTGTGCACCAGCCGGACTATGGCTACCGATGATGGAATTTCTGTACTATATATATGATTTATACGCTGTCCACTGCTTACACTGGGCATTTCTGTGCCGCATTCCTGCATGTTCCCCATGTTCCCCCCTGAATCTGTCTAAACATTTTTATTATAATAAAGTATTTTGTATTTTGGACAAAAAAAAACTGTTTGTTGTTGGTGCGTTTTGGTTTTTCTGAAAAAGATAAAGACTACAGGGACGCAATATTCTGGACTGATGAGACCAAAGACAATGCTCTTGGAAATGATGGCCTCAAAACTGTATGGCGTCACAAAGGTGAGGAGTAGAAATAAAAATGCATGCGGCCAACAGTGAAACATGGTGGTGGCAGTGTCCTTATGTGGAGTTGTAAGACTGCTGAGGGTATCAGGGAGCTATATTTCATTGATGGTATAATGAATTCACAGATCTACTGAAAAAAGGGGAGTGAAGGAGCTTGATCACATTAGTTCAAATGCAGACAAGCCGATCGGACAGAAAGGTGCCATGTCTCAGGCTGGTGCAGCGCAGCAATGACGAACCAGGGGGTAGAAGGACGAGTGACTAACCAGAAACACGTCAGTTTTAAATACCCTGTTTGTCATTTTAATTCATACAAATTAAAGAATTATTGACTTTTATTTACCTTTAATGTGTCATCTCTTCCGTTTTCCCCCTGGTTCGTCACAGACGTACTGCTCTATAATAAAACAGAAGATGCTGTTATCACTCTGTGCCCTTGTAGACATGCACTTTTCCAGCACAACAATGATCCAAGATATGCATCTAATGCCATTGTCTTTTCCGGAGAACAGGGGGAGAGTGATTCTCCTGATCTCAATCCAATGTAACACCTAAGGAGAATTCTGAGGAAACAAGTTGAGCTTAACTTTCCATCCATCATCCAGGCTCTAAAAGAGGTCGTTTTTGAAGACTGGAAAAACATAGATGGTGCAATATGTTACCAACTTGTTTATTCCAGGGCTAGAAGACTTGGTGCTGTCCTTAAAAAATATGGAGGTCATGCAAAATACTAGTGTCATGATCCAGTTCTGAGTTTGTGTTCAGCTGTCTTGTCTCTGGACTGGTCATGTGGTCATCCCCTCTGCCTCATTTTGAAGCTGGCTGAGCTATTTAAGTCCTCTGCAGCCTGTGGGCCAGTGTCAGCTATAGTTCATGCTGCACGGCTTGAGCACCTGACCTGTTCACTTGTACTAGTGTTCCTTTTTGCCTCTGACTGCCTGTACCCGTTTATGACTTGTTCTGACCTCTGGCTTGTATCCCGACTTCGTCTTACGTCTCACGTTTTGGTTACCACGTTCCCCGTAGGCTCTGACTTCTTGTTTGTCCCCGACCTTTCCTCTGACTCCTCCTGTGTACTGCGCTGATCTCTCTGTGTATGACCTTAGCTTGTCTGACTTCTCTTTCATTACCTGTGACACCTGTGTTGTTGTTCAGTATTGCTGCGCTGGGTGTACAACCTCTTTTCCATAACCAGCACCCTCTGGTGGAGGTTGCACTAAACTACACTGCAGCAGCACATTACAACTAGATGTAGTAGTTTTTGATGTGGGATGTATTAATTTTTGCATCCATTGATTTGAGTAAATATCAAGATTTTGTAATGAAAGTTATATTATTAACCTTTCATGTTAGGAAATAAAACATTTTCTATGAAACTCAGTCTAGTCAAAATTTTGGAAATTGTTCAGTGACAGAATGATTGATTAAAGTCTTACTTTTCAAAAGGGGGTGTATTCATTTATTCTGAGCAGTGTATATTGTGCTGACGTTCTTTAACCCCTTCATGACCTTGGGATTTTTCGTTTTTCCGTGTTCGTTTTTCACTCCCCTCCTTCCCAGAGCCATAACTTTTTTATTTTTCCGTCAATTTGGCTATGTGAGGGCTTATTTTTTGCGGGACGAGTTGTACTTTTGAACGACATAATTGGTTTTAACATGTCTTGTACTAGAAAACGGGAAAAAAATTCCAAGTGCGGTGAAATTGCAAAAAAAGTGCAATCCCACACTTGTTTTTTGTTTGGCTTTTTTGCTAGGTTCACTAAATGCTAAAACTGACCTGACATTATGATTCTCCAGGTCAGTACGAGTTCATAGACACCTAACATGACTCAGTTATTTTTTATCTAAGTGGTGAAAAAAAATTCCAAACTTTGCTAAAAAAAAAAAAAAAAAAAAAAAAAAATTGCGCATTTTCTGATACTCGTAGCGTCTCCATTTTTCGTGATCTGGGGTCAGTTGAGGGCTTATTTTTTGCGTGCCGAGATGATGTTTTTAATTATAGCATTTTGGTGCAGATACGTTCTTTTGATCGCCCGTTATTGCATTTTAATGCAATGTCGTGGCGACCTAAAAAACGTAATTCTGGCGTTTCGAATTTTTTTCTCGCTACGCCGTTTAGCGATCAGGTTAATGCTTTTTTTAATTGATAGATCGGGCGATTCTGAGCGCGGCGATACCAAATGTGTAGATTTGATTTTTTTTTATTGATTTATTTTGATTGGGGCGAAAGGGGGGTGATTTAAACTTTTATATTTTTTTTATTTTTTTCACATTTTTTTTAACTTTTTTTTTTTACTTTTGCCATGCTTCAATAGCTTCCATGGGAGGCTAGAAGCAGGCACAACGCGATCGGCTCTGCTACATAGCAGCGATCTGCTGAGGTCTCTAGAGGTCTCATAGAGGTCTCTAGGACCTCTATGGTTACCATCCAGACGCATCGCCGACCCCCGATCATGTGACGGGGGTCGGCGATGACGTCATTTCCGGCCGCCCGGCCGGAAGCGGTGGTTAAATGCCGCTGTCTGCGTTTGCCAGCGTCATTTAACTAGTTAATAGGTGCGGGCAGATCGCGATTCTGCCCGCGCCTATTACGGGCACATGTAAGCTGTTCAAAACAGCTGACATGTCCCGGCTTTGATGCGGGCTCACCGCGGAGCCCTGCATCAAAGCAGGGGATCTGACCTCGGACGTACTATCCCGTCCGAGGTCAGATAGGGGTTAAATAATTTCCCAGGTATATTAATTTTGTTTTCATATAGTTCTATGTGAAATCAGAATTCTAATAATTTCAATAAGAAATGTGCATTCGTTGGATATATGCATGGGGAGCCATGCTTCTATCTATTAGGGCACTCCTCACAATTAGGTAAAACTGGTAGTCGGGAGAGAAAGTTAGTCAGAACGAGGAGAGGAGAGCAGACGAAGGTCTGTGGGAGAACGAGGGTTCGTGGAGCTGCGCCTGCCACACGTGCGGCAGCATCCAAAGAAAGAGACATTGAAAGGAATTGTGTTGCAGTGAGTGAGAAACAAAGTCATAGCAAAAGGAGAGAAACATCAGGGTGCGACCAGCTAGAAGCAGGCTGCCTCCTTCTGAAGCGAAGTAACAGGTAGCCAGAACACCGAGGGAGTAAGGATCTCTATGCTTTACTTCAGAGACTGGCAGGACAGTTGATTCCATGTTGACTGCCCGACTATATACCTAGGAGGCACGGTGGCAACTTGTGGGGGCCGGGGCGTCTCTAGGGTCCCTATAAAAAGCCTCAGGCCACCAGTCATACGGGTTTGTCCTATCCTATCCATCAGGGGGACAGAGAGGAAGAAACTTAACACCTACAATAGTTGTGAGGACCTTACCGAGTTGCTCAGCAGGGAGGGACTACAACACTCAGGCGCTACAGGAAGGCTATTGAATTCCACCTGGATAAGGGGACTCTGGATTTGCCTTCAGACCGGCCGGACTCTGCCTACCCTGTGGTCCCTACCCTGGACTGTGGATGCTGAAGCCTTCAGTAAAGGTAAAGAGACTGCAACCTGGTGTCCTCGTTATTCACTGCGCCTTACATAATCCACCATCTACACTCTGGGAAGCCCTGGTGACACACTTCTCCTGTGGGAAGGTATACCATCTAGCTGCCATAGCATCACCCCAGCGGACCCCTAAGCAGCGTCAGTCACCCTGACCGAATACCACAGGTGGCGTCACGAACACTATCCCTTTAAAGACCCTTCCCCCATTTTACAATGGATGTCCCCCTAGGGCCACGGACCGGGTCAGCCACCGTGACATCCCTGACGAGAACCGAAGGGCCCGGTACCGAGTAACCCCTAGCCCTTGGGGGCGCTCCGCATACTTTTCAAATTTGCTGCAGATTTTCAGCACCATAATATAACACTGGCCAAACAGATAAGATTATGAATTTTTCAATGCTAACAAGTGACAGCTGGTATGGAATTTGAAATTTGAAATATGTCAAATCCTGTCGTAGGAAAAAATATTTGTTAAATGACTTATTGAGGTGAATTCTGTGTGAAACAGCTTGTGGATTCCACATGTATTAGCGACATTGAATGAGATTCCACATGAAGCTACAGCTCTGCAGCAGAAATCCAGGGGTTAAGGGGAACCTGTAGCCTTGGATAACCCTATATACCTGCAGATATGAGGTAAATCTGCAGGTTAATATCGTTCCAATGCTGCATGAGAAAAGATGAAATTTATTCCTCTGGAAGCCTCCAGCTTTTAGTCCTGGGTGTTCTGCAATTTGATTGACTGACTGATCAGGGTGCAGCGTGTATCTGCAGAGCGAACTGCCACTCAAAGAGCCATAGCATTTTTTATCCCAGCCATGGCTCAAAATTTTCCAATCTAGTCTGCGGGTCTGTAAAATTACTGACAGCATGCAATGCCATTCGTATGCTGTCTGTTTTACACACTGTTATCTACTATATAATTGTCTAAGGGTCACTTCCGTCTTTCTGTCTTTCCTTCTTTCTGTCACAGATATTCATTGGTCGCGGCCTCTGTCTATCATGGAAATCCAAGTCGCTGATTGGTCGCGGCAAAACAGCCACGACTAGGGTTGAGCGAAACGGGTCGAACATTTTCAAAAGTCGCCGACTTTTGGCTAAGTCGGGGTTTCATGAAACCCGATCCGACCCCTGTGCGGGGTCGGCCATGCGGTACGCGACTTTCGCGCCAAAGTCGCGTTTCAATGACGCGAAAAGCGCCATTTCTCAGCCAATGAAGGTAAACGCAGAGTGTGGGCAGCGTGATGACATAGGTCCTGGTCCCCACCATCTTAGAGAAGGGCATTGCAGTGATTGGCTTGCTGTCTGCGACGTCACAGGGGCTATAAAGAGGCGTTCCCGCCGACCGCCATCTTACTGCTGCTGATCTGAGCTTAGGGAGAGGTTGCTGCCGCTTTGTCAGAAGCAGGGATAGCGTTAGGCAGGGTCCATTAACCACAAAACCGCTTGTGCTGCAGCGATTTGCACTGTCCAACACCACCCTCGGTGTGCAGGGACAGTGGAAGTTTTTTTTTTTTTTTTCCCCTCAGCGCTGTAGCTCATTGGGCTGCCCTAGAAGGCTCCCTGATAGCTGCATTGCTGTGTGTACGCCGCTGTGCAAACCAACTGCTTTTTTCAAAGCACAAATCCTCTTGTTCCTTCCTTTCTGCACAGCTATCTTTTTTGTTTGTCCACACTTTTTATTTCATTTGTGCATCAGTCCACTCCTTATTGCTGCCTGCCATACCTGGCTGAGATTACTGCAGGCAGGGAGATAGTAGCTGCCTGCCATACCTGGCTGAGATTACTGCAGGCAGGGAGATAGTAATTGTAGGACATTCCCTGTTTTTTTTTTTTTTTTTTTTTGGTGGGAGATTAAGATTGGCAATTTGGCATTTCTGCTAGAGTGCCATCCCTGTGTGTGCCATCTCTCTCACATAGTGGGCCATAGAAAGCCTTTTCATTTTTCTGTATTTTTTTTTGTGGGGTGTATAAATTCTCCCTGATAAAAATACAGTGGGAGATTAATATTGGCCTTTGGGCTTGTGTGCCAGTCCTGAGTGTGCCATCTCTCTCACAAATAGTGGGCCATAGAAAGCCTATTTTATTTTTTTTTGGGTTTTATAAATTCTCCCTGAAAAAAAGGGAGATTAATATTGGCCTCTGGGCTTGTGTGCCAGTCCTGAGCGTGCCATCTGTGCCAGCCCTGAGCGTGCCATCTCTCTCACAAATAGTGGGCCATAGAAAGCCTATTTAATTTTTTTTTTGGTTTTATAAATTCTCCCTGAAAAAAGGGAGATTAATATTGGCCTCTGGGCTTGTGTGCCAGTTGTGAGCGTGCCATCTGTGCCAGTCCTGAGCGTGCCATCTCTCTCACAAATTGTGGGCCATAGAAAGCCTATTTAATTTTTTTTTTGGTTTTATAAATTTTCCCTGAAAAAAGGGAGATTAATATTTGCCTCTGGGCTTGTGTGCCAGTTGTGAGCGTGCCATCTGTGCCAGCCCTGAGCGTGCCATCTCTCTCACAAATAGTGGGCCATAGAAAGCCTATTTAATTTTTTTTTTTGGTTTTATAAATTCTCCCTGAAAAAAAGGGAGATTAATATTGGCCTCTGGGGTTGTGTGCCAGTTGTGAGCGTGCCATCTGTGCCAGTCCTGAGCGTGCCATCTCTCTCACAAATAGTGGGCCATAGAAAGCCTATTTAATTTTTTTTTTGGTTTTATAAATTTTCCCTGAAAAAAGGGAGATTAATATTGGCCTCTGGGCTTGTGTGCCAGTTGTGAGCGTGCCATCTGTGCCAGTCCTGAGCGTGCCATCTCTCTCACAAATAGTGGGCCATAGAAAGCCTATTTAATTTTTTTTTTGGTTTTATAAATTTTCCCTGAAAAAAGGGAGATTAATATTGGCCTCTGGGCTTGTGTGCCAGTTGTGAGCGTGCCATCTGTGCCAGTCCTGAGCGTGCCATCTCTCTCACAAATAGTGGGCCATAGAAAGCCTATTTAAATATTTTTTTGGTTTTATAAATTCTCCCAGAAAAAAAGGGAGATTAATATTGGCCTCTGGGCTTCTGTGCCAGTCCTGAGCGTGCCATCTGTGCCAGTCCTGAGCGTCCCATCTCTCTCACAAATAGTGGGCCATAGAAAGCATATTTTTTTTTTTTTTTGGGTTTTAGAAATTCTCCCTGAAAAAAAAAGGGAGATTAATATTGCCCTTTGGGCTTGTGTGCCAGTACTAAGCGTGCCATCTCTCTCTCTCTCTCAGTCAGTGGGCCATAGAACGCCTATTTTTGGTTTTATTTGTTTTCTAAATTCTCCCTGAAAAAATCATTTTATTTTATTTGGTTTCTAAATTCTTCCTGATAAAATCATATTTTTTTTATTATTTTTTTTTCTAAAGTCTCCCTGAAAAAAAAAAAAAAAAACAGTGGGAGATTAATATTGGCCTTTCTGCTTGTGTGCCAGTCTTGACTCCTGGGTGCGTCATCTCTCAGTCAGTGGGCCATAGAACGCCTATTTTTGGTTTTATTTGTTTTATAAATTCTCCCTGAAAAAATCATTTTATTTTATTTGGTTTCTAAATTCTTCCTGATAAAATCATATTTTTTTTATTATTTTTTTTTCTAAAGTCTCCCTGAAAAAAAAAAAAAAAAAACAACCAAAAAAAACAGTGGGAGATTAATATTGGCCTTTCTGCTTGTGTGCCAGTCTTGACTCCTGGGTGTGCCATCTCTCTCTCTCTCTCTCTCTCTCTCTCCAATTGTGGTCCATAGAAAGCCTATATTTTTTTTCCTTGATTTGGGTTCCAAAATCTACCAGAGAAAATAACTACATCAATCATTGGTAGAAAAATATTGGCCTCTGGGCTTGTGTGCCACTCCTGACTCCTGTGTGCGTCATCTCTCAGTCAGTGGGCCATAGAACGCCTATTTTTGTTTTTATTTGTTTTATAAATTCTCCCTGAAAAAATCATTTTATTTTATTTGGTTTCTAAATTCTTCCTGATAAAATCATATTTTTTTTATTATTTTTTTTTCTATAGTCTCCCTGAAAAAAAAAAAAAAAAAACAACCAAAAAAAACAGTGGGAGATTAATATTGGCCTTTCTGCTTGTGTGCCAGTCTTGACTCCTGGGTGTGCCATCTCTCTCTCTCTCTCTCTCTCTCTCTCCAATTGTGGTCCATAGAAAGCCTATATTTTTTTTCCTTGATTTGGGTTCCAAAATCTACCAGAGAAAATAACTACATCAATCATTGGTAGAAAAATATTGGCCTCTGGGCTTGTGTGCCACTCCTGACTCCTGTGTGCGTCATCTCTCAGTCAGTGGGCCATAGAACGCCTATTTTTGTTTTTATTTGTTTTATAAATTCTCCCTGAAAAAATCATTTTATTTTATTTGGTTTCTAAATTCTTCCTGATAAAATCATATTTTTTTTATTATTTTTTTTTCTAAAGTCTCCCTGAAAAAAAAAAAAAAAAAACAACCAAAAAAAACAGTGGGAGATTAATATTGGCCTTTCTGCTTGTGTGCCAGTCTTGACTCCTGGGTGTGCCATCTCTCTCTCTCTCTCTCTCTCCAATTGTGGTCCATAGAAAGCCTATATTTTTTTTCCTTGATTTGGGTTCCAAAATCTACCAGAGAAAATAACTACATCAATCATTGGTAGAAAAATATTGGCCTCTGGGCTTGTGTGCCACTCCTGACTCCTGTGTGCGTCATCTCTCAGTCAGTGGGCCATAGAACGCCTATTTTTGTTTTTATTTGTTTTATAAATTCTCCCTGAAAAAATCATTTTATTTTATTTGGTTTCTAAATTCTTCCTGATAAAATCATATTTTTTTTATTATTTTTTTTTCTAAAGTCTCCCTGAAAAAAAAAAAAAAAAAACAAACAAAAAAAACAGTGGGAGATTAATATTGGCCTTTCTGCTTGTGTGCCAGTCTTGACTCCTGGGTGTGCCATCTCTCTCTCTCTCTCTCTCTCTCTCTCCAATTGTGGTCCATAGAAAGCCTATATTTTTTTTCCTTGATTTGGGTTCCAAAATCTACCAGAGAAAATAACTACATCAATCATTGGTAGAAAAATATTGGCCTCTGGGCTTGTGTGCCACTCCTGACTCCTGTGTGCGTCATCTCTCAGTCAGTGGGCCATAGAACGCCTATTTTTGTTTTTATTTGTTTTATAAATTCTCCCTGAAAAAATCATTTTATTTTATTTGGTTTCTAAATTCTTCCTGATAAAATCATATTTTTTTTATTATTTTTTTTTCTAAAGTCTCCCTGAAAAAAAAAAAAAAAAAACAAGCAAAAAAAAAAGTGGGAGATTAATATTGGCCTTTCTGCTTGTGTGCCAGTCTTGACTCCTGGGTGTGCCATCTCTCTCTCTCTCTCTCTCTCTCTCTCTCTCCAATTGTGGTCCATAGAAAGCCTATATTTTTTTTCCTTGATTTGGGTTCCAAAATCTACCAGAGAAAATAACTACATCAATCATTGGTAGAAAAATATTGGCCTCTGGGCTTGTGTGCCACTCCTGACTCCTGTGTGCGTCATCTCTCAGTCAGTGGGCCATAGAACGCCTATTTTTGTTTTTATTTGTTTTATAAATTCTCCCTGAAAAAATCATTTTATTTTATTTGGTTTCTAAATTCTTCCTGATAAAATCATATTTTTTTTATTATTTTTTTTTCTAAAGTCTCCCTGAAAAAAAAAAAAAAAAACCAACCAAAAAAAACAGTGGGAGATTAATATTGGCCTTTCTGCTTGTGTGCCAGTCTTGACTCCTGGGTGTGCCATCTCTCTCTCTCTCTCTCTCCAATTGTGGTCCATAGAAAGCCTATATTTTTTTTCCTTGATTTGGGTTCCAAAATCTACCAGAGAAAATAACTACATCAATCATTGGTAGAAAAATATTGGCCTCTGGGCTTGTGTGCCACTCCTGACTCCTGTGTGCGTCATCTCTCAGTCAGTGGGCCATAGAACGCCTATTTTTGTTTTTATTTGTTTTATAAATTCTCCCTGAAAAAATCATTTTATTTTATTTGGTTTCTAAATTCTTCCTGATAAAATCATATTTTTTTTATTATTTTTTTTTCTAAAGTCTCCCTGAAAAAAAAAAAAAAAAAACAAACAAAAAAAACAGTGGGAGATTAATATTGGCCTTTCTGCTTGTGTGCCAGTCTTGACTCCTGGGTGTGCCATCTCTCTCTCTCTCTCTCTCTCTCTCTCCAATTGTGGTCCATAGAAAGCCTATATTTTTTTTCCTTGATTTGGGTTCCAAAATCTACCAGAGAAAATAACTACATCAATCATTGGTAGAAAAATATTGGCCTCTGGGCTTGTGTGCCACTCCTGACTCCTGTGTGCGTCATCTCTCAGTCAGTGGGCCATAGAACGCCTATTTTTGTTTTTATTTGTTTTATAAATTCTCCCTGAAAAAATCATTTTATTTTATTTGGTTTCTAAATTCTTCCTGATAAAATCATATTTTTTTTATTATTTTTTTTTCTAAAGTCTCCCTGAAAAAAAAAAAAAAAAAACAAGCAAAAAAAAAAGTGGGAGATTAATATTGGCCTTTCTGCTTGTGTGCCAGTCTTGACTCCTGGGTGTGCCATCTCTCTCTCTCTCTCTCTCTCTCTCTCTCTCCAATTGTGGTCCATAGAAAGCCTATATTTTTTTTCCTTGATTTGGGTTCCAAAATCTACCAGAGAAAATAACTACATCAATCATTGGTAGAAAAATATTGGCCTCTGGGCTTGTGTGCCACTCCTGACTCCTGTGTGCGTCATCTCTCAGTCAGTGGGTCATAGAACGCCTATTTTTGTTTTTATTTGTTTTATAAATTCTCCCTGAAAAAATCATTTTATTTTATTTGGTTTCTAAATTCTTCCTGATAAAATCATATTTTTTTTATTATTTTTTTTTCTAAAGTCTCCCTGAAAAAAAAAAAAAAAAAAACAAACCCAAAAAAAAAATGGGAGATTAATATTGGCCTTTCTGCTTGTGTGCCAGTCTTGACTCCTGGGTGTGCCATCTCTCTCTCTCTCTCTCTCTCTCCAATTGTTGTCCATAGAAAGCCTATATTTTTTTTCCTTGATTTGGGTTCCAAAATCTACCAGAGAAAATAACTCCATCAATCATTGGTAGAAAAATATTGGCCTCTGGGCTTGTGTGCCACTCCTGATTCCTGTGTGCGTCATCTCTCACTCAGTGGCCCATAGAAAGCATATAGTTTGTTACATTTGTTTTCTAAATTCTCCCTGCAAAAATCTATTTTTTTTTTTTTTTGGGGTTTCTAAAGTGTTCCTGAAAAAAATAAAAATAAAAAAAAAATAATAGTGTGACATTAATATTAACATTTGTGCTTCAGTGACAGTCCTGCGTGTGGGGCATCTCTCTAATTTGCAGCCACCAAAAAAAGAGTGTGTAACATTGGGCCTGATTTTCGCTGTGGTCTCACCAACCTGTAAAGGGGTAGCTAAATCATACTGAAGATATAGCTCACCGTGTAAGTTGTGTGACTGCAACAAATAACGTTAGTTTGGTTACGTTTTTAAAACAATGAGGAAGTCTAGTGGAAGAGGTCGTGGCCGGGGGCGTTCATTGTCAGCTGGTAATGAGGGTAGTGGTAGTGGTGGAGCATCAGGTGGTCGTGGGGAAAAAAATATTGCACCTAAGTCTGGAGCTGTGGAGCCAGGTTCGTCGTCCGGCTACACAAGGCCTCGAACGCTCCCTTTTCTGGGATTAGGAAAACCGCTTTTAAAGCCGGAGCAGCAAGAGCAAGTTTTGGCTTATCTTGCTGACTCAGCCTCTAGCTCTTTTGCCTCCTCTCGTGAAACTGGTAAAAGTAAAAGCAGCGCGTCGTTAGTGGATGTTCACGGTCAGGGACAAGTCACTTCCTTGTCCTCTTCAGCAAAAACAACAACAGAGAAGAATGCAGCAGGCGACACAACGGGTTACTCCATGGAGCTCTTTACACATACCGTCCCTGGCTTAGAAAGTGAAGCAGTTAACAGTCCATGCCCATTACAAGTTGAATCTGACATGGAGTGCACTGACGCACAGCCACAGCCAGACTACTATGCTGGTCCTTTGACTCAGACCACAACATTGCCCTCGCAGGGTGCTGATCAAGAATCAGACCCTGATGAGACTATGTTGCCCCATCACGAACGCTATACCACCGAACGACACGGTGACACAGACGAAGTTGCGCAGGAGGTACAAGAAGAGTTATTAGATGACCCAGTTCTTGACCCCGATTGGCAGCCATTGGGGGAACAGGGTGCAGGCGGCAGCAGTTCTGAAGCAGAGGAGGAGGAGGGGCCGCAGCAGGCATCAACATCGCCACAGGTTCCATCTGCCGGGCCCGTATCTTGCCCAAAACGTGTGGCAAAGCCAAAACCTAGTGGAGGACAGCGTGGCCATCCGGTTAAAGCTCAGTCTGCAATGCCTGAAAAGGTATCCGATGCTAGAAAGAGTGCAGTCTGGCATTTTTTTAAACAACATCCAATTGATCAGCGCAAAGTCATCTGTCAAAAATGTTCTACTTCCTTAAGCAGAGGTCAGAATCTGAAAAGTCTCAATACTAGTTGCATGCATAGACATTTAACCACCATGCATTTGAAAGCTTGGACTAACTACCAAACGTCCCTTAAGGTTGTTGCACCCTCGGCCAATGAAGCTAGTCATCAACGCAACATCCCTTCCGGCAGTGTAGGACCACCATTTAGCGCACCACCTGCTGTATCTGTGCAGGTATCTTTGCCAGGCCAAAGCAGTCAGGGTCAGGGAATCACCAGTTTCGTAGTAGGAAACACTGCATCTAGGGCACCGGCGGCAACAATACCATCTCCCACCGTCTCTCAGTCTGCCATGTCCACCGGCACCCCCGCTAGTTCCACGATCTCCAGCTCTCCAGTCCAGCTCACCCTACATGAGACTATGGTTAGAAAAAGGAAATACTTAGCCTCGCATCCGCGTACACAGGGTTTGAACGCCCACATAGCTAGACTAATCTCGTTAGAGATGATGCCCTACCGGTTAGTTGAAAGCGAAGCTTTCAAAGACCTGATGGACTACGCTGTACCACGCTACGAGCTACCCAGTCGACACTTTTTTTCCAGAAAAGCCATCCCAGCCCTCCACCAGCATGTTAAAGAGCGCATCGTCCATGCACTAAGGCAATCTGTGAGCACAAAGGTGCACCTGACAACAGATGCATGGACCAGTAGGCATGGCCAGGGACGTTACGTGTCCATCACGGCACACTGGGTAAATGTGGTGGATTCAGGGTCCACAGGGGACAGCAAGTTTGGGACAGTTCTGCCTAGCCCACGGTCTAGTAAACAGTTGTCTGTAGCCGTTCGCACCCCCTCCTCCTCCTCCTCCTCCTCGTCCTCCTGCAGAAGCAAGAGCTCGTCCACAGACCGCAGTCGCACAAACACTCCATCCGCACCTGCCACTGTTGCACACCAGGTCTCCCATTATGGGGCAGCTACTGGCAAACGTCAGCAGGCTGTATTGGCTATGAAGTGTTTGGGCGACAATAGACACACCGCGGAAGTTCTGTCCGAGTTCTTGCAGCAAGAAACGCAGTCGTGGCTGGGCACTGTAGATCTTGAGGCAGGCAAGGTAGTGAGTGATAACGGAAGGAATTTCATGGCTGCCATCTCCCTTTCCCAACTGAAACACATTCCTTGCCTGGCTCACACCTTAAACCTGGTGGTGCAGTGCTTCCTGAAAAGTTATCCGGGGTTATCCGACCTGCTCCTCAAAGTGCGTGGACTTTGCGCACATATCCGCCGTTCGCCTGTACACTCCAGCCGTATGCAGACCTATCAGCGTTCTTTGAACCTTCCCCAGCATCGCCTAATCATAGACGTTGCAACAAGGTGGAACTCAACACTGCACATGCTTCAGAGACTGTGCGAACAGAGGCGGGCTGTTATGTTTTTGTGGGAGGATACACATACACGGGCAGGCAGTAGGATGGCAGACATGGAGTTGTCAGGTGTGCAGTGGTCGAAGATTCAAGACATGTGTCAAGTCCTTCAGTGTTTTGAGGAATGCACACGGCTGGTTAGTGCAGACAACGCCATAATAAGCATGAGCATCCCCCTAATGCGTCTGCTGATGCAAAGTTTGACGCACATAAAGGATCAGGCGTCTGCACCAGAGGAAGAGGAAAGCCTTGATGACAGTCAGCGATTGTCTGGTCAGGGCAGTGTACATGACGAGGTACCGGGCGAAGAGGAGGTGGAGGATGAGGAGGATGATGGGGATGAGTATATTTTTAATGAGGAAGCTTTCCCGGGGGCACGGGAAATTGGTGGCGTGGCAAGGCCGGGTTCTGGTTTTTTGAGGGACACAAGTGACGTAGATTTGCCTGCAACTGCCCCTCAACCAAGCACAACCGCAGATTTGACAACGGGAACTTTGGCCCACATGGCGGATTATGCCTTGCGTATCCTCAAAAGGGACACACGCATTACAAAAATGATGAACGATGACGATTACTGGTTGGCCTGCCTCCTTGATCCTCACTATAAAGGCAAATTGCAAAATATTATGCCACATGAGAACTTGGAACTAATATTAGCAACAAAACAATCAACTCTTGTTGACCGTTTGCTTCTGGCATTCCCTGCACACAGCGCCCGTGATCGTTCTCACACGAGCTCCAGGGGCCAGCAGACCAGAGGTGTTAGAGGGGCAGAAATCAGAAGTGGCGTTGGCCAGAGGGGTTTTCTGACCAGGTTGTGGAGTGATTTTTCTATGACCGCAGACAGGACAGGTACTGCAGCATCAATTCAAAGTGACAGGAGACAACATTTGTCCAGTATGGTTACAAACTATTTTTCATCCCTTATCGACGTTCTCCCTCAACCGTCATTCCCATTTGATTACTGGGCATCCAAATTAGACACCTGGCCAGAATTGGCAGAATATGCATTGCAGGAGCTTGCTTGCCCGGCAGCTAGTGTCCTATCAGAAAGAGTATTCAGTGCTGCAGGTTCAATACTAACAGAAAAAAGGACTCGTCTGGCTACCCAAAATGTAGATGATCTAACCTTCATTAAAATGAACCACAACTGGATTTCAAAATCTTTTGCCCCACCCTGCCCGGCTGACACCTAGCTTTCCTATGAAAAGGTCTTGCCTGTGGACTATTCTGAATGACTTTTCCAATCTCGTAATTTTCTTCACCTGATTGTCCAGCATACGACATGTTTCCACCTCACGAAATGGCCAAACTCCCCACACGGGGCCGTGCTATCGCCACTTTGCGCTTGGACCCTTGAGAGTGCTGTTTGTCTGAAGAGGTGGGTGTGGCCGCTTTTGGTCGACGGCACTGCCACTGGGTCCCTCATAGTACAATAAAGTGTCTCTGGCGGTGGTGGTGCGCACCCAACGTCAGACACACCGTTGTAATATGAGGGGCCCTGTGCCTGTACCGCCGGCCACAAGACAGTTCCCCCCCCCCAGCTCAAACAGTGCTCTACCACTAGCAAAATTATCTCTCACAGCTTCACCAATGTGTAGTCTAGGCGCTGACATCCTTCAATGCCTGGCACTGACAATACCATTGTTTTGACATTTTTGTTATGTTAGGCCTTCGAAGCCTGTCTGCGGTCCCTTCTTTCTACAACTACTACACTGACCAGGCCACTGCTGGCCGTGTTACCCTGGAACCAATTTAAAAGTGCCTACAGTCAGCCCAATTTTGTTATGTTAGGCCTTCGAAGACTGTCTGCCGTCACTCCTTCCACTAGACTTCCACTGACCAGACCACTGCTGCCCGTGTACCCCTGGAACCAATTTAAAAGTGCCTACAGCCAGCCCAAGTTTGTAATGTTAGGCCTTGGAAGCCTGTCTGCGGTCACTCCTTCCACTAGACTTCCACTGACCAGACCACTGCTGCCCGTGTACCCCTGGAACCAATTTAAAAGTGCCTACAGCCAGCCCAAGTTTGTTATGTTAGGCCTTCGAAGCCTGTCTGCGGTCACTCCTTCCACTAGACTTCCACAGACCAGACCACTGCTGCCCGTGTACCCCTGGAACCAATTTAAAAGTGCCTACAGCCAGCCCAAGTTTGTAATGTTAGGCCTTGGAAGCCTGTCTGCAGTCACTCCTTCCACTAGACTTCCACTGACCAGACCACTGCTGCCCGTGTACCCCTGGAACCAATTTAAAAGTGCCTACAGCCAGCCCAAGTTTGTTATGTTAGGCATTCGAAGCCTGTCTGCGGTCACTCCTTCCACTAGACTTCCACAGACCAGACCACTGCTGCCCGTGTACCCCTGGAACCAATTTAAAAGTGCCTACAGCCAGCCCAAGTTTGTTATGTTAGGCCTTCGAAGCCTGTCTGCGGTCACTCCTTCCACTAGACTTCCACAGACCAGACCACTGCTGCCCGTGTACCCCTGGAACCAATTTAAAAGTGCCTACAGCCAGCCCAAGTTTGTTATGTTAGGCCTTGGAAGCCTGTCTGCGGTCACTCCTTCCACTAGACTTCCACTGACCAGACCACTGCTGCCCGTGTACCCCTGGAACCAATTTAAAAGTGCCTACAGCCAGCCCAAGTTTGTTATGTTAGGCCTTGGAAGCCTGTCTGCGGTCACTCCTTCCACTAGACTTCCACTGACCATACACTGCTGCCCATGTACCCCTGGAACAAATTTAAAAGTGCCTACAGCCAGCCCAAGTTTGTTATGTTAGGCCTTCGAAGCCTGTCTGCGTCCCGTTCTTTCAACTACAACTACACTGACCAGGCCACTGATGGCCGTGTTCCCCTGGAACCAATTTTAACTTTCCTACAGCCAGCCCTATGTTATTATGTTAGGCCTTCGAAGCCTGTCTGCGTCCCGTTCTTTCAACTACAACTACACTGACCAGGCCACTGATGGCCGTGTTCCCCTGGAACCAATTTTAACTTGCCTACAGCCAGCCCAATGTTAGGCCTTTGATGCCTGTCTGCCGTCACTCCTTCCACTAGGCCTCCACTGACCTGTCTATTGCTGCCCGTGTACCCCTTGAACCAACATCATTAAATATAAAAAAAATTAATTTGATTATAAAAAATAAGATCGTGTTGAGATCTCAAATGCAGACATTTTAACAATCAAAACAAACACACAACAAATATCTGGAACTGTACTACAAAGGTCCAACAGCTACAATTTCTTTCTCCTGCAAGAAGTTAACTGAAAGTTTTTTGGAGTTGTTAACACAGATATGGCATCCACCGAGTGTTGTCCTGTCGCGTCTCCTTTAAATTATTTCCAATAAGATGTTAAACTATTAATTTAATAAAATCAATAATTAAAAAAATAATTGAGTAAGTCAAAAGCACATTGCAAATAAACATTAATTACAAATCAAGAAGCATGGCGCGTCCGAGGGTGAGTAGATACCGAATAAGAATATAATCACCCTCGGACGCGCAATGCTTATTTAAAACAGCCTTCCTTCCTAAGAATCAGCCCTTCCGTGGTGTAGAGAGAGGTTGTGTTACACTCCAAGGTGTTCCCCAGGTTGCCTTTCCTGAGCTTCGATCTTCCGGCTCTCGTTTAGTAGCTGTTGGAAACTACGCTGCATTAGGCCTACTAATTGTGTATGGGTGAAACAGTGGCGCATCTGCGGTCCCTCCTTCCACTAGGCCTCCACTGACCTGTCTACTGCGGCCCGTGTACCCCTTGAACCAACCTAATAAAATATTTAAAAAATTAATTTGATTATAAAAAATAAGATCGTGTTGAGATCTCAAATGCAGACATTTTAACAATCAAAACAAACACACAACAAATATCTGGAACTGTACTACAAAGGTCCAACAGCTACAATTTCTTTCTCCTGCAAGAAGTTAACTGAAAGTTTTTTGGAGTTGTTAACACAGATATGGCATCCACCGAGTGTTGTCCTGTCGCGTCTCCTTTAAATTATTTCCAATAAGATGTTAAACTATTAATTTAATAAAATCAATAATTAAAAAAATAATTGAGTAAGTCAAAAGCACATTGCAAATAAACATTAATTACAAATCAAGAAGCATGGCGTGTCCGAGGGTGAGTAGATACCGAATAAGAATATAATCACCCTCGGACGCGCAATGCTTATTTAAAACAGCCTTCCTTCCTAAGAATCAGCCCTTCCGTGGTGTAGAGAGAGGTTGTGTTACACTCCAAGGTGTTCCCCAGGTTGCCTTTCCTGAGCTTCGATCTTCCGACTCTCGTTTAGTAGCTGTTGGAAACTACGCTGCATTAGGCCTACTAATTGTGTATGGGTGAAACAGTGGCGCATCTGCGGTCCCTCCTTCCACTAGGCCTCCACTGACCTGTCTACTGCGGCCCGTGTACCCCTTGAACCAACCTAATAAAATATTTAAAAAATTAATTTGATTATAAAAAATAAGATCGTGTTGAGATCTCAAATGCAGACATTTTAACAATCAAAACAAACACACAACAAATATCTGGAACTGTGCTACAAAGGTCCAACAGCTACAATTTCTTTCTCCTGCAAGAAGTTAACTGAAAGTTTTTTGGAGTTGTTAACACAGATATGGCATCCACCGAGTGTTGTCCTGTCGCGTCTCCTTTAAATTATTTCCAATAAGATGTTAAACTATTAATTTAATAAAATCAATAATTAAAAAAATAATTGAGTAAGTCAAAAGCACATTGCAAATAAACATTAATTACAAATCAAGAAGCATGGCGCGTCCGAGGGTGAGTAGATACCGAATAAGAATATAATCACCCTCGGACGCGCAATGCTTATTTAAAACAGCCTTCCTTCCTAAGAATCAGCCCTTCCGTGGTGTAGAGAGAGGTTGTGTTACACTCCAAGGTGTTCCCCAGGTTGCCTTTCCTGAGCTTCGATCTTCCGGCTCTCGTTTAGTAGCTGTTGGAAACTACGCTGCATTAGGCCTACTAATTGTGTATGGGTGAAACAGTGGCGCATCTGCGGTCCCTCCTTCCACTAGGCCTCCACTGACCTGTCTACTGCGGCCCGTGTACCCCTTGAACCAACCTAATAAAATATTTAAAAAATTAATTTGATTATAAAAAATAAGATCGTGTTGAGATCTCAAATGCAGACATTTTAACAATCAAAACAAACACACAACAAATATCTGGAACTGTACTACAAAGGTCCAACAGCTACAATTTCTTTCTCCTGCAAGAAGTTAACTGAAAGTTTTTTGGAGTTGTTAACACAGATATGGCATCCACCGAGTGTTGTCCTGTCGCGTCTCCTTTAAATTATTTCCAATAAGATGTTAAACTATTAATTTAATAAAATCAATAATTAAAAAAATAATTGAGTAAGTCAAAAGCACATTGCAAATAAACATTAATTACAAATCAAGAAGCATGGCGCGTCCGAGGGTGAGTAGATACCGAATAAGAATATAATCACCCTCGGACGCGCAATGCTTATTTACAACAGCCTTCCTTCCTAAGAATCAGCCCTTTCGTGGTGTAGAGAGAGGTTGTGTTACACTCCAAGGTGTTCCCCGGGTTGCCTTTCATGAGCTTCGATCTTCCGGCTCTCGTTTAGTAGTTGGTGGAAACTACGCTGCATTAGGCCTACAAATTTGGTATGGGGTGTAGAGACAGGTTGTGTTACACTCCAAGGTTTTCACCAGGTTGCCTTTCCTGAGCTTCGATCTTCATGCTCTCGTTTAGTAGTTGTAGAAAAGTACGCTGCATTAGGCCTACAAAATGGGTATGGGGTGGAGAGAGATGGTGTGTTACACTCCAAGGTGTTCCCCAGGTTGCCTTTCCTGAGCTTCGATCTTCATGCTCTCGTTTAGTAGGTGTCGGAAAGTAGGCTGCATTAGGCCTAAAAAATGGGGAATGGGGTGGAGAGAGATGGTGTGTTACACTCCAAGGTGTTCCCCAGGTTTCCTTGCCATTGCTTCGGTCTTCCGACTCTCGTTTAGTAGTTGTAGAAAAGTACACTGCATTAGGCCTAAAAAATGGGTATGGGGTGGAGAGAGATGGTGTGTTACACTCCAAGGTGTTCCCCAGGTTGCCTTTCCTGAGCTTCGATCTTCATGCTCTCGTTTAGTAGGTGTCGGAAAGTAGGCTGCATTAGGCCTACAAATTGGGTATGGGGTGGAGAGAGATGGTGTGTTACACTCCAAGGTGTTCCCCAGGTTGCCTTTCCTGAGCTTCGATCTTCATGCTCTCGTTTAGTAGGTGTCGGAAAGTAGGCTGCATTAGGCCTACAAATTGGGTATGGGGTGGAGAGAGATGGTGTGTTACACTCCAAGGTGTTCCCCAGGTTTCCTTGCCATTGCTTCGGTCTTCCGACTCTCGTTTAGTAGTTGTAGAAAAGTACACAGCATTAGGCCTACAAAATGGGTATGGGGTGTAGAGAGATGGTGTGTTACACTCCAAGGTGTTCCCCAGGTTGCCTTTCCTGAGCTTCGATCTTCATGCTCTCGTTTAGTAGGTGTCGGAAAGTAGGCTGCATTAGGCCTAAAAAATGGGGAATGGGGTGGAGAGAGATGGTGTGTTACACTCCAAGGTGTTCCCCAGGTTTCCTTGCCATTGCTTCGGTCTTCCGACTCTCGTTTAGTAGTTGTAGAAAAGTACACTGCATTAGGCCTAAAAAATGGGTATGGGGTGGAGAGAGATGGTGTGTTACACTCCAAGGTGTTCCCCAGGTTGCCTTTCCTGAACTTCGATCTTCATGCTCTCGTTTAGTAGGTGTCGGAAAGTAGGCTGCATTAGGCCTACAAATTGGGTATGGGGTGGAGAGAGATGGTGTGTTACACTCCAAGGTGTTCCCCAGGTTTCCTTGCCATTGCTTCGGTCTTCCGACTCTCGTTTAGTAGTTGTAGAAAAGTACACAGCATTAGGCCTACAAAATGGGTATGGGGTGGAGAGAGATGGTGTGTTACACTCCAAGGTGTTCCCCAGGTTGCCTTTCCTGAGCTTCTATCTTCAGGCTCTCATTAAATTGTGGTTAAATGGAACAACTGCATTTGGCGTACTAGTTGGTTTGGGGCCTACTATCGGTGTCTGCCACTCCTTGCTGTTCTCCTGGTTTCCTGTCCTGAAATTCCATTTTCAGCCTCTCGTTAAGTAGTTGTTAATGTTAGACTGCATTTGGCCTACTAGTTGGGTTGGGGCCTACTATCGGTGTCTGCCACTCCTTGCTGTTCTCCTCCACTGAACAAAGCTGTGCCGCCTGTTTACTACGGTTGCCAATTTTGAACTGCATTTCGACTACTTACTGATTTGGCCCTACTCTCTGTGTCAGCCTCTCATTCCAGTTGTCCTCCACTGCAATGCCCCCTGGTTATTCCTGTGTTACCAATTTTGAACTGCATTTAGCCCACTTTCTTCTTTGGGCCTATATCTGTGTTTCCACTTCATCGTGCCCATTGCCCAGCCAGTGATAGATGAGTCTGCTGGTACATTGACCCATAACGCAACATTCCCCGTGCACGCTACACAACAACATTGTGACCCTGCTGAAAGTCAGGTTGCTCTTCCCGCATACCATACCACCTTACACGGGGACAAAGAGGAAGGTGCAGATGAAAGTGCAGGTTCCTTCATCAGGTGGGGGGAGGAATACTAGTTGGCGACGTCACTGGCACAGGGCCTCTCATAGTACGCAAAAGTGTTGCTGCCGGTGGGAGGCGCCCCCGCCGTGCAAACACACCGCTGTACTTTGAGGGGCCCTGTGCCAGTGCCAATGCCAACGAGTGGGCCCCCCCTGCTTGCTCAGGTTCACAGCACTTGCAAAGTTGAAATACTTACCTCTCCCTGCTCCACTGCCGTGACGTGGTCCAGATTTCCTGGGCCCACTAATTACTTGAACCAGCCCTACCCCCCACAACTTTAGCCAAATGACCCCCAATTTCAAATGCCTTCCAATTATTATAAGGTAAATTACGCTTGACAAGCTTCATTAAGAAGAATGGATGGTTTTGACATTAAAATGGGTACTCTAGGTGTTTTCCTGGCCCCCACTCACTGCCGACTATGCTGCCCCATTGACTTGCATTGGGTTTCGTGTTTCGGTCGATCCCGACTTTACGTCATAATCGGCCGATTTCACTCGACCCGACTTTGGACATAGTCGGGTTTCGCAAAACCCGGCTCGACTCTAAAAAGGTCAAGGTCGCTCAACTCTAGCCACGACCAATCAGCGACGGGCACAGTTCGGAAGAAAATGGCTGCTCCATACTCCCCGCAGTCAGCGCTCGCTCCGTAATCCCCTCCAGTCACCACTCACACAGGGTTAATTCCGGCGGTAAAGGACCACGTTATGCCACGGGTAATGCACTCTGTAACTGCTGCTATTAACCCTGTGTGTCCCCAACTTTTTACTATTGATGCTGCCTATGCGGTATCAATAGTAAAAAGATCTAATGTTAAAAATAATAAAAAAACAAAAAACCTGCTATTCTCACCCTCCGTCGTCCGACGATGCGCTCAAGCCTGCCGCCATCTTCCGTTCCCAGCGATGCATTGCGAAATTACCCAGAAGACTTAGCGGTCTCGCGAGACCGTTAAGTCATCTGGGTAATTTCGCAAAGCATCCTGGGAACGGAAGATGGCGGCAGCTGCGCGCGCATCGCCAGAGGTTTGCTGGATCCCCGCGGGTGAATATATAACTATTTTTTATTTTAATTATTTTTTTAACAGGGATATGGTGCCCACACTGCTGTATACTACGTAGGCTGTGTTAGATACCGCGTGGCTGCTATATACTACATAGGCAGTGTTATATACTATGTGGGCTGTGTTCTATACTGCGTGGGCTGTGCTATATATTACGTGGCCACTGGTATATACTGCGTGGGCAGTGTTATATACTACGTGGCTGCTATATACTGCGTTGGCAGTGTTATATACTATGTGGCTGTTATATACTGCGTGGGCTGTGCTATATATTATGTGGCCAGTGTTATATATTGCGTGGCCTGTGTTATATACTATGTCGCCTGTGTTATATACTGCGTGGCTGCTATATACCGCATGGGCTGTGTTATATAGTACGTGGCTGTGTTATATACTGCGTGGCCACTGTTAAATATTGCATGGCCTGTATTAACTCATCGGGTATTCTACAATATGTATGTATATAGCAGCCACACAGTATATAGCACAGGCCACGTAGTATTTGTCTGCTATATACTACATGGCTCCTATATACTACGTGGCCTGTGCTATATACAGTACTACGTGGCTGCTATATACATACATAAATACATATTCTAGAATACCCAATGCGTTAGAATCGGGCCACCATCTAGTTATAGGATAAGTGCTTCAATTTATGTATTTATTTTGCATATAAGAAAAGCTGATGAACTCTGATGGTAAAAACTGACCAAAATAGGACATTTTTTCACATGTCAGGTTTTTAAGTAGGGATGGGGACTGTCTTATCCTGTTCTTGCCCCTGAAGACAACAATCGCGTTGTGTGTATAGTGCCATGCAGTTTTACATGTAATATTGATGTGTGTCTTATATAATGTGTTATGGTAATGTACAGCCTATAAGTAATGTAAAATGCTGATGTGTAATGTGAGTAGTGTATAGAGCAGAGTAAGCACAGGATTAGCTTTGGAATATCATAAGTGCGGTTTGTATAGTAAGTGGTTTAGCATCAGTATAGGACATAAGATACGGACAATAGGTTTAGTCTATAGGATAGGACAGATTTAATGATAGAACTAGCCCAGTGGGTGGGAACTAGTTTTAATAAAAAGGTGAGCATTTCCTGCTAGTGTGTGGATATTGAAGTGCAGTGTCAAGGACAAGTTCGGGTGCTGTGGGCTGCTAGGTGCAGCATGTGCCAGTCGTTCAAAGCAGTGAGAGACCGTACTGAAATCCCTTGTGGACATTCCTGTAACGTCGTGAGCCTAGGGCTCAGTCCAGATACCACGGAGAGGGTCTGGTTTTCTGATGCCTCGAAGTTGGTGGACATGGAATCACGTGAAGGGCAGGTGGCCGGTCCCGCGTCCACTGTTGAAGTGGACAGGAAATCCCTGAGGCTGATGGAGCCAGTGGGCTTAGAAATAGTCCAGGACAAATGAGTAGTAGGGCTAGGGCTAAAGAGGTGCTGTACTTAGGAGGAAGAATCATGAAATGTTGTGCCCTATCCTCTATATCATTGGAGCGCCCCGCTAAGATCGTGGGGTACTCGGAACCGGGAAGGTTCTTAAAGGGATGTGTCACGGTTGCAGTGACCCGGTCCGTTGCCCTGGGCGTCCAATAAAAGGGGTTGAAGTGAATGGGAAATAAAGTTTATAAAGTTTGTTCGTGACGCCACCTGTGGTATTTGGTCAGGGATAACCGACGCTGCTTAAAGGGGTCCTCTGGGGTTGATGGCACTGCAGGAAGGATGGTATGGCTTCCCACAGGTGAAGCTGGGTCCCCAGGGCTCCTGATGTAGTAGATAAAGATGGTGTGGTGCCAGAGTGAACTAGAGGACACAAGTTTGCAGTCTCTTTACCTTTTTACTGGTGTAAAGCAGCCACAGTCCAGGGTATGGCTCACAGGTGCTGGTGTGGTCTGGCCGGCTTGGAAGCAATTCAGGAATTCCCCTAGCCAGGTGGGGTTGGAAGTCTTCCTCTCTGCGCTGTGCTGTAGTCCCTTGCTGTCTTAGGCCTCACACAAGGTCCTCACTTTCTCTCTGTCCCTTTTAGTAGGACACTACCTGCATGGCAGGCAGCGCAAGCCTTTTTACAGGTGTCTCTATGATGACTCCGGGCTCTATGTGCTGCTGTGCCTTTGGGTGTTAAAGATGGGCAGGCAAACTGCAATCTCCTGTCCGCCGGTTTCTGCTGTGGGGCATAGAGTTACCCCCACAACCTCGGTCTTCCCGCTACCGGTATTCTGCGCTTCAGCATGGAGGAGGCTCAGTCGCAGCTTCTCTCCAGCTCTTTACTTCTCCTGTGCTTCTCTTCCCCTTTCAGTCTTATACAGACTCTCTCTTTCTTCCTTCCAGGAGCTGCAGAACATTCTTCTGCATGGCCCCAGCTTTCCTCTCTCAGACTCTCTCTGTCTGCTTCCTCTCTCCTCTTTCCCTTTGACAGACTGAACAACTAACTCCTCCTCCAGCCAGAATATATAGGGAAGTTCCCCAGAATCCAGGTCTCGAGCTCCCCCTTCTGGCCTGGTGTCAGAACTGTATTGCAAGTACTGGTTTCCTGTTAAAGGGATCCTTCCTCGCTTCCAAGCATGGCATCACCGTCCCCGAGAGAAAAGCAATACCACTGTAACAACCGGTTACCTGGGGTGTTACACTTTCCCCCTGTTAAATCCAGTACTCCCGGACTGGGAAAAAAAACAACAATAACAGGTTAAAGACATACAAGATTATTGAAGTGCACTTAAACTGTAAGAGGTATTATAAAACTTTTGCTTCCCTTTATGGGAGGTTATTTTGCTTTAAACATTACATAACTATATATAAAGTGCAAAACATTAACTTTACCAAAAATATAGCATATATTAACTGTCTGACTTAAAAAATATGATTCTTTTCCCTTTTATGGGTTAACTTTTTTAGCAATATCAAATACTATTACTTTTAATAAAGTGCAACAAAGTCAACACCTTCTAAACAAAGGTAGGGCAACATTTAAAGGTGCAAACATTCAAGTACTTCAACATGTTAGGACATGTTAGGTTAGGCTATGGGTTGAACTACAGTAGATGGATTTAAAGTCTTCCTTCAATCTTAATAACTTTGTTACTAATAACATCACATTAGTAACAGTTTCATTCAGCAAATTGTGAGATCTCTCTCAGCAACAACAGCAATGAGCAGGAGACCCATTCTAAACCCCCAACGTAGGCTTGGGCATGCTGCAAGGCTTAAGTAGTTTCCTTTCTGGACTGCTTCTTTTGGCTAAGCAAAACGTTTTTTCTTCTGAGTCACTTTAAAACAAATAAACTTTTTAAGGCAAACAACAATAAACAGTTTCTTCAATAGTTTTATGTAAAACCAGTAAGCAGCACTTTAAGAAGTGCTAACTATGTACATAAAAAGTTTTTGACCATGCATTGTTCATGATTCTGCAGTTCTTTAAACTTGAGCAAATGAACACAACCAACCAGGTTAATTTTTTTTAACTATTCACAGTCACATCATTCGTTTTGCTTTACTTTTGTTGTTTCCAGGGCTGTACCTGGTGCTGGCTACTTCCTGGCCTGGGAAGTTCATGGGCTAATGTTACTCCTGGTAACACAAAAAGGTCATGGCCTATGAAATCGTGTTCTGTAAAATCATGTCCTGCTATAGGGGTCTGTGTGGCCTGGGTATGTACGGCAACTGGTGCTGTAGCCACTGCAGTCTCAGTAGTAGTCAGTGTGCAAACTGTTGTTTTGGTGTAGGCTTTAGGGGTTGGTGCTGCAGTTAAAGTGGCAGCAGCGACCACTTTGTCACTAGATGGAGTTAGCGCTGCTGGTGTCTTAGACATAGTAACCTCTGAATGAGGAGCAGGGTCTTTGCACTTCCTGACATTCAAAGCATACCATCCCTTGTTGCCCAAATGTAGGTTACACTGTCCCCTGGATGTAAGTCCCTGTCCGGGTGTCTTTCCAGGAGGTGAGATTTTACATCCCATCTATTGATGAACCCCTCTGATAACAGGTCAGGCTCCTTTATGAACCCCCAGCATCCTTTTAGTCTGAAAGCAACTACGGCGCCCTGCCTCAGCGGACCCCGGTTTGCGTGTCTGTCTCTGTGGGTCTGGGCCTTGACTTGCATATCCCTCTCATCAAATGCCTTACGCCGGGCCTGGTATTCTTTATCTTCCGCCTCTCATTAAAGGGCAAGCTGCTGATATTCCCCCCAGCTTAGGACTTCCATCACCTTTCTTTTGTTTAGCCCCCGAGAACCCGATTGAATCCGTTTCAAGGTTCACCCAGCGGTATACCGTTCTCTCGGCATATACTTTCCCCAGTGAGTTGGTGGGTTGAAGCAGAGCCCCCAAGTGACCCTCTATGCCTGTGGACTGGTCCCAGTCCCGAAGGGTATGAACCCGGCCAGGTTCGCAGTGAGGCAGTGCAGCTAACGGGCCCACTAGGAGTTCCTTGGCAAACGGGCAGGGTCGGTGACAGTACCTGCTTGTGGCTGTGTCTTGCTGTCGCTCGTCTCCTCCGCTGGAATCAGGGGCCGCCGGATAGCATGCTGCTCCACCAGCTTCACCTGCAAAGCTGCTTTCCATTTGGACATGGCAGTTAACTGCATCCGCAGGAGTTGGTTGCTGAGCTCCTCCGCTACAGATCCTAGGAACTTCAGGACCTCTGTTGACAGCTCACTGTGGCTTCCATCCTGTTGGCTGGGGGAGCCCTTGGTGTCCACCCTACGCTCCTGGTCCTTGCCACTCGCCATCTTGTCATCCGAGTTCTTTCCTGTTCCCAGGTCCGGTTCCCGCTCTTTCCTTCATGGGCGGAGCTTCTTTTTTCTCCCGCCATCCAGGATCAGGAGGCGGATTTCACTTGCTGACTGGCATCTTCTTAGGGAGCAGAAGTACTTGGAGTGGGCAGCCATGACTTTTGCACCTTTGTCCTGGTGCTGCCCATGATGACACGCCCCCAGCAAACCGTGTGGGACAGCAGTAGCGGAAATTTAATAGTTCAAGGATTTCTCAATGAAGCACAGTCTCTTAGGCGCACAAGACCTAGTTTGCTGGGTCAGTCCATCCTGTTCACGATGCCAAGTTTGCAGCACCCCACTAGGGCCCTGGAGTTCTCGGGCCAGGTCCGGTGGTCGTTAAAGGGGTGGTCACGGTGGCAGTGACCCGGTCCGTGGCCCTAGGCGTCCAAGTAAAAGGAAAGGACTTTAAAGGGGTTATTTGAATAAAGAGTGTTTGTGACGCCACCTATGGTATTCGGTCAGGGATAACCGATGCTGCTTAAAGGGGTCCTCTGAGGGTGATGGCACTGCAGCAAGGATGGTAGAGCTTCCCACAGGTGAAGCTGGGTCCCCAGGGCTCCCGGTGTAGTAGATAAAGATGTGTGGTGCCAAGAAAGAACTAGAGGACACAAGGTTGCAGTCTCTTTACCTTTTTACTGGTGTAAGGCAGCCGCAGTCCAGGGTACAGATCACAGGTGCTAGTGTGGTCTGGCCGGCTTGGAAGCGATTTAGGAATCCTCCTAGCCAGGTGGGGTTGAAAGCCTTCCTCTCTGCGCTGCGTTGTAGTCCTTTGCTGCCTTAGTAATACTGTTTTTGATCAAAAATAGCATGAAAGCCGTCCCACCATCGAGAAGGAGACTCTGATCGGGAAGGGTCCTACGCTGTCTAATATTAAAAACCTTACCATGTGTCAGAGTTGACCTCAGTGTGTGAATAAGGGCAGACAAGAGGACCGGGTCCCAACCAGTGGACACCAGTCTGGGGAAGCCTTTAAATGTAATTTCCAGCTCAGGAAAGAGAGGCCACACCCCCAGAATGCAAAAATACAAAGAAAAACACAAAAATTGAGCTTGGTTTGAGTTGCAAGCACATAAACGCATGTTCACATTGGCCATAAAACATACAAAACCTACAAGAAGCAAAATGAGCAAAAACCCTGCTGTAATTAAATAAGTAAAAAGCAAAAGTGCATTTAAATAACACAGAGTTCTTAGTAATACTGTTTTTGATCAAAATAGCATAAAAGCTATCCCACCATAATACTGGCCAAGTAAAAGGGACCAAAGGCTGGTTATAGGTTCCAACAATGCCCACTATTTATTCCTGCCCCTCAGTGGACCTCCAGATTCATAGGGCCCTCCGATAATTTTTTTAGCGGTCTAATCTGAATGCGATCTATTTAAATTATAGACCTATTCACTGAAATGTGAGTTTGGTGTGCAAATCAGATAAATCTTGATTCTGCTACTTTTGCATATTGTCGGTCTGCAAAAAAAAAAACACAAATGTGAGAACAGCCATATGCATAGGCGGATTAAAATGTGGGCGATTTGGTTAATTGACCGAGGATCCCAGAGGTGAGGGGGGGGGGGGCATGGCCCGATTGCCCTCATTACAATGTTTTGTGTGTTGCCATGGCACACATATCCTGGCAGTGTAGACACTAGAATATATGGGCTCCTTCCAGGTATGATGTAATTTCTGTCATGTGTTATGGGTGTGTTCTGATTTAGCAAGGCGTGAAGCAGCCATTAACTTGTGGATGCCGATGTGTCCTGCAGTGCGCTATTTGTTTGTGCCCCGTCCTGCAATGATGAAAGCTAAAGCTGCACGCAAGCAAGGTTAGTGTTCTCAGAGTGAAAAACGGGAGTTTTTTTGTTTGTTTTTTAATTGCTGGTTTGCTTTTTTTATGTTCAGGTGGCTTGGGACTGTCTGGTCAAATTTGGGGGGTTAATGCTGGGAGCACTTTGTGGTGGGGATTTATGCTTGGGAGGCTGTCTGCTAGGATTTGGGGTGGGGGATTATGCTTCAGGGAGCTGTTTAGTAGGGGGGGCTAGATTTGTGTTGTCTGGTGGGGGTTAGGCTTGGGGGGGTTGTCTGGTGTGGTTTGTGCTTGGGGGGCTGCCTGGTGAGATTTGTGATGGAAAGTTATGTTTGTGGGAGCTGTCTGATGAGGTTATACACAGGGGAGCTGTCTGGTGGGGGGGTTATGTTTGGAGGCGCTATCTGATGAATGGCAGCGCAGCTCCAGGGGAACTCCTGTCACCTCTGCTGTGACATGGCAACGTGATGACGTCTCCTTTGTATTGTCAGGTGCCATCAAGCACAGAAGTTAGTAATAGACAGAGGTCAATAAGATGCACTAATTACTAACCCCATAGTCAAATTGTAAAAATAAAGTAACACCCAGGATAAAGTTTTTTTATTTAAAATAATGACACAAACTTTAATGAACCTTAATTTACCATAAACGTGTATTTTTACTGATTAATTTCACATCACTATTTTCACAGAAAAAAATTTCTAAAGAGAGTAGCGCATGTTGATCCTGGTACATCAAGTCGGAGAAGAAATTATTTCCCAATGTAGATTTCTATGTTTTACCATTACTGTCCATACTGCTATTTGCTGGATCCCTTTAAAAAAAAAAAAAAAAATTCTTAATTTTAAGGGATCTGATAAAAAAAGAAAAATAATAAACAGTCATATCCCTCACCTTTCAGATGTGAAGATAATCCATACTGTCCCACAACGATTCAGATGATTTGCATAGCGGTCACATCAGTGATGTGACTGCTATCCCCGCCAGCCTGAACACACTAACAGGAGAGTAATCACTCCTGCAGTGTCTAGCATTAAGCTGCCGTGAGAAAGTTCTCATGCAGTGGTGCTGTAAGTGAGGTCACTCACCGGAGCTCAGCTACGAATTCCGGTGAACTTTCTCACAGGAGTTCAGTGCTAGACACTGTAGGGGCGATTACGCTCCAGTCAGTGTTTTCTGTCTGGTGGAGATAGCGGCCGCATCACTGATGTCCAAATCATCCGAATCATCCTGGGACAGTATGGATTTTCTTCACATCAGACAGGTAAGGGGCATGGTTATTTATTATTTTTCTTTTTTTTACAGGGGACATAATGATTGAAGGATTAAGCTCGCTCTTTCCACTTGCCCTGTGTCAGTGGCAAGTGGGGTAATGTTTGTGGCGTTCATGTCACCTTTGTATTGTCAAGTGACATCAAGCTTAGGGGGTTAGTAATGGAAATGTGTCTGTAAGACGCCCCCATTACTAACCCCACAGTAGGTTTGGAAAAATAAACACCCTGTTTTATAAATATATTTAAAAATAAAAAAACAAAGTTATACTCATCTTACGCCTATTCCATTGAACCCCTTCTCCCCTGTAAAAAAACAAAAAAAAACCCTGAAAATAATATACAGCAAAAATGCTCACTTTACAGCTAATCCAGAGATGCCCATGTCCCCTGTAAAAATAATTTAAAATACCGTATATACTCGAGTATAAGCCGACCCGAGTATAAGCCGACCCCCTAATTTTGCCACAAAAAACTGGGAAACCTTATTGACTTGAGTATAAGCCTAGGGTGGGATATGCAGCAGCTACCAGTAAATGTCAAAAGTAAAAATAGATACCAATAAAAGTAAAATTAATTGAGACATCAGTAGGTTAAGTGTTTTTGAATATCCATATTGAATCAGGAGCCCCATATAATGCTCCATAAAGTTCATTATGGCCCCATAAGATGCTCCATATTAAAATATGCCCCATATAATCCTGCAGAAAGGTTAATAATGGCCCCATAAGATGCTCCATAGACATATTTGCCCAATATAATGCTGCACACATGCTGATTATGGCCCCATAAGATGCTCCATAAAGATATTTGTCCCATATAGTGCTGCACAAACATTGATTATGGCCCCATACAGACACTTGCCCCATATAGTGCTGCACAAACGTTATGGCCCCTTATAGTGCTGCACAAACGTTATGGCCCCTTATAGTGCTGCACAAACGTTATGGCCCCATATAGTGCTGCAGAAACATTATGGCCCCATATAGTGCTGCACAAACGTTATGGCCCCATATAGTGCTGCACAAACGTTATGGCCCCTTATAGTGCTGCACAAACGTTATGGCCCCTTATAGTGCTGCACAAACGTTATGGCCCCTTATAGTGCTGCACAACCATTATAGCCCCTTATAGTGCTGCACAAACATTATGGCCCCATATAGTGCTGCACAATCGTTATGGCCCCATATAGTGCTGCACAAACGTTATGGCCCCATATAGTGCTGCACAAACATTATGGCCCCATATAGTGCTGCACAAACGTTATGGCTCCATATAGTGCTGCACAAACGTTATGGCCCCATATAGTGCTGCACAAACATTATGGCCCCATATGGTGCTGCACAAACGTTATGGCCCCTTATAGTGCTGCACAAACGTTATGGCCCCATATAGTGCTGCACAAACGTGATGGCCCCATATAGTGCTGCACAAACGTTATGGCCCCATATAGTGCTGCACAAACATTATGGCCCCATATAGTGCTGCACAAATGTTATGGCCCCTTAATAGTGCTGCACAAACGTTATGGCCCCATATAGTGCTGCACAAACGTGATGGCCCCATATAGTGCTGCACAAACGTGATGGCCCCATATAGTGCTGCACAAACGTTATGGCCCTTTATAGTGCTGCACAAACATCATGGCCCCATAGATGCTCCATACAAACGCTTTCCCCATTTGCTGTGATAAAAAAAATCACATACTCACCTCTCCGTCGCTCAGGCCCCCAGCGCTTTCAATATTCACGTGCTGATTGTTCCGGCGCTGCTCCATCTTCAGCACTGACGTTCAGGCTGAGGGCGCGCACTAACTATGTCACCGCGCTCTCTGACCTGAGCGCCACTGCTGAAGATGGAGCAGCGCCGAAACGAGGAGCAGGTGAGTATTGCGCAGTGCAGCGCTCCCCTCCCCGTTATACTTACCTGCTCCTGGTGCTGTGCAGTCCCTGCTTCCCCGCAGCTTCATCCTGTACTGAGCAGTCACCGTTACCGCTCATTAGAGTAATGAATATGCGGCTCCACCTCTATGGGAGGTGGAGCCGCATATTCATTACTCTAATGAGCGGTACCATGTGACCGCTCAGTACAGGAGGAAGCTGCCAGGGCCGGAAAGCCAGGGACCTGCAGGGACCGCGCCTGGAGCAGGTAAGTATAATTAGACAGCCCCCACTCCCCCTCACCTGCCGACCCCTGGTTATGACTCGAGTATAAGCCGAGAGGGGGACTTTCAGCCCAAAAAATTGGGCTGAAAATCTCGGCTTATACTCGAGTATATACGGTAATAAACAACCATATCCCTCACATGCTCAATGTATCCCTCACATGCTCAATGTTTTCAGCGGCAACAGGCGTAAACTGATGGGAGTAGTAATCCCTCATCAGCCAACGACTGTGACTGGAGGAAAACGTTTTACAGTCGGTCACAGTTGCTGGCTTATGCTGTCATCTGACAGAGTGGAAATCACAGCTTTCTGACTTCCAACTGCCCTCACCCTTCCGCATCTCTAGGAAAAGGGTACGTTATTGCTCTCTTCATGTGAACACAGTCCACTTTTTCTGAATAACCGAAGCAAGGATACAGCGGTTTTTATAATCTAGCCCTGTCCTCCTCTGTTTTCCAGGAACCAAGTGCTATTTAATAATTTTGTGTGAAGGCTCCAATTTGTATAATTTAGGTGGTCAGTAAACAATGTAAGAAACATTTCTCAGGAAATAAAGCGTCATAGTTTGGACAGTTCACTTTCCAGTATTTTCCATGTAATGACTGTGAAGTTATAGAAATTGCTTCAGCTGTTGAAATCACTTTAGGACACAAAGATAAAACTGTTTGCTTGATTTATTCCCTGAACTACTGTTTGATGTCCTACATCATATTGATAAGGATGGAAGGCTACAAACAAAACAAACATAATTAATATAGTGATTTTCCAACTATTTTGGTGAAAAAAGAGTGGTAAGACTCCCATTGCTGGGACACCAATTGAGTAGGTGTTCAATCACAGCTGTTGCCTTATCTCAGTTCAGGTTTAGATGTCCATATTTCACAGTCCGCATAGAGACCACAATGCATGGACTGACCATGGGTCTCCCAATCCACAGTCTGTGGGTTCCAGTCAGGAAACTCGCAGTAAGTCATTGCATTGTAGGTTTTTTATACAGACAGTGAAATGTTGCCTTCTGAACAAGGCCTATGGCTAGTCAACTGGTCACAGCTGATGTCCAAATGGCCTTTGTTGTCATAAGGGTTTTTCCACAGCTTCTACTGTAAAACTGAAAAGATATATAGCTTGGTACCGTGTTAGCCAGTAAATATGTGATTCTTCAGAATTTCTTTTAGTCTTTGCATGATGAAGAGACCTGTGTAGTCTCGAAATCTTGCAATTTGTTACCATCTTTTCAGTTAGCCATTAAAAGGTATCAACCACTGAGGACTCTCAATTCTAAATATATTACTGTAAAACTGGTGAGCCAAGATGAAGAATGCAACATGTAGCATTTTCTGATCCGGTCCCTTGAAGAGTCTGGCACAACTGATGTGCTGGATAAATGTAAGCAATACATTGCAAACTATGAGATCAGCTCATGCATTTTTCTAGCCTGTCACTGCCATGCTGAAGAGAAAAATAAGTCAGATGGCACAGACAGTTGGAAACAGGGTCTTACAAAATGTAAAAAAAAAAAAATAGCAACTATTTATCTGCACAGTAAACACACTGGGCATCCTCACAGACAGACTTTAAAGTCTGCAAAACTATATCATTGCAAAAAGGATTAAGATCAGTGAACAAATATTGCTCCTCCCACCAGGCCATGTATAAAATGGCTAAAGTAGGGGAGAATTTCGAACCCATTGATGCACCAAGAATTTGCAGGTAGAATTTGGAATCAAACATGAAAAAATTCTGTTTATGCAGATATGTGAGCGATTTAATAATTAAATTATTCATTATTTCAATCTTCTTCTGGCAATACTTATGATTTTACCTCCTTCATTAATTGTGATACACAATATGTACTACTACTACCCTCATCCACAAAGCACTCCATGGCTCAGCACCACCCTACATCTCCTCTCTGGTCTCAGTCTACCACCCTACCCGTGCCCTCCGCTCCACTAATGACCTCAGGTTAGCATCCTCAATAATCAGAACCTCCCATTCCCGTCTCCAAGACTTTACATGTGCTGCGCCGATTCTTTGGAATGCACTACCTAGGTTAATACGATTAATCCCCAATCCCCACGGTTTTAAGCGTGCCCTAAAAACTCATTTGTTCAGATTGGCCTACTACATCAACGCATTAACCTAACGATCCCTGTGTGGCCTATCATAATAAAAAAAAAAAAAACATAATCAGGTTCCTCGTATCATGTTCTCATACACTTTATGCAGTTAATAGCCCTCTGTGTCTGTACTGCTACATACTTAGGCAGTTAACTGGTTCATGCAGCTTTACATGAACACCTGAGCCTTACACTATGGCTGGTCCGACTAACTAAGGCAATTGTTACCATCCACCTCTCGTGTCTCCCCTTTTCCTCATAGTTTGTAAGCTTGCGAGCAGGGCCCTCATTCCTCTTGGTTTCTATTTTGAACTGTGATTTCTGTTATGCTGTAATGTCTATTGTCTGTACAAGTCCCCTCTATAAGTTGTAAAGCGCTGCGGAATATGTTGGCGCTATATAAATAAAATTATTATTATTAATATGTTGTATATTGCATCTGCTGCCTGGCGTGTAAGGTTCAGTACATTGGGTGTACTATACGCAATATAAAAAAAAGGATTGCGGAACATCACAATAAAAATGTGGTGTATTCTGGTGCCTCAAAACACTTTGTCAATGTTCACGAAGGAGATGTCGCCCAATTTGTATTTTTTGCGTTTGTGAAGGTGCACAATCCCATTCAAGGTGGTAATAGGCAGAAACTTCTGACAACACGTGAAGCCTTTTGGATATTAAAATTGGACAGCAAATATCCTAGAGGCTTGAAATTGAGAAATGATTTGTTTTATGTGTATTGATAATATTATGTTTATTCATGGTTTTCTCTCTTTGTAGCATTTGGTGCATTATTTATGTGATTGCATATATGCTGTCTGATTGGTGCTTTGTCTTATATAAACTTTGGCTTTCGTTCTAGATTACGGTGGCAGCTCCCAAACCTCTCTCTCCTTTAAAGAATTTGTCCTCTACTTGGACAACTCCTTGTTATACCCAAGCTAGGCTCCAGGAGGGTGGGACGAGGTGGCATGTAGCAGTGAGTTTACCGCCGTGTCTTTGCGGTATATAGTGGTTTCTAGGCATCCACCCGGAGAGCAAAGTATTTGAATGTCCAGGAAATCAATGTTGGTTTGGCTATACTTATGCGTCAGTTTGATGTTGTAACTGTTGTTATTAAGTATCCCGATGAACTCAAGGAGATCCTGCTCTGGGCCCTGCCACACCATGAGGATGTCATCTATGTAGCGGGCCCAGAACAGGACCCGCTCAATATGTGCTACAGGTCTGGAGAAGAAGATGTCCCTCTCCCACATGCCCATAAAAAGATTTGCGTAGGACGATGCGAAAGCCGCACCCATCGCGGTCCCCTGCTGCTGTTGATAGATACTCTGCTTAAAGATAAAGAAGTTATGTTCCAGGGCGAATCTGAGGAGAGTGAGAAGAAAGTTGGTGAAGTCAGGCTGATGTTCAGACATTTCAAGGAAGATTTGAGTGGCCCTGATACCGTGGTGGTGTTGGATAGAGGTATATAGGGATCCCACATCCATTGTTACCAACCACATATCGGAATCTAAGGGAATGCCTTAGGACATCACTGGTGTCCTTTACGTATGAGGGGAGATCGGCAACCAAAGGTTTGAGATGGTAATCCAGATATTTACCGACAATTTCTGTCAAACTGCCATTACCCGAGACAATTGGGCGTCCGGGGGGGTTTTGGGCATTTTTGTGAATTTTAGGTATAAAGTATATACAAGCCATCCTCGGATAGAGAGGTATTAAATGATTTTTTAAATCTATAGTTATGAGTCCCTGATCGAATGCTCTATCCAAGATATCCTGTAACTCCCCCTTAAATTTGACGCCGAGGCCCAGTGACGTCGGCGGATTCCCCCGGCGGGAGCGCCGCCTCAGCCGCTGCCCATCCTGTCCGCTTATGATAAAAGCTGCATACACGCTATCGCCGCACCTCACCCCTAGAAAAAGCTACACGCGAAACGCGTGTCGGGGAATCGTTCCACGGCTACAGGTAATGTCTCTGCCACTGTGCTTTATTTATATTAGGGTCATCTCCTATGCTTGTTATATTCGGACCTGCTCACCCTCCTGGAGCCTAGCTTAGGCCGCACTCTACTGCATAGATTACTTCCACTTAGGTGTAGCGTTGTAGTCCATCCATTGCCAGCCCCTTTTTGGTGCTTGATATTTGTGCACCGAGGCACATCAACATTTTTTCTAGCTAACAGCAGCATTGTCACGCTTTCATCTGCACTTCGCACTTTACATATTTGATACTTGATACTTGATATCTGATGACCCTTTGCATTGCCTGTCCTTAGCCTGGTTCGATTATATCAGTTGCACCTTGTTTCCGCTTAGTTATTTTAATCTGAATTATTTCTTTTGTTTACTAATTGTCTGAAATAAAGTATGTTAATTATTTTAAGGCTATAGCTTTCTCCTGTTCTCTTTTTGGATGTATTTACCTATTGTTAAAGCTGCCTTTCCTAGGCATGTATTTTTTCTGAGGTTATTGTTATTTTCTGTACCAGTTACAGGTTTTCATCCACGTGCCAGGATGGATTATAAAGCAAGGGACAAAACCTGGCTCTCTTGCGTTGATACGGTATTTTGTGGAGACACTGTGCAATTTAGTGTTACTGAGAATGGGCAAAAAACTGAGTTGAGAAACACATTGAAATATCTCCTCAAAAAAAGAACACGGACCTGGTGGAACAAAGCCTCCCTGGAAAGCTACCTGGCCAAGGGCTTGATACCTAGGGGCCTACGTGTACGCATAATGCCCTCTTTCCCAATTGAGGATGCCATTTTTAAAACTAGGTGGGAAGAAGCATGCACCTCCTGCTCTAAATCGTTGATTGAGCTCCTAATAGGGAATAATAAAAAAACCCTTGAAAAATTGGATTCCGACATAGAAATGACCCGCTCTAAACTACTTGACAAACTCCCATCAGCAGAAATTGAGGCAATTAATAAGGACATTGATGGCCAATTTGCCATATGGGAAAAAGAAGTAAAAGAAACAAAGGCCAGGAAATTTCAAAGAGACTTGAGCGATTTTAATAATGGCTCTATCTACAAATGGCCCTCTGGTGAGAGACGTGAGCGAACCCCCACGCGCTCCTCCTCCATCTCATCTGCTTCCTCATGTGAGAGCGGCAACTCTCATCCGCGAGCATACAATCTGCGCAAAAACAACCCCACTAAAAGAAATAATACACCTACAAAATCATATGGACGACCGAGCAATACTTCTTCCTCCAAAATGCAGGTAATTAACCTATCCAATATTACCCTTTCGCCATCTCAAATTGAAGTACTTGGTCTAGGTCTATCCTTTTCACCCTCATCCTCATTTGATCCTTTCCTAGCCACTAAAGACCTCCAGCTTTTTGCCCGCAAACTAGTCCTGAAAAAACTTCATGACAAGCCAAAATTCGAGGATGCTTGGTCTGAAGATGAGCTGCAAACCATCGCTATCCTTGAGGAACTCAGTGACGAGCCACCAGACCCTATACCCCCAGGTAAATTTTCTCTTCCCATCCCCAAAAAATTCCCGCCACTTAACCTATTCCCTAACATTGAGCTATTCGTTAAGCTTGTCACTCAAGAATTTGAGCTGATAAGAACTTCTGTGTCCAATAATAACTTGACTTATCCACAAAGGGTGGCGCTTTCTGAACTCAAAAAACTAAAAGGGGTCGTATTCAAACAAGCAGATAAGGGGGGTAATGTAGTGGTTTGGCCCATTCAAATGTACGAAAGAGAGGCCTTTCGACAGTTAAGAGATACCTCTTGTTACAAAAAGCTGACTTTCAACCCCTTGGTCAAATTTAAGGGGGAGTTACAGGATATCTTGGATAGAGCATTCGATCAGGGACTCATAACTATAGATTTAAAAAATCATTTAATACCTCTCTATCCGAGGATGGCTTGTATATACTTTATACCTAAAATTCACAAAAATGCCCAAAACCCCCCCGGACGCCCAATTGTCTCGGGTAATGGCAGTTTGACAGAAATTGTCGGTAAATATCTGGATAACCATCTCAAACCTTTGGTTGCCGATCTCCCCTCATACGTAAAGGACACCAGTGATGTCCTTAGGAAGATAGAAGGCATTCCCTTAGATTCCGATATGTGGTTGGTAACAATGGATGTGGAATCCCTATATACCTCTATCCAACACCACCACGGTATCAGGGCCACTCAAATCTTCCTTGAAATGTCTGAACATCAGCCTGACTTCACCAACTTTCTTCTCACTCTCCTCAGATTCGCCCTGGAACATAACTTCTTTATCTTTAAGCAGAGTATCTATCAACAGCAGCAGGGGACCGCGATGGGTGCGGCTTTCGCATCGTCCTACGCAAATCTTTTTATGGGCATGTGGGAGAGGGACATCTTCTTCTCCAGACCTGTAGCACATATTGAGCGGGTCCTGTTCTGGGCCCGCTACATAGATGACATCCTCATGGTGTGGCAGGGCCCAGAGCAGGATCTCCTTGAGTTCATCGGGATACTTAATAACAACAGTTACAACATCAAACTGACGCATAAGTATAGCCAAACCAACATTGATTTCCTGGACATTCAAATACTTTGCTCTCCGGGTGGATGCCTAGAAACCACTATATACCGCAAAGACACGGCGGTAAACTCACTGCTACATGCCACCTCGTCCCACCCTTTGCCCCTTATCTCCAGCATACCTATTGGGCAATTCCTTAGGGCAAAACGCATATGCTCTGATGACAAACACTTTAATGTACAGGCAGCCACCCTAACTACTCGTTTTCAGGATAGAGGGTACTCCAATAGGAGCATAAAGAGGGGCCTTAAAAGAGCTGAAAAAGCTAACCGTATGGACTTACTTAA
This sequence comes from Ranitomeya imitator, assembly GCF_032444005.1. NCBI lineage: Eukaryota > Metazoa > Chordata > Amphibia > Anura > Dendrobatidae > Ranitomeya > Ranitomeya imitator. The sequence goes on from NC_091285.1 coordinate 409,536,867, forward strand.
ACCCCGTAACAAATCAACGTTCGATACGCAAATATGCTTCATCACAACGTATAACCACAATTGGAAGGACATGAAAGCAGCCCTGACAAAATACCGGCCACTATTAAAAATTGACGGCACTCTCTCCAAACATCTTTCGGATCGGCCCTCGGTTACTTACAAAAAATCCCCAAACCTCAAAGACCAACTAGTCCGAAGTTATTATCCTGGTTCCACTCCAGACAAAGCATTCTCATCAAAAGGACCTAGATGGGGTTTTTTCCCCTGTGGCAATTGCATTGCCTGCCCCAATATGCTACGTTCCACCACTTTTAAATCCTGGGATGGAAAAACCACATTCTCCATTACGCAGCACATCACATGCGACACCTTTGGGGTAGTTTACTATATCTTTTGCCCATGTCCAAAGATATACGTGGGCCTTACATCAAGACCTCTGAAAACAAGAAACAGGGAACATTACCGAGATATCATTAATGCCTGTGAAATCGAGGATCTCGCCCTCCTAAAACCTGTACCTAAGCACTTTAAAGTGGCACATGGCTGTGACGCATCCCTTCTAAAAGCAATGGGCATAGACAAAATTCACATAGATGCCAGAGGGGGTAATTGGAGAAAATCACTTGCCCAGTTAGAGGCCCGATGGATACACAGGATAGGTTCGGTTCAGCCCGCCGGTTTAAATGAAATTCTCAGCTTCGCCCCATTTCTCTAATGCATTTTATACTTTTTCTTAGCTGTTTTATCATGATTTTAATATTTATATTCTTTTCTCTGTAATAGATCCATACCTCATTACCCATGCTTTATGCATAATTTTCCTTTTACTGCTGAACATCGCGGACATACTGGGCATTCGCTGTTGGAACCAAAGGACTGTATCGAAATTCACCATCATAATCTACTCGCCGTGGACAACACATCCCCTTATTTTGGAATGTTGTTAATGCTTCCGCCATAATGTGCTGTTTTAAATGGTTTTTTGCAATGTTTTTAATATATGCTCTTCCCTAACAATTTTCCATACACTTTCTATATGTATCTAGTTTTTATACATTGATCTCCATGTGGAGCACTACATGACTAACTGCCATCTCCCCCTTCTTTTCACCTTCCCTATACCTTACACCTCATCTAGTGTCCCTTTGCAGCTCTTTATTTATAGGTCTGCCTCCCTCAAGATACACACGTCCCACCCACATCACCCCTTCCCTTTTGATATCATGCACTTTAAACCTATCATAGGCCCACCCGTGGACTCTTAATCCACCCACTTTATCTGGCCTCCGTTGACAGAACTTTGCACATTAGGCAGCATTATTTCCTTTCCAACCCCATGATCGCTGTCCGCTGCGCACATCTCTTTATGTTCCTAAGCCGCTCTTGCAGCGGTGTGCGCTCCTGCTGGGCTTCCTGCTCTGGCGTTGCTTGGGCAACGCGTCTCTTGTGGTGCGGTGCCGCCTCCCCGCTCTGACGCGTCGAGCGGGGAGGTGCGCCGTTGCCACGTGACGCCGAGGCCCAGTGACGTCGGCAGATTCCCCCGGCGGGAGCGCCGCCTCAGCCGCTGCCCATCCTGTCCGCTTATGATAAAAGCTGCATACACGCTATCGCCGCACCTCACCCCTAGAAAAAGCTACATGCGAAATGCGCGTCGGGGAATCGTTCCACGGCTACAGGTAATGTCTCTGCCACTGTGCTTTATTTATATTTGGGTCATCTCCTATGCTTGTTATATTCGGACCTGCTCACCCTCCTGGAGCCTAGCTTAGGCCGCACTCTACTGCATAGATTACTTCCACTTAGGTGTAGCGTTGTAGTCCATCCATTGCCAGCCCCTTTTTGGTGCTTGATATTTGTGCACCGAGGCACATCAACATTTTTTCTAGCTAACAGCAGCATTGTCACGCTTTCATCTGCACTTCGCACTTTACATATTTGATACTTGATACTTGATATCTGATGACCCTTTGCATTGCCTGTCCTTAGCCTGGTTCGATTATATCAGTTGCACCTTGTTTCCGCTTAGTTATTTTAATCTGAATTATTTCTTTTGTTTACTAATTGTCTGAAATAAAGTATGTTAATTATTTTAAGGCTATAGCTTTCTCCTGTTCTCTTTTTGGATGTATTTACCTATTGTTAAAGCTGCCTTTCCTAGGCATGTATTTTTTCTGAGGTCCTTGTTATACCCAATGCTTAGCACTGATAAAATTAAAAAAATCTTATACTCACCTCCCGTTCCATAAGCTGTTTTTATTTTAATTGGGGCCAACAATTTAGTCCAAGCAGAGGTTGTCCAAGCAGTGGACAACCCATTTAATGGGGTTGTCCAAGCAGTGGACAACCCATTTAATGGGATAATAAGTGGATGTGCATAAAATTTATTAAAAAAGAAAAACTGAAATATTACATGGTCATAAGTATTCAGACCTCTTGCTCAGTATTGAGTAGAAGCACCCTTTTGAGCTAGTACAGCCATGAATCTTCTTGGGAATGATGCAACAAGTTTTTCACACTTGAATTTGGGTATCCTCTGCCATTCTTCCTTGCAGAAGGAGCTCAGAGACAGAATTGTGGCAAGGCACAGATCTGGCCAAGATTACAACAGAATTTCTGAAGTACAGGTCCTTCTCAAAAAATTAGCATATAGTGTTAAATTTCATTATTTACCATAATGTAATGATTACAATTAAACTTTCATATATTATAGATTCATTATCCACCAACTGAAATTTGTCAGGTCTTTTATTGTTTTAATACTGATGATTTTGGCATACAACTCCTGATAACCCAAAAAACCTGTCTCAATAAATTAGCATATTTCACCCATCCAATCAAATAAAAGTGTTTTTTAATAACAAACAAAAAAACCAACAAATAATAATGTTCAGTTATGCACTCAATACTTGGTCGGGAATCCTTTGGCAGAAATGACTGCTTCAATGCGGCGTGGCATGGAGGCAATCAGCCTGTGACACTGCTGAGATGTTATGGAGGCCCAGGATGCTTCAATAGCGGCCTTAAGCTCATCCAGAGTGTTGGGTCTTGCGTCTCTCAACTTTCTCTTCACAATATCCCACAGATTCTCTATGGGGTTCAGGTCAGGAGAGTTGGCAGGCCAATTGAGCACAGTAATACCATGGTCAGTAAACCATTTACCAGTGGTTTTGGCACTGTGAGCAGGTGCCAGGTCGTGCTGAAAAATGAAATCTTCATCTCCATAAAGCATTTCAGCCGATGGAAGCATGAAGTGCTCCAAAATCTCCTGATAGCTAGCTGCATTGACCCTGCCCTTGATGAAACACAGTGGACCAACACCAGCAGCTGACATGGCACCCCACACCATCACTGACTGTGGGTACTTGACACTGGACTTCAGGCATTTTGGCATTTCCTTCTCCCCAGTCTTCCTCCAGACTCTGGCACCTTGATTTCCGAATGACATGCAAAATTTGCTTTCATCAGAAAAAAGTACTTGGGACCACTTAGCAACAGTCCAGTGCTGCTTCTCTGTAGCCCAGGTCAGGCGCCTCTGCCGCTGTTTATGGTTCAAAAGTGGCTTTACCTGGGGAATGCGGCACCTGTAGCCCATTTCCTGCACACGCCTGTGCACGGTGGCTCTGGATGTTTCCACACCAGACTCAGTCCACTGCTTCCTCAGGTTCCCCAAGGTCTGGAATCGGTCCTTCTCCACAATCTTCCTCAGGGTCCAGTCTCCTCTTCTCGTTGTACAGCGTTTTCTGCCACATTGTTTCCTTCCAACAGACTTACCATTGAGGTGCCTTGATACAGCACTCTGGGAACAGCCTATTTGTTGAGAAATTTCTTTCTGGGTCTTACCCTCTTGCTTGAGGGTGTCAATGATGGCCTTCTTGACATCTGTCAGGTCGCTAGTCTTACCCATGATGGGGGTTTTGAGTAATGAACCAGGCAGGGAGTTTATAAAAGCCTCAGGTATCTTTTGCATGTGTTTAGAGTTAATTAGTTGATTCAGAAGATTAGGGTAATAGGTCGTTTAGAGAACCTTTTCTTGATATGCTAATTTATTGAGACAGGTTTTTTGGGTTATCAGGAGTTGTATGCCAAAATCATCAGTATTAAAACGATAAAAGACCTGACAAATTTCAGTTGGTGGATAATGAATCTATAATATATGAAAGTTTAATTGTAATCATTACATTATGGTAAATAATGAAATGTAACACTATATGCTAATTTTTTGAGAAGGACCTGTACTCAAGGTTCCTAAGAGCAAAGTGGCCTCCATAATCCTTAAATGGAAGAAGTTTGGGACTAACAGATGTCTTCCTAGACCTGGGCTTCCAGCCAAAGTGAGCAATCATGGGAGAAGAGCCTTGGTGAGAGGTAAAGAAGAACTTCAAGATCACTGTGACTGAGCTCCAGAGATGCAGTAGGGAGATGGAAGAAAGTTCCACAAAGTCAACTATCACTGCAGACCTCCACCAATCGGGGCTTTATGGAAGAGTGGCCCGACGGAAGCCTCTCCTCAGTGCAAGACATATGAAAGCCCTTAGAGTTTGCTAAAAAACACATGAAGGACTCCCACAGTATGAGAAATAAGATTCTCTGGTCTGATGAGGCGAAGGTAGACCTTTTTGGTGATAATTCTAAGTGGTATGTCTGGAGAAAATCAGCCATTGCTCATCATCTGCCCAATGCTATCCTAAGAGTGAAGCAGGGTGATGGCAGCATCATGTTATGGGGTGTTTTTCAGCTGCAGGGACAGGACAACTGGTTGTCATTGAAGGAAACATGAATGTGGCAAAGTACAGAGATATCCTGGATAAAAACCTCTTCCAGAGTGCTCTGGATCTCAGACTTGGTTGAAGGTTCACCTTCCAACAAGACAATGGCCCTAAGCACACAGCTAAAATAACAAAGGAGGGGCTTCAGAACAACTCTGTGACCATTCTTGACTGGCCCAGTCAGAGCCCTGACCTAAACCCAATTGAGCATCTCTGGGGAGACCTGAAAATGGCTGTCCACCAACGTTCACCATCCAACCTGACGGACCTGGAGAGGATCTGCAAGGAAGAATGGCAGAGGATCCCCAAATTACTACATTTATTTTTCAATCAAGATGGGGTGCAGAGTGTACATTAATGATAAAAAGTGAGCTTTTTTGAATTTACCAAATGGCTGCAATTAAACAAAGAGTGAAAAATGTAAAGGAGTATGAATACTTTCCACCATACCCACTGTTCCAGACTTGAGAGCTCTTCCAGTCTGTAAATCTGTTCAACTTTTGTTATCCAGTGAGGGATAGTGGGAGGTGGGAATCAGAATTCTAGCTGAGGCAAGAAGGTTTCTGAGGAGGGTTAGCTTATCTTTTGGGATTTGGGCTGGGAAAAGAAGCAAGAGGCAAATTTCTGGAGATGCAGTCAAATCTGTTTTAAGGATTTGACTTATGATGCAAATCACCTCTAGCCAATGTGGCACAATTTTGAGCAAGTCCACCACATATGATAAAAAGTGGCACCCTCAGAAAGGCACCTCCAACATTTACGGCTATAATCTTTATCAAAGCGGTGCAGACCTGCTGGAGTGAAGTGCCATCTCCCTAGAATTTTATACCCACTTTCTTGGTTATAAAACTTAACTTAGAAGAAAGTTTAGGTGCAAGAAGGATATGATTAATTTTTGAGGATGAGAAGGATCTGTCAAGATCCACTTCTCATTTGATCAAAAGAAGAGAAGTTTACTGGATAAACTGAGGAATACTATTTTACACCTATTCAGAGCCTAAATAAAAGCACTTCCATAAATGCGTACTACATCATAAAGAAACAAGGACGTTTTAAGCAAATAAAATCAATGATATTTTATTAATCATAAACAATAAAAACCTTAAAAAATGTATATCAATCAGTAGGGATACGTATACAGAATATTACTATCTGCACAAGAAATGCACCACCATATACCTTAAAAAAGTAGTCTGAAATACATATGTGGAAACATATACAAAGACTGTAGTCTTAAAGATAGAGACAAATCAAGAGCAACACCAAAATAAATTATTAAATATAATTGTGAACAAATTCATAGTCCCATTGTTAAAAATATATACATAGAGTATAAACAGAGCAAACCAAGTGGATAGATGGATAATATAAGCTCCTAAATGATATGTGCTATGAACGTTTGTAAACAAGATATGCCCCAGTGGACAAATGAGTATAGAATATACCTGTATAAGACATTAGGTGTTTGTAAAGATAAAGAAGCATCTAAATAGATATATGCAAAGTGTTAAATATATGATGTCTCTAATACTTGCAGTATAAGTAAAGGGGTGTAACTTTGGCAATTAGCTCAATGAAAAGAGCCCCACATATGTGCAAAATACAGCAAAGACATATAAATAGATATGTGCAAAGTGCAAAGCAAATGGCGTCTCTAATCCACACAGTATAAGCATAGGGGTGTGAATTTGGCAAATTAGCTCAATGGAAAAAGCCACACGTGTGCAACAATCCAGCAAGAAATAGTGTCTCTAGTGCATAGTATAAGGCACGGTGGCAGGCATGGGTGCATTACCTATAGATGCAGCGCAGTAAAGGCCCCGATGCGCGTTTCGCGTGATGCTTCGTCCTGGGGGATGGTTGCATAGAGTAGTGGACATGTGGCTACTTATATAGCATGTATAATCAGTGGTGGCAGCGGTTTGTAATGGCGCGCGCTTCGACAACGCCGGGTATGACGTCACTGCCGGTCAGCGTCACGTGAGGCCTGTCCACTCCTCTGTCTGACGTGTCAAGACAGGGGGCGGAGTCAGCCGCACTATAGACATGTCTCCACAGTAACTCAAAGCCGGAAGTCTCTGCGAGCGCTCACCGCAAATGAAGGAAGGCAGCTGGGATGCTGCTACAACAAAGACTGCATCAATCAAATTTGGAGCACAGTACAGGATGGAAAGTGCATAAGTATAAAGTGCTGAGTGTTATAAAGATAAAAATTGAAGGAAGTGAAATATGATACAGTGTGGAAAATAAATATATGGACCTCTACATATAAAGTGAAAGTAGATAAAAGGTGTAAAGCACAATTTATTACTTATATAGTGTCAACCTAAATATATAAATAAATGAATATATCCATAATAGATATAAAGTGCTATGTGCTATATTAATGCCAAAAATATATATAAAAAATATACAAAAAATTAATAAATATTTGACATTTTTACATATATTAGAATGAAACCTATAAGCTATAGAGTCCCAAAAATAAATATAATATAGGATGCAACCTAATCAGACTACTTCGTAAATAATCAATAAATAACAAATAAACCATTTACATGCATAGATCATAAGTAGTGTTCTATACCCATTACATATAAACATGTTATATACGGTACATATATACATGCATTAAATGTTTACACACATGCATGTTTAATAAATATATGTACAAGCATACAGGTCCTTCTCAAAAAATTAGCATATAGTGTTAAATTTCATTATTTACCATAATGTAATGATTACAATTAAACTTTCATATATTATAGATTCATTATCCACCAACTGAAATTTGTCAGGTCTTTTATTGTTTTAATACTGATGATTTTGGCATACAACTCCTGATAACCCAAAAAACCTGTCTCAATAAATTAGCATATTTCACCCATCCAATCAAATAAAAGTGTTTTTTAATTACAAACAAAAAAAACAACAAATAATAATGTTCAGTTATGCACTCAATACTTGGTCGGGAATCCTTTGGCAGAAATGACTGCTTCAATGAGGCGTGGCATGGAGGCAATCAGCCTGTGACACTGCTGAGATGTTATGGAGGCCCAGGATGCTTCAATAGCGGCCTTAAGCTCATCCAGAGTGTTGGGTCTTGTGTCTCTCAACTTTCTCTTCACAATATCCCACAGATTCTCTATGGGGTTCAGGTCAGGAGAGTTGGCAGGCCAATTGAGCACAGTAATACCATGGTCAGTAAACCATTTACCAGTGGTTTTGGCACTGTGAGCAGGTGCCAGGTCGTGCTGAAAAATGAAATCTTCATCTCCATAAAGCATTTCAGCCGATGGAAGCATGAAGTGCTCCAAAATCTCCTGATAGCTAGCTGCATTGACCCTGCCCTTGATGAAACACAGTGGACCAACACCAGCAGCTGACATGGCACCCCACACCATCACTGACTGTGGGTACTTGACACTGGACTTCAGGCATTTTGGCATTTCCTTCTCCCCAGTCTTCCTCCAGACTCTGGCACCTTGATTTCCGAATGACATGCAAAATTTGCTTTCATCAGAAAAAAGTTCTTGGGACCACTTAGCAACAGTCCAGTGCTGCTTCTCTGTAGCTCAAAAGTGGCTTTACCTGGGGAATGCGGCACCTGTAGCCCATTTCCTGCACACGCCTGTGCACGGTGGCTCTGGATGTTTCCACACCAGACTCAGTCCACTGCTTCCTCAGGTTCCCCAAGGTCTGGAATCGGTCCTTCTCCACAATCTTCCTCAGGGTCCGGTCTCCTCTTCTCGTTGTACAGCGTTTTCTGCCACATTGTTTCCTTCCAACAGACTTACCATTGAGGTGCCTTGATACAGCACTCTGGGAACAGCCTATTTGTTGAGAAATTTCTTTCTGGGTCTTACCCTCTTGCTTGAGGGTGTCAATGATGGCCTTCTTGACATCTGTCAGGTCGCTAGTCTTACCCATGATGGGGGTTTTGAGTAATGAACCAGGCAGGGAGTTTATAAAAGCCTCAGGTATCTTTTGCATGTGTTTAGAGTTAATTAGTTGATTCAGAAGATTAGGATAATAGGTCGTTTAGAGAACCTTTTCTTGATATGCTAATTTATTGAGACAGGTTTTTTGGGTTATCAGGAGTTGTATGCCAAAATCATCAGTATTAAAACAATAAAAGACCTGACAAATTTCAGTTGGTGGATAATGAATCTATAATATATGAAAGTTTAATTGTAATCATTACATTATGGTAAATAATGAAATTTAACCCTATATGCTAATTTTTTGAGAAGGACCTGTATATACAAAAATGATAACTATTGTGAAGTAGTGTTATAATACTTAAAATTAATAGACAAAGACATTAAACACTCAAGAATACAAAATAGAAAGTGCGAAGATTATTTGTTAGAGGAAAGTCCCAGCTGGAAAAGGTAGACCATCCATGAATACAACACCACACACTGAAATGGCCAAGTCACAAGTACGATGAAAAAGATCAGGAACTGAAAACTAAAAAGAGAATAATTAAATCATGAATAAAAAAACACTAAATATATATATATATATATATATATATATATATGGAAAAAGGAACAGCACAGAAATACTTAGCTTCAGGTGCAGGGCCCCAAGACAATCAGTCCAGCGATCATCCACGTTTATAGGTATCCAAAAATGAGGTAGCACTCCATAGTTCAGTATAAAAACGTGCAGGGTTTAATTTACCCACATATTGTGGCAACGTTTCAGCTCGCAATGAGCTTTTCTCAAGCCTTGAGAAAAGCTCATTGCGAGCTGAAACGTTGCCACAATATGTGGGTAAATTAAACCCTGCACGTTTTTATACTGAACTATGGAGTGCTGCCTCATTTTTGGATACCTATATATATATATATATATATATATATATATATATATATATATACACACATTAAAGAAAGAGGGCAAAACTAAGGACCTCATTTAACCCAAATGGCTGGACAGAGTTGATTTTAGAGATCCAACGAGCTTCCAGCTGTGCTAAAGTCTTCTTCCAATTCCCTCCTCTTTGGTCGACGAAAACCTTATCGATCCCGATCACTTTGAGGAGCTTCAAGTTGTAGCCATGGTGGGACTTAAAGTGTCTAGGTATAGGTTTTAGAAGGGATAATTCCTCAACTTTCTCTGCATTGACAATGTCCTTATAGTGTTCCCTCACTTTATTTTTCAATGCTCTAGATGTAAGTCCTACGTAAATTTTAGGGCACGGACACCCAGCGTAGTATTCCACGCCTAATGTGTTGCAGGTTTTGTGCAGTGTAATGGTAAAGATTTCCCTGCCATGACTGGAGGTAAACGTAGAAGCCTGCAATATATTGGGTCTAGCTATACAGTTCTTGCACGGAAAACAGCCCCACTTGGGTTCTTTGGATCCAAAAGCCTTTTTTATATTAGGACCAGCATAATAACTGTGAACCAGTTGATCTTTTAAATTGCTGGATCTTCTATATGTTATTGATGGATAGTCAGGCAGATATTTCATCAAATCTTTATCCGTTTGTAATAACGGCCAGTATTTCTTCAGTACATCCCTCATCTTGTTCCATTGTTCAGTATAAGTGGAAATTAATCTCACCTTCTGTTCCACCACGGGTTTGGTTTTGGTTTTCATTAATTCAGACCGTGTCATTCTAGTCGCTTTATGGAACCCTTTCTTTATGCTCCGCCTAGAGTAGCCTCTATCTTCAAATCTTGATGAGAGGCCATTCGCCTGTTCAAAGAAAAATTGGTCATTAGAGCAGATTCTTCTAATCCTGAGAAATTGCCCTGTAGGTATACCGTTAATCAAAGGTTTCAGATGAGACATGTAACACAGAGTTTACAGCTAGGGTTGAGCGAAACGGGTCGAACATTTTCAAAAGTCGCCGACTTTTGACAAAGTCGGGTTTCATGAAACCCGATCCGACCCCTGTGCGGGGTCGGCCATGCGGTACGCGACTTTCGCGCCAAAGTCGCGTTTCAATGACGCGAAAAGCGCCATTTCTCAGCCAATGAAGGTAAACGCAGAGTGTGGGCAGCGTGATGACATAGGTCCTGGTCCCCACCATCTTAGAGAAGGGCATTGCAGTGATTGGCTTGCTGTCCGCGGCGTCACAGGGGCTATAAAGGGGCGTTCCCGCCGACCGCCATGTTACTGCTACTGATCTGAGCCTAGGGAGAGGTTGCTGCCGCTTCGTCAGAAGCAGGGATAGCGTTAGGCAGGGTCCATTAACCACCAAACCGCTTGTGCTGTAGCGATTTCCACTGCCCAACACCACCTTCGGTGTGCAGGGACAGTGGAAGCTACATTTTTTTTTTTTTTCCCCTCAGCGCTGTAGCTCATTGGGCTGCCCTAGAAGGCTCCCTGATAGCTGCATTGCTGTGTGTACGCCGCTGTGCAAACCAACTGCTTTTTTCAAAGCACAAATCCTCTTGTTCCTTCCTTTCTGCACAGCTATCTTGTTTGTTTGTCCACACTTTTTATTTAATTTGTGCATCAGTCCACTCCTTATTGCTGCCTGCCATACCTGGCTGAGATTACTGCAGGGAGATAGTAATTGAAGGACAGTTCTTTTTTTTTTTTTTTTTTTGTGGGAGATTAAGATTGGCATTTCTGCTAGAGTGCCATCCCTGTCTGTGTCATCTCTCACTCAGTGGGCCATAGAAAGCCTATTTATTTTTTTGCTTGATTTGGGTTCTAAAATCTACCTGAAAAAATCACTACATCAATCAGTGGGAGAAAAATATTGGCCTCAGGGCTTGTGTGCCACTCCTTACTCCTGTGTGTGCCATCTCTCAGTGGGCCATAGAAAGCCTATTTATTTTTTTGCTTGACTTGGGTTCCAAAATCTACCTGAAAAAATCAATAAATCAATCAGTGGGAGATTAATATTGGCCTTTGGGCTTGTGTGCCAGTCCTAAGCGTGCCATCTCTCTCTCTCAGATAGTGGGCCATAGAAAGCCTATTTGTTATTTTTTTTATTGGGTTTATAAATTTTCCCTGGAAAAAAAAAAAAAAAGTGGGAGATTAATATTGGCCTCTGGGCTTGTGTGCCAGTCCTGAGCGTGCCATCTCTCTCACAAATAGTGGGCCATAGAAAGCCTATTTACTTTTTTGGTTGATTTGGGTTCTAAATTCTACCTGAAAAAATCAATAAATCAATCAGTGGGAGATAAATATTGGCCTCTGGGCTTGTGTGCCACTCCTGACTCCTGTGTGCGTCCTCTCTCACTCAGTGGGCCCTAGAAAGCCTATTTTTTGTTTTATTTGTTTTCTAAATTCTCCATGAAAAAATCATTTTATTTTATTTTGTTTCTAAATTCTTCCTGAAAAATTCATTTTTTTGTATTTTTTTTTCTAAAGTCTCCCTGAAAAAAAAAAAAAAAAAATCAAATCAGTGGGAGATTAATATTGCCCTTTCTGCTTGTGTGCCAGTCTTGACTCCTGGGTGTGCCATCTCTCTCTCTCCAATTGTGGGCCATAGAAAGCCTATTAATTTTTTTGCTTGATTTGGGTTCCAAAATCTACCTGAAAAAATCACTATATCAATCAGTGGGAGATAAATATTGGCCTCTGGGCTTGTGTGCCACTCCTGACTCCTGTGTGCGTCCTCTCTCACTCACTGGGCCTTAGAAAGGCTATTTTATGTTTTATTTGTTTTCTAAATTCTCCCTGAAAAAATCATTTCATTTTATTTGGTTTATAAATTCTTCCTTAAAAAATCATTTTTTTTTTTTTTTTCTTTTCTAAAGTCTCCTTTTTAAAAAAAAAAACACAAATCAGTGGGAGATTAATATTTACATTTGCGCTTCAGTGACAGTCCTGCATGTGTGGCATCTCTCTCATTTGTTGCCACCAACAACAGAGTGTGTAACATTGTGCCTGATTTTCGTTGTGGTCTCACCCACCTGTAAAGGGGTAGCTAAATCATACTGAAGTTATAGCTCACCGTGTAAGTTGTGTGACAGCAACAAATACCGTTAGTTTGGTAACATTTTTAAAACAATGAGGAAGTCTGGTGGAAGAGGTCGTGGCCGGGGGCGTTCATTGTCAGCTGGTAATGAGGGTAGTGGTAGTGGTGGAGCATCAGGTGGTCGTGGGAAAAAAAATATTGCACCTAAGTCTGGAGCTGTGGAGCCAGGTTCGTCGTCTGGCTACACAAGGCCTCGAACGCTCCCTTTTCTGGGAGTAGGAAAACCGCTTTTAAAGCCGGAGCAGCAAGAGCAAGTTTTGGCTTATCTTGCTGACTCAGCCTCTAGCTCTTTTGCCTCCTCTCGTGAAACTGGTAAAAGTAAAAGCAGCGCGTCGTTAGTGGATGTTCACGGTCAGGGACAAGTCGCTTCCTTGTCCTCTTCAGCAAAAACAACAACAGAGAAGAATGCAGCAGGCGACACAACGGGTTACTCCATGGAGCTCTTTACACATACCGTCCCTGGCTTAGAAAGTGAAGCAGTTAACAGTCCATGCCCATTACAAGTTGAATCTGACATGGAGTGCACTGATGCACAGCCACAGCCAGACTACTATGCTGGTCCTTTGACTCAGACCACAACATTGCCCTCGCAGGGTGCTGATCAAGAATCAGACCCTGATGAGACTATGTTGCCCCATCACGAACGCTATACCACCGACCGACAAGGTGACACAGACGAAGTTGCACACGAGCTACAAGAAGAGGTAATAGATGACCCAGTTCTTGACCCCGATTGGCAGCCATTGGGGGAACAGGGTGCAGGCGGCAGCAGTTCTGAAGCGGAGGAGGAGGGGCCGCAGCAGGCATCAACATCGCAACAGGTTCCATCTGCCGGGCCCGTATCTTGCCCAAAACGCGTGGCAAAGTCAAAACCTGTTGGAGGACAGCGTGGCCATCCGGTTAAAGCTCAGTCTGCAATGCCTGAAAAGGTATCCGATGCTAGAAAGAGTGCAGTCTGGCATTTTTTTAAACAACATCCAATTGATCAGCGCAAAGTCATCTGTCAAAAATGTTCAACTACCTTAAGCAGAGGGCAGAATCTGAAAAGTCTCAATACAAGTTGCATGCATAGACATTTAACCACCATGCATTTGCAAGCTTGGACTAACTACCAAACGTCCCTTAAGGTTGTAGCACCCTCGGCCAATGAAGCTAGTCATCAACGCAACATCCCTTCCGGCAGTGTAGGGCCACCATTTTCTGCACCACCTGCAGTATCTGTGCAGGTTTCTTTGCCAGGCCAAAGAAGTCAGGGTCAGGGAATCACCAGTTTCGTAGTAGGAAACACTGCATCTAGGGCACCGGCGGCAACAATACCATCTCCCACCGTCTCTCAGTCTGCCATGTCCACCGGCACCCCCGCTAGTTCCACGATCTCCAGCTCTCCAGTCCAGCTCACCCTACATGAGACTATGGTTAGAAAAAGGAAGTACTTAGCCTCGCATCCGCGTACACAGGGTTTGAACGCCCACATAGCTAGACTAATCTCGTTAGAGATGATGCCCTACCGGTTAGTTGAAAGCGAAGCTTTCAAAGCCCTGATGGACTACGCTGTACCACGCTACGAGCTACCCAGTCGACACTTTTTTTCCAGAAAAGCCATCCCAGCCCTCCACCAGCATGTTAAAGAGCGCATCGTCCATGCACTCAGGCAATCTGTGAGCACAAAGGTGCACCTGACAACAGATGCATGGACCAGTAGGCATGGCCAGGGACGTTACGTGTCCATCACGGCACACTGGGTAAATGTGGTGGATGCAGGGTCCACAGGGGACAGCAAGTTTGGGACAGTTCTGCCTAGCCCACGGTCTAGGAAACAGTTGGCTGTAGCCATTCGCACCCCCTCCTCCTCCTCCTCGTCCTCCTGCAGAAGCGAGACCTCGTCCACAGACCGCAGTCGCACAACCACTCCATCCGCAGCTGCCACTGTTGCACACCAGGTCTCCCATTATGGGGCAGCTACTGGCAAACGTCAGCAGGCTGTATTGGCTATGAAGTGTTTGGGCGACAACAGACACACCGCTGAAGTTCTGTCCGAGTTCTTGCAGAAAGAAACGCAGTCGTGGCTGGGCACTGTAGATCTTGAGGCAGGCAAGGTAGTGAGTGATAACGGAAGGAATTTCATGGCTGCCATCTCCATTTCCCAACTGAAACACATTCCTTGCCTGGCTCACACCTTAAACCTGGTGGTGCAGTGCTTCCTGAAAAGTTATCCGGGGTTATCCGACCTGCTCCTCAAAGTGCGTGGACTTTGCTCACATATCCGCCGTTCGCCCGTACACTCCAGCCGTATGCAGACCTATCAGCGTTCTTTGAACCTTCCCCAGCATCGCCTAATCATAGACGTTGCAACAAGATGGAACTCAACACTGCACATGCTTCAGAGACTGTGTGAACAGAGGCGGGCTGTTATGTTTTTGTGGGAGGATACACATACACGGGCAGGCAGTAGGATGGCAGACATGGAGTTGTCAGGTGTGCAGTGGTCGAAGATTCAAGACATGTGTCAAGTCCTTCAGTGTTTTGAGGAATGCACACGGCTGGTTAGTGCAGACAACGCCATAATAAGCATGAGCATCCCCCTAATGCGTCTGCTGATGCAAAGTTTGACGCACATAAAGGATCAGGCGTCTGCAGCTGAGGAAGAGGAAAGCCTTGATGACAGTCAGCCATTGTCTGGCCAGGGCAGTGTACAGGACGAGGTAGCGGGCGAAGAGGAGGAGGAGAACGAGGAGGATGATGGGGATGATTATATTTTTAATGAGGAAGCTTTTCCGGGGCCAGTGGAAATTGTTGGCGCGGCAAGGCCGGGTTCTGGTTTTTGGAGGGACACAAGTGACGTGGATTTGCCTGAAACTGCCCCTCAACCAAGCACAACCACAGATTTGAGAACTGGAACTTTGGCCCACATGGCGGATTATGCCTTACGTATCCTCAAAAGGGACACACGCATAACAAAAATGATGAACGATGACGATTACTGGTTGGCCTGCCTCCTTGATCCTCGCTATAAAGGCAAATTGCAAAATATAATGCCACATGAGAACTTGGAACTAATATTAGCAACCAAACAATCAACTCTTGTTGACCGTTTGCTTCTGGCATTCCCTGCACACAGCGCCCGTGATCGTTCTAACACGAGCTGCAGGGGCCAGCAGACCAGAGGTGTTAGAGGGGCAGAAATCAGAAGTGTCGTTGGCCAGAGGGGTTTTCTGACCAGGTTGTGGAGTGATTTTGCTATGACCGCAGACAGGACAGGTACTGCAGCATCAATTCAAAGTGACAGGAGACAACATTTGTCCAGTATGGTTACTAACTATTTTTCATCCCTTATCGACGTTCTCCCTCAACCGTCATTCCCATTTGATTACTGGGCATCAAAATTAGACACCTGGCCAGAATTGGCAGAATATGCATTGCAGGAGCTTGCTTGCCCGGCAGCTAGTGTCCTATCAGAAAGAGTATTCAGTGCTGCAGGTTCAATACTAACAGAAAAAAGGACTCGTCTGGCTACCCAAAATGTAGATGATCTAACCTTCATTAAAATGAACCACAACTGGATTTCGAAATCTTTTGCCCCACCTTGCCCGGCTGACACCTAGCTTTCCTATGTAAAGGTCTTGCCTGTGGACTATTCTGAACGACTTTTCCAATCTCGTAATTTGCAGCACCTGATTGTCCAGCATCCGACATGTTAACACCTCCCTAAATGGCCAAAGTCCCCACACGGGGCCGTGGTATCGCCACTTGGCGCAAGCACCCGTGAGAGTACTGTTTGTCTGAAGAGGTGGGTGTGCCCGCTTTTGGTCGACGGCACTGCCACTAGGTCCCTCATAGTACAATAAAGTGTCTGGCGGTGGTGGTGCGCACCCAACGTCAGACACACCGTTGTAATATGAGGGGCCCTGGGCCTGTACCGCCGGCCACAAGACAGTCCCCCCCCCAGGTCAAACAGTGCTCTACCACTTGCAAAATTTTCTCTCACAGCTCCACCAATGTTTAGTCTATGCGCTGACATCCTTCAATGCCTGGCACTGTTAATACCATTGTATTGACATTTTTCTTATGTTAGGCCTTCGAAGCCTGTCTGCGGTCACTCCTTCCACTAGGCCTCCACTGACCTGTCTACTGCTGCCCGTGTTCCCCTGGATCCAATTTTAAATTGCCTACAGCCAGCCCAATTTATTATGTTAGGGCTTCGAAGCCTGTCTGCGGTCCCTCCTTCCACTAGGCCTCCACTGACCTGTCTACTGCTGCCCGGGTTCCCCTGGAACCAATTTTAAATTGCCTACAGCCAGCCCAATTTATTATGTTAGGGCTTCGAAGCCTGTCTGCGGTCCCTCCTTCCACTAGGCCTCCACTGACCTGTCTACTGCTGCCCGGGTTCCCCTGGAACCAATTTTAAATTGCCTACAGCCAGCCCAATTTATTATGTTAGGGCTTCGAAGCCTGTCTGCGGTCCCTCCTTCCACTAGGCCTCCACTGACCTGTCTACTGCCGCCCGTGTTCCCCTGGAACCAATTGTAAATTGCCTACAGCCAGGCCAATTTATTATGTTAGGGCTTCGAAGCCTGTCTGCGGTCCCTCCTTCCACTAGGCCTCCACTGACCTGTCTACTGCTGCCCGGGTTCCCCTGGAACCAATTGTAAATTGCCTACAGCCAGGCCAATTTATTATGTTAGGGCTTCGAAGCCTGTCTGCGGTCCCTCCTTCCACTAGGCCTCCACTGACCTGTCTACTGCTGCCCGGGTTCCCCTGGAACCAATTTTAAATTGCCTACAGCCAGCCCAATTTATTATGTTAGGGCTTCGAAGCCTGTCTGTGGTCCCTCCTTCCACTAGGCCTCCACTGACCTGTCTACTGCTGCCCGTGTACCCCTTGAACCAACATCAGAAAATATAAAAATAAGTATTTTGCTTATAAAAAAGAAAATACTGGAGAGATATCAAATGCAGACATTTTAACATTAAAAACAAACACATACAACAAAAATCTGGTACAGTACTAAAAATGGCCACCAACTACAATAACTTTCTCCTGCAAGTAGTTAACTGAAAGTTTTTTTCAATTTAAAACACAGATATGGCATCCACCGAGTGTTGTCCTGTCGCGTCTTCTTTATATTATTGCCAAGAAGATGCAAAACAATGAAAATAATAAAATCATTATTTACCAAAAAAATAGAGTAAGTCAAAACCACATTGCAAATAAACATTCATTACAAATAAAGAAGCAGGGCGCGTCCGAGGGTGAGTATATACCTAATAAGAATATAATCACCCTCGGACGCGCCCTGCTTCTTTCCGACAGCCTTCCTTCCTAAGAATCAGCCCTTCCGTGGTGTAGAGAGAGGGTGTGTTACACTCCAAGGTGTTCCCCAGGTTGCCTTTCCTGAGCTTCGATCTTCATGCTCTCGTTTAGTAGTTGTCGGAAAGTAGGCTGCATTAGGCCTACAAAATGGGTATGGGGTGGAGAGAGATGGTGTGTTACACTCCAAGGTGTTCTCCAGGTTTCCTCGCCATTGCTTCGATCTTCCGACTCTTGTTTAGTAGTTGTAGAAAACTACACTGCATTAGGCCTACAAAATGGGTATCGGGTGGAGATAGATGGTGTGTTACACTCCAAGGTGTTCCCCAGGTTGCCTTGCCATTGCTTCGGTCTTCCGACTCTCGTTTAGTAGTTGTAGAAAACTACACTGCATTAGGCCTACAAAATGGGTATCGGGTGGAGAGAGATGGTGTGTTCCACTCCAAGGTGTTCCCCAGGTTGCCTTGCCATTGCTTCGGTCTTCCGACTCTCGTTTAGTAGTTGTAGAAAACTACACTGCATTAGGCCTACAAAATGGGTATCGGGTGGAGAGAGATGGTGTGTTACACTCCAAGGTATTCCCCAGGTTGCCTTGCCATTGCTTCGGTCTTCCGACTCTCGTTTAGTAGTTGTAGAAAACTACACAGCATTAGGCCTACAAAATGGGTATGGGGTGGAGAGAGATGGTGTGTTCCACTCCAAGGTGTTCTCCAGGTTGCCTTTCCTGAGCTTCTATCTTCAGGCTCTCGTTAAATTGTGGTTAAATGGAACAACTGCATTTGGCGTACTAGTTGGTTTGGGGCCTACTAACAGTGTCTGCCGCTCCTTGCTGTTCTCCTGGTTTCCTGTCCTGAAATTCCGTTTTCAGGCGCTCGTTAAGTAGTTGTTAATGTTAGACTGCATTTGGCCTACTAGTTGGGTTGGGGCCTACTATCGGTGTCTGCCACTCCTTGCTGTTCTCCTCCACTGAACAAAGCTGTGCCGCCTGTTTACTACGGTTGCCAATTTTGAACTGCATTTCGACTACTTACTGATTTGGGCCTACTCTCTGTGTCAGCCTCTCATTCCAGTTGTCCTCCACTGCAATGCCCCCTGGTTATTCCTGTGTTACCAATTTTGAACTGCATTTAGCCCACTTTATTATTTGGGCCTATATCTGTGTTTCCTCCTCATCCTGCCCATTGCCCAGCCAGTGATAGATGAGTCTGCTGGTACATTGACCCATAACGCAACATTCCCCGTGCACGCTACACAACAACATTGTGACCCTGCTGAAAGTCAGGTTGCTCTTCCCGCATACCATACCACCTTACACGGGGACAAAGAGGAAGGTGCAGATGAAAGTGCAGGTTCCTTCATCAGGTGGGGGGAGGAATACTAGTTGGCGACGTCACTGGCACAGGGCCTCTCATAGTACGCAAAAGTGTTGCTGCCGGTGGGAGGCGCCCCCGCCGTGCAAACACACCGATGTACTTTGAGGGGCCCTGTGCCAGTGCCAATGCCAACGAGTGGGCCCCCCCTGCTTGCTCAGGTTCACAGCACTTGCAAAGTTGAAATACTTACCTCTCCCTGCTCCACTGCCGTGACGTGGTCCAGATTTCCTGGGCCCACTAATTACTTGAACCAGCCCTACCCACCACAACTTTAGCCAAATGACCCCCAATTTCAAATGCCTTCCAATTATTATAAGGTAAATTACGCTTGACAAGCTTCATTAAGAAGAATGGATGGTTTTGACATTAAAATGGGCACTCTAGGTGTTTTCCTGGCCCCCACTCACTGCCGACTATGCTGCCCCATTGACTTGCATTGGGTTTCGTGTTTCGGTCGATCCCGACTTTACGTCATAATCGGCCTATTTCACTCGACCCGACTTTTGAGATAGTCGGGTTTCGCGAAACCCGGCTCGACTCTAAAAAGGTCAAGGTCGCTCAACTCTATTTACAGCCGTATCTTTTCTAAACACATTTGTTTCCAAAAATCCATTGTGTCCCCTAGTGATCTGTATGTCCAAGAAGTCCAAGGAAGTTTTACTGCATTTACAGATGAGCTTGATATTCATTCTGTTGTCATTCAGAATGTCAAGGAAAGCAAGAAGATCCTGTTCTGAGCCCTGCCAGATCATAAGTATGTCGTCAATAAAGCGAACCCAAAACAGGACCTTCTGAATGTAGGCAATAGAGTTAGTGAAGAATATCTGCCTCTCCCACATGCCCATAAAGAGGTTTGCATACGAGGAGGCAAAAGCCGCCCCCATTGCTGTACCTCGCTGCTGCAAATATATTGTTTCCTTGAAAATAAAGTAATTATGTTCAAGGACAAATTTGAGTAGGTCAAGAAGAAACCGGATCAAATCCCTATCCAGATCTGTGGTTAAAGGGCCTGGATGCATAACACAGTGCGGGGCGGGGATTCAGTAACAGGGTGGCTGCACTGCCCGCACAGGCGCAGTCAGGAACCTGGCATCTGCGCTATGACTGCCAATTCTCAACGCGCCTGCCCCAGGCAGGCACGCACAGCGCAGGCGCCGGATTTAAGAAGAACAGCGCGCAGGGGGCAGCGACCATCGCCCCAGAAGAGATGAGTGACGGCAGTTGGGCGCTTCACAGAGGAGGCTTCAGACCCCCCTCCGTGGACAAAGATAGGTATTTTTGAAAAGTTTCAAAGCGCTTTATTTTAGTAATACATGAACACAAAACTAAAAGAGCCACCTTCAAATAAAAGTCAAGGTATTTGCCAATTACCTCACATAGGCTGCCATTTCCTGACACAATCGTTTTAAGGAGAAGTGAGACTTTATGAAAGTGGAGAGGATTGAGTGTAGAGACATTTAATATTATCCCTCTGGGGGAACAAAACCTTTCCCCAGTAAATCATGTAAAAGCACACTAGAGTTACATAAGACACTATGAATCGTAGCATTATGTGTTTGTGACGGAGAAAGGAAAAGGTCTCTTATTTAGCCCTAGAGATAGAAAAATAAAGCCTACCTTGCCTCAGAGAAATTCCCCAAATGAAAAGGCAGCCCCCCACATATAATGACTGTGAGTAAAGATGAAAATTACAAACACAGAGATTAAATAGATTTAGCAAAGTGAGGCCCAACTTACTGAACAGACAGAGGATAGGAAAGGTAACTTTGCGGTCAGCACAAAAAACTACAAAAAGACCATGCAGAGGGCGCAAAAAGACCCTCCGCACCGACTCACGGTGCGGAGGCGCTCCCTCTGCGTCCCAGAGCTTCCAGCAAGCAAGACAAAAATCAAAATAGCAAGCTGGACAGAAAAATAGCAAACCAGAGAAAAACAAGCAGGAACTTAGCTTCTGATGGGAAGACAGGTCACAAGAACGATCCAGGAGAGAACTAGACCAATACTGGAACATTGACAGGTGGCATGGAGCAATGATCTAAGTGGAGTTAAATAGAGCAGCCAGCTAACGAATTAACCTCGTCACCTGTGGAAGGAAACTCAGAAGCCGCAGCTCCACTCACAACCACCAGAGGAAGCCCATGGACAGAACCAGCCGAAGTACCATTCATGACCACAGGAGGGAGCTTGACAACAGAATTCACAACAGGCTTCCCACAGGTGAAGCTGGGTTCCCAGGGCTCCCGGTGTAATAGGCAAAGATGGTGTGATGCCAGAAAGAATCAGAGGACACAAGGTTGCAGTCTCTTTACCTGTTTACTGCTGGTGAAAAGCCACAGTCCATGGTATCGGTAACAGGTGATGATGAGGTCCAGGCAGCCTCCTTAGATCCCCTTAGTCAGGTGGGAATAGGAGCCTTCCTTGCTGTAAGGTGCGTCCTTTGTTGCCTATGGCTTCTTACAAGATCCTCTCTCTTTCTTTCTGTGTCCTAAGACAGTACCCGAATAGCAGGCAGCGCAAGCCTTTTTACATGTGTCTGTATTTACTGTGAATCCAGGTTCTGGATGCTGCTGTGTTTTCTGGTGTAGATGTGGGCAACTAATTTTCAATCTCCTGCCCTCCGGTTTCTGCTATGAGGCATACAGTCCCACACAGCCTCGAACTCTCTGTGTCCGGTTCCTGCGCTTCAGCGTGGAGGGAGCCCAGTCACAGGTCTCCTCCAGCTCCTCACATCTCCTGTGCTCCTTCCTCCTTCACGCTCTCTACAGACTGATCTAACTCCTCTTCCAAGCCAGAATCTATATATATAATTGCCTAAGGGTTTTTCCGTCTGTCTGTCTGTCTATCTGTCTGTCCTGGAAATCCCGCGCCTCTGATTGGTCGAGGCCGCCAGGCCTCGACCAATCAGCGACGGGCACAGAGACGATGATGTCATAAAGGATGTAGACATCCCGCGTCTCTGATTGGTCGAGGCCGCCAGGCCTCGACCAATCAGCGACGGGCACAGTATCGACGTAGATGTCATAATGGTTGCCATGGCGACGATGATGTCATAAAGGTTGCCTCGACCAATCAGCGACGGGCACAGTCTGCCACGAATTCTGGAATCGTCATTGTCCATATACTACGTGGGACATGCATATTCTAGAATACCCGATGCGTTAGAATCGGGCCACAATCTAGTATATATATAAGGGAGTTCACCTGAAACCAGGTCTAGAGCTCCCCTTCTGGCTTGGAATCAGAACATGTTGCATGTACAGATTACCTGTTAACCCCTTCCCGACCTGTGATGCCTATCTGACCTGTGACGCCTATGTGGCATCATGGAGGGATCGCGTCCCTGCAGATCGGGTGAAAGGGTTAACTCCAATTTCACCTGATCTGCAGGGACAGGGGGAGTGGTACTTCAGCCCAGGGGGGTGGCTTCACCCCCCATGGCTACAATCGCTCTGATTGGCTGTTGAAAGTGAAACAGCCAGAGTGATTTGTAATATTTCACCTATGAAAAGTGGTAAAATATTACAATCCAGCCATGGCCGATGCTACAATATCATCAGCCATGGCTGGAAACCCTGATCTGCCCCCCCCCCACCGCCACCGATCTCCTCCCCAGTCCTCTGTCCTGTGCTGCGCTCCCCTCCGTCGTCCTGTCCGCTCCCCCGTCTTCCTGTCCGCTCCCCCGTGCTCCGATCCCACCCCCCATGCTCCGATCCCCCCGTGCTCAGATCTCTCCCCCTCATACTTACCGAGCCTCCCGGTGTCGTCCGTCTTCTCCATGGGCGCCGCCATCTTCCAAAATGGCGGGCGCATGCACAGTGTGCCCGCCAAATCTGCCGGCCGGCAGATTCGTTCCAGGTACATTTTGATCACTGTGATTAACCTATCACAGTGATCAAAATAAAAAAAAATAGTAAATGAACCCCCTGTTTATCACCCCCATAGGTAGGGACAATAACAAAATAAAGAAAATATATTTACTTTTATTTTTCCACTAGGGTTAGGGTTAGAACTAGGGTTAGGGTTAGGGTTAGAACTAGGGTTAGGGTTAGAATTAGGCTATGTGCACACGGTGCAGATTTGGCTGCGGATCCGCAGCGGATTGGCCGCGGATCTGCAGAGGATTGACCGCTGCGGATTCGTAGCAGTGTTCCATCAGGTTTATAGTACCATGTAAACCTATGGAAAACCAAATCCGCTGTGCCCATGGTGCCGAAAATACTGCGCGGAAACGCTGCGTTGTATTTTCCGCAGCATGTCAATTCTTTGTGCGGATTTTTCATTTTTATGGATCAATTTGTGAAGCACCTGGTGGTTCAAAATGCTCACTATGCATCTAGATAAGCTCCTTGGGGGGTCTAGTTTCCAAAATTGGGTCACTTGTGGGGGAGCTCCAATGTTTAGGCACACAGGGGCTCTCCAAACGCGACATGGTGTCCGCTAAAGATTGGAGCCAATTTTTCATTGAAAAAGTCAAATGGCGCTCCTTCCCTTCCGAGCCCTGTCGTGCGCCCAAACAGTGGTTCCCCCCACATATGGGGTATCGGCGTACTCAGGACAAATCTATATATATAATTGTCTAAGGGTTTTTCCGTCTGTCTGTCTTTCTGTCTGTCTGTCTGTCCAGGAAATCCCGCGTCTCTGATTGGTCGAGGCCGATAGGCCTCGACCAATCAGCGACGGGCACAGCGACGATGATGTCATAAAGGACGTAGACATCCCGCGTCTCTGATTGGTCGAGGCCGCCAGGCCTCGACCAATCAGCAACGGGCACAGCGACGATGATGTCATAAAGGACGTAGAAATCCCACGTTTCTGATTCAGCGACGGGCACAGTATCGACGATGATGACATAATGGTTGCCATGGCGATGATGATGTCATAAAGGTTGCCTCGACCAATCAGCGAGTGTGAGCTGTCAGTCTACACCTCCTGCTATACTTTAGGGAGAGGGAATGAAGAATAAGGATGAGAGTGAGAAAACAAGCAGGGAAAGTCAGATTATGCTGAGTGTTGCAATGAATCTTCTACCTCAGCCTTGGAGTTGGATTCACATCTATACTTCTCATTACTGCTGTTTAATTTCCTTCATGCTACTTTTGTTTGTGTGCTCTGTCTGTCTGTCTGTCTGTCCAGGAAATCCTGCGTCTCTGATTGGTCGGGGCCGCCAGGCCTCGACCAATCAGCAACAGGCACAGTATCGACATAGAAATCCCGCGTCTCTGATTGGTCGAGGCCGCCTCGACCAATCAGCGACGGGCACAGCGACGATGATGTCATAAAGGACGTAGACTGTTATGTTTGCTAATGACAGGTGTTATGAAGGCAATCCAGAAACACAGCGTGCTTAGCGATCAGAGCGCACACAGTGATCTGACAAATACCCAAAAATACAAGAACGAGCTCTGAGACGTGGAAACTCTGTAGACTGCACACCTGATCCTATCCTAAACACAACTAAAAGCGGCTGTGGATTGCGCCTAACAACTACCTAGGCAACTCGGCACAGCCTAAGAAACTAGCTAGCCTGAAGATCGAAAAATAGGCCTGACTTGCCCCAGAGAAATTCCCCAAAGGAAAAGGCAGCCCCCCACATATAATGACTGTGAGTAAGATGAAAAGACAAAACGTAGGGATGAAATAGATTCAGCAAAGTGGGGCCCGATATTCTAGGACAGAGCGAGGACAGTAAAGCGAACTTTGCAGTCTACAAAAAACCCTAAAGCAAAACCACGCAAAGGGGGCAAAAAAAACCCACCGTGCCGAACTAACGGCACGGCGGTACACCCTTTGCGTCTCAGAGCTGCCAGCAAAACAAAAGACAAGCTGGACAGAAAAAAAGCAACAAAAAAGCAAAAAGCACTTAGCTATACAGAGCAGCAGGTCACAGGAACAATCAGGAGAAGCTCAGATCCAACACTGAAACATTGACAAGGAGCAAGGATAGCAGCATCAGGCGGAGTTAAGTAATGAAGCAGTTAACGAGCTCACCAGAACACCTGAGGGAGGAAGCTCAGAAGCTGCAGTACCACTTGTGACCACAGGAGTGAATTCAGCCACAGAATTCACAACAGTACCCCCCCCTTGAGGAGGGGTCACCGAACCCTCACCAGAGCCCCCAGGCCGACCAGGATGAGCCGCATGAAAAGCACGAACAAGATCGGAAGCATGAACATCAGAGGCAAAAACCCAGGAATTATCTTCCTGAGCATAACCCTTCCATTTAACCAGATACTGGAGTTTCCGTCTAGAAACACGAGAATCCAAAATCTTCTCCACAATATACTCCAATTCCCCTTCCACCAAAACCGGGGCAGGAGGCTCAACAGATGGAACCATAGGTGCCACGTATCTCCGCAACAACGACCTATGGAATACATTATGTATGGAAAAGGAGTCTGGGAGGGTCAAACGAAAAGACACAGGATTGAGAACCTCAGAAATCCTATACGGACCAATAAAACGAGGTTTAAATTTAGGAGAGGAAACCTTCATAGGAATATGACGAGAAGATAACCAAACCAGATCCCCAACACGAAGTCGGGGACCCACACGGCGTCTGCGATTAGCGAAAAGTTGAGCTTTCTCCTGGGACAAGATCAAATTGTCCACTACCTGAGTCCAGATCTGCTGCAACCTATCCACCACAGAATCCACACCAGGACAGTCCGAAGACTCAACCTGTCCTGAAGAGAAACGAGGATGGAACCCAGAATTGCAAAAAAATGGAGAAACCAAGGTAGCCGAGCTGGCCCGATTATTAAGGGCGAACTCAGCCAACGGCAAAAAGGACACCCAATCATCCTGGTCTGCAGAAACAAAACATCTCAGATATGTTTCCAAGGTCTGATTGGTTCGTTCGGTCTGGCCATTAGTCTGAGGATGGAAAGCCGAGGAAAAGGATAGGTCAATGCCCATCCTACCACAAAAGGCTCGCCAAAACCTTGAAACAAACTGGGAACCTCTGTCAGAAACAATATTCTCAGGAATGCCATGCAACCGAACCACATGCTGAAAGAACAAAGGTACCAAATCAGAGGAGGAAGGCAATTTAGCCAAGGGCACCAGATGGACCATTTTAGAAAAGCGATCACAGACCACCCAAATGACTGACATCTTTTGAGAAACGGGAAGGTCAGAAATGAAATCCATCGAAATATGTGTCCAAGGCCTCTTTGGGACCGGCAAGGGCAAAAGCAACCCACTGGCACGAGAACAGCAGGGCTTAGCCCTAGCACAAATCCCACAGGACTGCACAAAAGTACGTACATCCCGTGACAGAGATGGCCACCAGAAGGATCTAGCCACTAACTCTCTGGTACCAAAGATTCCAGGATGACCAGCCAACACCGAACAATGAAGTTCAGAGATAAGTTTATTAGTCCACCTATCAGGGACGAACAGTTTCTCTGCTGGACAACGATCAGGTTTATTCGCCTGAAATTTTTGCAGCACCCGCCGCAAATCAGGGGAGATGGCAGACACAATGACTCCTTCCTTGAGGATACCCGCTGGCTCAGATAAACCCGGAGAGTCGGGCACAAAACTCCTAGACAGAGCATCCGCCTTCACATTTTTAGAGCCCGGAAGGTATGAAATCACAAAGTCGAAGCGGGCAAAAAATAACGACCAACGGGCCTGTCTAGGATTCAAGCGCTTGGCAGACTCGAGATAAGTCAAGTTCTTATGATCAGTCAATACCACCACGCGATGCTTAGCTCCTTCAAGCCAATGACGCCACTCCTCGAATGCCCACTTCATGGCCAGCAACTCTCGATTGCCCACATCATAATTACGCTCAGCGGGCGAAAACTTCCTGGAAAAGAAAGCACATGGTTTCATCACTGAGCAATCAGAACCTCTCTGTGACAAAACCGCCTCTGCTCCAATCTCAGAAGCATCAACCTCGACCTGGAACGGAAGAGAAACATCTGGCTGACACAACACAGGGGCAGAACAAAAACGACGCTTCAACTCCTGAAAAGCTTCCACAGCAGCAGAAGACCAATTAACCAAATCAGCACCCTTCTTGGTCAAATCGGTCAATGGTTTGGCAATGCTAGAAAAATTACAGATGAAGCGACGATAAAAATTAGCAAAGCCCAGGAACTTTTGCAGACTTTTCAGAGATGTCGGCTGAATCCAATCCTGGATGGCTTGGACCTTAACTGGATCCATCTCGATAGTAGAAGGGGTAAAGATGAACCCCAAAAATGAAACTTTCTGCACACCGAAGAGACACTTTGATCCCTTCACAAACAAAGAGTTAGCACGCAGGACCTGAAAAACCATTCTGACCTGCTTCACATGAGACTCCCAATCATCTGAGAAGATCAAAATGTCATCCAAGTAAACAATCAGGAATTTATCCAGATACTCACGGAAGATGTCATGCATAAAAGACTGAAACACAGATGGAGCATTGGCAAGTCCGAACGGCATCACTAGATACTCAAAATGACCCTCGGGCGTATTGAATGCAGTTTTCCATTCATCTCCTTGCCTGATTCTCACCAGATTATACGCACCATGAAGATCTATCTTAGTGAACCAACTAGCCCCCTTAATCCGAGCAAACAAGTCAGATAACAATGGCAAGGGATACTGAAATTTAACAGTGATCTTATTAAGAAGGCGGTAATCAATACACGGTCTCAGCGAACCATCCTTCTTGGCAACAAAGAAGAACCCTGCTCCCAGTGGTGATGACGATGGGCGAATATGTCCCTTCTCCAGGGATTCCTTCACATAACTGCGCATAGCGGCGTGTTCGGGCACGGATAAATTAAATAATCGACCTTTAGGGAATTTACTACCAGGAATCAAATTGATAGCACAATCACAATCCCTATGCGGAGGTAGGGCATCGGACTTGGGCTCCTCAAATACATTCTGATAATCAGACAAGAACTCTGGGACCTCAGAAGGGGTGGATGACGAAATCGACAAAAATGGAACATCACCATGTACCCCCTGACAACCCCAGCTGGATACCGACATGGAATTCCAATCCAATACTGGATTATGGGTTTGTAGCCATGGCAACCCCAACACGACCACATCATGCAGATTATGCAACACCAGAAAGCGAATAACTTCCTGATGTGCAGGAGCCATGCACATGGTCAGCTGGGCCCAGTATTGAGGTTTATTCTTGGCCAAAGGTGTAGCATCAATTCCTCTCAATGGAATAGGACACCGCAAAGGCTCCAAGAAAAACCCACAACGTTTAGCATAATCCAAATCCATCAGATTCAGGGCAGCGCCCGAATCCACAAACGCCATGACAGAAAACGACGACAAAGAGCATATCAAGGTAATGGACAGAAGGAATTTGGACTGTACAGTACCAATGACGGCAGACCTAGCGGACCGCTTAGTGCGCTTAGGACAATCAGAAATAGCATGAGTGGAATCACCACAGTAGAAACACAGACCATTCAGACGTCTGTATTCCTGCTGTTCAACTCTAGTCATAGTCCTATCGCACTGCATAGGCTCAGGTTTAACCTCAGGCAGTACCGCCAAATGGTGCACAGATTTACGCTCGCGCAAGCATCGACCGATCTGAATGGCCAAAGACAAAGACTCATTCAAACCAGCAGGCATAGGAAATCCCACCATGACATCCTTAAGAGCCTCAGAGAGACCCTTTCTGAACAAAGCTGCCAGCGCAGATTCATTCCACTGAGTGAGTACTGACCATTTCCTAAATTTCTGACAATATACTTCTATATCATCCTGACCCTGGCACAAAGCCAGCACATTTTTCTCAGCCTGATCCACTGAATTAGGCTCATCGTACAGCAATCCGAGCGCCAGGAAAAACGCATCGACACTACTCAATGCAGGGTCTCCTGGCGCAAGAGAAAATGCCCAGTCTTGAGGGTCGCCGCGCAAAAAAGAAATAATAATCAAAACCTGTTGAATAGGATTACCAGAAGAATGAGGTTTCAAGGCCAGAAATTGCTTACAATTATTTTTGAAACTTAGAAACTTAGTTCTATCTCCAAAAAACAAATCAGGAATAGGAATTCTTGGTTCTAACCTCGTTTCTCTTCAGGACAGGTTGAGTCTTCGGACTGTCCTGGTGTGGATTCTGTGGTGGATAGGTTGCAGCAGATCTGGACTCAGGTAGTGGACAATTTGATCTTGTCCCAGGAGAAAGCTCAACTTTTCGCTAATCGCAGACGCCGTGTGGGTCCCCGACTTCGTGTTGGGGATCTGGTTTGGTTATCTTCTCGTCATATTCCTATGAAGGTTTCCTCTCCTAAATTTAAACCTCGTTTTATTGGTCCGTATAAGATTTCTGAGGTTCTCAATCCTGTATCTTTTCGTTTGACCCTCCCAGACTCCTTTTCCATACATAATGTATTCCATAGGTCGTTGTTGCGGAGATACGTGGCACCTATGGTTCCATCTGTTGAGCCTCCTGCCCCGGTTTTGGTGGAAGGGGAATTGGAGTATATTGTGGAGAAGATTTTGGATTCTCGTGTTTCTAGACGGAAACTCCAGTATCTGGTTAAATGGAAGGGTTATGCTCAGGAAGATAATTCCTGGGTTTTTGCCTCTGATGTTCATGCTTCCGATCTTGTTCGTGCCTTTCATGCGGCTCATCCTGGTCGGCCTGGGGGCTCTGGTGAGGGTTCGGTGACCCCTCCTCAAGGGGGGGGTACTGTTGTGAATTCTGTGGCTGAATTCACTCCTGTGGTCACAAGTGGTACTGCAGCTTCTGAGCTTCCTCCCTCAGGTGTTCTGGTGAGCTCGTTAACTGCTTCATTACTTAACTCCGCCTGATGCTGCTATCCTTGCTCCTTGTCAATGTTTCAGTGTTGGATCTGAGCTTCTCCTGATTGTTCCTGTGACCTGCTGCTCTGTATAGCTAAGTGCTTTTTGCTTTTTTGTTGCTTTTTTTCTGTCCAGCTTGTCTTTTGTTTTGCTGGCAGCTCTGAGACGCAAAGGGTGTACCGCCGTGCCGTTAGTTCGGCACGGTGGGTTTTTTTTGCCCCCTTTGCGTGGTTTTGCTTTAGGGTTTTTTGTAGACTGCAAAGTTCGCTTTACTGTCCTCGCTCTGTCCTAGAATATCGGGCCCCACTTTGCTGAATCTATTTCATCCCTACGTTTTGTCTTTTCATCTTACTCACAGTCATTATATGTGGGGGGCTGCCTTTTCCTTTGGGGAATTTCTCTGGGGCAAGTCAGGCCTATTTTTCTATCTTCAGGCTAGCTAGTTTCTTAGGCTGTGCCGAGTTGCCTAGGTAGTTGTTAGGCGCAATCCACAGCCGCTTTTAGTTGTGTTTAGGATAGGATCAGGTGTGCAGTCTACAGAGTACTGTTGTGAATTCTGTGGCTGAATTCACTCCTGTGGTCACAAGTGGTACTGCAGCTTCTGAGCTTCCTCCCTCAGGTGTTCTGGTGAGCTCGTTAACTGCTTCATTACTTAACTCCGCCTGATGCTGCTATCCTGGCTCCTTGTACTGTTATGTTTGCTAATGACAGGTGTTATGAAGGCAATCCAGAAACACAGCATGCTTAGCGATCAGAGCGCACACAGTGATCTGACAAATACCCAAAAATACAAGAACGAGCTCTGAGACGTGGAAACTCTGTAGACTGCACACCTGATCCTATCCTAAACACAACTAAAAGCGGCTGTGGATTGCGCCTAACAACTACCTAGGCAACTCGGCACAGCCTAAGAAACTAGCTAGCCTGAAGATAGAAAAATAGGCCTGACTTGCCCCAGAGAAATTCCCCAAAGGAAAAGGCAGCCCCCCACATATAATGACTGTGAGTAAGATGAAAAGACAAAACGTAGGGATGAAATAGATTCAGCAAAGTGGGGCCCGATATTCTAGGACAGAGCGAGGACAGTAAAGCGAACTTTGCAGTCTACAAAAAACCCTAAAGCAAAACCACGCAAAGGGGGCAAAAAAAACCCACCGTGCCAAACTAACGGCACGGCGGTACACCCTTTGCGTCTCAGAGCTGCCAGCAAAACAAAAGACAAGCTGGACAGAAAAAAAGCAACAAAAAAGCAAAAAGCACTTAGCTATACAGAGCAGCAGGTCACAGGAACAATCAGGAGAAGCTCAGATCCAACACTGAAACATTGACAAGGAGCAAGGATAGCAGCATCAGGCGGAGTTAAGTAATGAAGCAGTTAACGAGCTCACCAGAACACCTGAGGGAGGAAGCTCAGAAGCTGCAGTACCACTTGTGACCACAGGAGTGAATTCAGCCACAGAATTCACAACAGTAGACATCCCGCGTCTCTGATTGGTCGAGGCCGCCAGGCCTCGACCAATCAGCAACGAGCACAGTATCGACGTAGATGTCATAATGGTTGCCATGGCGACGATGATGTCATAAAGGTTGCCTCGACCAATCAGCGACGGGCACAGTCTGCCGCGAATTCTGGAATCATCATTGTCCATATACTACGGGGACATGCATATTCTAGAATACCTGATGCGTTAGAATCGGGCCACAATCTAGTTGTACTATAACTGTTGGGGTCCAGTTTCTCTTTTTACTCTTGAGAAAATAAAAAAAATAGTTGCTAAAAGATCATTTTTGTTACTATGTTACTAAAAAGTTAAATGTTCATTTTTTTCCTTCCATGTTGCTTCTGCTGCTGTGAAGCACCTGAAGGGTTAATAAACTTTTTGGATGTGGTTTTGAGCACCTTCAGGGGTGCAGTTTTTAGAATTGTGTCACTTTTGGGTATTTTCAGCCATATAGACCCCTCAAACTGACTTCAAATGTGAGGTGGTGCCTAAAAAAAATTGTTTTGTAAATTTTGTTGTAAAAATGA
Organism: Ranitomeya imitator; assembly: GCF_032444005.1. Classification (NCBI taxonomy): domain Eukaryota; kingdom Metazoa; phylum Chordata; class Amphibia; order Anura; family Dendrobatidae; genus Ranitomeya; species Ranitomeya imitator. Next base: position 409,569,082 of record NC_091285.1, read on the forward strand.
GAAATCGCTGGTCAAATTTTAGCCTTTATAACTTCCTAGCAAAAAAAAAAAAAGGTTTCTAAAATTGTGCTGAAGTAAAGTAGACATGTGGGTAATGTTATTTATTAACTATTTTGTGTTACATAACTCTCTCGTTTAACAGAATAAAAATTCAAAATTTGAAAATTGCGAAATTTTCTAAATTTTCGCAAAATTTCCATTATTCATAAATAAATGCAAAAATTATTGACCTAAATTTACCACTATCATGAAGTCTAACATGTCGCAAAAAAACAATCTCAGAACCGCTAGGATCCGTTGAAGCGGTCCTGAGTTATTACCTCATAAAGGGACACTGGTCAGAATTGCAAAAAACGGCCAGGTCATTAAGGTCAAAATAGGCTGGGTCATGAAGGGGTTAAAGGGATCCTCCTTATTTCCAGGCATGGCATCACCTGTTATGATACGGTGGTCTAGGAGCAACATGGAACGAGCTCTGAAGGACGTGGTAACTGTACTGACCGCAGTTCCTAAGCTCAACACAACACTAGAAGTAACCGTGGAATGTTCCTAACTCTCCCTAGGCATCTCGTCACAGCCTAAGAGCTAACTACCCCTAAAGAAGCAGGAAAACTATCTTGCCTCAGAGAAAATCCCCAAAGGATAGATTAGCCCCCCACAAATAATGACTGTGAGTGGAGAGGGAAAAGACATACACAGAATGAAACCAGGATGAGCACAGGAGGCCAGTCTAGCTAAATAGATAGGACAGGATGGAATACTGTGCGGTCAGTATAAAACACTACAAAAATCCACGCAGAGTTTACAAAAAAAACTCCACACCTGACTAAAGGTGTGGAGGGCAAATCTGCCTCCCAGAGCTTCCAGCAAGACAGAATAAATTCACACTGATAAGCTGGACAAACCAAGAAAGCACAGAATGGATAAGTCCACAACCTATGGACAGAAAAGAGCAAGCAAAAACTTAGCTTAGCTGAACTGGTCAGGATAACAGGGAACTCCAAAGAGATGTGAATCGAACCAGAAACCATTTACAAGTGGCACTGGCTGAAGACAGAGCCAGACCTAAATAGCCGAGCAGAAGAGAAGATAAGTGGAGGCAGCTGATGACAGCTAACTCCAAGGAGCAGCCATACCACTAGAAACCACAAGAGGGAGCCCAAGAGCAGAACTCACAAAAGTGCCACTTACAACCACCGGAGGGAGCCCAAGAGCGGAATTCACAACAGAACCCCCCCTTGAGGAGGGGTCACCGAACCCTCACCAGAGCCCCCAGGCCGATCAGGACGAGCCAAGTGAAAAGCACGAACCAAATCGGCGGCATGGACATCAGAGGCAACAACCCAAGAATTATCCTCCTGGCCATAACCCTTCCACTTGACAAGATACTGAAGGCTCCGCCTCGAAAAACGAGAATCCAAAATCTTCTCAACCTCATATTCCAACTCTCCCTCAACCAACACCGGGGCAGGAGGGTCAACCGAGGGAACAACGGGCACCACATATCTCTGCAATAAAGATCTATGGAAAACATTATGAATGGCAAAAGAGGCAGGAAGAGCCAAACGAAAAGACACCGGATTAATAATTTCAGAAATGTTATAAGGACCAATAAACCGAGGCTTAAACTTAGGAGAAGAAACCTTCATAGGAACATGACGAGAAGACAACCAAACCAAATCCCCCACACGAAGCCGGGGACCAACACACCGACGGCGGTTAGCAAAACGTTGAGCCCTTTCCTGAGACAACGTCAAATTGTCCACCACATGAGTCCAAATCTGCTGCAGCCTGTCCACCACAGAATTAACACCAGGACAATCAGAAGGCTCAACCTGCCCAGAAGAAAAACGAGGATGAAAACCAAAATTACAAAAGAAAGATGAAACCAAAGTAGCCGAACTAGCCCGATTATTAAGGGCAAACTCGGCCAATGGCAAGAAAGACACCCAATCATCCTGATCAGCAGACACAAAGCATCTCAAATAGGTCTCCAAGGTCTGATTAGTTCGCTCAGTTTGGCCATTAGTCTGAGGATGAAACGCTGAAGAAAAAGACAAATCAATGCCCATCCTAGCACAAAAGGCACGCCAAAATCTAGAGACAAACTGAGAACCTCTGTCAGACACAATATTCTCCGGAATGCCATGCAAACGAACCACATGCTGAAAAAATAATGGAACCAGATCTGAGGAGGAAGGAAACTTAGGCAAAGGTACCATATGGACCATTTTAGAGAACCGGTCACAAACAACCCAGATAACAGACATCTTCTGGGAAACAGGAAGATCCGAAATAAAATCTATGGAAATATGCGTCCAGGGCCTCTCAGGGACCGGCAAAGGCAAAAGCAACCCACTAGCGCGGGAACAGCAAGGCTTGGCCCGGGTGCAAGTCCCACAGGACTGCACAAAAGCACGCACATCGCGCGACAAGGAAGGCCACCAAAAGGACCTAGCAACCAAATCTCTGGTACCAAAAATCCCAGGATGACCAGCCAACACTGAATAATGAACCTCAGAAATTACCTCACTTGTCCATCTATCAGGAACAAACAGCTTCCCCACTGGACAGTGGTCAGGCCTATCAGCCTGAAATTCCTGAAGCACCCGCTGCAAATCAGGGGAGATAGCAGAAAGAATCACCCCCTCTTTAAGAATGCCAACCGGCTCAAGGACTCCAGGAGAATCAGGCGAAAAACTCCTAGAGAGGGCATCAGCCTTAACATTCTTAGATCCCAGAAGATACGAGACCACAAAATCAAAACGGGAGAAAAACAGGGACCATCGAGCCTGTCTAGGATTCAGCCGCTTGGTCGACTCGAGGTAAATCAGATTCTTATGATCGGTCAGGACCACAACACGGTGTTTAGCTCCCTCAAGCCAATGTCGCCACTCCTCAAACGCCCACTTCATAGCCAACAACTCCCGATTGCCGACATCATAATTGCGTTCCGCAGGCGAAAACTTTCTGGAAAAAAAAGCACACGGTTTCATCAGAGAACCATCAGACTCCCTCTGAGACAAAACGGCCCCTGCCCCAATTTCAGAAGCGTCGACCTCAACCTGAAAAGGAAGAGAGACATCCGGTTGATGCAACACAGGGGTAGAAGTAAATCGGCGTTTAAGCTCCTGAAAGGCCTCAACAGCCTCAGAGGACCAATTAGTCACATCAGCGCCTTTCTACGTCAAATCAGTAAGGGGCTTAACCACACTGGAAAAATTGGCAATGAAACGGCGATAGAAATTAGCAAAGCCCAAAAATTTTTGAAGACCCTTCACAGATGTGGGTTGGATCCAGTCATGAATAGCTTGGACCTTAACAAGATCCATTTCTATAGACGAGGGAGAAAAAATAAAACCCAAAAAAGAGACCTTCTGAACTCCGAATAGGCACTTAGACCCCTTCATAAATAAAGCATTATCACGAAGGATCTGGAACACCATCCTGCCCTGCTTCACATGAGACTCCCAATCATCGGAAAAAATCAAAATATCATCCAAATATACGACCATGAATTTATCAAGATAATTGCGGAAAATATCGTGCATGAAAGACTGGAACACAGATGGAGCATTAGAGAGCCCAAATGGCATCACAAGGTATTCAAAATGGCCTTCGGGCGTATTAAATGCAGTTTTCCATTCGTCACCCTGTTTAATACGAACAAGATTATATGCCCCTCGGAGGTCAATCTTAGTAAACCAACTAGCCCCCTTAATCTGAACAAACAAATCAGTAAGCAAAGGCAAGGGGTATTGGAATTTGACCGTGATCTTATTAACAAGACGATAATCAATACAGGGTCTCAAGGAGCCATCCTTCTTAGCAACAAAAAAGAAACCCGCTCCCAATGGTGACGAAGAGGGCCGAATATGCCCTTTCTCCAAAGATTCCTTAACATAGCTCCGCATGGCGGCATGCTCTGGCACAGACAGATTGAAAAGTCGGCCCTTAGGGAACTTACAACCAGGAATCAAGTTAATAGCACAATCACAGTCCCTATGTGGAGGAAGGGAACTGGACTTGGGCTCATCAAATACATCCTGGAAATCCGACAAAAACTCAGGGACCTCAGAAGAGGGAGAAGAGGAAATTGACATCAAAGGAACGTCACTATGTACTCCTCGACAACCCCAACTAGTCACCGACATAGTTTTCCAATCCCAAGTATTCAAGAATCACCCGGCACTCAAAAATTGTGAAAAGTTACAATTACAGTTTATTATTATCCAGACATGGAACCAGTTTGTTTGTTGAACGTTTTCGGTCCCAGATGGACCTCCTTCAGAACAGTTCAATTTATCTGGAATGGAAGGATAATGTGTATGGCCAGTAGGGGGATCCCTCTGACAATGTACTGGCTATCACCACACTAAATGCAATGTGTACATCTGGGGTGTGTAGTGCACAGCGGCGCTACAGAGATCCGCACGCTTCCCCTCGGCGACCTAGCACGCCACCAGTGCTGCTGCTTCACCACGTGCTGACCTCCGGATCTCTGTAGCGCTGCTGTGCGCTACACACCCCAGATGTACACATTGCATTTAGTGTGGTGATAGCCAGTACATTGTCAGAGGGATCCCCCTACTGGCCATACGCATTATCCTTCCATTCCAGATAAATTGAACTGTTCTGAAGAAGGTCCATCTGGGACCGAAAACGTTCAACAAACAAACTGGTTCTATGTCTGGATAATAATAAACTGTAATTGTAACTTTTCACAATTTTTGAGTGCCGGGTGATTCTTGAATACTTGTGACTGAGGCTTGGACACCCTACTCGGGCACCAAAACTCATATCCTCACAGAGTGCCGTGTTTATCTATTTTTATATAGTTTTCCAATCCAGCACCGGATTATGTTCCTGTAACCATGGAAATCCCAGTACAACAACATCATGCAGGTTATGCAACACCAGAAAACGGCAATCTTCCTGATGTGCAGGAGCCATGTACATAGTCATCTGTGTCCAGTACTGAGGTTTATCCTTGGCCAAGGGTGTAGCATCAATGCCCCTCAAAGGAATAGGGCTCTGCAAAGGCTGCAAGGAAAAACCACAGCGCCTGGCGAATTCTAAGTCCATTAAGTTCAGGGAAGCGCCTGAATCCACAAATGCCATGACAGAAAAGGACGACAATGAGTAAATCAGGGTCACAGATAAGAGAAATTTAGGCTGTATAGTACTAATGGTAACAGACCTAGCGACTCTCTTAGTACGCTTAGGGCAATCAGAGATAACATGAGCCGAATCACCACAGTAAAAACACAGCCTATTCTGACGTCTGAATTCCTTCCGTTCTATTCTAGTCAAAATCCTATCACATTGCATAGGTTCAGGACTTTGCTCAGAGGATACTGCCATATGGTGCACAGCTTTGCGCTCGCTCAGACGCCGATCAATCTGAATGGCTAGAGACATAGATTCGCTCAAACCGGCAGGCGTAGGAAAGCCCACCATAACATCTTTAAGGGTTTCAGAAAGACCTTTTCTGAAAATAGCAGCCAGAGCCTCTTCATTCCATTTAGTGAGCACAGACCATTTTCTAAATTTCTGGCAGTATAACTATGCCGCTCCCTGACCTTGACACAAGGCCAACAGGGTTTTTTCTGCATGATCCACAGAATTAGGTTCGTCATACAATAATCCGAGCGCTTGAAAAAATGCATCTACATTCAATAATGCCGGATCCCCTGTTTCAAGAGAAAAAGCCCAGTCTTGAGGGTCACCACGCAGCAAGGATATGATGATTTTTACTTGCTGAATGGGATCACCAGAAGAATGGGGTTTCAAAGCAAAAAACAATTTGCAGTTATTTTTAAAGTTCAAAAACTTGGATCTGTCCCCAAAAAACAAATCAGGAGTAGGAATTCTAGGCTCTAAAGCCGGAGTCTGGACAACATAGTCCTGGATACTCTGTACTCTTGCAGCAAGTTGATCCACACGAGAAAACAAACCCTGAACCTCCATGCCAAAGCATATATCCTGAACCAGCCAGATATCAAGAGGAAAAGAAAAAAAAAAGGACAAACCAAAGCACAGAAAAAAAATGGTTCAGAACTTTCTTTTCCTTCTTTTGAGATGCATTTAATTCATTTTTGGCCACTTGTACTGTTATGATACGGTGGTCTAGGAGCAACATGGAACGAGCTCTGAAGGACGTGGTAACTGTACTGACCGCAGTCCCTAAGCTCAACACAACACTAGAAGTAGCCGTGGAATGTTCCTAACTCTCCCTAGGCATCTCGTCACAGCCTAAGAGCTAACTACCCCTAAAGAAAGAAGCAGGAAAACTATCTTGCCTCAGAGAAAATCCCCAAAGGATAGATTAGCCCCCCACAAATAATGTTTTTAAAAGTGTTTTTTAATAACAAACAAAAAAACCATAAAATAATAATGTTCAGTTATGCACTCAATACTTGGTCGGGAATCCTTTGGCAGAAATGACTGCTTCAATGCGGCGTGGCATGGAGGCAATCAGCCTGTGACACTGCTGAGATGTTATGGAGGCCCAGGATGCTTCAATAGCGGCCTTAAGCTCATCCAGAGTGTTGGGTCTTGCGTCTCTCAACTTTCTCTTCACAATATCCCACAGATTCTCTATGGGGTTCAGGTCAGGAGAGTTGGCAGGCCAATTGAGCACAGTAATACCATGGTCAGTAAACCATTTACCAGTGGTTTTGGCACTGTGAGCAGGTGCCAGGTCGTGCTGAAAAATGAAATCTTCATCTCCATAAAGCATTTCAGCCGATGGAAGCATGAAGTGCTCCAAAATCTCCTGATAGCTAGCTGCATTGACCCTGCCCTTGATGAAACACAGTGGACCAACACCAGCAGCTGACATGGCACCCCACACCATCACTGACTGTGGGTACTTGACACTGGACTTCAGGCATTTTGGCATTTCCTTCTCCCCAGTCTTCCTCCAGGCTCTGGCACCTTGATTTCCGAATGACATGCAAAATTTGCTTTCATCAGAAAAAAGTACTTGGGACCACTTAGCAACAGTCCAGTGCTGCTTCTCTGTAGCCCAGGTCAGGCGCCTCTGCCGCTGTTTATGGTTCAAAAGTGGCTTTACCTGGGGAATGCGGCACCTGTAGCCCATTTCCTGCACACCAGACTCAGTCCACTGCTTCCTCAGGTTCCCCAAGGTCTGGAATCGGTCCTTCTCTACAATCTTCCTCAGGGTCCGGTCTCCTCTTCTCGTTGTACAGCGTTTTCTGCCACATTGTTTCCTTCCAACAGACTTACCATTGAGGTGCCTTGATACAGCACTCTGGGAACAGCCTATTTGTTGAGAAATTTCTTTCTGGGTCTTACCGTCTTGCTTGAGGGTGTCAATGATGGCCTTCTTGACATCTGTCAGGTCGCTAGTCTTACCCATGATGGGGGTTTTGAGTAATGAACCAGGCAGGGAGTTTATAAAAGCCTCAGGTATCTTTTGCATGTGTTTAGAGTTAATTAGTTGATTCAGAAGATTAGGGTAATAGGTCGTTTAGAGAACCTTTTCTTGATATGCTAATTTATTGAGACAGGTTTTTGGGGTTATCAGGAGTTGTATGCCAAAATCATCAGTATTAAAACAATAAAAGACCTGACAAATTTCAGTTGGTGGATAATGAATCTATAATATATGAAAGTTTAATTGTAATCATTACATTATGGTAAATAATGAAATTTAACACTATATGCTAATTTTTTGAGAAGGACCTGTACACAGAATGAAACCAGGATGAGCACAGGAGGCCAGTCTAGCTAAATAGATAGGACAGGATGGAATACTGTGTGGTCAGTATAAAACACTACAAAAATCCACGCAGAGTTTACAAAAAAAACTCCACACCTGACTAAAGGTGTGGAGGGCAAATCTGCCTCCCAGAACTTCCAGCAAGACAGAATAAATTCACACTGATAAGCTGGACAAACATAGAAAGCACAGAATGGATAAGTCCACAATCTATGGACAGAAAAGAGCAAGCAAAATCTTAGCTTTGCTGAACTGGTCAGGATAACTGGGAACTCCAAAGAGATGTGAATCCAACCAGAAACCATTTACAAGTGGCACTGGCTGAAGACAGAGCCAGACCTAAATAGCCGAGCAGAAGAGAAGATAAGTGGAGGCAGCTGATGACAGCTAACTCCAAGGAGCAGCCATACCACTAGAAACCACAAGAGGAAGCCCAAGAGCGGAATTCACAACAATCACCCTCCCCGAGAAGAAGGCAATACCACTGTGGTACCTGAACTCCAGGAGTGCCACACTTCCCCTTCCCCCCCCGCCCCCCGCTAAATCCAGTACTCCCGTACTGGGAAAAGAAGTAAAAACAATAACAGGTTAGATGTGCTAAATCTTTGAAATATATTTCAACAGGTACTGTGAGATTGCTCTCACTAGCGTATTGGGGAATACTCCCTTGGCACGGGATTCAAGCACTCAGGCACGGTTTTCTCACATAAATCAGTCCACACGATTTATTTATACTTCATAATTCACACCGGAAGCCAGGTTACACATCACCGGCTTACACATAGTCCATTACTTTGTCACATATGGTTTTACATCACTAGCTTGCGTCACTAAACACGCTGATCCTTATCTGACCAGTTGCCGTGGGTGACCGCACAGTTCATATGGCAAATACACTTCTATGCCCTATATCACAGTTTATGACAATCCCCTTGTCCGGGGTTACCTTCCAGGAGCATCGCTCCTCACGCTGACTCCTTATCAGTCCTGTCTTCTGGGAAAGCTGCCTCACGGGAATCACCAACTTGCCTGACAGGCATACCTCAGTCATTCCAGACCCACCGAAGGACAATAGCTTCCCCAACACAGATCGTCCAGGTCCACGGTCTCTCAGGCACTCCAGGAAGACTCCACTCACAGGAGCTTCTAACACAGACCGTCCAGGACCACGATCACACTGTGCTCTTCAGGACGTCCATCCCACCTGGGACCATCCAACATAGAGGCATGTAGCCTGTCCAGGTGCTATTCAGGACATTAGTCAAACACCCCAGGCCACAAGGTCCAAAGCCCCACTACGTGCTCTTCAGGGAGACGACACTCCCAACACAAAGGCTCTAGTACCTTACTCAGAGACCATACAGTTCCACACTCAGAGACCATACAGGAACCAGTGACCCACATCCTGGTCACATTATGTACCTTGTAACCACACCCACATGTGAGGTATGGATCACATGGGCTGGTCACGTGATCCTGACATCACTGCAGGTCCTCAAACTCCCGCACTTCCCGCATGAAAAAATGAGTACAGTGAGCACCCTCACCTAGTGGTGAGGTATGTGGGTAGCCAGACCCTCCCATCTCTCATAGTTACCGGCAACCCAGACCCAGATGCACTAAACAACATTTTAGTGCTCGTGTACCCCAAAGACAAAATACCCCAGGTTGCATCGAAGGGAGCAGCTCCACATATAAAGTGAAACTTACAGCGCAGAAGACCCCCTCCTCTGCAACACATACTGGCTATTCACCACAATGCCGAACACTGTCTTGCTATCCCCATTACGCCTCCATGCATGTCTTGGGGAGCACATACAGCGCCCCCTAGCTATAACAGGGGTCACTGCATCACAGTACATAAACTTTTTCTTCCCTTTATGGGAGGTTCTTTCTTTAAACATTACATGACAGTATTTACAAAAGTACAAACATTTTAGTACCAGAGTGTCCACTATAATGATGCGGGGGACCCGTTCTAAATGCCCAATGTAGGCTTGGGCAGGCTGCAAGGTGTAAACAATTAGACCTTTCTTCGGCCACGTCAAACCGTTTCTCTTCTGGTCCATTTTAAACAACCCAGGTTCTGCTCACGCTGCCAGGGCATGGTAAAACCGATAAGATGCACCTTAGGAGGTGCCGACTATTTACAAAGAGAAAAGGGGTGTCAGCACCATCTCCAGGTATAGTACCCACGGACCACCAATGATTTTTTTTATTTATTTAATCCATACTGCTGCCACTTGTTCCGGAGTTACTTTCTCTACTATTAAGGATATGCACATTGAGCCTCTAAATCCTCCATTTGGACATATGCACATTGGCACTTTCTTTTAAACCGGACATGCATTAATTATTTATTACTTAGGCATACTGTGACTATTTTTAAAGCTGGTTTCTTGCTCATTACCCTTATGCAACATGCCTTTTGTTTAATTTTCAACATCATGTTATTGACCTTTTGGTTGGGGCAATTGTATTGTGGTACTATAGCCTCTTGTATGGTTGCTCTCTTTGCACTGTTGTCCCCCTCGATTGATTTTTAACATACGCTACATTACATTTTAATTGCATCACTGTTACGACTGCACATACTTATCTGACTTCTTCTATCCATCGGCGCGCTCCTGACTCTGTCCCGCGCCGCTCTGCTTCTTCCTTCTCTGGGTCGCGGTGTTCTGTTCTTCCGCGCATGCACAGTCGCATCTCCTGCGCTGCACAGCCTCCTGGGAGGTCGCGATCCTATGGCTCCACCCCAATATGGCGGCACCCATCGGGTATTTCTTCCCGGCATCTTCCCAGGTAAGACGCCTTTGCTTTGCAGGTTTCTCTGTACTTTTTGTCAGCGTACCTATGTCCTATGGTCCCTCATCTCTGTTGTTATGATCTGGTGGCCTTGGAGCAGCATGAGACGTACTCTGGAGAAGGTGGCACCTGTACTGACCGCAAACCCTGAACTTAGCAGCGCAACTAGAAGTAGCCGTGGGGGGTACCTAACGCTCCCTAGACCCCTCGACACAGCCTAAGAATTAACTACCCCTAAAGACAGAAACAGGAAACCTATCTTGCCTCAGAGAAAATCCCCAAAGGATAGACAGCCCCCCACAAATATTGACTGTGAGAGGAGAGGGAAATAACATACGCAGACATGAAATCAGGATTTAGCATAGGAGGCCATACTAGCTAAAAAGAAAGGATAGAACAGAGTACTATACGGTCAGTATTAAAACACTAGAAAATATCCACCACAGAAAATACAAATCACCACATCTGACTAAAGACATGGAGGGTATATCTGCATCTCCAAAGACACAGCTAGGCTGCAAAAAATCCTTCACAGACAAAGCTGGACAAGATGAAACATGAAAATGCACAGAACTATAAGGTCCACAGCAGGTGGACAGCAAAAACAAAGCCAGGACTTATCTTTGAAGAAAAGCACAGCGAACAGGAGAGACCAGAAGGGATGTGAATCCTCCAAAAACAATAGACAACTGGCACTGACTAAATAGCTGAGTCCAAATTGAGCATACTTGATAAATGCTGCGATCCACAGACAGCAGCACTGTTGTGAATTCTGCTCTTGGGCTCCCTGCGGTGGTTGTAAGTGGCACTTTTGTGAGATCTGCTCTTGGGCTCCCTCTTGTGGTTTCTAGTGGTATGGCTGCTCCTTGGAGTTAGCTGTCATCAGCTGCCTCCACTTATCTTCTCTTCTGCTCGGCTATTTAGGTCTGGCTCTGTCTTCAGCCAATGCCACTTGTAAATGGTTCCTGGTTGGATTCACATCTCTTTGGAGTTCCCAGTTATCCTGACCAGTTCAGCTAAGCTAAGTTTTTGCTTGCTCTTTTCTGTCCATAGATTGTGGACTTATCCATTCTGTGCTTTCTATGTTTGTCCAGCTTATCAGTGTGTATTGATTCTGTCTTGCTGGAAGCTCTGGGAGGCAGATTTGCCCTCCACACCTTTAGTCAGGTGTGGAGTTTTTTTTTTGTAAACTCTGCGTGGATTTTTGTAGTGTTTTATACTGACCGCACAGTATTCCATCCTGTCCTATCTATTTAGCTAGACTGGCCTCCTGTGCTCATCCTGGTTTCATTCTGTGTATGTCTTTTCCCTCTCCACTCAGTCATTATTTGTGGGGGGCTGATCTATCCTTTGGGGATTTTCTCTGAGGCAAGATAGCTTTCCTGCTTCTATCTTTAGGGGTAGTTAGATCTTAGGCTGTGACGAGATGCCTAGGGAGAGTTAGGAGCATTCCACGGCTACTTCTAGTGTTGTGTTGAGCTTAGGGACTGCGGTCAGTACAGTTACCACGTCCTTCAGAGCTCATTCCATGTTGCTCCTAGACCACCGTATCATAACACAGCACTACCACTCATAACCACCGGAGGGAGCACAAGAGCAGAATTCACAACAGTACCCCCCATCCCTTGAGGAGGGGTCACCGAACCCTCACCAGAGCCCCCAGGCCGATCAGGACGAGCCAAATGAAAGGCACGAACCAAATCGTCAGCATGAACATGGGAGGCAACAACCCAAGAATTATCCTCCTGGCCATAACCCTTCCATTTGACCAGATACTGAAGCTTCCGCCTCGAAAAAAGAGAATCCAAAATCTTCTCAACCACATACTCCAATTCCCCATCAATCAACACCGGAGCCGGAGGATCAACAGAGGGAATAACGGGCACCACATACTTCCGCAACAAAGATCTATGGAAAACATTATGGATGGAAAAAGAGGCCGGAAGGGCCAAACGAAAAGACACAGGATTGATAATCTCTGAAATCCTATAAGGACCAATAAACCGAGGCTTGAACTTAGGGGAAGAAACCTTCATAGGAACATGACAGCAAGACAACCAGACCAAATCCCCAACCCGAAGCCGGGAACCAACACACCGACGACGGTTAGCAAAACGCTGAGCCACCTCCTGAGACAACACCAAATTGTCCACCACATGAGCCCAAATCTGCTGCAGCCTGTCAACACAGAATCCACACCAGGACAATCCGAAGGCTCAACCTGCCCTGAAGAAAAACGAGGATGAAAACCAAAATTACAAAAAAAAGGTGAAACCAAAGTAGCAGAACTAGCCCGATTATTAAAGGCAAACTCGGCCAATGGCAAGAAAGCCACCCAATTATCCTGATCAGCAGACACAAAGCATCTCAAATAAGTTTCCAAAGTCTGATTAGTTCGCTTGGTTTGGCCATTTGTCTGAGGATGGAATGCGGAAGAAAAAGACAAATCAATGCCCAGCCTAGCACAAAAGGCCCGCCAAAACCTAGAAACAAACTGGGAACCTCTATCGGACACAATATTCTCCTGAATGCCATGCAAACAAACCACATGCTGAAAAAACAACGGAACCAAATCAGAAGAGGAAGGCAATTTAGGCAAAGGTACCAAATGAACCATCTTAGAAAACCGGTCACAAACCACCCAGATAACAGACATCCTCTGGGAAACTGGAAGCTCTGAAATAAAATCCATAGAAATATGCGTCCAAGGTCTCTCAGGGACCGGCAAAGGCAAAAGCAACCCACTAGCGCGGGAACAGCAAGGCTTAGCCCGTGCACAAATCCCACAGGACTGCACAAAAGAACGCACATCCCGCGACAAAGAAGGCCACCAAAAGGACCTACCAACCAAATCTCTGGTACCAAAAATCCCAGGATGGCCAGCCAACACAGAACAATGAACCTCAGAAATCAATATACTAGTCAATCTATCAGGAGCAAACAGTTTCCCCACTGGACAGCGGTCAGGTTTATTAGCCTGAAATTCCTGAAGAACCTGTCGTAAATCAGGGGAGATGGCAGAAAGAATCACCCCTTCCTTCAGAATGCCGACCGGCTCAAGAACCCCAGGGGAATAAGGAAAAAAACTCCTAGAGAGGGCATCCGCCTTAACATTCTTAGTACCAGGAATGTACGAGACCACAATATCAAAACGGGAGAAAAACAGGGACCATCGAGCCTGTTTACGATTCAGCCGTTTGGCAGACTCGAGGTAAATCAGATTCTTATGATCGGTCAGGACCACAATATGGTGCTTGGCCCCCTCAAGCCAATGTCGCCACTCCTCAAATGCCAACTTCATAGCCAACAACTCCCGATTGCCAACATCATAATTGCGTTCCGCAGGCGAAAACTTCCAAGAAAAGAAGGCACACGGTTTCATCAAGGAACCATCAGAATTCCTCTGAGACAAAATGGCCCCTGCCCCAATCTCAGACGCGTCAACCTCAACCTGAAATGGAAGAGAAACATCCGGCTGACGCAACACAGGGGCATAAGTAAATCGGCGTTTAAGCTCCTGAAAGGCAGAAACAGCCGCAGAGGACCAATTCGTCACATCAGCGCCTTTCTTCGTCAAATCGGTCAGAGGTTTAACCACACTGGAGAAGTTGGCAATGAAACGACGATAAAAATTAGCAAAGCCCAAGAATTTCTGAAGGCTCTTCACAGATGTGGGCTGAATCCAATCATGAATGGCCTGAACCTTAACCAGATCCATTTCTATAGATGCGGGAGAAAAAATGAAGCCCAAAAAAGAAACCTTCTGCACTCCAAAGAGGCACTTTGACCCCTTCACAAATAAAGCATTATTACGGAGGATCTGAAATACCATCCTGACCTGTTTCACATGAGACTCCCAATCATCGGAAAAAATCAGAATATCATCCAAATATACAACCATGAATTTATCAAGATAACTCCGAAAGATATCATGCATAAAGGATTGGAACACACACGGGGCATTAGAGAGTCCGAATGGCATCACAAGGTATTCAAAATGGCCTTCGGGTGTATTAAATGCAGTTTTCCATTCGTCACCCTGCTTAATATGAATAAGATTATATGCCCCTCGAAGGTCAATCTTAGTAAACCAGCTAGCCCCTTTAATCCTAGCAAACAAATCAGTAAGCAAAGGGTATTGAAATTTGACCGTGATCTTATACAAGAGGCGATAATCAATACAGGGTCTCAAGGAGCCATCCTTCTTGGCAACAAAAAAAAACCCTGCTCCCAATGGTGAAGAAGATGGCCGAATATGCCCCTTCTCCAAAGACTCCTTAATATAGCTCCGTATGGCAGCATGTTCTGGCACAGACAGGTTGAAAAGTCGGCCCTTAGGGAACTTACAACCTGGAATCAAGTCAATAGCACAATCACAGCCCCTATGCGGTGGAAGGGAACTGGATTTGGGCTCATCGAATACATCCTGGAAGTCTGACAAAAACTCAGGAATTTCAGAAGAGGGGGAAGAGGAAATTGACATCAAAGGAACGTGACCATGAACCCCCTGACAACCCCAACTAGTCACAGACATAGATCTCCAATCTAACCCCGGATTATGTACCTGTAACCATGGAAAACCCAGCACAATATCATCATGCAAATTATGCAACACCAGAAAACGACAATCTTCCTGATGGGCTGGCGCCATGCACATGGTCAGCTGTGTCCAAAACTGAGGTTTATTTTTAGCCAACGGTGTAGCATCAATGCCCCTTAAAGGAATAGAGTTCTGCAAAGGCTGCAAGGGGAAACCACAACGTCTGGCAAATTCTAAGACCATTAAGTTCAGAGCGGCGCATGAATCCACAAATGCCATGACAGAAAATGATGATAATGAGCAGATCAAGGTCACAGATAACAGAAATTTAGGTTGTACAGTACTGATGTGTTGTGAATTCTGTGGCAGAGCTCCCTCCTGTGGTCACAAGTGGTACTTCGGCTGATTCTCTCTGTGAGCTTCCGTTGGTGGAGGAAAGTGGTACTGCGGCTTCTGAGTTTCCTTCCTCAGGTGTGTGGTGAAGTCGTTAGGTGCTGCTCTATTTAACTCCACCTAGTGCTTTGATCCTGGCCTCCAGTCAATGTTCTAGTGTTGGACCTGTTTCCTCCTGGATCGTTCCTGTGGCCTGCTGCTCTGTATAGCTAAGTTCCGCTTTGCTATTTTGTTTGCTGTTTTTTTCTGTCCAGCTTGTCTATTTGTTTTTTCCTGCTTGCTGGAGGCTCTGGGACGCAGAGGGTGTACCTCTGTGCCGTTAGTTCGGTACGGAGGGTCTTTTTGCCCCCTTTGCGTGGTTTTTGTAGGGTTTTGTGTTGACCGCAAAGTTACCTTTCCTATCCTCGCTCTGTTCAGAAAGTCGGGCCTCACTTTGCTAAATCTATTTCATCTCTACGTTTGTCTTTTCATCTTTACTCACAGTCATTATATGTGGGGGCTGCCTTTTCCTTTGGGGTATTTCTCTGAGGCAAGGTAGGCTTATTTTCTATCTTCAGGCTAGCTAGTTTCTCAGGCTGTGCCGAGTTGCATAGGGAGCGTTAGGCGCAATCCACGGCTGTCTCTAGTGTGGTTGGAGAGGATTAGGGATTGCGGTCAGCAGAGTTCCCACGTCTCAGAGCTCGTTCTATGTTTTTGGGTTATTGTCAGGTACTGAATTACCTTATCATAACAGTACTGGAGGCCCAAAGTACTAATGATTCTCAATAGAGGGAAAAAAGAAGTTCTGAGACCATATTTTTTTCTCTGCACTGTGTTTTGCCTTTTTTTCCCCTAGACATTTGGGTGGTTCAGGACACAGGTGTAGCGATGGACATTAAAGGTCTGTCTTCATGTGTGGATCAGCTCACGGCAAGAGTACAAAATATTCAAGACTTTGTGGTTCAGAATTCTATGTTAGAACCGAGAATTCCTATTCCTGATTTGTTTTTTGGAGATAGAACTAAATTTCTGAGTTTCAAAAATAATTGTAAACTATTTCTGGCTTTGAAACCACGCTCCTCTGGTGACCCAGTTCAACAAGTTAGGATCATTATTTCTTTTTTACGTGGCGACCCTCAGGACTGGGCATTTTCTCTTGCGTCAGGAGATCCTGCATTAAGTAATATCGATGCGTTTTTCCTGGCGCTCGGATTGCTGTACGATGAACCTAATTCGGTGGATCAGGCAGAGAAAAATTTGCTGGCTCTGTGTCAGGGTCAGGATGAGATAGAGGTATATTGTCAGAAATTTAGAAAGTGGTCCGTACTCACTCAATGGAATGAAGGTGCGCTCGCAGCTATTTTCAGAAAAGGTCTCTCTGAAGCCCTTAAGGATGTCATGGTGGGATTTCCTATGCCTGCTGGTCTGAATGAGTCTATGTCTTTGGCCATTCAGATCGGTCGACACTTGCGTGAGCGTAAATCTGTGCACCATTTGGCGGTATTACCTGAGCTTAAACCTGAGCCTATGCAGTGCGATAGGACTTTGACCAGAGTTGAACGGCAAGAACACAGACGTCTGAATGGGCTGTGTTTCTACTGTGGTGATTCCACTCATGCTATCTCTGATTGTCCTAAGCGCACTAAGCGGTTCGCTAGGTCTGCCACCATTGGTACGGTACAGTCAAAATTTCTTCTGTCCGTTACCTTGATCTGCTCTTTGTCATCGTATTCTGTCATGGCATTTGTGGATTCAGGCGCTGCCCTGAATTTGATGGACTTGGAGTATGCTAGGCGTTGTGGGTTTTTCTTGGAGCCCTTGCAGTGTCCTATTCCATTGAGAGGAATTGATGCTACGCCTTTGGCCAAGAATAAGCCTCAGTACTGGACCCAGCTGACCATGTGCATGGCTCCTGCACATCAGGAGGTTATTCGCTTTCTGGTGTTGCATAATCTGCATGATGTGGTCGTGTTGGGGTTGCCATGGCTACAAGTCCATAATCCAGTATTAGATTGGAAATCCATGTCTGTGTCCAGCTGGGGTTGTCAGGGGGTACATGGTGATGTCCCATTTCTGACTATTTCGTCATCCACCCCTTCTGAGGTTCCAGAGTTCTTGTCTGATTACCGGGATGTATTTGATGAGCCCAAGTCCGATACCCTACCTCCGCATAAGGATTGTGATTGTGCTATCGATTTGATTCCTGGTAGTAAATTCCCAAAAGGTCGACTGTTTAATTTATCTGTGCCTGAGCATGCCGCTATGCGGAGTTATGTGAAGGAGTCCTTGGAGAAGGGGCATATTCGCCCGTCATCGTCGCCATTAGGAGCAGGGTTCTTTTTTGTAGCCAAGAATAGAGTTGAGCGACCTTGACCTTTTTAGAGTCGAGCGAAACCCGACTATCTCAAAAGTCGGGTCGAGTGAAATCGGCCGATTATGACGTAAAGTCGGGATCGACCGAAACACGAAACCCAATGCAAGTCAATGGGGCAGCATAGTCGGCAGTGAGTGGGGGCCAGGAAAACACCTAGAGTGCCCATTTTAATGTCAAAACCATCCATTCTTCTTAATGAAGCTTGTCAAGTGTAATTTACCTTATAATAATTGGAAGGCATTTGAAATTGGGGGTCATTTGGCTAAAGTTGTGGTGGGTAGGGCTGGTTCAAGTAATTAGTGGGCCCAGGAAATCTGGACCACGTCACGGCAGTGGAGCAGGGAGAGGTAAGTATTTCAACTTTGCAAGTGCTGTGAACCTGAGCAAGCAGGGGGGGCCCACTCGTTGGCATTGGCACTGGCACAGGGCCCCTCAAAGTATAGCGGTGTGTTTGCACGGCGGGGGCGCCTCCCACCGGCAGCAACACTTTTGCGTACCATGAGAGGCCCTGTGCCAGTGACGTCGCCAACTAGTATTCCTCCCCCCACCTGATGAAGGAACCTGCACTTTCATCTGCACCTTCCTCTTTGTCCCCGTGTAAGGTGGTATGGTATGCGGGAAGAGCAACCTGACTTTCAGCAGGGTCACAATGTTGTTGTGTAGCGTGCACGGGGAATGTTGCGTTATGGGTCAATGTACCAGCAGACTCATCTATCACTGGCTGGGCAATGGGCAGGATGAGGAGGAGGAAACACAGATATAGGCCCAAATAATAAAGTGGGCTAAATGCAGTTCAAAACTGGTAACACAGGAATAACCAGGGGGCATTGCAGTGGAGGACAACTGGAATGAGAGGCTGACACAGAGAGTAAGTCGAAATCAGTAAGTAGTCGAAATGCAGTTCATAATTGGCAACCGTAGTAAACAGGCGGCACAGCTTTGTTCAGTGGAGGAGAACAGCAAGGAGTGGCAGACACCGATAGTAGGCCCCAACCCAACTAGTAGGCCAAATGCAGTCTAACATTAACAACTACTTAACGAGCGCCTGAAAACGGAATTTCAGGACAGGAAACCAGGAGAACAGCAAGGAGCGGCAGACACTGTTAGTAGGCCCCAAACCAACTAGTACGCCAAATGCAGTTGTTCCATTTAACCACAATTTAACGAGAGCCTGAAGATAGAAGCTCAGGAAAGGCAACCTGGAGAACACCTTGGAGTGGAACACACCATCTCTCTCCACCCCATACCTATTTTGTAGGCCTAATGCTGTGTAGTTTTCTACAACTACTAAACGAGAGTCGGAAGACCGAAGCAATGGCAAGGCAACCTGGGGAACACCTTGGAGTGTAACACACCATCTCTCTCCACCCGATACCCATTTTGTAGGCCTAATGCTGTATAGTTTTCTACAACTACTAAACGAGAGTCGGAAGATCGAAGCAATGGCGAGGAAACCTGGAGAACACCTTGGAGTGTAACACACCATCTCTCTCCACCCCATACCCATTTTGTAGGCCTAATGCTGTGTAGTTTTCTACAACTACTAAACGAGAGTCGGAAGTCCGAAGCAATGGAAAGGCAACCTGGGGAACACCTTGGAGTGTAACACACCATCTCTCTCCACCCAATACCCATTTTGTAGGCCTAATGCAGTGTAGTTTTCTACAACTACTAAACGAGAGTCGGAAGACCGAAGCAATGGCAAGGCAACCTGGGGAACACCTTGGAGTGGAACACACCATCTCTCTCCACCCGATACCCATTTTGTAGGCCTAATGCAGCCTACTTTCCGACATCTACTAAACGAGAGCATGAAGATCGAAGCTCAGGAAAGGCAACCTGGAGAACACCTTGGAGTGGAACACACCATCTCTCTCCACCCCATACCCATTTTGTAGGCCTAATGCTGTGTAGTTTTCTACAACTACTAAACGAGAGTCAGAAGACCGAAGCAATGGCAAGGCAACCTGGGGAACACCTTGGAGTGTAACACACCATCTCTCTCCACCCCATACCCATTTTGTAGGCCTAATGCAGCCTACTTTCCGACATCTACTAAACGAGAGCATGAAGATCGAAGCTCAGGAAAGGCAACCTGGAGAACACCTTGGAGTGGAACACACCATCTCTCTCCACCCCATACCCATTTTGTAGGCCTAATGCTGTGTAGTTTTCTACAACTACTAAACGGGAGTCAGAAGACCGAAGCAATGGCAAGGCAACCTGGGGAAAACCTTGGAGTGTAACACACCATCTCTCTCCACCCAATACCCATTTTGTAGGCCTAATGCAGTGTAGTTTTCTACAACTACTAAACGAGAGTCGGAAGACCGAAGCAATGGCAAGGCAACCTGGGGAACACCTTGGAGTGGAACACACCATCTCTCTCCACCCGATACCCATTTTGTAGGCCTAATGCAGTGTAGTTTTCTACAACTACTAAACGAGAGTCGGAAGACCGAAGCAATGGCAAGGCAACCTGGGGAACACCTTGGAGTGTAACACACCATCTCTCTCCACCCCATACCCATTTTGTAGGCCTAATGCAGCCTACTTTCCGACAACTACTAAACGAGAGCATGAAGATCGAAGCTCAGGAAAGGCAACCTGGGGAACACCTTGGAGTGTAACACACCCTCTCTCTACACCACGGAAGGGCTGATTCTTAGGAAGGAAGGCTGTCGGAAAGAAGCAGGGCGCGTCCGAGGGTGATTATATTCTTATTAGGTATATACTCACCCTCGGACGCGCCCTGCTTCTTTATTTGTAATGAATGTTTATTTGCAATGTGGTTTTGACTTACTCTATTTTTTTGGTAAATAATGATTTTATTATTTTCATTGTTTTGCATCTTCTTGGCAATAATATAAAGAAGACGCGACAGGACAACACTCGGTGGATGCCATATCTGTGTTTTAACCCTGCTGTTCTGTTGGTCAAAAATGACCGACCTTGAACTTCAATATTCTTTAAAATATTCAAGATGCGGCTCTGAAACCCGTGGCCGACCGACCCATCCTCATTTAAGTCAATCAACCACAAGTTTCAGAACCGCATCTTGAACACCCCAAAAAATACCAAAGTTCAAAATAGGTCTCCCCAGACCGAACAGAACAGCAGGGTTAAATTGAAAAAAACTTTCAGCTAACTACTTGCAGGAGAAAGTTATTGTAGCTGGTGGCCATTTTTAGTACTGTACCAGATTTTTGTTGTATGTGTTTGTTTTTAATGTTAAAATGTCTGCATTTGATATCTCTCCAGTATTTTCTTTTTTATAAGCAAAATACTTATTTTTATATTTTCTGATGTTGGTTCAAGGGGTACACGGGCAGCAGTAGACAGGTCAGTGGAGGCCTAGTGGAAGGAGGGACCGCAGACAGGCTTCGAAGCCCTAACATAATAAATTGGGCTGGCTGTAGGCAATTTAAAATTGGTTCCAGGGGAACCCGGGCAGCAGTAGACAGGTCAGTGGAGGCCTAGTGGAAGGAGGGACCGCAGACAGGCTTCGAAGCCCTAACATAATAAATTGGGCTGGCTGTAGGCAATTTAAAATTGGTTCCAGGGGAACACGGGCAGCAGTAGACAGGTCAGTGGAGGCCTAGTGGAAGGAGGGACCGCAGACAGGCTTCGAAGCCCTAACATAATAAATTGGCCTGGCTGTAGGCAATTTACAATTGGTTCCAGGGGAACACGGGCGGCAGTAGACAGGTCTGTGGAGGCCTAGTGGAAGGAGGGACCGCAGACAGGCTTTGAAGCCCTAACATAATAAATTGGGCTGGCTGTAGGCAATTTAAAATTGGTTCCAGGGGAACCCGGGCAGCAGTAGACAGGTCAGTGGAGGCCTAGTGGAAGGAGGGACCGCAGACAGGCTTCGAAGCCCTAACATAATAAATTGGGCTGGCTGTAGGCAATTTAAAATTGGTTCCAGGGGAACACGGGCAGCAGTAGAGAGGTCAGTGGAGGCCTAGTGGAAGGAGGGACCGCAGACAGGCTTCGAAGCCCTAACATAATACATTGGCCTGGCTGTAGGCAATTTACAATTGGTTCCAGGGGAACACGGGCGGCAGTAGACAGGTCTGTGGAGGCCTAGTGGAAGGAGGGACCGCAGACAGGCTTCGAAGCCCTAACATAATAAATTGGGCTGGCTGTAGGCAATTTAAAATTGGTTCCAGGGGAACCCGGGCAGCAGTAGACAGGTCAGTGGAGGCCTAGTGGAAGGAGGGACCGCAGACAGGCTTCGAAGCCCTAACATAATAAATTGGGCTGGCTGTAGGCGGTTCCAGGGGAATACGGGCAGCAGTAGACAGGTCAGTGGAGGCCTAGTGGAAGGAGTGACCGCAGACAGGCTTCGAAGGCCTAACATAAGAAAAATGTCAATACAATGGTATTGACAGTGCCAGGCATTGAAGGATGTCAGCGCATAGACTAAACATTGGTGGAGCTGTGAGAGAAAATTTTGCAAGTGGTAGAGCACTGTTTGACCTGGGGGGGGGGGACTGTCTTGTGGCCGGCGGTACAGGCCCAGGGCCCCTCATATTACAACGGTGTGTCTGACGTTCGGTGCGCACCACCACCGCCAGACACTTTATTGTACTATGAGGGACCTAGTAGCAGTGCCGTCGACCAAAAGCGGGCACACCCACCTCTTCTGACAAACAGTACTCTCACGGGTGCTGGCGCCAAGTGGCGATACCACGGCCCCGTGTGGGGACTTTGGCCATTTAGGGAGGTGTTAACATGTCGGATGCTGGACAATCAGGTGCTGCAAATTATGAGATTGGAAAAGTCGTTCAGAATAGTCCACAGGCAAGACCTTTACATAGGAAAGCTAGGTGTCAGCCGGGCAAGGTGGGGCAAAAGATTTCGAAATCCAGTTGTGGTTCATTTTAATGAAGGTTAGATCATCTACATTTTGGGTAGCCAGACGAGTCCTTTTTTCTGTTAGTATTGAACCTGCAGCACTGAATACTCTTTCTGATAGGACACTAGCTGCCGGGCAAGCAAGCTCCTGCAATGCATATTCTGCCAATTCTGGCCAGGTGTCTAATTTTGATGCCCAGTAATCAAATGGGAATGATGGTTGAGGGAGAACGTCGATAAGGGATGAAAAATAGTTAGTAACCATACTGGACAAATGTTGTCTCCTGTCACTTTGAATTGATGCTGCAGTACCTGTCCTGTCTGCGGTCATAGCAAAATCACTCCACAACCTGGTCAGAAAACCCCTCTGGCCAACGACACTTCTGATTTCTGCCCCTCTAACACCTCTGGTCTGCTGGCCCCTGCAGCTCGTGTTAGAACGATCACGGGCGCTGTGTGCAGGGAATGCCAGAAGCAAACGGTCAACAAGAGTTGATTGTTTGGTTGCTAATATTAGTTCCAAGTTCTCATGTGGCATTATATTTTGCAATTTGCCTTTATAGCGAGGATCAAGGAGGCAGGCCAACCAGTAATCGTCATCGTTCATCATTTTTGTTATGCGTGTGTCCCTTTTGAGGATACGTAAGGCATAATCCGCCATGTGGGCCAAAGTTCCAGTTCTCAAATCTGTGGTTGTGCTTGGTTGAGGGGCAGTTTCAGGCAAATCCACGTCACTTGTGTCCCTCCAAAAACCAGAACCCGGCCTTGCCGCGCCAACAATTTCCACTGGCCCCGGAAAAGCTTCCTCATTAAAAATATAATCATCCCCATCATCCTCCTCCTCGTCCTCCTCCTCCTCTTCGCCCGCTACCTCGTCCTGTACACTGCCCTGGCCAGACAATGGCTGACTGTCATCAAGGCTTTCCTCTTCCTCAGCTGCAGACGCCTGATCCTTTATGTGCGTCAAACTTTGCATCAGCAGACGCATTAGGGGGATGCTCATGCTTATTATGGCGTTGTCTGCACTAACCAGCCGTGTGCATTCCTCAAAACACTGAAGGACTTGACACATGTCTTGAATCTTCGACCACTGCACACCTGACAACTCCATGTCTGCCATCCTACTGCCTGCCCGTGTATGTGTATCCTCCCACAAAAACATAACAGCCCGCCTCTGTTCACACAGTCTCTGAAGCATGTGCAGTGTTGAGTTCCACCTTGTTGCAACGTCTATGATTAGGCGATGCTGGGGAAGGTTCAAAGAACGCTGATAGGTCTGCATACGGCTGGAGTGTACGGGCGAACGGCGGATATGTGAGCAAAGTCCACGCACTTTGAGGAGCAGGTCGGATAACCCCGGATAACTTTTCAGGAAGCACTGCACCACCAGGTTTAAGGTGTGAGCCAGGCAAGGAATGTGTTTCAGTTGAGAAATGGAGATGGCAGCCATGAAATTCCTTCCGTTATCACTCACTACCTTGCCTGCCTCAAGATCTACAGTGCCCAGCCACGACTGCGTTTCTTTCTGCAAGAACTCGGACAGAACTTCAGCGGTGTGTCTGTTGTCGCCCAAACACTTCATAGCCATTACAGCCTGCTGACGTTTGCCAGTAGCTGCCCCATAATGGGAGACCTGGTGTGCAACAGTGGCAGCTGCGGATGGAGTGGTTGTGCGACTGCGGTCTGTGGACGAGGTCTCGCTTCTGCAGGAGGACGAGGAGGAGGAGGAGGGGGTGCGAATGGCTACAGCCAACTGTTTCCTAGACCGTGGGCTAGGCAGAACTGTCCCAAACTTGCTGTCCCCTGTGGACCCTGCATCCACCACATTTACCCAGTGTGCCGTGATGGACACGTAACGTCCCTGGCCATGCCTACTGGTCCATGCATCTGTTTTCAGGTGCACCTTTGTGCTCACAGATTGCCTGAGTGCATGGACGATGCGCTCTTTAACATGCTGGTGGAGGGCTGGGATGGCTTTTCTGGAAAAAAAGTGTCGACTGGGTAGCTCGTAGCGTGGTACAGCGTAGTCCATCAGTGCTTTGAAAGCTTCGCTTTCAACTAACCGGTAGGGCATCATCTCTAACGAGATTAGTCTAGCTATGTGGGCGTTCAAACCCTGTGTACGCGGATGCGAGGCTAAGTACTTCCTTTTTCTAACCATAGTCTCATGTAGGGTGAGCTGGACTGGAGAGCTGGAGATCGTGGAACTAGCGGGGGTGCCGGTGGACATGGCAGACTGAGAGACGGTGGGAGATGATATTGTTGCCGCCGGTGCCCTAGATGCAGTGTTTCCTACTACGAAACTGGTGATTCCCTGACCCTGACTTCTTTGGCCTGGCAAAGAAACCTGCACAGATACTGCAGGTGGTGCAGAAAATGGTGGCCCTACACTGCCGGAAGGGATGTTGCGTTGATGACTAGCTTCATTGGCCGAGGGTGCTACAACCTTAAGGGACGTTTGGTAGTTAGTCCAAGCTTGCAAATGCATGGTGGTTAAATGTCTATGCATGCAACTTGTATTGAGACTTTTCAGATTCTGCCCTCTGCTTAAGGTAGTTGAACATTTTTGACAGATGAGTTTGCGCTGATCAATTGGATGTTGTTTAAAAAAATGCCAGACTGCACTCTTTCTAGCATCGGATACCTTTTCAGGCATTGCAGACTGAGCTTTAACCGGATGGCCACGCTATCCTCCAACAGGTTTTGACTTTGCCACGCGTTTTGGGCAAGATACGGGCCCGGCAGATGGAACCTGTTGCGATGTTGATGCCTGCTGCGGCCCCTCCTCCTCCGCTTCAGAATTGCTGCCGCCTGCACCCTGTTCCCCCAATGGCTGCCAATCGGGGTCAAGAACTGGGTCATCTATTACCTCTTCTTGTAGCTCGTGTGCAACTTCGTCTGTGTCACCTTGTCGGTCGGTGGTATAGCGTTCGTGATGGGGCAACATAGTCTCATCAGGGTCTGATTCTTGATCAGCACCCTGCGAGGGCAATGTTGTGGTCTGAGTCAAAGGACCAGCATAGTAGTCTGGCTGTGGCTGTGCATCAGTGCACTCCATGTCAGATTCAACTTGTAATGGGCATGGACTGTTAACTGCTTCACTTTCTAAGCCAGGGACGGTATGTGTAAAGAGCTCCATGGAGTAACCCGTTGTGTCGCCTGCTGCATTCTTCTCTGTTGTTGTTTTTGCTGAAGAGGACAAGGAAGCGACTTGTCCCTGACCGTGAACATCCACTAACGACGCGCTGCTTTTACTTTTACCAGTTTCACGAGAGGAGGCAAAAGAGCTAGAGGCTGAGTCAGCAAGATAAGCCAAAACTTGCTCTTGCTGCTCCGGCTTTATAAGCGGTTTTCCTACTCCCAGAAAAGGGAGCGTTCGAGGCCTTGTGTAGCCAGACGACGAACCTGGCTCCACAGCTCCAGACTTAGGTGCAATATTTTTTTTCCCACGACCACCTGATGCTCCACCACTACCACTACCCTCATTACCAGCTGACAATGAACGCCCCCGGCCACGACCTCTTCCACCAGACTTCCTCATTGTTTTAAAAACGTTACCAAACTAACGGTATTTGTTGCTGTCACACAACTTACACGGTGAGCTATAACTTCAGTATGATTTAGCTACCCCTTTACAGGTGGGTGAGACCACAACGAAAATCAGGCACAATGTTACACACTCTGTTGTTGGTGGCAACAAATGAGAGAGATGCCACACACGCAGGACTGTCACTGAAGCGCAAATGTAAATATTAATCTCCCACTGATTTGTGTTTTTTTTTTTTAAAGGGAGACTTTAGAAAAAAAAAAAAAAAAATGATTTTTTAAGGAAGAATTTATAAACCAAATAAAATGAAATGATTGTTTCAGGGAGAATTTAGAAAACAATTTTAAAAAAATAGGCTTTCTATGGCCCACTGAGTGAGAGAGGACGCACACAGGAGTCAGGAGTGGCACACAAGCCCAGAGGCCAATACTTATCTCCCACTGATTGATTAAGTGATTTTTTCAGGTAGATTTTGGAACCCAAATCAAGCAAAAAAATTAATAGGCTTTCTATGGCCCACAATTGGAGAGAGAGAGATGGCACACCCAGGAGTCAAGACTGGCACACAAGCAGAAAGGGCAATATTAATCTCCCACTGATTTGTTTTTTTTGTTTTTTTTCAGGGAGACTTTAGAAAAAAAAAATACAAAAAATATGATTTTTTTCAGGAATAATTTAGAAACCAAATAAAATAAAATGATTTTTTCAGGGAGAATTTAGAAAACAAATAAAACAAAAAATAGGCTTTCTAGGGCCCACTGAGTGAGAGAGGACGCACACAGGAGTCAGGAGTGGCACACAAGCCCAGAGGCCAATACTTATCTACCACTGATTGATTAAGTGATTTTTTCAGGTAGATTTTGGAACCCAAATCAAGCAAAAAAATTAATAGGCTTTCTATGGCCCACAATTGGAGAGAGAGAGATGGCACACCCAGGAGTCAAGACTGGCACACAAGCAGAAAGGGCAATATTAATCTCTCACTGATTTGTTTTTTTTTGTTTTTTTCAGGGAGACTTTAGAAAAAAAAAATACAAAAAAAATGATTTTTTTCAGGAATAATTTAGAAACCAAATAAAATAAAATGATTTTTTCAGGGAGAATTTAGAAAACAAATAAAACAAAAAATAGGCTTTCTAGGGCCCACTGAGTGAGAGAGGACGCACACAGGAGTCAGGAGTGGCACACAAGCCCAGAGGCCAATACTTATCTCCCACTGATTGATTAAGTGATTTTTTCAGGTAGATTTTGGAACCCAAATCAAGCAAAAAAATTAATAGGCTTTCTATGGCCCACAATTGGAGAGAGAGATGGCACACCCAGGAGTCAAGACTGGCACACAAGCAGAAAGGGCAATATTAATTTCCCACTGATTTGTTTTTGTTTTTTTTTCAGGGAGACTTTAGAAAAAAAAAATACAAAAAAAATGATTTTTTTCAGGAATAATTTAGAAACCAAATAAAATAAAATGATTTTTTCAGGGAGAATTTAGAAAACAAATAAAACAAAAAATAGGCTTTCTAGGGCCCACTGAGTGAGAGAGGACGCACACAGGAGTCAGGAGTGGCACACAAGCCCATAGGCCAATATTTATCTCCCACTGATTGATTTATTGATTTTTTCAGGTAGAATTTAGAACCCAAATCAACCAAAAAAATAAATAGGCTTTCTATGGCCCACTATTTGTGAGAGAGATGGCACGCTCAGGACTGGCACACAAGCCCAGAGGCCAATATTAATCTCCCACTTTTTTTTTTTTTTTCCAGGGAAAATTTATAAACTCAATAAAAAAAATAATAAATAGGCTTTCTATGGCCCACTATCTGAGAGAGAGAGATGGCACGCTTAGGACTGGCACACAAGCCCAAAGGCCAATATTAATCTCCCACTGATTGATTTATTGATTTTTTCAGGTAGAATTTAGAACCCAAATCAACCAAAAAAATAAATAGGCTTTCTATGGCCCACTATTTGTGAGAGAGATGGCACGCTCAGGACTGGCACACAAGCCCAGAGGCCAATATTAATCTCCCACTTTTTTTTTTTTTTTCCAGGGAAAATTTATAAACCCAATAAAAAAAATAATAAATAGGCTTTCTATGGCCCACTATCTGAGAGAGAGAGATGGCACGCTTAGGACTGGCACACAAGCCCAAAGGCCAATATTAATCTCCCACTGATTGATTTATTGATTTTTTCAGGTAGATTTTGGAACCCAAATCAAGCAAAAAAATAAATAGGCTTTCTATGGCCCACAATTGGAGAGAGAGAGATGGCACACCCAGGAGTCAAGACTGGCACACAAGCAGAAAGGGCAATATTAATCTCCCACTGATTTGATTTTTTTTTTTTTTTCAGGGAGACTTTAGAAAAAAAAAAAAAAATAATTTTTCAGGAAGAATTTAGAAACAAAATAAAATAAAATGATTGTTTCAGGGAGAATTTAGAAAACAAATGAAAAAAAAATAGGCTTTGTAGGGCCCACTGAGTGAGAGAGGACGCACACAGGAGTCAGGAGTGGCACACAAGCCCAGAGGCCAATATTTATCTCCCACTGATTGATTTAGTGATTTTTTCAGGTAGATTTTGGAACCCAAATCAAGCAAAAAAATAAATAGGCTTTCTATGGCCCACTGAGAGATGGCACACACAGGAGTAAGGAGTGGCACACAAGCCCTGAGGCCAATATTTTTCTCCCACTGATTGATGTAGTGATTTTTTCAGGTAGATTTTAGAACCCAAATCAAGCAAAAAAATAAATAGGCTTTCTATGGCCCACTGAGTGAGAGATGACACAGACAGGGATGGCACTCTAGCAGAAATGCCAATCTTAATCTCCCACAAAAAAAAAAAAAAAAAAGGAACTGTCCTTCAATTACTATCTCCCTGCAGTAATCTCAGCCAGGTATGGCAGGCAGCAATAAGGAGTGGACTGATGCACAAATTAAATAAAAAGTGTGGACAAACAAACAAGATAGCTGTGCAGAAAGGAAGGAACAAGAGGATTTGTGCTTTGAAAAAAGCAGTTGGTTTGCACAGCGGCGTACACACAGCAATGCAGCTATCAGGGAGCCTTCTAGGGCAGCCCAATGAGCTACAGCGCTGAGGGAAAAAAAATAAAAATTGTAGCTTCCACTGTCCCTGCACACCGAAGGTGGTGTTGGGCAGTGGAAATCGCTACAGCACAAGCGGTTTGGTGGTTAATGGACCCTGCCTAACGCTATCCCTGCTTCTGACGAAGCAGCAGCAACCTCTCCCTAGGCTCAGATCAGCAGCAGTAACATGGCGGTCGGCGGGAACGCCCCTTTATAGCCCCTGTGACGCCGCGGACAGCAAGCCAATCACTGCAATGCCCTTCTCTAAGATGGTGGGGACCAGGACCTATGTCATCACGCTGCCCACACTCTGCGTTTACCTTCATTGGCTGAGAAATGGCGCTTTTCGCGTCACTGAAACGCGACTTTGGCGCGAAAGTCGCGTACCGCATGGCCGACCCCGCACAGGGGTCGGATCGGGTTTCATGAAACCCGACTTTGTCAAAAGTCGGCGACTTTTGAAAATGTTCGACCCGTTTCGCTCAACCCTAGCCAAGAAGGATGGTTCACTGAGACCTTGTATAGATTACCGCCTTCTAAATAAGATCACGGTTAAATTTCAGTACCCCTTGCCGTTGTTATCTGATTTGTTTGCTCGGATTAAGGGGGCTAGTTGGTTCACCAAGATAGATCTTCGTGGTGCGTATAATCTTGTGCGTATTAAGCGAGGCGATGAATGGAAAACTGCATTTAATACGCCCGAGGGCCATTTTGAGTATCTAGTAATGCCATTCGGACTTGCCAATGCTCCATCAGTGTTTCAGTCCTTTATGCATGACATCTTCCGAGAGTACCTGGATAAATTCCTGATTGTGTACTTGGATGACATTTTGATCTTCTCAGATGATTGGGAGTCTCATGTGAAGCAGGTCAGAACGGTGTTTCAGGTCCTGCGTGCTAATTCTTTGTTTGTGAAGGGATCAAAGTGTCTCTTTGGTGTTCAGAAGGTTTCATTTTTGGGGTTCATCTTTTCCCCTTCTACTATCGAGATGGACCCTGTTAAGGTCCAAGCCATCCATGATTGGACTCAGCCGACATCTCTGAAAAGTCTGCAAAAGTTCCTGGGCTTTGCTAATTTTTATCGTCGCTTCATCTGCAATTTTTCTAGTATTGCTAAACCATTGACCGATTTGACCAAGAAGGGTGCTGATGTGGTCAATTGGTCTTCTGCTGCTGTGGAAGCTTTTCAAGAGTTGAAGCGTCGTTTTTCTTCTGCCCCTGTGTTGTGTCAACCAGATGTTTCGCTTCCGTTCCAGGTCGAGGTTGATGCTTCTGAGATTGGAGCAGGGGCTGTTTTGTCGCAGAGAAGTTCTGATTGCTCGGTGATGAAACCATGCGCCTTCTTTTCCAGGAAGTTTTCGCCTGCTGAGCGAAATTATGATGTGGGCAATCGAGAGTTGCAGGCGATGAAGTGGGCATTCGAGGAGTGGCGTCATTGGCTTGAAGGAGCTAAGCATCGCGTGGTGGTCTTGACTGATCATAAGAACTTGACTTATCTCGAGTCTGCCAAGCGGTTGAATCCTAGACAGGCTCGTTGGTCGCTGTTTTTTGCCCGTTTTGACTTTGTGATTTCGTACCTTCCGGGCTCTAAAAATGTGAAGGCGGATGCTCTGTCTAGGAGTTTTGTGCCCGACTCTCCGGGTTTATCTGAGCCGGCGGGTATCCTCAAAGAGGGAGTAATTGTGTCTGCCATCTCCCCTGATTTGCGGCGGGTGCTGCAAAAATTTCAGGCTAATAAACCTGATCGTTGCCCAGCGGAGAAACTGTTTGTCCCTGATAGGTGGTCATCCTGGAATCTTTGGTTCCAGAGAGTTAGTGGCTAGATCCTTTTGGTGGCCATCTCTGTCGCGGGATGTGCGTACTTTTGTGCAGTCCTGTGGGATTTGTGCTCAGGCTAAGCCCTGCTGTTCTCGTGCCAGTGGGTTGCTTTTGCCCTTGCCGGTCCCGAAGAGGCCTTGGACACATATCTCCATGGATTTTATTTCAGATCTTCCCGTCTCTCAAAAGATGTCAGTCATTTGGGTGGTCTGTGATCGCTTCTCTAAGATGGTCCATTTGGTACCCTTGTCTAAATTACCTTCCTCCTCTGATTTGGTGCCATTGTTCTTCCAGCATGTGGTTCGTTTACATGGCATTCCAGAGAATATCGTTTCTGACAGAGGTTCCCAGTTTGTTTCGAGGGTTTGGCGAGCCTTTTGTGGTAGGATGGGCATTGACTTGTCTTTTTCCTCGGCTTTCCATCCTCAGACTAATGGCCAGACTGAACGAACCAATCAGACCTTGGAAACATATCTGAGATGCTTTGTTTCTGCTGATCAGGATGACTGGGTGTCCTTTTTGCCTTTGGCTGAGTTCGCCCTTATTAATCGGGCCAGCTCGGCTACCTTGGTTTCGCCGTTTTTCTGCAACTCTGGGTTCCATCCTCGTTTCTCTTCAGGGCAGGTTGAGTCTTCGGACTGTCCTGGTGTGGATACTGTGGTGGACAGGTTGCAGCAGATTTGGACTCATGTAGTGGACAATTTGACCTTGTCCCAGGAGAAGGCTCAACGTTTCGCTAATCGCAGACGCTGTGTGGGTCCCCGACTTCGTGTTGGGGATTTGGTTTGGTTATCTTCTCGTCATATTCCTATGAAGGTTTCCTCTCCTAAGTTTAAACCTCGTTTCATTGATCCGTATAGGATTTCTGAGGTTCTTAATCCTGTGTCTTTTCGTCTGACCCTTCCAGATTCTTTTTCCATACATAACGTATTCCATAGGTCATTGTTGCGGAGATACGTGGCACCTATGGTTCCATCTGTTGATCCTCCTGCCCCGGTTTTGGTGGAGGGGGAGTTGGAGTATATTGTGGAGAAGATTTTGGATTCTCGTGTTTCAAGACGGAAACTCCAGTATCTGGTTAAGTGGAAGGGTTATGCTCAGGAAGATCATTCCTGGGTATTTGCCTCTGATGTCCATGCTCCCGATCTTGTTCGTGCCTTTCATATGGCTCATCCTGGTCGTCCTGGGGGCTCTGGTGAGGGTTCGGTGACCCCTCCTCAAGGGGGGGGGTACTGTTGTGAATTCTGTGGCAGAGCTCCCTCCTGTGGTCACAAGTGGTACTTCGGCTGATTCTCTCTGTGAGCTTCCGTTGGTGGAGGAAAGTGGTACTGCGGCTTCTGAGTTTCCTTCCTCAGGTGATGTGGTGAAGTCGTTAGGTGCTGCTCTATTTAACTCCACCTAGTGCTTTGATCCTGGCCTCCAGTCAATGTTCTAGTGTTGGACCTGTTTCCTCCTGGATCGTTCCTGTGGCCTGCTGCTCTGTATAGCTAAGTTCCGCTTTGCTATTTTGTTTGCTGTTTTTTTCTGTCCAGCTTGTCTATTTGTTTTTTCCTGCTTGCTGGAAGCTCTGGGACGCAGAGGGTGTACCTCCGTGCCGTTAGTTCGGTACGGAGGGTCTTTTTGCCCCCTTTGTGTGGTTTTTGTAGGGTTTTGTGTTGACCGCAAAGTTACCTTTCCTATCCTTGCTCTGTTCAGAAAGTCGGGCCTCACTTTGCTAAATCTATTTCATCTCTACGTTTGTCTTTTCATCTTAACTCACAGTCATTATATGTGGGGGCTGCCTTTTCCTTTGGGGTATTTCTCTGAGGCAAGGTAGGCTTATTTTCTATCTTCAGGCTAGCTAGTTTCTCAGGCTGTGCCGAGTTGCATAGGGAGCGTTAGGCGCAATCCACGGCTGCCTCTAGTGTGGTTGGAGAGGATTAGGGATTGCGGTCAGCAGAGTTCCCACGTCTCAGAGCTCGTTCTATGTTTTTGGGTTATTGTCAGGTCACTGTATGTGAAAATGCACAGAGCTATAAGGTCCACAGCAGGTGGACAGCAAAAACAAAGCCAGGACTTATCTTTGAAGAAAAGCACAGCGAACAGGAGAGACCAGAAGGGATGTGAATCCTCCAAAAACAATGGACAACTGGCACTGACTAAAGGATCAAGCAGGACTAAATAGCTGAGTCCAAATTGAACACACCTGATAAATGCTGCGATCCACAGACAGCAGCACTACCACTCATAACCACCGGAGGGAGCCCAAGAGCAGAATTCACAACACTCTGTACCTTTGTCTCCGCCATGCCTGCCCTGCGTCCCAGTCTTGTCTGCCCTGTCTCTCCGCCGTGCCTGCCCTGTGTTCCAGTCTTGTCTGCCCAGTCTCTTCACCATGCCTGCCCTGCGTTCCAGTCTTGTCTGCCCTGTGTCTCCACCGTGCTGGCTCTGTGTCAGGGTCAGGATGAGATAGAGGTATATTGTCAGAAATTTAGAAAGTGGTCCGTACTCACTCAATGGAATGAAGGTGCGCTCGCAGCTATTTTCAGAAAAGGTCTCTCTGAAGCCCTTAAGGATGTCATGGTGGGATTTCCTATGCCTGCTGGTCTGAATGAGTCTATGTCTTTGGCCATTCAGATCGGTAGACGCTTGCGTGAGCGTAAATCTGTGCACCATTTGGCGGTATTACCTGAGCTTAAACCTGAGCCTATGCAGTGCGATAGGACTTTGACCAGAGTTGAACGGCAAGAACACAGACGTCTGAATGGGCTGTGTTTCTACTGTGGTGATTCCACTCATGCTATCTCTGATTGTCCTAAGCGCACTAAGCGGTTCGCTAGGTCTGCCACCATTGGTACGGTACAGTCAAAATTTCTTCTGTCCGTTACCTTGATCTGCTCTTTGTCATCATATTCTGTCATGGCATTTGTGGATTCAGGCGCTGCCCTGAATTTGATGGACTTGGAGTATGCTAGGCGTTGTGGGTTTTTCTTGGAGCCCTTGCAGTGTCCTATTCCATTGAGAGGAATTGATGCTACGCCTTTGGCCAAGAATAAGCCTCAGTACTGGACCCAGCTGACCATGTGCATGGCTCCTGCACATCAGGAGGTTATTCGCTTTCTGGTGTTGCATAATCTGCATGATGTGGTCGTGTTGGGGTTGCCATGGCTACAAGTCCATAATCCAGTATTAGATTGGAAATCCATGTCTGTGTCCAGCTGGGGTTGTCAGGGGGTACATGGTGATGTCCCATTTCTGACTATTTCGTCATCTACCCCTTCTGAGGTTCCAGAGTTCTTGTCTGATTACCGGGATGTATTTGATGAGCCCAAGTCCGACACCCTACCTCCGCATAGGGATTGTGATTGTGCTATCGATTTGATTCCTGGTAGTAAATTCCCAAAAGGTCGACTGTTTAATTTATCTGTGCCTGAGCACGCCGCTATGCGGAGTTATGTGAAGGAGTCCTTGGAGAAGGGGAATATTCGCCCGTCATCGTCGCCATTAGGAGCAGGGTTCTTTTTTGTAGCCAAGAAGGATGGTTCACTGAGACCTTGTATGTGTTATTGTCAGGTCACTGTATGTGCTCTGACCTCTATGTCCATTGTGGTACTGAATTACCTTATCATAACACTGATGGTAACAGAACTAGCGATTCTCTTTGTACGCTTAGGGCAATCAGAAATAATATGAGCTGAATCGCCGCAGTAAAAACACAACCTATTCTGACGCCTGAATATTTGACGTTCAGCTTTAGACAAAATCCTATCACACTGCATAGGCTCAGGGCTCCGCTCAGAGGACAACGCCATAGTGTGCACAACTCTGCGCTCGCGCAAGCGCCGATCAATCTGAATGGCCAGAGACATAGAATCACTCATACCAGCAGGCGTGGGGAACTGTTGTGAGTTCTGTTTTTGGGCTCCCTCTGGTGGTTACTGATGGTACTGGGTGACTTGTCTTTCCTGGGTTTCTGGGTTCCACCTGTTCCATCAGCATATGGGAGTTTCCTATTTAACCTGGCTTTGCTGGCATTTCCTCGCCGGTTATCAATGTATCCAGTGTGTCTTGTTACCTCTGCTCCCTGCTCCTAGAACCTTCTGGTCAAGCTAAGTTTGGATTTTCCTGTTTTGGTGTTTTGCTTTATTTGGTTTTTAGTCCAGCCTGCAGATATGTGATTCTTGCTGCTGGTTGCTCTAGTGGGCTGAAATTGCTCCTCATGTACCATGAGTTGGCACATGAGTTCAAGTAATTTCAGGATGGTTTTTTGAAGGGTTTTTCGCTGACCGCGCAGTTCACTTTTGTATCCTCTGCTATCTAGCTTTAGCGGGCCTCATTTTGCTGAAACTGTTTTCATACTGCGTATGTGCTTTCCTCTTATTTCACCGTCATTATATGTGGGGGGCTGCTATGTCTGTGGGGGATTTCTCTGGAGGCAAGAGAGGTCTGTGTTTCTTCTAATAGGGGAAGTTAGATCTTCGGCTGGAGCGAGACGTCTAGGATCATCGTAGGCACGTTCCCCGGCTACTTTTATTTGTGTGTTAGGTTCAGGGTCGCGGTCAGCTCAGGTTCCATCGCCCTAGAGCTTGTTTGTATCTGTGCTTGTCCTTTAGTGATCCCCTGCCATTGGGATCATGACAGTATAACCGGCCCACAAAGTGTTAATTGTATTGGCTGAAGTAGGAGGATAAGTAGTCTGAGGAAGTTTTTTTTTTTTTTTTTTTTCTCTTTCCCTCAGAGTTTGCTGCCTAGCCTTATTGCAGCGTGGCTACTTCCTCCTCCTCTTAATCTTTGAATGGCTCTGATCCCAGCTGTTTATCATGGACGTCCGGAGTTTGGCTTCCAGCCTGAATAATCTTGCCACTAAGGTTCAAAATATACAGGATTTTGTTGTACATGCTCCTATGTCTGAACCTAGAATTCCTGTCCCAGAGTTTTTTTCTGGAGATAGATCTCGTTTTCTGAATTTTAGGAACAATTGCAAGTTGTTTCTTTCTTTGAAATCTCGCTCCTCTGGAGACCCTGCTCAGCAAGTCAAGATAATTATATCTTTCCTGCGGGGTGACCCTCAGGATTGGGCATTTGCATTGGCACCAGGGGACCCTGCGTTGCTTAATGCGGATGCGTTTTTTCTGGCATTAGGTTTGTTCTATGAGGAACCTAACCAAGAGATTCAGGCTGAAAAAGCTTTGTTGGCCCTCTCTCAGGGGCAAGATGAAGCAGAAATTTATTGTCAAAAATTTCGGAAGTGGTCGGTACTTACTCAGTGGAATGAGTGCGCTCTGGCTGCAAAGTTTAGAGATGGCCTTTCTGAGGCCATTAAAGATGTTATGGTGGGGTTCCCTGCGCCTGCTGGTCTGAATGAGTCTATGACTATGGCTGTTCAGATTGATCGGCGTTTACGGGAGCGCAAACCTGTGCATCATTTGGCGGTGTCGTCTGAACCGTCACCTGAGATAATGCAATGTGATAGAATTCAGTCCAGAAGTGAACGGCAAAAGTATAGGCGGAAAAAAGGGTTGTGCTTTTATTGTGGTGATTCAGCTCATGTTATATCAGCATGCTCTAAACGCACAAAAAAGGTTGATAAGTCTGTTGCCATTAGTACTTTACAGTCTAAGTTCATTCTGTCTGTGACTCTGATTTGTTCATTATCATCCATTTCCGTCGATGCCTATGTGGATTCAGGCGCTGCCCTGAGTCTTATGGATTGGTCATTTGCCAATCGCTGTGGGTTTAGTCTGGAGCCTCTGGAAGTCCCTATTCCTTTGAAGGGAATTGACTCTACACCTTTGGCTATGAATAAACCTCAGTACTGGACACAAGTGACCATGCGTATGACTCCCGTTCACCAGGAGGTGATTCGCTTCCTGGTACTGTATAATTTGCATGATGTTCTAGTACTTGGTCTGCCATGGTTACAAACTCATAATCCAGTCCTTGACTGGAAATCAATGTCTGTGTTAAGCTGGGGTTGTCAGGGGGTTCATGATGATGCACCTCCGATTTCTATCGCTTCATCTACTCCTTCTGAGATTCCTGTGTTTTTGTCTGACTATCGGGATGTTTTTGAGGAGCCTAAGCTCAGTTCGCTTCCTCCTCACAGGGATTGCGATTGTGCTATAAATTTAATTCCAGGCAGTAAATTTCCTAAAGGTCGTTTGTTCAATCTGTCAGTGCCAGAGCATACTGCTATGCGGGATTATGTTAAGGAGTCCTTGGAAAAGGGACATATCCGTCCATCTTTGTCCCCTTTGGGAGCAGGTTTTTTTTTCGTGGCCAAAAAAGATGGTTCCTTGAGGCCTTGTATAGATTATCGTCTTTTGAATAAGATTACCGTAAAATATCAGTATCCTTTGCCATTGTTGACTGATTTGTTTGCTCGCATTAAGGGGGCTAAATGGTTCACTAAGATTGATCTTCGGGGTGCGTATAATCTTATACGAATAAAGCAAGGTGATGAGTGGAAAACCGCATTTAATACGCCTGAGGGCCATTTTGAGTATTTGGTAATGCCTTTTGGACTTTCTAATGCTCCTTCAGTCTTCCAGTCCTTTATGCACGATATTTTCCATGAATATCTGGATAAATTTATGATTGTGTATTTGGATGATATTTTGGTTTTTTCTGATGACTGGGAGTCTCATGTTCAGCAGGTCAGGAAGGTGTTTCAGGTCCTGCGGGCCAATTCCTTGTTTGTAAAAGGCTCAAAGTGTCTCTTTGGAGTCCAGAAGATTTCTTTCTTGGGGTATATTTTTTCCCCTTCTACTATTGAGATGGATCCCGTCAAGGTTCAGGCTATTTGTGACTGGACGCAGCCTACATCTCTTAAGAGTCTACAGAAGTTCTTGGGCTTTGCTAATTTCTATCGTCGTTTTATAACTAATTTTTCTAGTGTTGTTAAGCCTTTGACGGATTTGACTAAGAAGGGTGCTGATGTTGCTAATTGGTCTCCTGCGGCTGTGGAGGCCTTTCAGGAACTTAAACGCCGGTTTTCTTCTGCTCCTGTGTTGCGTCAGCCAGATGTTTCGCTCCCTTTTCAGGTTGAGGTTGATGCTTCCGAGATTGGAGCGGGGGCGGTTTTGTCACAGAGAAGCTCCGATGGCTCAGTGATGAAGCCATGCGCGTTTTTTTCTAGAAAGTTTTCGCCGGCTGAGCGGAATTATGATGTTGGTAATCGGGAACTTTTGGCCATGAAGTGGGCATTTGAGGAGTGGCGTCATTGGCTAGAGGGTGCTAGACATCGTGTGGTGGTCTTGACTGATCACAAAAATTTGATTTACCTTGAGTCTGCCAGGCGTCTGAATCCTAGACAGGCTCGTTGGTCACTGTTTTTCTCTCGTTTCAATTTTGTGGTTTCATACCTGCCAGGTTCAAAGAATGTGAAGGTGGATGCTCTTTCTAGGAGTTTTGTGCCTGACTCCCTTGGAAATTCTGAGCCCTCTGGTATCCTTAGGGATGGGGTGATTTTGTCTGCTGTCTCCCCAGACTTGCGACGTGCTTTGCAGGAGTTTCAGGCGGGTAAACCTGATCGTTGTCCGCCTGAGAGACTGTTTGTTCCGGATAATTGGACCAGTAGAGTCATCTCCGAGGTCCATTCTTCTGCGTTGGCAGGTCATCCTGGAATATTTGGTACTAGAGACTTGGTGGCCAGGTCTTTTTGGTGGCCTTCCTTGTCGAGGGATGTGCGTTCTTTTGTGCAGTCTTGTGAGGTTTGTGCTCGGGCTAAGCCTTGCTGTTCTCGGGCCAGTGGATTGTTGTCACCTTTGCCTATCCCGAAGAGGCCTTGGATGCACATTTCCATGGACTTTATTTCGGATCTCCCTGTCTCTCAAAAAATGTCCGTCATCTGGGTTGTGTGTGATCGCTTTTCTAAAATGGTTCATCTGGTACCCTTGCCTAAGTTGCCTTCCTCCTCTGAGTTGGTCCCTCTGTTTTTTCAGAATGTGGTTCGTTTGCATGGGATTCCTGAGAACATCGTTTCTGACAGGGGATCCCAGTTTGTGTCTAGATTTTGGCGGACGTTCTGTGCTAAGATGGGCATTGATTTGTCCTTTTCGTCTGCAATCCATCCTCAGACGAATGGCCAGACTGAACGAACTAATCAGACCTTGGAAACTTATTTAAGGTGTTTTGTTTCTGCTGATCAGGATGACTGGGTTACCTTTTTGCCGCTGGCCGAGTTTGCCCTTAATAATCGGGCTAGTTCTGCTACCTTGGTTTCTCCTTTCTTTTGTAATTCGGGGTTTCATCCTCGTTTTTCCTCTGGTCAGGTGGAACCTTCTGATTGTCCTGGAGTGGACATGGTGGTGGATAGGTTGCATCGGATTTAGAGTCATGTGGTGGACAATTTGAAGTTGTCCCAGGAGAAGGCTCAGCAGTTTGCTAATCGCCGTCGCCGCGTGGGTCCTCGACTTCTTGTTGGTGACTTGGTGTGGTTGTCTTCTCGTTTTGTTCCTATGAAGGTCTCTTCTCCTAAGTTCAAGCCTCGGTTCATCGGTCCCTATAGGATCTTGGAAATTCTTAACCCTGTGTCGTTTCGTTTGGATCTCCCGGCATCGTTTGCTATTCATAATGTGTTCCATCGGTCGTTGTTGCGGAAGTATGAGGTACCTGTTGTTCCTTCGCTTGAGCCTCCTGCTCCAGTGCTGGTGGAGGGAGAATTGGAGTATGTTGTGGAGAAGATCTTGGATTCTCGTGTTTCCAGATGGAAACGCCAGTATTTGGTCAAGTGGAAGGGTTATGGTCAGGAGGATAATTCTTGGGTGGTTGCCTCGGATGTTCATGCTGGTGATTTGGTTCGCGCTTTTCATAGGGCTCATCCTGGTCGCCCTGGTGGTTCTCGTGAGGGTTCGGTGACCCCTCCTCAAGGGGGGGGTACTGTTGTGAGTTCTGTTTTTGGGCTCCCTCTGGTGGTTACTGATGGTACTGGGTGACTTGTCTTTCCTGGGTTTCTGGGTTCCACCTGTTCCATCAGCATATGGGAGTTTCCTATTTAACCTGGCTTTGCTGGCATTTCCTCGCCGGTTATTGTTATGGCTGGCAATCAGGCAACACAGCGTGCAGTAATCAGCGCACATACAGAGATCTGGCAATAACCAAAAACAATAGGACGAGCTCTGAGACGTGGAATCTCTGTAGACTGCAGTACCTGATCTATCCTCACACAACTATAAGCAGCAGTGGATTGCGCCTATCACTACCTATGCAACTCGGCACTGCCTGAGGAGCTGACTAGCCTGAAGATTGAAATACAAGCCTGACTTACCTCAGAGAAATACCCCAAAGGAATAGGCAGCCCCCCACATATAATGACTGTTAGCAAGATGAAAAGACAAACGTAGGAATGAAATAGATTCAGCAAAGTGAGGCCCGATATTCTAGACAGAGCGAGGATAGCAAAGAGAACTATGCAGTCTACAAAAAACCCTAAAACGAAAACCACGCAAAGGGGCAAAAAGACCCACCGTGCCGAACTAACAGCACGGCGGTGCACCCCTTTGTTTCTCAGAGCTTCCAGCAAAAGTTAATAGCAAGCTGGACAGAAAAAACAGAAAACAAACTAGAAGCACTTATCTAGCAGAGCAGCAGGCCCAAGGAAAGATGCAGTAGCTCAGATCCAACACTGGAACATTGACAAGGAGCAAGGAAGACAGACTCAGGTGGAGCTAAATAGCAAGGCAGCCAACGAGCTCACCAAAACACCTGAGGGAGGAAGCCCAGAGACTGCAATACCACTTGTGACCACAGAAGTGAACTCAGCCACAGAATTCACAACAGTACCCCCCCCTTGAGGAGGGGTCACCGAACCCTCACCAGAACCCCCAGGCCGACCAGGATGAGCCACATGAAAGGCACGAACAAGATCTGGGGCATGGACATCAGAGGCAAAAACCCAGGAATTATCTTCCTGAGCATAACCCTTCCATTTGACCAGATACTGGAGTTTCCGTCTAGAGACACGAGAATCCAAAATCTTCTCCACAATATACTCCAATTCCCCCTCCACCAAAACAGGGGCAGGAGGCTCCACAGATGGAACCATAGGTGCCACGTATCTCCTCAACAACGACCTATGGAATACATTATGTATGGAAAAGGAGTCTGGGAGGGTCAGACGAAAAGACACCGGATTGAGAATCTCAGAAATCCTATACGGACCAATAAAACGAGGTTTAAATTTAGGAGAGGAAACCTTCATAGGAATATGACGAGAAGATAACCAAACCAGATCCCCAACACGAAGTCGGGGTCCCACACGGCGTCTGCGATTAGCGAAAAGCTGAGCCTTCTCCTGGGACAAGGTCAAATTGTCCACTACCTGAGTCCAGATCTGCTGCAACCTGTCCACCACAGAATCCACACCAGGACAGTCCGAAGACTCAACCTGTCCTGAAGAGAAACGAGGATGGAACCCAGAATTGCAGAAAAATGGAGAGACCAAGGTAGCCGAGCTGGCCCGATTATTAAGGGCGAACTCAGCCAACGGCAAAAATGACACCCAATCATCCTGGTCAGCGGAAACAAAACATCTCAGATATGTTTCCAAGGTCTGATTGGTTCGTTCGGTCTGGCCATTAGTCTGAGGATGGAAGGCCGAGGAGAAAGATAGGTCAATGCCCATCCTACCACAAAAGGCTCGCCAGAACCTCGAGACAAACTGGGAACCTCTGTCAGAAACAATATTCTCAGGAATGCCATGTAAACGAACCACATGCTGGAAGAACAAAGGCACCAAATCAGAGGAGGAAGGCAATTTAACCAAGGGCACCAGATGGACCATTTTAGAAAAGCGATCACAGACCACCCAAATGACCGACATTTTTTGAAAAACGGGAAGGTCAGAAATGAAATCCATCGAAATATGTGTCCAAGGCCTCTTCGGGACCGGCAAGGGCAAAAGCAACCCACTGGCACGTGAACAGCAGGGCTTAGCCCTAGCACAAATTCCACAGGACTGCACAAAAGCACGCACATCCCGTGACAGAGATGGCCACCAGAAGGATCTAGCAACCAACTCCCTGGTACCAAAGATTCCTGGATGACCGGCCAGCACCGAACAATGAAGTTCAGAGATAACTTTACTAGTCCACCTATCAGGGACGAACAGTTTCTCGGCCGGACAACGATCAGGTCTATTAGCCTGAAATTTCTGCAACACTCTCCGCAAATCAGGGGAGATGGCAGACACAATGACTCCTTCCTTGAGGATACTCGCCGGCTCAGATAACCCCGGAGAGTCGGGCACAAAACTCCTAGACAGAGCATCCGCCTTCACATTTTTAGAGCCCGGAAGGTATGAAATCACAAAATCAAAACGAGCAAAAAATAACGACCAACGGGCCTGTCTAGGATTCAAGCGCTTGGCAGACTCAAGATAAGTAAGGTTCTTATGATAAGTCAAAACCACCACGCGATGCTTAGCACCCTCAAGCCAATGACGCCACTCCTCGAATGCCCACTTCATGGCCAGCAACTCTCGGTTGCCCACATCATAATTACGCTCAGCAGCAGAAAATTTCCTGGAAAAGAAAGCACATGGTTTGAACACTGAGCAACCAGAACCTCTCTGTGACAAAACCGCCCCTGCACCAATCTCAGAAGCATCAACCTCGACCTGGAACGGAAGAGAAACATCAGGTTGACACAACACAGGGGCACAGCAAAAACGACGCTTCAACTCCTGAAAAGCTTCCACGGCAGCAGAAGACCAATTAACCAAATCAGCACCCTTCTTGGTCAAATCGGTCAATGGTCTGGCAATGCTAGAAAAATTACAGATGAAGCGACGATAAAAATTAGCAAAGCCCAGGAATTTCTGCAGACTTTTTAGAGAT
This sequence comes from Ranitomeya imitator, assembly GCF_032444005.1. Taxonomy (NCBI): domain Eukaryota; kingdom Metazoa; phylum Chordata; class Amphibia; order Anura; family Dendrobatidae; genus Ranitomeya; species Ranitomeya imitator. The sequence goes on from NC_091285.1 coordinate 409,612,056, forward strand.
GTCGGCTGAGTCCAATCCTGGATGGCCTGAACCTTAACCGGATCCATCTCGATAGTAGAAGGGGAAAAAATGAACCCCAAAAATGAAACTTTCTGCACACCGAAGAGACACTTTGATCCCTTCACGAACAAGGAATTAGCACGCAGTAGCTGGAAAACCATTCTGACTTGCTTCACATGAGACTCCCAATCATCTGAGAAGATCAAAATGTCATCCAAGTAAACAGTCAAGAATTTATCCAGATACTCACGGAAAATGTCATGCATAAAAGACTGAAAAACAGATGGAGCATTGGCAAGTCCGAACGGCATCACCAGATACTCAAAATGACCCTCGGGCGTATTAAATGCCGTTTTCCATTCATCTCCCTGCCTGATTCTCACCAGATTATACGCACCACGAAGATCAATCTTAGTAAACCAACTAGCCCCCTTAATCCGAGCAAACAAGTCAGAAATCAATGGCAAGGGATACTGAAACTTAACAGTGATCTTATTAAGAAGGCGGTAATCAATACACGGTCTTAGCCTTCTTGGCTACAAAAAAGAACCCTGCTCCCAATGGTGACGACGATGGGCGAATATGTCCCTTCTCCAGGGACTCCTTCACATAACTGCGCATAGCGGTGTGTTCAGGTACGGACAAATTAAATAAACGACCCTTAGGGAATTTACTACCAGGAATCAAATCGATAGCACAATCACAATTCCTATGCGGAGGTAGGGCATCAGACTTGGACTCTTCAAATACATCCTGAAAGTCCGACAAGAACTCTGGGATGTCAGAAGGAATGGATGACGAAATAGATAAAAATGGAACATCACCATGTACTCCCTGACAACCCCAGCTGGTCACCGACATAGAGTTCCAATCCAATACTGGATTATGGGTTTGTAGCCATGGCAACCCCAACACGACCACATCATGCAAATTATGCAGTACCAGAAAGCGAATAACTTCCTGATGTGCAGGAGCCATGCACATGGTCAGCTGGGCCCAGTACTGAGGCTTATTCTTGGCCAAAGGTGTAGCATCAATTCCTCTCAACGGAATAGGACACCGCAAAGGCTCCAAGAAAAATCCACAACGTTTAGCATAATCCAAATCCATCAGATTCAGGGCAGCGCCTGAATCCACAAACGCCATGACAGAATACGATGACAAAGAGCACACTAAGGTAATGGACAAAAGGAATTTGGACTGTACAGTACCAATAACGGCAGAGCTATCGAACCGCCTAGTGCGTTTAGGACAATTAGAAATAGCATGAGTAGAATCACCACAATAGAAACACAGTCTGTTCAGACGTCTGTGTTCTTGCCGTTCTACTTTAGTCATAGTCCTGTCGCACTGCATAGGCTCAGGTTTACTCTCAGACAATACCGCCAGATGGTGCACAGATTTACGCTCGCGCAAGCGACGACCGATCTGAATGGCCAAGGACATAGACTCATTCAAACCAGCAGGCATAGGAAATCCCACCATTACATCCTTAAGAGCTTCAGAGAGACCCTTTCTGAACAAAGCCGCTAGTGCAGATTCATTCCACAGAGTGAGTACTGACCACTTCCTAAATTTCTGACAATATACTTCTACATCATCCTGACCCTGGCATAAAGCCAGCAGATTTTTCTCAGCCTGATCCACTGAATTAGGCTCATCGTAAAGCAATCCCAGCGCCTGGAAAAATGCATCAACATTACTCAATGCAGAATCTCCTGGTGCAAGAGAAAACGCCCAGTCCTGTGGGTCGCCGCGCAAAAAAGAAATAATAATCAAAACCTGTTGAATAGGATTACCAGAAGAATGAGGTTTCAAGGCCAAAAATAGCTTACAATTATTTCTGAAGCTCAGGAACTTAGTTCTGTCACCAAAAAACAAATCAGGAATCGGAATTCTTGGTTCTAGCATCGATTTCTGATCAATAGTATCTTGAATCTTTTGTACATTTACAACGAGATTATCCATTGAGGAGCACAGAGCCTGAATATCCATGTCCACAGCTGTGTCCTGAAGCACTCTAATGTCTAGGGGAAAAAAAAGACTGAAGACAGAGCTAAGAAAAAAAAATGATGTCAGGATTTCTTTTTTCCCTCTATTGGGAATCATTGGTGTGGCTCCTTGTACTGTTATGGCTGGCAATCAGGCAACACAGCGTGCAGTAATCAGCGCACATACAGAGATCTGGCAATAACCAAAAACAATAGGACGAGCTCTGAGACGTGGAATCTCTGTAGACTGCAGTACCTGATCTATCCTCACACAACTATAAGCAGCAGTGGATTGCGCCTATCACTACCTATGCAACTCGGCACTGCCTGAGGAGCTGACTAGCCTGAAGATTGAAATACAAGCCTGACTTACCTCAGAGAAATACCCCAAAGGAATAGGCAGCCCCCCACATATAATGACTGTTAGCAAGATGAAAAGACAAACGTAGGAATTAAATAGATTCAGCAAAGTGAGGCCCGATATTCTAGACAGAGCGAGGATAGCAAAGAGAACTATGCAGTCTACAAAAAACCCTAAAACGAAAACCACGCAAAGGGGCAAAAAGACCCACCGTGCCGAACTAACAGCACGGCGGTGCACCCCTTTGTTTCTCAGAGCTTCCAGCAAAAGTTAATAGCAAGCTGGACAGAAAAAACAGAAAACAAACTAGAAGCACTTATCTAGCAGAGCAGCAGGCCCAAGGAAAGATGCAGTAGCTCAGATCCAACACTGGAACATTGACAAGGAGCAAGGAAGACAGACTCAGGTGGAGCTAAATAGCAAGGCAGCCAACGAGCTCACCAAAACACCTGAGGGAGGAAGCCCAGAGACTGCAATACCACTTGTGACCACAGAAGTGAACTCAGCCACAGAATTCACAACAGGTTATCAATGTATCCAGTGTGTCTTGTTACCTCTGCTCCCTGCTCCTAGAACCTTCTGGTCAAGCTAAGTTTGGATTTTCCTGTTTTGGTGTTTTGCTTTATTTGGTTTTTAGTCCAGCCTGCAGATATGTGATTCTTGCTGCTGGTTGCTCTAGTGGGCTGAAATTGCTCCTCATGTACCATGAGTTGGCACATGAGTTCAAGTAATTTCAGGATGGTTTTTTGAAGGGTTTTTCGCTGACCGCGCAGTTCACTTTTGTATCCTCTGCTATCTAGCTTTAGCGGGCCTCATTTTGCTGAAACTGTTTTCATACTGCGTATGTGCTTTCCTCTTATTTCACCGTCATTATATGTGGGGGGCTGCTATGTCTGTGGGGGATTTCTCTGGAGGCAAGAGAGGTCTGTGTTTCTTCTAATAGGGGAAGTTAGATCTTCGGCTGGAGCGAGACGTCTAGGATCATCGTAGGCACGTTCCCCGGCTACTTTTATTTGTGTGTTAGGTTCAGGGTCGCGGTCAGCTCAGGTTCCATCGCCCTAGAGCTTGTTTGTATCTGTGCTTGTCCTTTAGTGATCCCCTGCCATTGGGATCATGACAGGGAACCATAACACCATAACATCTTTAACGGATTCAGAATGACCCTTTCTGAAAATTGCCGCCAAGGCATCCTCATTCCATTTAGTCAGTACAGACCATTTTCTAAATTTCTGGCAATACGATTCTGCCGCTTCTTGACCTTGACACAGGTCCAGCAAGATTTTCTCAGCTTGATCCACAGAATTAGGCTCATCATACAATAACCCCAATGCTTGAAAGAAAGAATCAACATTAAGTAAAGCAGGATTGCCAGTTTCCGGGGAAAATGCCCAATCCTGTGGGTCACCACGCAGCAGGGATATGATGATTTTAACCTGCTGAATGGGATCACCAGAAGACCGGGGTCTCAATGCAAAAAACAGTTTACAGTTATTTTTGAAACTCAAAAATTTGGATCTGTCACCAAAGAATAAATCAGGAGTGGGAATCCTAGGTTCTAAGGCAGGAGTCTGAACAATATAATCTGAAATACCCTGTACCCTAGCAGCAAGCTGATCCACACGAGAAACTAACTCCTTAACACTCATGTTATTACTAGGTTTCGCAGCCACCCAGAGATTAAGAGGGAGGAACAGGCTAAGGAAAAAAAAATGGCTCAAAACCTTTCCTCCCTTCTTTTAAGATGCAATTAACTCATTGTTGGCCAGTTGTACTGTTATGATCTGGTGGCCTTGGAGCAGCATGAGACGTACTCTGGAGAAGGTGGCACCTGTACTGACCGCAAACCCTGAACTTAGCAGCGCAACTAGAAGTACCTAACGCTCTCTAGACCCCTCGACACAGCCTAAGAATTAACTACCCCTAAAGACAGAAACAGGAAACCTATCTTGCCTCAGAGAAAATCCCCAAAGGATAGACAGCCCCCCACAAATATTGACTGTGAGAGGAGAGGGAAATAACATACGCAGACATGAAATCAGGATTTAGCATAGGAGGCCATACTAGCTAAAAAGAAAGGATAGAACAGAGTACTATGCGGTCAGTATTAAAACACTAGAAAATATCCACCACAGAAAATACAAATCACCACATCTGACTAAAGACATGGAGGGTATATCTGCATCTCCAGGGACACAGCTAGGCTGCAAAAAATCCTTCACAGACAAAGCTGGACAAGACGAAACATGAAAATGCACAGAACTATAAGGTCCACAGCAGGTGGACAGCAAAAACAAAGCCAGGACTTATCTTTGAAGAAAAGCACAGCGAACAGGAGAGACCAGAAGGGATGTGAATCCTCCAAAAACAATGGACAACTGGCACTGACTAAAGGATCAAGCAGGACTAAATAGCTGAGTCCAAATTGAACACACCTGATAAATGCTGCGATCCACAGACAGCAGCACTACCACTCATAACCACCGGAGGGAGCCCAAGAGCAGAATTCACAACACTCTGTACCTTTGTCTCCGCCATGCCTGCCCTGCGTCCCAGTCTTGTCTGCCCTGTCTCTCCGCCGTGCCTGCCCTGCGTTCCAGTCTTGTCTGCCATGTCTCTTCACCATGCCTGCCCTGCGTTCCAGTCTTGTCTGCCCTGTGTCTCCACCGTGCCTGCCCTGCGTTCCTGCCTTGTCAGCCCAGTGTCTTTGCCGTGCCCTCTCCATGTTCCAGTCTTGTTCACTCGGTGTCTCTGCTGTGTCTGTCCTCTTCTTTTGTTTTAGTAGCCGTCCCTTTGTCTTCTGCTGTTGTGTCTCCATCCCCCTTGGGCCTGCTCCTAACGCTCCCTGTATAGGGGGTAGTTCCATCTGGTCCGCTCATCCTCAGGGGCTCTAGAGTCACGACCCAGAGGATCCACTCTTGGGTTCTTCTCCGAATCCTTACAATTACTTATAAAATTTATATTGTTTTACGGCACATAGCTTCCTTGTTGTTCTATTTTTTATGTATTATTTACAAAGAAAGTTATCAGGTAATTCGCCGTCCATTACCCTGATGTTGATTTTAAACTGTCAGTAAACAAAAATCAACATTTTTAAACAGATAACAATTATTAGCATCATACATTTCAGTCCCTGTAATGTGCTGGTATCTGACTTCTGGTACTACGAGTAGATCTACGCAGTACAGGGATTGATAGTGACCTAACAGGATTCACTATTCTTGCTACCACTGGTGTAGTGCACTCTCTTATGGCTATGCTACTGATGACTCTATGTAGCAAAGGTATACCTGATTTTCTACTATTACTTCTGCTCACTGTGGGCATGACAGATTCACCAATAGCAGGGGCTGGATTCTCTTGCTCCATTGTTGGTGTGACGTCTGCTGCTTGAGCCCGCTGGTGTAGAGTCTCTACTGGTTCAAATTGATTTTGAGTCATATCTCTTTCTGGTACTTCCAACTGGGGAAAGGTCAAAACAGGCACCACTATGGCTTGATTTACTTGAGTCCATGACTGGGGAAAATCTCCAAGAACGGTATAGATTCCCTTTTCCTCCTCTTCTGTGGGTTGATGGCTATCTTGGTCTTTCTTTTTGCTTCTCAGTTGGTCAGGGCATACCTCAAAGTGATCTCGTGATATCGCTGTTGAGGTTTCTCCTCCATCTTTGCTTATGAGACACACCTTGGTGTTATCAAAGTTTGACTGTAAGATGGTGTATGGTTCTGCCTCCCACTGGTCATCGAGCTTGTGCATTCTTCTTTTCCTCCTTAGAACTTGTTCACCTGGTGACAAGGGAATTGCAGGGCATGCTGGTTATAGTTTCTCTCCTGCTTTTGTCATGACTGGGACAGACTTCTTTCCACGCATTCTTGTACTTGCCAATATTTCTGCTGTCACTCCATATCCCAATCTGCATCTGGTAATGTTGTTTCTGGTGTTAGGACTCCCATATCAAGGTCAACAGGTAATTTGCTAGGTCTTCGTCTCATTAGGTAGGCTGGAGTGCAATTGGTGGAATTCACTGGGATATGATTGTACAGATCTACCAAGTCCGGCAACTTCACTGGCCACAGGTTTCTCTCCTCGAAAGGCAAGGTCTTCAGTAGGTCAATTACCACTTAGTTCATCTTCTCACACATGCCATTTGTCTGTGGGTGGTTCAGCGTTGTTCTGATCTTCTTGCATCCATACAGGTTACAGAACTCTGGGAATACTTCTTCTTAAAAGGCTGGGCCTTGGTCGGTGAGTATCTTTTCTGGGTAACCATGTGGTCGACAAAAGTGTTGTTGGAATGCCTAGCCTGTCTTCTTTGCTGTTCGGTCCTTACTCCTTAACAGGCACGACTATCAGGAATCTTGAGTAATGGTCCACTATGGTCAAAGCATAGACATAGCTTGAACGGCTTGGAGTTAGCTTCACATGATCCAAAGCTACCAGTTTAAGTGGCTGTTTGGTGACTATGGGGTGTAAGGGAGCCATCTGGCTGTCACGGTCCTTTCTGCGAAGGTTGCATGGGCCACACTCTCGGCACCACTTTTCAATGGCTTTTCTCATGCCAATCCACAGTAAATATAGTAAGTAACACAAAGGATATTATCCAAGATAAAAATAATAAAAATAACAAGAGATTAAAACCAATTTACAAATATCAATAAATACCATGGAAATACCAATGTGCAAGGAAAACCAAGTGGAACCCACTCAAGATAGAAAACTAATCTTCTGTGCACCAGACTGGTTAAAAGGTCAGAGATCACCAAGGCAGGAAATTTAAAAAAATATATCGCTTTATTTATACTTAAATTGACAAAAACAACATATAATTGATGTGCATGTATCAAGGTAAAAAATTGCAAAGGGTAAATAATAAATAATATATAAAAACTAACATAAAAAAGACCAGTTTGCATTCAGCGGATACGGTATATGTCACAAATCCACATATAAAAATTAAAAAACTCCAGAATTTTTTTTTTTTAAAGTAGCATAATTTCTAACATGTGTTAGTAAAGCACCAACAATATGTGCCAAATGTGTAGCAAATTGAAACAATACTGGTGTAAGAAAATCAATTTTACATCATACTATGCCAGTAGAGGTAATAAATAAGGTACAAGTGCAATATGTGCCAAATGTGTAGCAAATTAAAACTATACTGGTGTAAGAAAATCAATTTACACCATACTATACTAGTAGATGTATATAAAAAGGGATTTGGATGTTTTGCCCCCAGCAGTTTGCCTCCAGCAGATCGCCCCTGGGTACATTTCGCCCCCGGGTACATTTCGCCCCCGAACATTTCGTCCCCAGCATTTGGCCCCCAGGATGTTTCACCCCTGCACATTTCATCCCTGCTCATTTCGCCTCCAGCAGTTCACCCCCAGCAGTTCACCCCCAACAGTTCGCCCCCAGCAGTTCGCCCCCAGCAGTTTGCCCCCGGATGTTTTTACCCTTGTGATTCGTGAATTCCCGTCCATCATCAATGTTTCGCCCCCAGCAGTTCACCCCGGTAGTTTACCCCCAGATGTTTGTACCCTTGTGATTGATGAATTCCCGTCCATCATCAATGTTTCGCCCCCAGCAGTTCACCCCCGGTAGTTCACCCCCAGATGTTTGTACCCTTGTGTTTCATGATTTCCTGTCCGTCATCAATGTTTCACCCCCAGCAGTTTGCCCCCAGCAGTTCGCCCCCGGATGTTTGTACCCTTTTAATTCATGAATTCCCGTCCATCATCAATGTCTCGCCCCCAGCAATTCGCTCCCGGCAGTTCGCCCCCAGATGTTTGTACCCTTGTGGTTCATGAATTCCTGTCCATCATCAATGTTTCGCCCCCAGCAGTTCAGCCCCGGTAGTTCACCCCCAGATGTTTGTACCCTTGTGTTTCATGAATTCCTGTCCATCATCAATGTTTCGTCCCCTGCAATTCACCCCCGGCAGTTCGTCCCCGGATGTTTGTACCCTTGTGGTTCTTGAATTCCTGTCCGTCATCAATGTTTCACCCCCAGCAGTTTGCCCCCAACAGTTCGCCCCCGGATGTTTGTACCCTTTTAATTCCTGAATTCCCGTCCATCATCAATGTCTCGCCCCCAGCAATTCGCTCCCGGCAGTTCGCCCCCAGATGTTTGTACCCTTGTGGTTCATGAATTCCTGTCCATCATCAATGTTTCATCCCCTGCAATTCGCCCCCGGCAGTTTGCCCCCGGATGTTTGTAACCTTGTGGTTCTTGAATTCCCGCCCGTCATCAATGTTCCACCCCCAGCAGTTCACCCCCGGTAGTTTACACCCGGATGTTTGTACCCTTGTGGTTCATGAATTCCTGTCCGTCATCAATGCTTCACCGCCAGCAGTTTGCCTCTGGCAGTTCTCCCCAGATGTTTTTACCCTTGTGATTCATGAATTCCCGTCCGTCATCAATGTTTCGCCCCCAGCAGTTCACCCCCGGTAGTTTACCCCCGGCAGTTTGTACCCTTGTGATTCTTGAATTCCTGTCCACCATCAATGTTTCACCTCCAGCAGTTTGCCCCCGCAGTTTGCCCCCAGATATTTGTACCCTTGTGGTTCATGAATTCTTGTCCATCATCAATTGTTCGCCCCCAGCAGTTTGCCCCTGGCAGTTCGCCCCCGGATGTTTGTACCCTTGTGATTCATGAATTCCCGTCCGTCATCAATGTTTCACCCCCGGCAGTTCACCCCTGGATGTTTGTACCCTTGTGGTTCTTGAATTCCTGTCTGTCATCAATGTTTTGCCCCCAGCAGTTGACCCCCGGTAATTCGCCCCTGGATGTTTGTACCCTTGTGGTTCATGAATTCCCGTCCGTCATCAATGTTTCGCCCCCAGCAGTTCACCCCCGATAGTTCGGCCCTGGATGTTTGTACCCTTGTGGTTCTTGAATTCCTGTCCGTCATCAATGTTTCACCCCCAGCAGTTTGCCCCCGGCAGTTCGCCCCCCGATGTTTGTACCCTTGTGATTTATGAATTCCCATCCGTCATCAATGTTTCGCCCCCCAGCAGTTCACCCCCAAGAGTTCACCCCCGGTTGTTTGTACCCTTGTGGTTCATGAATTCCCGTCCGTCATCAATGTTTCACCCCCAGCAATTTGCCCCTGGCAGTTCGCCCCGGATGTTTGTGCCCTTGTGGTTCTTGAATTCCTTTCCGTCATCAATGTTTCACCCCCGGCAGTTCGCCCCCAGATGTTTGTACAATTGTGGTTCATGAATTCCTGTCCATCATCAATTGTTCGCCCCCAGCAGTTTGTCCCTGGCAGTTCGCCCCAGGATGTTTGTACCCTTGTGGTTCTTGAATTCCTGTCCGTCATCAATGTTTTGCCCCCAGCAGTTCACCCCCGGCAGTTTGCCCCTGGATGTTTGTACCCTTGTGGTTCATGAATTCCCGTCCATCATCAATGTTTTGCCCCCAGCAGTTCGCCTCCGGGAGTTCGCTCCCAGATGTTTGTACCCTGTTTTGCCCCCAGAATTTTGTGTTTGGATGTTTTGCTAGTTTGTCCTTGCGGTTCATGAATTCCCGTCAGTCAGCAATCCACATGCCACAAAAGTACTATACAGAGTGCTGCACTTTTTTGACATGTTAAATCAACTGTTTCCATCTGTTAACCTCACAACTGATTGCATTATAGTGTTAGAGCATTTTGCCCGCAAATTTAACAAGACATTTTCCAAAACTTTTCTAAAACGTTTTTTTGTTACAAAAACATAACACAAAAAAAATAAATGGATTAAAAAAATGTAGTGTGAATGAGGCCTGATTTAGGGGAATGTAAACCACTCTAAAATCAAAACATTTTGTGAATTTTTACCTGACCCAGCACTGACCTGCTTGTTTGCAAGTTTTGTTTCAGATGTAACAATTTTCATGTCAGGTTTCCTCCTGCAAGTTACCTTATACTAGCTTTTATTCCATCTTTACATCAGAATATAGCAGTGTCTAAAATCTCTACAAAGAGAGAGAGGTGTACTAGCACAAAAACATCAGTCAGCTTCCACAGCAATTCACTTTCTACAAGTATGAATTGAGTTCTATCCAAACATGGGAAGAAGAAGTTGGTCTACGAGAATCACATTTACGTATTTTTCAAACGAACGGCTGACGATGTCCATTCCATCTGGGTGTGTGAAAAACGGTCGACTTGCAAGGGACATGGTTGGACCAATGAAGCGTTGAAAGTAACCAATCCCCACAACCACGCAGCACAAGCAGCAAGACCTGAAGCAATCCGACTTGTCAATGAGGCGGTCACCAGGGCAAGGACAACACAGGAGACACCGCAACAGATTCTCACAGAAGTCATTTCAGGAGCCCATTCTAATGTTGTAGCACTTCTCCCAAAGAAAGCATCACTGAAGAGAACAATACGATTATCAAGGCAACTTGGCAATAGTTTAAGGTTGCCCCAAACCCTTGATCAACATGTATTTCCCAGGAGTTCCAGGAGATTAATGTTGATGGCATCCAGCAGCAGTTCCTTCTGCATGACTCTGGTAAGCATTTAACATTTCCATTATGCAGAATTATTGCAAAGTTTATGTTGCACAAATGTGAAAATTTATATACTACAAAGAGGTGATATAGACTACTATGTGATTTTTTTTGCCTTAAAGGGAAACTTTGAGGATAGTATAATGTAGGATGAGACCTACTGATTCCCACTATGCCTCACTTGTTTAGTTGCAGCTTAATTCTCTGCTCAGCTTCAAAGTAGAAGTCCTGCCTTTAAGATACAGTGGTCTGCCATGTTCATAAGCCGAGTGGTAACCTTGTCCACCAACCATGATTTGCAGGTATTCAGCCATTGTCAATCACAGCCAGAGGACAAGGTTGTCGCATCAAACCCGTATCACTAGATGTTAATTTTAGTGTAGAATTTTCTGCTATAAATTAGCTGCAGATTGTCTTCTGCAACTACTTAGTGCATGTGAATGGACCTTAAAGGGAACCTGTCACCCAACCTTAAAGGGAACCTGTCACCCAATTTTTCAGGGGCTTATCTACAGAATTCTGTAATGCATTCTGTAATGCTGTAGATAAGCCCCCGATGTATCCTGAAATATGAGAAAAAGAGGTTAGATTATACTCACCCAGGGGCAGTCCCGGTTCTGTTCTGGTCCGATGGGTGTCCGGTCCGGGGGCCTCCCATCTTCTTACGATGACGTCCTCTTCTTGTCTTCATGCTGTAGCTCCGGCACAGGCGTACTTTTCCTGCCCTGTTGAGGGCAGAGCAAAGTACTGGAGTGCGCAGGTGAAGGGAAAGGTCAGAGAGGCCCGGCGCCTGCGCACTGCAGTACAGTCTTCATCTACTGGCCCAAAGTAAAGAGTGGTTTGCTGATGGCATTTTTTCCTCTACACTAACCCTGTTCAAGCAACTTTATACAAATCATGTAGTCCACAGCGGCCTTGTTGTTCCTGTATTGCACACCTTACTGATAGACAAGAGCAGTTCAACATACCAGAGATTGCTACAAGAGCTGAAGAACACGCAACCTGGACTGCAGCCACACAACCTGATGTTGGATTTTGAACTAGCTGCAATCCAGGCATTTGAGAATGAATTCCTCAACCTCAAGAAGACTGGTTGCTTCTTCCACCTATCACAGTCAGTTTGGCGTAAAGTTCAAAATGAAGGACTCAAGGTGCAATATCAAGGTGACCATGAATTTGCTCGTTGGATACGCATGATACCTGCCCTTGCCTTTCTACCTTTCTACCAACACAGAATTTTGTGCCTTCATTTGAAGAGTTAGTGGAAAATCCTGAATTTCCACAAGAAACCATACCCATTGCCAACTATTTTGAAGATACCTATATTGGTCAAATGACTCGCAGAGGACGTCAGGCACCTTTGTTTCCAGTTGAAGTTTGGAATATGTATGAACGATCATTAAATGATCAACAGCGAACAAATAATAATGTTGAAGGATGGCACCGTAGCTTTCAAGAAACATGTGGTACTTTTTCCCAAATATATACCGGTTCATTAACTGTCTGAAACATCAGCAAAAGCTCCACAGTTTAGAAATTATTCAGATAATAGCAGGAAGTCCCACCACTGCAAGAAACGAAAAATACGCTGCAATTTCAGCAAGGGTTAAACGTTTTGTGCAAGATTTCAGCAATAGAAGCATGACAGATTATCTGAGAGGCATCGCCTACAGCTTTGAATTTTAGGTGATGGTCATATATTTAGCTGTAAAATAATTCAAACATTAACACCTGCAATTTTTCTTTTCTTTCCTCTTTTTCTCTAACCCTTCCCCCTCTATACCATTTATGTTTCTTGTTTAACAGTATTAATTTATACAGTTAAAGCGTAACTCTACTAATCTTCTTTTACAATGGAGAACCCAGCAACTTCACTTCTGTGTGAAAAGTCCCATCTAAGTTTCAGCAGCAGCTCCATGTGTTGTGTAGGATTTCAGTGGCTAATAAGGAGGTTGTTTCGCCTTAGTAGCAGAACTTGTGGATTGACTCTAGGGGTCATGGCTACACGGGTCGTGCAACTGTCAGGCCTCTTTCAGACTAGCGGTTTTGCTGGCGATTATCGCAGCAGTTTCAAACTGCGGCGGTAGTCGCCAGCAAAACCACTACATAGCACTAGATTTGCCCTATGCAAGTAAATGGGCTCAAATCGCGGGAAAACTGTGCAGCAAAAGACGAACAGTTTTCCATTTTAAAACATGTTCTATCTTCCTGGCGATTACCGCCACGATTTTAAACTGCCACGGTAATCGCCAGGAAAACAGCAAGTCTGAAAGAGGCATCCACGTGCTCCCTATGATGTATACAAGGCTGCTGGTTCACAGCCCCCTACAAAGCTCCCCAATGCCCCATGTACTCAGTCCTTTATTGGCTTTACACAGGGGAAAGCCCTCCTCTTGTCCAGGACCTAGCACATGAGGGGAGGGGGAAGGGGAACTTTCCAGAGGGCTGTGGTCTAACAGCCCTGAATGTATCACAGGAAGCCTGAATCCGCCCACAATTTCTGCTACCAAGGGGGCCCAACCTCCTTAGTAACCACTGAAATCCTGCAGCACATAGAGCCTGCTGCTGTACCTCGGATGCGACTTTTCACACAAAATTAAATAAAATGTACAAAATATTATATTTAAAAAAAATAAACTAAAGCTGCTGGAAGGGGTTCTCCATTGGAAAAGATCAGTGACCCAGGTACTATAACATATCAAAAGTTTTGGGGCTTTTTTTAGAGTTACGCTTTAAATACATTGTTCTGCAATGTTGGTTGGTTTGACCAATTATTAATATTTTTCTGTCTGTTTGTAAAGTTACTTATCTGGAAAACTCAAAGTTTTTTGGAATTTAAAAAAAACTGTAACTTGATCACATTTATACATGTTAGACCCAAAATATGATTAGTGAGAAATGAACCTGCCAGATTCAGCACCCCCAAACTATCATCTCCATTGAATTCACTGGGTATGGAGACTCAGAGGAGTGGAGGATATGTCCACCACATCCTCATCACTAACCAGATAGTAAAAAGAAAATATATATATTGCTACTTACCCCTTTGCTGAGGTACCGGCAGACGCGGAGGGTCCTCTTCCATGCACTTCCACATTGTGTGAATGGGTCATCCTACCCGAGGGAATCCCTTTCAGGATTCCTAGCTAGGGATTCCCTTGGTCAAGAAGACTCTCCACACAGGTTGGGACCTCAGCAAAAGGGAGAGAAGTAATTTTTATTTTCTGATGAGCAAACTCCGAACATTGCCTGTTTGGGGTTGGTGTGGTTGAACCCGTGCAGGCAATGTTCGATACAAACCCTGAACTTTCCAGATTGGGTTTGCTCATCACTAGATACTGTATGATATGTAATGGATAACAAAAAGAAGCCATTAAGTGTGACACCACTAGTACATGACAGTAAAATGATGGTCACTTGTCTTAGATCAGGGGTGTCAAACCCATATTCACCAAGGGCCACACCAATTTAATGGTTGTCCCCAAAGTGCCATTTGTGGCTGAAAGACCGAATGCACACAACCGAGTCCTGTCCAGAACATGCATTTCTCTGCACAGAGCAGTGCATGCCCCTGTATAAGGCATGGCACGGTGGATCAGCTCTTTGCCAGGTACTGTCACATCTTCCCTGGATCGCACTGAAATCATGGAGAGCTATGGCTGCAGCTTCCAGTCACTTGTCATTGTCTTTGGTGCTGGAAGTTGCTGATAAACAGCAGGTTCAGTGCAGAATACAACTGGACCCTATTCTTGGCATAATCTGAGGAATGGGCATCTATAGAAAAACAGATCCTGAAATGAGAATACCACTTTTATCTGCTGCTCCATTCTTTTGTATACTGGCAGAGTGTTCTGTGAGGGCTAATCCCTAAACCCCCTTCTGAAGACCTGATAAAGAGGTTCTGTAGAAGCTGGTTAACCACCACTTTAGTTCAGCAAAGCCAATACCTCAGTTCTGCAGAGATGGTTGGTGGGATTAACCCTGTAGTCAGTCAACAATCCCCCTGCTTCCATACATAGCCTGCATTAAAGGGGTATTCTCATGCCGAACAGCAAAATGCGTGTTATCAAGGCCAGCGGCACTTAAAGGTATAGTCACCACTTTCAAATTACTCTTAGGAGCATTTATATATACTCATCTAGCATCAGCACTTTGTGCATTATTGAATTTGCAAGCACATGTCATTTTTTTTATATATGAATTGGTTTGCACTTGCACCTTATTTA
This sequence comes from Ranitomeya imitator, assembly GCF_032444005.1. Classification (NCBI taxonomy): domain Eukaryota; kingdom Metazoa; phylum Chordata; class Amphibia; order Anura; family Dendrobatidae; genus Ranitomeya; species Ranitomeya imitator. The sequence goes on from NC_091285.1 coordinate 409,627,131, forward strand.
TTACCCCCTCTTTTTATATACATCTACTAGTATAGTATGGTGTAAATTGATAATCTTACACCAGTATAGTTTTAATTTGCTACACATTTGGTACATATTGCACTTGCACCTTATTTATTACCTCTACTGGCATAGCATGATGTAAAATTGATTTTCTTACACCAGTATTGTTTCAATTTACTACACATTTGACACATATTGTTGGTGCTTTACTAACACATGTTAGAAATGATGCTTCTTTAACCCCTTCAAGACCCAGCCTATTTTGACCTTAAAGACCTTGCCATTTTTTGCAATTCTGACCAGTGTCCCTTTATGAGGTAATAACTCAGGAACGCTTCAACGGATCCTAGCGGTTCTGAGATTGTTTTTTCGTGACATATTGGGCTTCATGTTAGTGGTAAATTTAGGTCAATAAATTCTGCATTTATTTGTGATAAACACGGAAATTTGGCGAAAATTTTGAAAATTTCGCAATTTTCACATTTTGAATTTTTATTCTGTTAAACCAGAGAGATATGTGACACAAAATAGTTAATAAATAACATTTCCCACATGTTTACTTTACATCAGCACAATTTTGGAAACAAAATTTTTTTTTGTTAGGAAGTTATAAGGGTTAAAATTTGACCAGCGATTTGTCATTTTTACAACGAAATTTACAAAACCATTTTTTTTAGGGACCACCTCACATTTGAAGTCAGTTTGAGGGGTCTATATGGCTGAAAATACCCAAAAGTGACACCATTCTAAAAACTGCACCCATCAAGGTACTCAAAACCACATTCAAGAAGTTTATTAACCCTTCAGGTGCTTCACAGCAGCAGAAGCAACATGGAAGGAAAAAATGAACATTTAACTTTTTAGTCACAAAAATTATCTTTTAGCAACAATTTTTTTATTTTCCCAATGGTAAAAGGAGAAACTGAACCACGAAAGTTGTTGTCCAATTTGTCCTGAGTACGCTGATACCTCATATGTGGGGGTAAACCACTGTTTGGGCGCACGGCAGGGCTTGGAAGGGAAGGAGCGCCATTTGACTTTTTGAATCAAAAATTGGCTCCACTCTTTAGCGGACACCATGTCACGTTTGGAGAGCCCCCGTGTGCCTAAAAATTGGAGCTCCCCCACAAGTGACCCCATTTTGGAAACTAGACGCCCCAAGGAACTTATCTAGATGCATAGTGAGCACTTTGAACCCCCAGGTGCTTCACAAATTGATCCGTAAAAATGAAAAAGTACTTTTTTTTCACAAAAAAATTCTTTTAGCCTCAATTTTTTCATTTTCACATGGGCAACAGGATAAAATGGATCCTAAAATGTGTTGGGCAATTTCTCCTGAGTACACCAATACCTCACATGTGGGGGTAAACCACTGTTTGGGCACATGGTAAGGCTCGGAAGGGAAGGAGCGCCATTTGACTTTTTGAATGAAAAATTATTTCCATCGTTAGCGGACACCATGTCGCGTTTGGATAGCTCCTGTGTGCCTAAACATTGGCGCTCCCCCACAAGTGACCCCATTTTGGAAACTAGACCCCCCAAGGAACTTATTTAGATGCCTAGTGAGCACTTTAAACCCTCAGGTGCTTCACAAATTGATCTGTAAAAATGAAAAAGTACTTTTTTTTCACAAAAAAATTATTTTCGCCTCAATTTTTTCATTTTCACATGGGCAGTAGGATAAAATGGATCATAAAATTTGTTGGGCAATTTCTCCCGAGTACGCCGATACCTCATATGTGGGGGTAAACCACTGTTTGGGCACACGGCAGGGCTCGGAAGGGAAGGCGCGCCATTTGACTTTTTGAATGGAAAATTAGCTCCAATTGTTAGCGGACACCATGTCGCGTTTGGAGAGCCCCCTGTGTGCCTAAACATTGGAGCTCCCCCACAAGTGACCCCATTTTGGAAACTAGACCCCCCAAGGAACTTATCTAGATGCATATTGAGCACTTTAAACCCCCAGGTGCTTCACAGAAGTTTATAACGCAGAGCCATGAAAATAAAAAATAATTTTTCTTTCCTCAAAAATGATTTTTTAGCCTGGAATTTCCTATTTTGCCAAGGATAATGGGAGAAATTGGACCCCAAATATTGTTGTCCAGTTTGTCCTGAGTACGCTGATACCCCATATGTGGGGGTAAACCACTGTTTGGGCGCACGGCAGGGCTCGGAAGGGATGGCACGCCATTTGGCTTTTTAAATGGAAAATTAGCTCCAATCATTAGCGGACACCATGTCACGTTTGGAGAGCCCCTGTGTGCTTAAACATTGGAGATCCCCCAGAAATGACACCATTTTGGAAACTAGACCCCCAAAGGAACTAATCTAGATGTGTGGTGAGGACTTTGAACCCCCAAGTGCTTCACAGAAGTTTATAACGCAGAGCCATGAAAATAAAAAAAAAAATTATTTTCTCAAAAATGATCTTTTAGCCCGCAATTTTTTATTTTCCCAAGGGTAACAGGAGAAATTTGACCCCAAAAGTTGTTGTCCAGTTTCTCCTGAGTACGCTGATACCCCATATGTGGGGGTAAATCACTGTTTGGGCACATGCCGGGGCTCGGAAGTGAAGTAGTGACGTTTTGAAATGCAGACTTTGATGGAATGCTCTGTGGGCGTCACGTTGCGTTTGCAGAGCCCCTGATGTGGCTTAACAGTAGAAACCCCCCACAAGTGACCCCATTTTGGAAACTAGACCCCCAAAGGAACTTATCTAGATGTGTGGTGAGCACTTTGAACCCCCAAGTGCTTCATAGAAGTTTATAATGCAGAGCCGTGAAAATAATAAATACGTTTTCTTTCCTCAAAAATAATTATTTAGCCCAGAATTTTTTAATTTTCCCAAGGGTAACAGGAGAAATTTGACCCCAAAAGTTGTTGTCCAGTTTCTCCTGAGTACGGTGATACCCCATATGTGGGGGTAAACTACTGTTTTCTGCACATGCCGGGGCTTGGAATTGAAGTAGTGACGTTTTGAAATGCAGACTTTGATGGAATGCTCTGCGGGCGTCACGTTGCGTTTGCAGAGCCCCTGATGTGCCTAAACAGTAGAAACCCCCCACAAGTGACCCCATTTTGGAAACTAGACCCTGAAAGGAACTTATCTAGATGTGTGGTGAGCACTTTGAACCCCCAAGTGCTTCATAGAAGTTTATAATGCAGAGCCGTGAAAATAATAAATACGTTTTCTTTCCTCAAAAATAATTATTTAGCCCAGAATTTTTTATTTTCCCAAGGGTTACAGGAGAAATTGGACCCCAAAAGTTGTTGTCCAGTTTCTCCTGAGTACGCTGATACCCCATATGTGGGGGTAAACCACTGTTTGGGCACACGTCGGGGCTCAGAAGAGAAGTAGTGACTTTTGAAATGCAGACTTTGATGGAATGGTCTGCGGGTGTCACGTTGCGTTTGCAGAGCCCCTGGTGTGCCTAAACAGTAGAGACCCCCCACAAGTGACCCCATTTTAGAAACTAGACCCCCCAAGGAACTTATCTAGATATGTGGTGAGCACTTTGAACCCCCAAGTGCTTCACAGACGTTTACAACGCAGAGCCGTGAAAATAAAAAATCATTTTTCTTTCCTCAAAAATTATGTTTTAGCAAGCATTTTTTTATTTTCCCAAGGGTTACAGGAGAAATTGGACCCCAAAAGTTGTTGTCCAGTTTCTCCTGAGTACGCTGATACCCCATATGTGGGGGTAAACCACTGTTTGGGCATACGTCGGGGCTCAGAAGGGAAGTAGTGACTTTTGAAATGCAGACTTTGATGGAATGGTCTGCGGGTGTCACGTTGCGTTTGCAGAGCCCCTGGTGTGCCTAAACAGTAGAGACCCCCCACAAGTGACCCCATTTTAGAAACTAGACCCCCCAAGGAACTTATCTAGATATGTGGTGAGCACTTTGAACCCCCAAGTGCTTCACAGACGTTTACAACGCAGAGCCGTGAAAATAAAAAATCATTTTTCTTTCCTCAAAAATTATGTTTTAGCAAGCATTTTTTTAGATTCACAAGGGTAACAGGAGAAATTGGACCCCAGTAATTGTTGCGCAGTTTGTCCTGAGTATGCTGGTACCCCATATGTGGGGGTAAACCACTGTTTGGGCACACATCAGGGCTCGGAAGTGAGGGAGCACCATTTGACTTTTTGAATACGAGATTGGCTGGAATCAATGGTGGCGCCATGTTGCGTTTGGAGACCCCTGATGTGCCTAAACAGTGGTAACCCCTCAATTCTACCTCCAACCCTAACCCCAACACACCCCTAACCACAACACTAACCCCAACACACCCCTAACCCTAACCACAACCCTAATTCCAACCCTAACCCTAAGGCCATGTGCCCACGTTGCGGATTCGTGTGAGATATTTCCGCACCATTTTTGAAAAATCTGCGGGTAAAAGGCACTGTGTTTTACCTGCGGATTTTCCGCGGATTTCCAGTGTTTTTTGTGCGGATTTCACCTGCGGATTCCTATTGAGGAACAGGTGTAAAACGCTGCGGAATCCGCACAAAGAATTGACATGCTGCGGAAAATACAACGCAGCGTTCCCGCGCGGTATTTTCCGCACCATGGGCACAGCGGATTTGGTTTTTCATATGTTTACATGGTACTGTAAACGTGATGGAAAACTGCTACGAATCCGCAGCCAAATCCGCACCATGTGCACATAGCCTAATTCTAAAGGTATGTGCACACGCTGCGGATCCACAGCAGTTTCCCATGAGTGTACAGTTCAATGTAAACCTATGGGAAACAAAAATCGCTGCACACATGCTGCGGAAAAACTGCACGGAAACGCAGCGGTTTACATTCCGCAGCATGTCACTTCTTTGTGCGGATTCCGCAGCGGTTTTACAACTGCTCCAATAGAAAATCGCAATTGTAAAACCGCAGTGAAATGCGCAGAAAAAAACGCGGTAAATCCGCCATAAATCCGCAGCGGTTTAGCACTGCGGATTTATCAAATCCGCAGCGGAAAAATCCGCAGAGGACCAGAATACGTGTGCACATTCCTAACCCTAACCCTAGCCCTAACCCTAACCCTAACCCTACCCCTAACCCTACCCCTAACCCTACCCCTAACCCTACCCCTAACCTTAACCCTAACCCTACCCCTACCCCTAACCCTAACCCTATTCTAACATTAGTGGAAAAAAAAAAAAATTCTTTATTTTTTTATTGTCCCTATGGGGGTGACAAAGGGGGGGGGGGGGTCATTTATTATTTTTTTTATTTTGATCACTGAGATAGATTATATCTCAGTGATCAAAATGCACTTTGGAACGAATCTGCCGGCCGGCAGATTCGGCGGGCGCACTGCGCATGCGCCCGCCATTTTGGAAGATGGCGGCGCCCGGGAGAAGACGGACGGGACCACGGCTGGATCGGTAAGTATGATAGGGTTGGGGGGGACCACGGGGGGGGGGATCGGAGCACGGGGGGGGGAATCGGAGCGCGGGAGGGGTGGAACGGAGCGCGGGGGGCGTGGAACGGAGCACGGGGGGGCTGGAATGGAGCACGGGGGGGTTGAACGGAGCACGGGGGGGTGGATCGGAGTGCAGGGGGGGTGATTGGAGCACGGGGGGGTGATTGGTGCACGGGGGGAGCGGACACGAGCACGGGGGGGAGCGGAGCACTGGACAGAGGGGAGCCGGAGCAGTGTACCGGCCAGATCGGGGGGGTGGGGGGGCGATCGGAGGGGTGGGGTGGGGGCACACTAGTATTTCCAGCCATGGCCGATGATATTTCAGCATCGGCCATGGCTGGATTGTAATATTTCACCCGTTATAATGGGTGAAATATTACAAATCGCTCTGATTGGCAGTTTCACTTTCAACAGCCAATCAGAGCGATCGTAGCCACGAGGGGGTGAAGCCACCCCCCCTGGGCTAAACTACCACTCCCCCTGTCCCTGCAGATCGGGTGAAATGGGAGTTAACCCTTTCACCCGATCTGCAGGGACGCGATCTTTCCATGACGCCGCATAGGCGTCATGGGTCGGAATGGCACCGACTTTCATGACGCCTACGTGGCGTCAAAGGTCGGGAAGGGGTTAAAAAAAAAAAATCTGGAGTTTTTTAATTTTTATATGTGGATGTGTATCCGCTGAATGCAAACTGGTCTTTTACATATTCATTTTTACATATTATTTATTATTTACCCTTTGCAATTTTTTACCTTGATACATGCACATCAATTATATGTTGTTTTTTGTCAATTTAAGCATAAATAAAGCAATATTATTTTTTTTTTTTTAATTTCCTGCCTTGGTGATCTCTGACTTTTTAATCAGTCTGGTGCACGGATTAGTTCTCATGCCAATCCAGTAGAATCTCCCACAAAGTAGGACCTCCAACTTCTTCCATCCGAAGTGTCCTGCTCCATCGTGGTACGCTTCCAAAACCATTGGTGCATCTGGTCTCGGGACTACCACCTGCCAGACCAGCTCGTGAGTGCATGGGTCGATATTCCTCCGACACAGCTTACTATCGTAAGTAAACAATTTGCCCTTCTCCTTTCACAACTATTAAGTCTCTTGTGGAGCATCTGGACCAGGGTGTGAATTAGCTTGTGTCAGCAGCTCTTTTACCAGATGGACTGCTGGGTCATTATCCTGCATCTCTGCCCATCCATAGTGGGACAATGGGTTCAGCGTGGCTTCTCGCCTGTCATTGCACTTGTTCTTCAGGTAATGGGAGAACTAGGTCGCCTCGGGGTGGTGGAAGGCTGGTAACTCAATCTCTTTGAGTGCTTCCGGATCTTCTCCCACTTCTAGTAAATGGGGCATCCTGGACAGTGCATTGGCATTTGCGTTCTTGTGCCCCGCACGGTACTTGATGGTAAACTCGTAGTTGGAAAGCCGGACCATCCATCGCTGCTCCAATGCACCTACATCTGTATTCCTTTTTCGGGATAGAAGGGATAGTAGATTGAACTTCAATTGGGGAGTGATCAGAGAAAATATGGGAATTTATCCTTGGATTGGAGCAAAGTCGAGCATATTGAGTATGTTGTAATGGGTTGGGTGGTGGAATCAATATGCCAAAGCCCAAGGAAGACTTGGAGGGGTGTTACTAGGAGCCTCACCCAATCTGACCACGGAAATGCAGCAGCTAACGACACTGTGGTCTGTGAAGCGACTAGGGAGGTGATCCAGGTGCCACTACAGGACTGACCTTGGGTAGATGGTCGCTGACCCCTAGGAAAGGGTAGCTGGGATGGCCCGGGGAAATGCCCAACAGATGCAGTCATGCAGAGAAGAGGACAGAAACTGCAGGTACAGATAGGACAGTCTGATGGAGAGATGAGCACTGATGAGTGCAACTGGCTTGGCTGCCGTTGAGGTGGGCACTGGTGGGTGCAGCTGGCTTGTCTGCCATTGAGGTGAGCACTGGCGGGTCCAGCTGGCTCGGCTGCTATTGAGGTGAGCACTGGCGGATGCAGCTGGCTTGGCTGCCGTTGAGATGAGCACTGGTGGGTGCAGTGGATTCGGCTACCATTGAAAGACGTACTGGCGGGTGCAGCAGGCTGAGATGCAAGTACTGGGACCTGAGAACTGACCAGCGTGGTAGGAACAAACTCACAAAATTGCACAGGCACCTCCATGTTGGAGGAGGAGGTTTAAATAGTAAGAGACCTCCAGCTATTAGCTGGGGACACTTTAGAGGAACACGCACAGCCTCTTTAAGAAAGAGGAAGTGTGCGCACGCACGCTAAGCACAGTGCCCAGAGACTTCCTTGGAGTGCACATACTACGGGCAGCAGCAGACCCGGAAGGAGCAGGACGGGAGCCTCGGCGGTGAGTACCCTGGTGTCTCTGCAGGGAGAGAGGGACTGCAGGCAGAGATACGGGTGCTACAGTACACCCAGTACGCTACAGATGTCTGCAAACTGATAGCAACACCGCAGAAGAAATGCTAGCACAGGCTTCCAGTATATGTTGTTTCAAATGCTTCACATCTTCTGTGCTGTGAAGATACGAGATGTGCAGCATCTGAAACAACGGATAATGGAATCCTGTGCCAGCATTTCTTCTGCGGTGTTGCTATCAGTGTGTCAAGAGTGGGAGAAGAGGGTTGCATTGACAATCCAACACAATGGGCAGCACTTTGAACACATTTTATAAGTGGTCATAAACTTGGAAATAACTCATGAAAGAATAAAGTTACATTAAAAGCAAGCACACCATTGTTATTCTTGTGAAATTCTCAATATGTTTCATGTGTCACATTGAAAAAAATAAAGTTGGATCCAAAAAGGCCGACTTCAAAATGGCTGCCATGGTCACCACCCATCTTGAAAAGTTTTCCCCCTCCCATATAGTATGTGTCACAAACAGGAAGTTGATATCACCAACCATTCCCATTTTATTTAGGTGTATCCATATAAATGGCCCACCCTGTACTTTACCTATATTTCTCTGCCGCATCTGTGCATCATGAATTGTCGTATGTGTTAAAGGGTCCCACTGAGACTCTTTCACCCCGGGCCCATGAAAATTTGGAGCCGACCCTGTATATACCTATACCTATTGTAAGGCAGTGACCGGTGTCATATGCGAGGGTCGCTATGTATCCCCCAGGATGTGCTTAGAAGCATATTAGATCCGCTGGAGTGCCCTGTGCTCACAGCAGGTTTGCCTGTGAGACACAGGGAAGAATAAAAGTGAGTGCGAACTGGTTCAAGTTATTTAACCCAGAAATTATTCAGGAAAACCTGGTATGGGCTTTTATTTTTTAAACGGACTGCAGGAAGATAGTGGGGCCGGTCCGTTTCCTCCAGCCCAGATCTTATAGTGGCCCATGGCCATAGAATCTGGAGGATAGAAAAAAAAACCCTGCAAGAGAGTTTGGGTGTGTCAGTGTTGGTCTGGGAGTCAGACCTAGCATGAGGTTTATGAGGAGCTCTTTCCGTGTGGAGCAACATGGGCCTTGCAGAGCCCGAAAAGCCTGACACCCCAGCGTATATATGGGGGTGTAATACGCTCATGGCAGCGGATTGTGGACTGTTGTTATTTTTCCCGGCTGCATACCAAAGGACTTGTTTGCTTACTTTTCTGGTTTGTGAGTATGCTGTGAAATAAACAAGACTTTATTTGAACTTTATATGGGTCACTGCCTATTCACTGCACAGCAAGGACATCGCTGCATCACATATGGTTGGAGAATGCGGAGCAGTGTGAATTAAGGCATACCCCAACACCATTTGCATGTCTGTTATTAAGCCTGCTACATTACAATTCAGGCCTACAGACAAAATTGAGGAGATCCTGAGGCAGCTAGTCCTCACACAGCAACAACAGCAACAAACTAATAACTTGTTGCTGCAGCAAATTACAGCCCTGCGTGAGGCACCTCCAGCACCGACCCCGGAACGTCGCGATGCCCGAGACAAGGTCCGCTCCGCTTTGAGGAAATTGAGTCCGGAAGATGACGTGGAAGCTTTCCTCACCGTCTATGAGCGCACGGCAGAGCGGGAGAATCTACCAGCAGCACAGTGGGCTGAAGTTGTGGCTCCTGTTGTGAATTCCGCTCTTGGGCTCCCTCCGGTGGTTGTAAGTGGCACTTTTGTGAGTTCTGCTCTTGGGCTCCCTCTTGTGGTTTCAAGTGGTATGGCTGCTCCTTGGAGTTAGCTGTCATCAGCTGCCTCCACTTATCGTCTCTTCTGCTCGGCTATTTAGGCCTGGCTGTTCCTTCAGCCAGTGCCACTTGTAAATGGTTCCTGGTTGGATTCACATCTCTTTGGATTTCCCTGTTATCCTGACCAGTTCAGCAAAGCTAAGTTTTTGCTTGCGCTTTTCTGTTCACAGATTGTGGACTTATCCGTTCAGTGCTTTCTATGTTTGTCCAGCGTTATCAGTATGAATTAATTATGTCTTGCTGGAAGCTCTGGGAAGCAGATTTACCCTCCACACCTTTAGTCAGGTGTGGAGATATTTTTGTAAACTCTGCGTGGACTTTTGTAGTGTTTTATACTGACCGCACAGTATTCCATCCTGTCCTATCTATCAAGCTAGACTGGCCTCCTGTGCTCATCCTGGTTTCATTCTGTGTATGTCTTTTTCCTCTCCACTCACAGTCATTATTTGTGGGGGGCTAATCTATCCTTTGGGGATTTTCTCTGAGGCAAGATAGTTTTCCTGCTTCTGTCTTTAGGGGTAGTTAGTTCTTAGGCTGTGACGAGATGCCTAGGGAGAGTTAGGAGCATTCCACGGCTACTTCTAGTGTTGTGTTGAGCTTAGGGACTGCGGTCAGTACAGCTACCACTTCCTTCAGAGCTCGTTCCATGTTGCTCCTAGACCACCGCATCATAACAGTACAAGTGGCCAAAAATGAATTAAATGCATCTCAAAAGAAGGAAAAGAAAGTTCTGAACCATTTTTTTTTTCTGTGCTCTGGTTTGTCTTTTTTTTTCCCTCTTGATATCTGGGTGGTTCAGGATATATGCTTTGGCATGGATGTTCAGGGTTTGTTTTCTCGTGTGGATCAACTTGCTGCAAGAGTACAGAGTATCCAGGACTATGTTGTCCAGACTCCGGCTTTAGAGCCTAGAATTCCTACTCCTGATTTGTTTTTTGGGGACAGATCCAAGTTTTTGAACTTTAAAAATAACTGCAGATTGTTTTTTGCTTTGAAACCCCGTTCTTCTGGTGATCCCATTCAGCAAGTAAAAATCATCATATCCTTGCTGCATGGTGACCCTCAAGACTGGGCTTTTTGTCTTGAAACAGGGGATCCGGCATTATTGAATGTTGATGCATTTTTTCAAGCGCTCGGATTATTGTATGACGAACCTAATTCTGTGGATCATGCAGAAAAAAACCCTGTTGGCCTTGTGTCAAGGTCAGGAAGCGGCAGAGTTATACTGCCAGAAATTTAGAAAATGGTCTGTGCTCACTAAATGGAATGAAGAGGCTCTGGCTGCTATTTTCAGAAAAGGTCTTTCTGAAGCCCTTAAAGATGTTATGGTGGGCTTTCCTACGCCTGCCGGTTTGAGCGAATCTATGTCTCTAGCCATTCAGATCGATCGGCGTCTGCGCGAGCGCAAAGCTGTGCACCATATGGCAGTATCCTCTGAGCAGAGTCCAGAACCTATGCAATGTGATAGGATTTTGACTAGAACAGAACGGCAGGAATTCAGACGTCAGAATAGGTTGTGTTTTACTGTGGTGATTCGGCTCATATTATCTCTGATTGCCCTAAGCGTACTAAGAGAGTCGCTAGGTCTGTTACCATTAGTACTATACAGCCTAAATTTCTCTTATCTGTGACCCTGATTTGCTCATTGTCGTCCTTTTCTGTCATGGCATTTGTGGATTCAGGCGCTGCCTGTTGTGAGTTCTGTTTTTGGGCTCCCTCTGGTGGTTACTGATGGTACTGGGTGACTTGTGTTCTCTGCGGTCTCTGGTGTCCACCTGTTCCATCAGGTTATGGGAGTTTCCTATTTAACCTGGCTTTTTTGTCATTTCCTCGCCGGCTATCAATGTAATCAGCGTGTCTTTTTACCTCTGCTCCCTGCGTCTGTTATCTTCAGGACAAGCTAAGTTTTGATTTTCCTGTTCCACGTTTTGCTTAATTTTTGTCTTAGTCCAGCTTGCAGAGATGTGATTCCTTGCTGCTGGTTGCTCTAGTGGGCTGAAATTACTCCTCATGTTCCATGAGTTGGCACATGAGTTCAAGTAATTTCAGGATGGTTTTTTGAAGGGTTTTTCGCTGACCGCGCAGTTCACTTTTGTATCCTCTGCTATCTAGCTTTAGCGGGCCTCATTTTTGCTGATTCTATTTTCATAACTACGTATGTGCTTTCCTCTCATTTCACCGTTATTACATGTGGGGGGCTGCTATTTCTGTGGGGTGTTTCTCTGGAGGCAAGTGAGGTCTGTGTTTCTTCTTATAGGGGAAGTTAATCCTTCGGCTGGCGCGAGACGTCTAGGAATCATCGTAGGCACGTTCCCCGGCTACTGCTAGTTGTGTGTTTAGGTTCAGGATCGCGGTCAGCTCAGGTTCCATCACCCTAGAGCTTGTTTTGTTTTTGTGCTTGTCCTTTTGTGATCCCCTGCCATTGGGATCATGACAGTATAGCCGGCCAGAAAAAATTGGTCATCGTTTTGGCTGAAATAGGAGGAAAAGTAGTCTGAGGAAGTTTTTTTTTTTTTCCCCCCCCTCCTCAGTGTTTGCTGCCTAGCCTTAATTGCAGCTTGACTGCTTCTTTCCTCCTCTTAATCCTTGAATGGCTCTGACCTCAGCTGTTTATCATGGACGTCCAGAGTTTGGCTTCCAGCCTGAATAATCTTGCTGCTAAGGTTCAAAATATACAAGATTTTGTTGTACATACGCCTATGTCTGAACCTAGAATTCCTGTCCCAGAGTTTTTTTCTGGAGATAGATCTAGTTTTCTGAATTTTAGGAACAATTGCAAGTTGTTTCTTTCCTTGAAATCTCGCTCCTCTGGAGACCCTGCTCAGCAGGTCAAGATTGTTATATCTTTCCTGCGGGGTGACCCTCAGAATTGGGCATTTGCATTGGCACCAGGGGATCCTGCGTTGCTCAATGTGGATGCATTTTTTCTGGCATTGGGTTTGCTCTATGAGGAACCTAACCTAGAGATTCAGGCTGAAAAAGCTTTATTGGCTCTCTCTCAGGGGCAAGATGAAGCAGAAATATATTGTCAGAAATTTCGGAAATGGTCGGTGCTTACTCAGTGGAATGAGTGCGCTCTGGCTGCAAAATTCAGAGATGGCCTTTCTGAGGCCATTAAAGATGTTATGGTGGGGTTCCCGGCGCCTACAGGTCTGAATGAGTCCATGACTATGGCTATTCAGATTGATCGGCGTTTACGGGAGCGCAAACCTGTGCACCATTTGGCGGTGTCTTCTGAACAGGCACCTGAGATAATGCAATGTGATAGAATTCAGTCCAGAAGTGAACAGCAAAATTATAGGCGGAAAAATGGATTGTGTTTTTATTGTGGTGATTCAGCTCATGTTATATCAGCATGCTCTAAACGCACAAAAAAGGTTGATAAGTCTGTTGCCATTGGTACTTTACAGTCTAAGTTCATTCTGTCTGTGACGCTGATTTGTTCATTATCATCCATTTCCGTCGATGCCTATGTGGATTCAGGCGCTGCGCTGAGTCTTATGGATTGGTCATTTGCCAATCGCTGTGGGTTTAGTCTGGAACCTCTGGAAGTTCCTATTCCTTTGAAAGGAATTGACTCTACACCTTTGGCTATGAATAAACCTCAGTACTGGACACAAGTGACCATGCGTATGACTCCCGTTCATCAGGAGGTGATTCGCTTCCTGGTACTGTATAATTTACATGATGTCTTAGTGCTTGGTCTGCCATGGTTACAAACTCATAACCCAGTCCTGGACTGGAAAACAATGTCTGTGTTAAGCTGGGGATGTCAGGGGGTTCATGATGATGCATCTCCGATTTCTATCGCTTCATCTACTCCTTCTGAGGTTCCGGTATTTTTGTCTGATTATCGGGAGGTTTTTGAGGAGCCTAAGCTCAGTTCGCTTCCTCCTCACAGGGATTGCGATTGTGCTATAGATTTGATTCCTGGCAGTAAATTCCCTAAAGGTCGTTTGTTCAATCTGTCAGTGCCAGAGCATACTGCTATGCGGAATTATGTTAAGGAGTCCTTGGAAAAGGGACATATCCGTCCATCTTCGTCCCCTTTGGGAGCAGGTTTTTTTTTTTGTGGCCAAAAAAGATGGTTCCTTGAGGCCTTGCATAGATTATCGTCTTTTGAATAAGATTACAGTCAAATATCAGTATCCTTTGCCATTGTTGACTGATTTGTTCGCTCGCATTAAGGGGGCTAAATGGTTCACTAAGATTGATCTTCGGGGTGCGTATAATCTTGTGCGGATAAGGCAGGGTGATGAGTGGAAAACCGCATTTAATACGCCTGAGGGCCATTTCGAGTATTTGGTGATGCCTTTTGGACTTTCTAATGCTCCTTCTGTCTTCCAGTCTTTTATGCACGATATTTTCCGTGAATATCTGGATAAATTTATTATCGTGTATTTGGATGATGTTTTGGTTTTTTCTGATGACTGGGAGTCTCATGTTCAGCAGGTCAGGAAGGTGTTTCAGGTCCTGCGGGCCAATTCTTTGTTTGTAAAGGGTTCTAAATGTCTCTTTGGAGTCCAGAAGATTTCTTTTTTGGGGTATATTTTTTCCCCTTCTACTATTGAGATGGATCCCGTCAAGGTTCAGGCTATTTGTGACTGGACGCAGCCTACATCTCTTAAGAGTCTACAGAAGTTCTTGGGCTTTGCTAATTTTTATCGTCGCTTCATAACTAATTTTTCTAGTGTTCTTAAGCCTTTGACGGATTTGACTAAAAAGGGTGCTGATGTTACTGATTGGTCTCCTGCGGCTGTGGAGGCCTTTCAGGAACTTAAGCGCCGGTTTTCTTCTGCTCCTGTGTTGCGTCAGCCAGATACGTCGCTTCCTTTTCAGGTTGAGGTTGATGCTTCCGAGATCGGAGCGGGGGCGGTTTTGTCACAGAGAAGCTCCGATGAAGCCATGTGCGTTCTTTTCTAGAAAATTTTCGCCCGCTGAACGGAATTATGATGTTGGTAATCGGGAGCTTTTGGCCATGAAGTGGGCATTTGAGGAGTGGCGTCATTGGCTTGAGGGTGCTAGACATCGTGTGGTGGTCTTGACTGATCACAAAAATCTGATGTACCTTGAGTCTGCCAAGCGTCTGAATCCTAGACAGGCTCGTTGGTCACTGTTTTTCTCCCGTTTCAATTTTGTGGTTTCATACCTGCCAGGTTCAAAGAATGTGAAGGCGGATGCTCTTTCTAGGAGTTTTGTGCCTGACTCCCCTGGAAATTCTGAGCCCACTGGTATCCTTAGGGATGGGGTGATTTTGTCGGCTGTCTCCCCAGACTTGCGACGTGCTTTGCAGGAGTTTCAGGCGGATAAACCTGATCGTTGTCCGCCGGAAAGACTGTTTGTTCCGGATAATTGGACCAGTAGAGTCATCTCCGAGGTCCATTCTTCTGTGTTGGCAGGTCATCCTGGAATATTTGGTACTAGAGACTTGGTGGCCAGGTCTTTTTGGTGGCCTTCCTTGTCGAGGGATGTGCGTTCTTTCGTGCAGTCTTGTGGAGTTTGCGCTCGGGCTAAGCCTTGCTGTTCTCGGGCCAGTGGATTGTTGTTACCTTTGCCTATCCCGAAGAGGCCTTGGACGCACATTTCCATGGACTTTATTTCGGATCTCCCTGTCTCTCAAAAAATGTCCGTCATATGGGTTGTGTGTGACCGCTTTTCTAAGATGGTTTATCTGGTACCCTTGCCTAAGTTACCTTCCTCCTCTGAGTTGGTCCCTCTGTTTTTTCAAAACGTGGTCCGTTTGCATGGCATTCCGGAGAACATCGTTTCTGACAGGGGATCCCAGTTTGTGTCTAGATTTTGGCGGACGTTCTGTGCTAAGATGGGCATTGATTTGTCCTTTTCGTCTGCATTCCATCCCCAGACGAATGGCCAGACGGAACGAACTAATCAGACTTTAGAAACTTATTTAAGGTGTTTTGTTTCTGCTGATCAAGATGACTGGGTTTCCTTTTTGCCGCTTGCCGAGTTTGCCCTTAATAATCGGGCTAGTTCTGCTACCTTGGTTTCTCCTTTCTTTTGTAATTCGGGGTTTCATCCTCGTTTTTCCTCTGGTCAGGTGGAACCTTCTGATTGTCCTGGAGTGGACATGGTGGTGGATAGGTTGCATCGGATTTGGAGTCATGTGGTGGACAATTTGAAGTTGTCCCAGGAGAGGGCTCAGCAGTTTGCTAATCGCCGTCGCCGCGTGGGTCCTCGACTTCTTGTTGGGGACTTGGTGTGGTTGTCTTCTCGTTTTGTTCCTATGAAGGTCTCTTCTCCTAAGTTCAAGCCTCGGTTCATCGGTCCCTATAGGATCTTGGAAATTCTTAACCCTGTGTTGTTTCGTTTGGATCTCCCGGCATCGTTTGCTATTCATAATGTGTTCCATCGGTCGTTGTTGCGGAAGTATGAGGTACCTGTCGTTCCTTCGCTTGAGCCTCCTGCTCCGGTGCTGGTGGAGGGTGAATTGGAGTATGTTGTGGAGAAGATCTTGGATTCTCGTGTTTCCAGATGGAAACTCCAGTATTTGGTCAAGTGGAAGGGTTATGGTCAGGAGGATAATTCTTGGGTGATTGCCTCTGATATTCATGCTGCCGATTTGGTCCGTGCTTTTCATAGGGCTCAACCTGGTCGCCCTGGTGGTTCTCGTGAGGGTTCGGTGACCCCTTCTCAAGGGGGGGGGTACTGTTGTGAGTTCTGTTTTTGGGCTCCCTCTGGTGGTTACTGATGGTACTGGGTGACTTGTGTTCTCTGCGGTCTCTGGTGTCCACCTGTTCCATCAGGTTATGGGAGTTTCCTATTTAACCTGGCTTTTTTGTCATTTCCTCGCCGGCTATCAATGTAATCAGCGTGTCTTTTTACCTCTGCTCCCTGCGTCTGTTGTCTTCAGGACAAGCTAAGTTTTGATTTTCCTGTTCCACGTTTTGCTTAATTTTTGTCTTAGTCCAGCTTGCAGAGATGTGATTCCTTGCTGCTGGTTGCTCTAGTGGGCTGAAATTACTCCTCATGTTCCATGAGTTGGCACATGAGTTCAAGTAATTTCAGGATGGTTTTTTGAAGGGTTTTTCGCTGACCGCGCAGTTCACTTTTGTATCCTCTGCTATCTAGCTTTAGCGGGCCTCATTTTTGCTGATTCTATTTTCATAACTACGTATGTGCTTTCCTCTCATTTCACCGTTATTACATGTGGGGGGCTGCTATTTCTGTGGGGTGTTTCTCTGGAGGCAAGTGAGGTCTGTGTTTCTTCTTATAGGGGAAGTTAATCCTTCGGCTGGCGCGAGACGTCTAGGAATCATCGTAGGCACGTTCCCCGGCTACTGCTAGTTGTGTGTTTAGGTTCAGGATCGCGGTCAGCTCAGGTTCCATCACCCTAGAGCTTGTTTTGTTTTTGTGCTTGTCCTTTTGTGATCCCCTGCCATTGGGATCATGACAGCTGCCCTGAACTTAATGGACTTAGAATTCGCCAGGCGCTGTGGTGTACTGGACCCAGATGACTATGTACATGGCTCCAGCACATCAGGAAGATTGCCGTTTTCTGGTGTTGCATAACCTGCATGATGTTGTTGTACTGGGTTTTCCATGGTTACAGGAACATAATCCGGTGCTGGATTGGAAAACTATGTCGGTGACTAGTTGGGGTTGTCAAGGGGTACATAGTAACGTTCCTTTGATGTCAATTTCCTCTTCCCCCTCTTCTGAGGTCCCTGAGTTTTTGTTGGATTTCCAGGATGTATTTGATGAGCCCAAGTCCAGTTCCCTTCCTCCGCACAGGGACTGTGATTGTGCTATTAACTTGATTCCTGGTTGCAAGTTCCCTAAGGGTCGACTTTTCAATCTGTCTGTGCCAGAGCATGCCGCCATGCGGAGTTATGTTAAGGAGTCTTTGGATTAGCAAAGCCCAAAAATTTTTGAAGGCCCTTCACCGATGTGGGTTGGATCCAGTCATGAATAGCTTGGATCTTAACAGGATCCATTTCTATAGACGAGGGAGAAAAAATAAAACCCAAAAAAAAGACCTTCTGAACTCCGAATAGGCACTTAGACCCCTTCACAAATAAAGCATTATCACGAAGGATCTGGAACACCATCCTGACCTGCTTCGCATGAGACTCCCAATCATCGGAAAAAATCAAAATATCATCCAAATATACGACCATGAATTTATCAAGATAATTGCGGAAAATATCATGCATGAAAGACTGGAACACAGATGGAGCATTAGAGAGCCCAAATGGCATCACAAGATATTCAAAATGGCCTTCGGGCGTATTAAATGCAGTTTTCCATTCGTCACTCTATTTAATACGAACAAGATTATATGCCCCACGAAGATCAATCTTGGTGAACCAACTAGCCCCCTTAATCCGAGCAAACAAATCAGATAACAAAGGCAAGGGGTACTGAAATTTAACAGTGATCTTATTAAGAAGGCGATAATCTATACAAGGTCTCAGCGAACCATCCTTTTTGGCTACAAAAAAGAACCCTGCTCCCAATGGCGACGATGACGGGCAAATATGCCCCTTCTCCAGGGATTCCTTCACATAACTGCGCATAGCGGTGTGCTCAGGCATGGATAAATTAAACAGTAGACCTTTTAGGAATTTACCACCAGGAATCAAATTGATAGCACAATCGCAATCCCTATGCGGAGGTAGGGCATCGGACTTGGGCTCATCAAATACATCCCGGTAATCAGACAAGAACTCTGGAACCTCAGAAGGGGTGGATGACGAAATTGACAAAAATGGAACATCACCATGTACCCCCTGACAACCCCAGCTCGACACCGACATGGATTTCCAATCCAATACTGGATTATGGGCTTGTAGCCATGGCAACCCCAACACGACCACATCATGCAGATTATGCAACACCAGAAAGCGAATATCCTCCTGATGTGCAGGAGCCATGCACATGGTCAGCTGGGTCCAGTATTGAGGCTTATTCTTGGCCAAAGGCGTAGCATCAATACCTCTCAATGGAATAGGACACTGCAAGGGCTCCAAGAAAAACCCACAACGCTTAGCATATTCCAAGTCCATCAAATTCAGAGCAGCGCCTGAATCCACAAACGCCATGACAGAATATGATGACAAAGAGCAGATCAAGGTAACGGACAGAAGAAATTTTGACTGTACCGTACCAATGGTGGGAGACCTAGCGAACCGCTTAGTGCGCTTAGGACAATCAGAGATGGCATGAGTGGAATCACCACAGTAGAAACACAGCCCATTCAGACGTCTGTGTTCTTGCCGTTCAACTCTGGTCAAAGTCCTATCGCACTGCATAGGCTCAGGTTTAAGCTCAGGTAATACCGCCAAATGGTGCACAGATTTACGCTCACGCAAGCGTCGACCGATCTGAATAGCCAAAGACATAGACTCATTCAAACCAGCAGGCATAGGAAATCCCACCATGACATCCTTAAGGGCTTCAGAGAGACCCTTTCTGAACATAGCTGCCAGCGCAGATTCATTCCATTGAGTGAGCACTGACCATTTTCTAAATTTCTGGCAATATACCTCTATCTCATCCTGACCCTGACAAAGAGCCAGCAAATTCTTTTCTGCCTGATCCACTGAATTAGGCTCATCATACAGCAATCTGAGCGCCAGGAAAAATGCATTGATATTACTCAATGCAGGATCTCCTGGCGCAAGAGAAAATGCCCAGTCCTGAGGGTCGCCGCGCAAAAAAGAAATAATAATCGAAACCTGTTGAACTGGATCACCAGAGGAACGAGGTTTCAAGGCCAGAAATAACTTACAATTATTTTTGAAATTCAGAAACTTAGTTCTATCTCCAAAAAACAAATCAGGAATAGGAATTCTTGGTTCTAACATAGATTTCTGATCAATAGTGTCTTGAATCTTTTGTACTCTTGCCGAGAGCTGATCCACAAATGAAGACAGACTTCTAATGTCCATCGCTACAACTGTGTACTGAACCACCCAAATGTCTAGGGGAAAAAAAAGACAAAACACAAAGCCAAGAAAAAAAAATGGTCTCAGAACTTTTTTCCCTCTATTGAGAATCATTAATACTTTTGGCTTCCTGTACTGTTATGAAAGGCAATTCAGTATCACAATGGACATGGAGGTCAGAGCACATACAGTGATCTGACAATAACCCAAAATAATAGAACGAGCTCTGAGACGTGGGAACTCTGCAGACCGCAATCCCTGATCCTCTCCAAACACAACTAGAGGCAGCCGTGGATTGCGCCTAACGCTCCCTATGCAACTCGGCACAGCCTGAGAAACTAACTAGCCTTAAGATAGAAAAAATAAGCCTACCTTGCCTCAGAGAAATACCCCAAAGGAAAAGGCAGCCCCCCACATATAATGACTGTGAGTAAGATGAAAAGACAAACGTAGGGATGAAATAGATTCAGCAAAGTGAGGCCCGATATTCTAGACAGAACGAGGATAGGAAAGATAACTTTGTGGTCTACACAAAACCCTAAAGAAAACCACGCAAAGGGGCAAAAAGACCCTCTGTACCGAACTAACGGCACGGAGGTACACCCTTTGCGTCCCAGAGCTTCCAGCAAAACAAATAGACAAGCTGGACAGAAAAAATAGCAACAAATAGCAAAGAAGCACTTAGCTATGCAGAGCAGCAGGCCACAGGAATGATCCAGAGAAACACAAGTCCAACACTGGAACATTGACACGAAGCATGAATCAAAGCATTAGGTGGGGTTAAGTAGAGAAGCACCTAACGACCTCACCAGATCACCTGAGGGAGGAAACTCAGAAGCAGCAGTACCAGTTTCCTCCACAAACGGAAGCTCCCAGAGAGAATCAGCCGAAGTACCACTTGTGACCACAGGAGGGAGCTCTGCCACAGAATTCACAACAAGACTCCCAATCATCGGAAAAAATCAAAATATCATCCAAATATACGACCATGAATTTATCAAGATAATTGCGGAAAATATCATGCATGAAAGACTGGAACACAGATGGAGCACTAGAGAGCACAAATGGCACCACAAGGTATTCAAAATGGCCTTCGGGCGTATTAAATGCAGTTTTCCATTTGTCACACTGTTTAATACGAACAAGATTATATGCCCCTCGGAGGTCAATCTTAGTAAATCAACTAGCCCCCTTAATCTGAGCAAACAAATCAGTAAGCAAAGGCAAGGGGTATTGGAATTTGACCGTGATCTTATTAAGAAGACGATAATCAATACAGGGTCTCAAGGAGCCATCCTTCTTAGCAACAAAAAAGAAACCCGCTCCCAATGGTGACGAAGAGGGACGAATATGCCCCTTCTCCAAAGACTCCTTAACATAACTCCGCATGGCGGCATGCTCTGGCACAGACAGATTGAAAAGTCGGCCCTTAGGGAACTTGCAACCAGGAATCAAGTTAATAGCACAATCACAGTCCCTGTGCGGAGGAAGGGAACTGGACTTGGGCTCATGAAATACATCCTGGAAATCCGACAAAAACTCAGGAACCTCAGAAGAGGGGGAAGAGGAAATTGACATCAAAGGAACGTCACTATGTACTCCTCGACAACCCCAACTAGTCACCGACATAGTTTTCCAATCCAGCACCGGATTATGTTCCTGTAACCATGGAAATCCCAGTACAACAACATCATGCAGGTTATGCAACACCAGAAAACGGCAATCTTCCTGATGTGCAGGAGCCATGTACATAGTCATCTGTGTCCAGTACTGAGGTTTATCCTTGGCCAAGGGTGTAGCATCAATACCCCTCAAAGGAATAGGGCTCTGCAAAGGCTGCAAGGAAAAACCACAGCGCCTGGCGAATTCTAAGTCCATTAAGTTCAGGGCAGCACCTGAATCCACAAATGCCATGACAGAAAAGGACGACAATGAGCAAATCAGGGTCACAGATAAGAGAAATTTAGGCTGTATAGTACTAATGGTAACAGACCTAGCGACTCTCTTAGTACGCTTAGGGCAATCAGAGATAACATGAGCCGAATCACCACAGTAAAAACACAGCCTGTTCTGACATCTGAATTCCTGCCGTTCTATTCTAGTCAAAAACCTATCACATTGCATAGGTTCAGGACTTTGCT
The DNA here is from genome assembly GCF_032444005.1 of Ranitomeya imitator. Taxonomy (NCBI): domain Eukaryota; kingdom Metazoa; phylum Chordata; class Amphibia; order Anura; family Dendrobatidae; genus Ranitomeya; species Ranitomeya imitator. The sequence goes on from NC_091285.1 coordinate 409,648,827, forward strand.
CAGAGGATACTGCCATATGGTGCACAGCTTTGCGCTCGCACAGACGCCGATCAATCTCAATGGCTAGAGACATAGATTTGCTCAAACCGACAGGCGTAGGAAAGCCCACCATAACATCTTTAAGGGTTTCAGAAAGACCTTTTCTGAAAATAGCAGCCAGAGCCTCTTCATTCCATTTAGTGAGCACAGACCATTTTCTAAATTTCTGGCAGTATAACTCTGCCGCTTCCTGACCTTGACACAAGGCCAACAGGGTTTTTTCTGCATGATCCACAGAATTAGGTTAGTCATACAATAATCCGAGCGCTTGAAAAAATGCATCTACATTCAATAATGCCGGATCCCCTGTTTCAAGAGAAAAAGCCCAGTCTTGAGGGTCACCACGCAGCAAGGATATGATGATTTTTACTTGCTGAATGGGATCATCAGAAGAACAGGGTTTCAAAGCAAAAAACAATTTGCAGTTATTTTTAAAGTTCAAAAACTTGGATCTGTCCCCAAAAAACAAATCAGGAGTAGGAATTCTAGGCTCTAAAGCCGGAGTCTGGACAACATAGTCCTGGATACTCTGTACTCTTGCAGCAAGTTGATCCACATGAGAAAACAAACCCTGAACTACCATGCCAAAGCATATATCCTGAACCACCCAGATATCAAGAGGAAAAAAAAGAAACCAGAGCACAGAAAAAAAATGGTTCAGAACTTTCTTTTCCTTCTTTTGAGATGCATTTAATTCATTTTTGGCCACTTGTACTGTTATGATACGGTGGTCTAGGAGCAACATGGAACGAGCTCTGAAGGAAGTAGTAACTGTACTGACCGCAGTCCCTAAGCTCAACACAACACTAGAAGTAGCCGTGGAATGCTCCTAACTCTCCCTAGGCATCTCGTCACAGCCTGAGAGCTAACTACCCCTAAAGAAAGAAGCAGGAAAGCTGTCTTGCCTCAGAGAAAATCCCCAAAGGATAGATTAGCCCCCCACAAATAATGACTGTGAGTGGAGAGGGAAAAGACATACACAGAATGAAACCAGGATAAGCACAGGAGGCCAGTCTAGCTAAATAGATAGGACAGGATGGAATACTGTGCGGTCAGTATAAAACACTACAAAAATCCACGCAGAGTTTACAAAAAATCTCCACACCTGACTAAAGGTGTGGAGGGCAAATCTGCCTCCCAGAGCTTCCAGCAAGACAGAATTAATTCACACTGATAAGCTGGACAAACATAGAAAGCACAGAATGGATAAGTCCACAATCTATGGACAGAAAAGAGCAAGCAAAAACTTAGCTTTGCTGAACTGGTCAGGATAACAGGGAACTCCAAAGAGATGTTAATCCAACCAGGAACCATTTACAAGTGGCACTGGCTGAAGAAAGAGCCAGGCCTAAATAGCCGAGCAGAAGAGACAATAAGTGGAGGCAGCTGATGACAGCTAACTCCAAGGAGCAGCCATACCACTAGAAACCACAAGAGGGAGCCCAAGAGCAGAACTCACAAAAGTGCCACTTACAACCACCGGAGGGAGCCCAAGAGCGGAATTCACAACAGATCGGGTGTTGGTACTAGTACCCACCCCAGAGAGTAAACTCTTGGCCAAGTGGCAAGGGCCTTATGAGATACGGGGGAAGGTGGGGGAAGTGAATTACAAAGTGTACCAACCCGGGAAAAGAAAACCCAAGCAGTTGTACCATGTAAACCTGCTAAAGGCCTGGAAGGACCGAGAATGTTTGGTCACAGATGCAACTACGGTCATACAATCGGAGGTCCCTCTGGCCCTGACCAAGGACACAGCCAGGTGTGAGATAAAAGTCAATGATGCCCTCACAAAACAGCAGCGGCGGGAGGCTCGAGCTTTGGTACAGCAGAATATGGATGTATTCTCAGAGCTGCCGGGGCGAACCTCAGTGATTCAGCATGACATTGTCACTGAGCCCCGGGTAAAGGTGCGGATGAAACCGTACAGAGTGCCAGAAGCCCGAAGGCAAGCCATCGCGGCCGAGGTAAAGCAAATGCTTCAGTTGGGAGTCATTGAGGAGTCCTGAAGTGAGTGGGCTAGCCCCATTGTACTAATACCAAAACCTGATGGGTCATTACGCTTCTGTAATGACTTTAGGAAGTTAAATGAAGTGTCAAAATTTGACCTGTACCCCATGCCACGGGTGAACGAGCTAATTGAGAGACTGGGGAAGGCCCAGTACTTCACCACGCTGGAACTCACGAAAGGTTACTGGCAGGTTCCCTTAACAGAGTCAGCTAATGAAAAGACTGCTTTTATAACCCCAGAGGGTCTCTATCAATATGTTGTCTTACCTTTTGGGTTACATGGGGCTCCAGCCACATTCCAGAGGCTGATGGACATTGTGTTAGCGCCACATAGAGATTACGCGTCGGCCTATTTGGATGACATAGTCATCTTTAGTACCGACTGGGATACCCATCTGTCCCAGGTACAAGCAATGCTGGAGTCTCTTAGAGCCGCAGGGTTAACAGCAAACCCAAAGAAATGCGCGATAGGTCTCACGGAAGCCCGGTACTTGGGATACGTGATCAGCCGGGGGGTTATCAAACCTCAAGTGAACAAAATTGAGGCCATTCAAAACTGGCCCAAGCCCTTAAGTACCAAACAAGTGAGGGCTGTTGTGAATTCTGTTGTCAAGCTCCCTCCTGTGGTCATGAATGGTACTTCGGCTGGTTCTGTCCATGGGCTTCCTCTGGTGGTTGTGAGTGGAGCTGCGGCTTCTGAGTTTCCTTCCACAGGTGACGAGGTTAATTCGTTAGCTGGCTGCTCTATTTAACTCCACTTAGATCATTGCTCCATGCCACCTGTCAATGTTCCAGAATTGGTCTAGTTCTCTCCTGGATCGTTCTTGTGACCTGTCTTCCCAGCAGAAGCTAAGTTCCTGCTTGTTTTTCTCTGGTTTGCTATTTTTCTGTCCAGCTTGCTATTTTGATTTTTGTCTTGCTTGCTGGAAGCTCTGGGACGCAGAGGGAGCGCCTCCGCACCGTGAGTCGGTGCGGAGGGTCTTTTTGCACCCTCTGCGTGGTCTTTTTGTAGTTTTTTGTGCTGACCGCAAAGTTACCTTTCCTATCCTCTGTCTGTTCAGTAAGTCGGGCCTCACTTTGCTAAATCTATTTCATCTCTGTTTTTGTAATTTTCATCTTTACTCACAGTCATTATATGTGGGGGGCTACCTTTTCCTTTGGGGAATTTCTCTGAGGCAAGGTAGGCTTATTTTTCTATCTCTAGGGCTAGCTAGTTTCTTAGGCTGTGTCGAGTTGCATAGGGAGCGTTAGGAGCAATCCACGGCTATTTCTAGTGTGTGTGATAGGATTAGGGATTGCGGTCAGCAGAGTTCCCATGTCTCAGAGCTCGTCCTATATTATTAGTAACTATCTGGTCATTCCGTGTGCTCTTAACCACCAGGTCCATTATTGTCCTTACCACCAGGTCATAACAGAGGGCATTCTTTGGCATCATTGGGTATTACCGTCGATTTTTACCCAATTTTGCTGGTAAATCGGCTTCCCTAACGGACCTGTTAAAAGGGAAGAAAACGGTGATGGTCAAGTGGAATCCTCAAGCAGAGGAAGCTTTCCAGTCCCTGAAGTCGGCGTTGTGTGGACAGCCGGTCCTCATCAGCCCTGACTTCAAGAAAACCTTTGTTGTGCAAACAGATGCTTCAGAGGTAGGCTTAGGAGCGGTGCTGTCACAAAAGGTGAACGGGGATGAGCATCCAGTCACCTATTTAAGCAGGAAACTGACCCCGGCAGAGAAAAATTATAGCGTAGTGGAGGAGTGCTTGGCGATTAAATGGGCCTTGGAGTCTCTACGCTACTATTTGCTCGGGCGTCAGTTTCGGTTGGTAACGGACCATTCACCCCATGTCTGGATGAGAAATGCAAATGAAAGGAATGCCCGAGTCACCAGATGGTTCTTGTCCCTACAAAACTTCAGCTTCTCTGTGGAACATCGGGTTGGAAGTCACAGGGAAATGCCGATGCCCTGTCACGGGCACCATGTATGCTGACAAATGTTCAACCCCACAAGTCTGAACAGAGGGGGGGGATGTAAGGCAGTGATCGGTGTCATATGCGAGGGTCGCTATGTATCCCCCAGGATGTGCTTAGAAGCATATTAGATCCGCTGGAGTGCCCTGTGCTCACAGCAGGTTTGCCTGTGAGACACAGGGAAGAATAAAAGTGAGTGTGAACTGGTTCAAGTTATTTGACCCAGAAATTATTCAGGAAAACCTGGTATGGGCTTTTATTTTTTAAACGGACTGCAGGAAGGTAGTGGGGCCGGTCCGTTTCCTCCAGCCCATATCTTATAGTGGCCCATGGCTGGAGGATAGAAAAAAACCCTGCAAGAGAGTTTGGGTGTGTCAGTGTTGGTCTGGGAGTCAGACCTAGCAGGAGGTTTATGAGGAGCTCTTTCCGTGTGGAGCAACACGGGCCTTGCAGAGCCTGAAAAGCCTGACACCCCAGCGTATATGGGGGTGTAATACACTCATGGCAGCGGATTGTGGACTGTTGTTATTTTTCCCGGCTGCATACCAAAGGACTTGTTTGCTTACTTTTCTGGTTTGTGAGTATGCTGTGAAATAAACAAGACTTTATTTGAACTTTATATGGGTCACTGCTTATTCACTGCACAGCAAGGACATCGCTGCATCACACTATACATCTCCTGGATTCTGTTGGTATTATTCACTATATTTGTTTTATATTTGCATGCCTTAACTTAGTTACAGTATTCTAGTGTTGTGTTCATAGGAATATATCCTTTTTTTGTTTTAGTATTATATTTTAATAAATTGATGATTATTCCAATTTGCAGAAGTTTTTATTGGTGCCGGAATATTACTTTATTCTTAGATTTCAGAAAGCGAAGGTACCATTGTTTACCCAAATAGCAAATGTAATGGACACAAGCTGCCCACCGCACAATCAAGATTTGATAGAACATTTAAAATCTAGACATATGAATTTACTCTTCACGGATGTGTTTGTACAAAAAAATATAGTGTGATGATTTATAGTCTGCAATATCTTTATTTCTGAATATACAGTGATATTGTTGGTATATGGAGGTTTTTGAGAAATCAATAGAATAAAAAAAAATAATGTTAAGCATTTTCTTTAATCTTGAGAAATTTTGATTGACATTTTATATAGACTCTAGTTTTCAACTAATAGATCATAGTTTAATAAGGGTTGTCTCTTATGTGCTCCAGTATATTTTGCAGCCCCAGCCAGGTTTCCTGTGCTGTTGGCAGGATTTGATTAGCTGGAAGAAGAAAACCATATCGTCCTGTGTCCCTTAGTTCAAAGGCAAATGAGTATTTGATTCCAATGTCATAGGTCCAATCAATGCTTCCACCACTGGCTTGATCTGCAGCAAGAAAAAAAAGTTATGTTAGGAGGGTTGTTAGAAAAAGTCATCAACTTCAGAATGGTGATGTTCGAGACCTTGCATGGACGTATGTACACAGTGTAAAGAGCCAGAACAGCTCCATACACTGCTTAGTGCCCTCTCTAGGGTATTGTAGCTTACCGTCTATTCAAGAGGTTGTCAAAGTAATGGGCAACCCCTTCAGCTGAAATGAATACATAAATGAATACATAAAAATGAAATGAATGCATAATAAATCATATATAATAAACCAACATTCTATTCTCAGAGATGTTACAATTCTACTGTGACATTTTATAATAAGTAGCATAAAGCTGGAAATAGGAAAATCAAGGGTGTCTTCATCTCAGGACATCTCTGGAACCAGAAGGTAAAATACTGAATTTTCACTAAAATTAATGATCATCAAAAATGGACAATGCACCACAAGAAACACAAACATTAAGAGAGAACACAAACTAAGTCACTGGATAATCAGGGATAAAAAAAAATGTTGCCGGGGTGGCACATCCTGGATGCTGGATCACCAAGGATAGATACTAAAATAATGGCTCTTCTTCAACACCAGAAATTGCTGATAAAGCCCTAGAACTTCAAAGTTGTCCATTTGGTCACTTACAGATAGTGGAGCAGATCGTTCCAACTTTGTACTGAGTGCCATACAAAGAGCTTAACGCACTAGCTGCAGATTTACCGACACGGTTCTAGAAAAACACAAAAGATATTTAATTTGGCTTAATTATCATTATATAATAAAATGTGAGTCTTGCTCCACTGCATAGTATTTTTCAACTGACTTACAAGTTCTGTAAAGTGAGCCGGGTTGCTACACTTATATCCATAAGGGAAAAGCAGAAGCTGGGAGTAGCTATGGATGCTTATGAAACCTTTGATTTTGCCGTGTCCTCTAATAAAGTTAGCAATTGACTTTACTTCCACCTCAGACTCTGCCCTCGGTCCAAAGTATGAGTCGGAGCAGGGATCAGAACTCGCTCCTGGACCTACAAAGAATTTCAGTTAAGAGTTACACATTTATAATTTATATCCTTCTATGTAATTACACGTAAAATTTTAGTTACCCCCAAAGCCAGCATTCCAGTTTCTGTTTGGATCTACGCCAACACATCGGCTACTACTGGTAATGGAGCGAGTTTTACGCCACATACGGTTCTGACAGCACAGAAAATTACATTTAGATAGCATTGCACTTTAACTTACACTGACATCATCAAGATAATAAATATATGACATCATCATAAACTGAAGAACAAAAATGTATTTTACAATTTGCACAATATAAGCCAAATGTGATTGAGGTATTGTTATGCTATAGTATGTTTTACATAGGAATTGTCACAAATTAAGTAGGGTTTAACTCTACAGACATTTTCACTGAGTAAATATTTCACTGTTATTTTGATTAAAGAGTTAGTTCTACGATCAAAACATTCATGACATAGGTAGTAACCCCATCAAGCACAAATACGAAGCCATCATGATTGCAGTCGGGTATGTTTTACTCTGAAATGCTGCAATGTTTCAGGAAAACATAGCTTGAAAAGCCCATCAGGTTCCACAGAGTGAGATCTCACTAGTCCATCATGGCCTCCAACCGGGTTTTTCATGCCTTGCCCCAGGTGATTGACAGATCTCTCCTTATGTATACAGTATACATGGGTGAGACATGTCAATCAACTAGAACAGAATGGGGAAAAGTTGGCAGCGGCCTACACAGGACTAGTCTCGTCTATTCCTATAGTTGCCTTTCCAAACTATGCTTTCTCTGAAACCCTGCAGCACTTCCGAGTAAGACATTCAGGCTGCAATCAAGCAGATGCACTCTGATTCATGCTGTCCATGGTTCGAACAGTATGAATCAAGTGACAGGTTACCTTTAAGTTTTACAAATGGAAACTGTCAAGATTCTATAAACAAAGCATAATACACCTCACTTCCTACATCCATCCTATGCGTCATTAAACGATATTAATAATGATACCTAGAATAGCACTTTTCTACCTTTTATACTCACGTTTGTGTGCGAGTAGACATATCCATCGGGATTTGTGACAACCAAGAGAAATATGTCATGAGTATTTAACAAGGAGGTTACAGATGAATCCCTTCCATAATCGTGAGCAAGCTGTAAATAGAAAGTGAAGCATTATCATAAATGTATACAATATCTTACAACTCAGTTCACAATTTGTGAAAATACATACCATAATTTATTATTTTAAGATTTTATGAATCCTTTGAAAATAGTTTTTAATGAGTGTAATAAATATAAAAATGTTGTTTATAACAGATTATAATGAAATACGACAACTTTGCATCTGGAGCATTATATATTCTACTGTGTTTTCCCCTGTGGTTTCAATACAAGCTGCTAAATGTGGCTAGGACCTTAGTATGATTTACATTTCTGCTCGTGAACCCTCTTATATCATAGTCCTGGGAGATCACTGTACACAGCACCATTGGCATCATCTGTATTGTAAAGACATATGTATGAAATATGTATATCTATGGTGTAACAGTGTATGTATATATCATATTTTTGAAATGTATTTCCTTAGTGGTATTTTTTATACCTTTTTGCTTATATATAATTATTTAAATTGTGAAAATGTTTCCAGTATTGTAGACAAATATTAACATCATTTTCTTTTAAGTACTTCACATTACTGTAACATAAATTACTCCCTAATTCTCTTGATACTGTCATTCACATGACTTCAAAGCAGATATTTCTTGCCATTTTAAACTAAAGACCTCCATACACATTAGATAGCTGTTGGACGGACATTTGATCTGTCGACACTTGTCTCTCCCAACTCCCCCATGGCACAGGAACACTCGGCTGAGCACTTCTGAGTTCTCTTTGAGAGAGCCGCTGTGAAGTTCCTCTGTTGGTGACTTTGACTTTTCTCCAGGGAGAACAAATGGATCATCTGCTGAGATTCAGCAGTCGGATCCTTCTCTCCCCTTACATCCTCAGGTGGGGGAGAGTCTGGAGGCCCCTTTACACATTAGACTGACGGCTGATCGGCAGGTTCAGACAACTTTAGTCTAACATGAAGAGGGGGCGTAAAATTAATGTAATAGGCTAAAAACAAAATCTAACAAAGTAGTGATCGACTTGGAGTATTCAAACTCTCTAGATATTGATGACAATTACCTTGTGTGCAGTCCATAGAGCTGTAGCTTGGGTGACCCATTCGCGGGAGTGAATGCCTGCATCAATCCATATGCCAGGACGATTGGCACCAGTGCTGAACTGTAATGTTAATTAGCAGTTTCAGTAAAATAAGTACAGTATATTTAGATAGTTCATAATGTATTAGTCTCTTTCTGAATGAGACTTTTTTTCTTCATTACTAAGGCTAAATCTCAGATTTTGAAAGTAATTTTATAGTTATTTTATAGGCCGGATACTGGTTGGACCACTTCATTCAATATTTTCATATGAACAGATATTTTAAAAGCTTTTCATTACTTTTACCTTAAGAACATAGAGCGGACGTCCCTCATATGATAGTCCAATCTGCTGTTTGCTGACTATTGATTTGTAATCCAGAACAATAGCATCAATGGCGTGGAATAGCTGACATAAAGAAGAAATGTTACATAAGTCCTGTACAAATATGACTTAATACATAGCATAAAATCATAGACAATTACCCTATGTGTACCTATAAAGACATTTCCTTCCTTACATTGTCTAATGTATGGTAAGCTCCGTAATTGAAAGCACCAGAGTTGCGTTCCTTCTTCATATTGATTTCCATCTCCTGCTTCTCTGCATTAATTACCTCCTACAATGAATAGATAAAAGTAGTCAATACATTCTATAGCAATGGACTAAATCCTGTATATAAACATATTTTAGTGATATACACTCACTTTTACTACCCATCCCATTCCCATCATCACATTCATTATTAAAAGACTTTTCAAGCAGAGGACCTGCAGACTACTGTCGAAGTTATGTAGACGTCTGTTGTGATTTTTAATTAAACGAGTTTAGCAAACAAGAAATATACAAGATGGTCCAAAAACTGTACACACTTAATAATTCTTATTTGTGCCCCTTTTAAAAATGCAGATTGAATGACATTGTATTATGTTGGCTCTAAATATGTATTTAGTCGCATGATAGCTTGACCTCCCATGTGCCCGTTAGGAGAGTCAAAGAAATTGAAATATCATGCAAAGCAGCCCCTGTGGACACTGTAACTAAAGATTTTCATGCAGCAGTTAGCTAAAATCAGAAGTGTTAAAGGAATATTCCCATTTCCAAGATCCTATCCCAATATGTATTAGGTGTAATAATAATATTAGCAAATACATCCAATTAGAAATATAGTATAGTACCCCATGTGCTTAAGTGAAAAAAAAAAATTGGCTACGATATTTATTTAAGACAGTTTGTGATTACTGGCAAATTTCTATTACATATTTCTTATAAATAGGATACCTGTAGATCCTCTATCATTATGGAGTAATCAATGTCATTGGATTCCAGATAAATCTTCACTGACTGAAGACTCTCGAATGGAACACGAATATCGACTGGGATATCTGGGTTAGAAGGTTCAGTCCAGAAATCAAGCTGAAAAGAAAGAAATGTAACATCTCCGTGAAGGATGGCACCGGAGAGGTCACGCAGATGTCACTATTATGTCAGAAAGATCACGCAATGTGGTCTCCCCACTTTAACCAAAGTGACATCTGCTCCCCCTGGGGACACATAAGATCAGCTTGGTACAGTTTTACACAGACACGGGGAGTGAGAGGATGTGGCCCACGATGTCACTGACATGGCACCACACTCACTCATAACCCTGACAGGCTGAAAGGCCTCTTTCACTAGCACCAGTGGAACAAAATGCTGCCAGCCCGGTAGGACTGCCACCAATTCCTGGATAATCAACGGTCCTAGAGAGGTGGTTTTGGCGCCATTTAATCCGGCCGGGCTCCTGCTACGTGTTGAAACTAAACACGTTTGCTACCTGGTTCCTACTAGCCATTCTACATATCACCCCACCCTGTGGTGCTAGAATGGATCGATACCCTGGAAGATGTTGGGTCTGGTCTAGAGATTTTGAAAATATAACAGGTGTGTGACTAGAACATGCTATAAGTCCATATTTTCCTTATGAAATCATAGCTGTTGGAACAAAGAAGTTAGACCGCATGGTACCGACGTGGCAAGCAAGCCTTTTGTCCTGAGCTTAGCTGGCTCAAGTGTGAGATCTGTCGCTTGCAGACTTTTGAAACTTGACCCTATGCTGAGCTAGGTGTTCTCATACAGCTGCACGCTGAAGGGGATTTTGTAATCCCATGCCCGATAGGATACAAATGATTTACATGAAATTATATGTCCCATATTCTTTACAATGTTCATTACACATTTTATTCACAGTGAAAGGGAATTATATTATTTAATCTGGTTTTTATAAATTAAAATAACATGAACCATGAAAAATCATCTATATATGATATATAAATACTAAAAACATATATGTTTACAATCAAGTAACCATACCTGGAGGTGACCCAGTGATTGGAGATCTTGCAACTGATGTATTTGGTCGCCATTTCTTGCCTTGATCCTAAGCACTTGCTCACTGAAAAAGACAGCTACACTTTACACATCTTTTCGGAGTAAGATTTTTACTTATTGTATTAATTAAACCTTATTATATTAAGATCTCATTCAGACGACTACGATTTTTGTCATACATAAAAACATGGATTGTCGTTCATCAGTATTTTCTGCACGATTTTCATCATGGTTTGGTCAGTGTTTCAGTTTTTGCCATCAGTGTTTCATCTGTGATTTTCATTGACAAAGAAATAAATAAATATATTGCAAAATTTCTCCCATCCATTACCGTTTTAATTACGAATAGCACAGAGATTGCACAAAAATGCCATCAGATGATTTTTCATGGACCCATAGACGTATGTGTAATTTTGATCTGTGACTTAGATAAAAAAATGGACATGTCTCCCCATTAGTGATGAGCGAATATACTCGTTACTCGAGATTTACCGAGCACACTCAGGTGTCCTCCGAGTATTTTTTAGTGCTCGGAGATTTAGTTTTCTTCGCCGTAGCTGAATGATTTACAGCTACTAGCCTGCTTGATTACATGTGGGGATTCCCTAGCAACCAGGCAACCCCCACATGTACTTAGCCTGGCTAATAGCTGTAAATCATTCAGCTGAGGCGATGAAAACTAAATCTCCAAGCACTAAAAAATACTCGGAGGACACCCGAGTGTGCTTGGGAAATCTCGAGTAACGAGTATATTCGCTCATCACTACTCCCCATATTCTTTTTCGGACAAACGGTCCACAAATAAACAAGAATATGTGAACAGCTCCGTAGGCTACAATGGCAATAGCAGACATTTACAGACAGCACCCATAGAGTTTAATAGAACTATTCATATATCGGTTGTGTGTCTGCTCCCTTAAACTCAGTAAACATCCTATGTTGATCAGCCTCGGCTATGCAATAAATGAGGCTCCATTAAAAATTTATATCACATAAAAGTAATCCATTCTTAACAGATCCGTTTTTCGTGCCCACAAAAACAGTCACAGATCAATACCCTCTGCTGCCATTAGTGTAATTATAGACTTACCCTATAAAGGTCTCCTCACAGAGCACACCTGCCACTAAGGCCACGAGGAGCAGCAGAAGCTTCATGGTAAAGAGGCAATTCGGTACACCAGGCAAAGGGTTTTATAGGATTTGATATCTAAATTTCTTAACAGTGAGAAGCTGCAGATGGTTAGGTTTATCTCAAGGTAACTCAACCGATACAAGGATTGGCTATTATTCAACACTTGGCTATCTTTTCATGGAACAAGTGTACTGTTTGAACAAGTGTATTGTGTGTAGAAATATAACATAATGGACATGAATATATGAACTTACGGATGAACAATGACTATAGTGACGTATAGAAAATAGTGATGAGTAGGGTTGAGCGACTTCTACTTTTATAGGATCGGGTCGGGTTTCACGAAACCCGACTTTTTCAAAAGTCGGGTCGAGTGAAATCGGCCGATCCTATAAAAAAGTCGGGGTCGGGGTCGGCCGAAACTCGACACCCAATGCAGTGCATTGGGTTTCCAATGGTTCCCAGGGTCTGAAGGAGAGGAAACTCTCCTTCAGGCCCTGCGATCCATATTTAAGTGTAAAATAAAGAATTAAAATAAAAAATATCGCTATACTCACCCTCGGACACGCCCTGGTACTAACCGGGAACCTTCCATCCTTCGAATCAGCGCTTGCAGGACCTTGCGGTGACGTCGCGGCTTGTGATTGGTCGCGCGACCGCCCATGTGACCGCTCGCGCGACCAATCACAAGCCGCGATATATATAGGTATATACTCACCCTCGGACGCGCCCTGCTTCTTTCCTGCAGCCTTCCTTCCTAAGAATCAGCGCTTGCAGGACCTTGCGGTGACGTCGCGGCTTGTGATTGGTCGCGCGAGCGGACACATGGGCGGTCGCGCGACCAATCACAAGCCGCGACGTCACCGCAAGGTCCTGCAAGCGCTGATTCGAAGGAAGAAAGGCTGCCGGTTAGTACCAGGGCGCGTCAGAGGGTAAGTATAGCGATATCTTTTATTTTAATTCTTTATTTTACACTTAAATATGGATTCCGATACCGATTTCCGATATTGCAAACATATCGGAACTCGGGATCGGAATCCCGATACCAGATTCAGAAGATCGCCGACTTCATGGCCGACTCCACACAGGGGTCGGGTTTCATGAAACCCGACTTTGCCAAAAGTCGGCGACTTCTGAAAATGGCCGACCCGTTTCGCTCAACCCTAGTGATGAGCGAACGTGCTCCGATAACGTGTTATTCGAGCATGCTTGGGTGTTTTCCGAGTATCTTGGGCGTGCACGGATAATATGTTCTAATCCCTGCAGCTGCATGTTTTGCATCTGTTAGATAGCCCAACACATTTGGGGGTTGCCTAACAAACAGGCAATTTAAAAAGACCGTTATAGTAATGGTCAAGGTATACACTAAATAAGTGGTGGCTCCATATGATGTAATAAATATAAATGGCTGAGAGAGAATTGGAAATTAAATCAGTTGTTGATAATTAGTTGAACTGCATCACCAGAAAAATATGTAACAGAGGAACTTCCTATTAACCCCTTCATGACCCAGCCTATTTTGACCTTAAAGACCTTGCCATTTTTTGCAATTCTGACCAGTGTCCCTTTATGAGGTAATAACTCAGGAACGCTTCAACGGATCCTAGCGGTTCTGAGATTGTTTTTTCATGACATATTGGGCTTCATGTTAGTGGTAAATTAAGGTCAATAAATTCTGCGTTTATTTGTGATAAAAATGGAAATTTGGCGAAAATTTTGAAAATTTCGCAATTTTCACATTTTGAATTTTTATTCTGTTAAACCAGAGAGTTATGTGACACAAAATAGTTAATAAATAACATTTCCCACATGTTTACTTTACATCAGCACAATTTTGGAAACAATATTTTTTTTTGCTAGGAAGTTATAAGGGTTAAAATTTGACCAGCGATTTCTCATTTTTACAACGAAATTTACAAAACCATTTTTTTTAGGGACCACCTCACATTTGAAGTCAGTTTGAGGGGTCTATATGGCTGAAAATACCCAAAAGTGACACCATTCTAAAAACTGCACCCCTCAAGGTACTCAAAACCACATTCAAGAAGTTTATTAACCCTTCAGGTGCTTCACAGCAGCAGAAGCAACATGGAAGGAAAAAATGAACATTTAACTTTTTAGTCACAAAAATTATCTTTTGGCAACAATTTTTTTATTTTCCCAATGGTAAAAGGAGAAACTGAACCACGAAAGTTGTTGTCCAATTTGTCCTGAGTACGCTGATACCTCATATGTGGGGGTAAACCACTGTTTGGGCGCACGGCAGGGCTTGGAAGGGAAGGAGCGCCATTTGACTTTTTAAATGAAAAATTATCTCCATCGTTAGCGGACACCATGTCACGTTTGGAGAGCCCCCGTGTGCCTAAACATTGGAGCTCCCCCACAAGTGACCCCATTTTGGAAACTAGACACCCCAAGGAACTAATCTAGATGCATAGTGAGCACTTTGAACCCCCAGGTGCTTCACAAATTGATCCGTAAAAATGAAAAAGTACTTTTTTTTCACAAAAAAATTCTTTTAGCCTCAATTTTTTCATTTTCACATGGGCAACAGGATAAAATGGATCCTAAAATTTGTTGGGCAATTTCTCCTGAGTACACTGATACCTCATATGTGGGGGTAAACCACTGTTTGGGCACATGGTAAGGCTCGGAAGGGAAGGAGCGCCATTTGACTTTTTAAATGAAAAATTATCTCCATCGTTAGCGGACACCATGTCGCGTTTGGAGAGCTCCTGTGTGCCTAAACATTAGAGCTCCCCCACAAGTGACCCCATTTTGGAAACTAGACCCCCCAAGGAACTTATTTAGATGCCTAGTGAGCACTTTAAACCCTCAGGTGCTTCACAAATTGATCTGTAAAAATGAAAAAGTACTTTTTTTTCACAAAAAAATTATTTTCGCCTTAATTTTTTCATTTTCACATGGGCAATAGGATAAAATGGATCATAAAATATGTTGGGCAATTTCTCCTGAGTACGCCGATACCTCATATGTGGGGGTAAACCACTGTTTGGGCACTCGGCAGGGCTCGGAAGGGAAGGCGCGCCATTTGACTTTTTCAATGGAAAATTAGCTCCAATTGTTAGCGGACACCATGTCGCGTTTGGAGAGCCCCTGTGTGCCTAAACATTGGAGCTCCCCCACAAGTGACCCCATTTTGGAAACTAGACCCCCCAAGGAACTTATCTAGATGCATATTGAGCACTTTAAACCCCCAGGTGCTTCACAGAAGTTTATAACGCAGGGCCATGAAAATAAAAAATAATTTTTCTTTCCTCAAAAATGATTTTTTAGCCTGGAATTTCCTATTTTGCCAAGGGTAATAGGAGAAATTGGACCCCAAATGTTGTTGTCCAGATTGTCCTGAGTACGCTGATACCCCATATGTGGGGGTAAACCACTGTTTGGGCGCACGGCAGGGCTCGGAAGGGAAGGCACGCCATTTGGCTTTTTAAATGGAAAATTAGCTCCAATCATTAGCGGACACCATGTCACGTTTGCAGAGCCCCTGTGTGCCTAAACATTGGAGATCCCCCAGAAATGACCCCATTTTGGAAACTAGTCCACCAAATGAACTAATCTAGATGTGTGGTGAGGACTTTGAACCCCCAAGTGCTTCACAGAAGTTTATAACGCAGAGCCATGAAAATAAAAAAAAAAAAATATTTTCTCAAAAATGATTTTTAGCCTGCAATTTTTTATTTTCCCAAGGGTATCAGGAGAAATTTGACCCCAAAAGTTGTTGTCCAGTTTCTCCTGAGTACGCTGATACCCCATATGTGGGGGTAAACCACTGTTTGGGCACATGCCGGGGCTCGGAAGTGAAGTAGTGACATTTTGAAATGCAGACTTTGATGGAATGCTCTGTGGGCGTCACGTTGCGTTTGCAGAGCCCCTGATGTGGCTTAACAGTAGAAACCCCCCACAAGTGACCCCATTTTGGAAACTAGACCCCGAAAGGAACTTATCTAGATGTGTGGTGAGCACTTTGAACCCCCAAGTGCTTCACAGAAGTTTATAATGCAGAGCCGTGAAAATAATAAATACGTTTTCTTTCCTCAAAAATAATTATTTAGCCCAGAATTTTTTAATTTTCCCAAGGGTAACAGGAGAAATTTGACCCCAATATTTGTTGTCCAGTTTCTCCTGAGTACGGCGATACCCTATATGTGGGGGTAAACTACTGTTTGGGCAAATGCCGGGGCTCAGAATTGAAGTAGTGACGTTTTGAAATGCAGACTTTGATGGAATGCTCTGCGGGCGTCACGTTGCGTTTGCAGAGCCCCTGATGTGGCTAAACAGTAGAAACCCCCCACAAGTGACCCCATTTTGGAAACTAGACCCCGAAAGGAACTTATCTGGATATGTGGTGAGCACTTTGAACCCCAAAGTGCTTTACAGACGTTTACAACGCAGAGCCGTGAAAATAAAAAATCATTTTTCTTTCCTCAAAAATGATGTTTTAGCAAGCATTTTTTTATTTTTACAAGGGTAACAGGAGAAATTGGACCCCAGTAATTGTTGCGCAGTTTGTCCTGAGTATGCGGGTACCCCATATGTCAGGGTAAACCACTGTTTGGGCACACGTCGGGGCTCGGAAGTGAGGGAGCACCATTTGACTTTTTGAATACAAGATTGGCTGGAATCAATGGTGGCGCCATGTTGCGTTTGGAGACCCCTGATGTGCCTAAACAGTGGAAACCCCTCAATTCTACCTCCAACACTAACCCCAACACACCCCTAACTCTAATCCCAACTGTAGCCATAACCCTAATTCCAACCCTAACCCCAACACACCCTTTATCCCTAACCACAACCCTAATTCCAACCCTAACCCTAAGGCTATGTGTCCACGTTGCGGATTCGTGTGAGATCTTTCAGCATCATTTTTGAAAAATCCGCGGGTAAAAGGCACTGAGTTTTACCTGTGGATTTTCCGCGGATTTCCAGTGTTTTTTGTGCGGATTTCACCTGCGGATTCCTATTGAGGAACAGGTGTAAAACGCTGCGGAATCCGCACAAAGAATTGACATGCTGCGGAAAATACAATGCAGCGTTTCCACGCGGTATTTTCTGCACCATGGGCACAGCGGATTTGGTTTCCATATGTTTACTTAGTACTGTAAACCTGATGGAACACTGCTGCGGATCCGCAGCCAAATCCGCACCGTCTGCACATAGCCTAATTCTAAACGCAAAGACACAAAAGAGAATAGTAAAACCAAAAACACTCAGTTTGAAAAAATGTTGCAGTAATCCGCACGTGCTAGTAAAAGATGTAAAAAACAGGGTATTTGGTTGATACGTTTTTTGCAAAAAATGTATACTAAGCTGCTCTACCAATCTTCACGGTATACCCTTATCAGAGCAGTCCTAACTAATGTATGCAATCCCTATCTGATGTATTTAAAAACCTGATCATCTGTATATAACCTGTGTGAACAGGGTTCAGAGAGGAAAAATCCATGTGTGCATACAGGGTAGAACAGCTTTTGTGCAGATAGCCCAAGAGGAGTGGTGGAACTCCCCAGTCTTGTAGACACAAGAGAACAATTATGGAAACAGGAACACATGGGCTACTTGCACAGTGAACAAGTCTGTATGATCATGTTCACACACCACCAAGAAACCTGAAGACACAAAAGAGAATAGTAAAACCAAAAACACTCAGTTTGAAAAAATGTTGCAGTAATCCGCAAGTGCTAGTAAAAGATGTAAAAAACAGGGTATTTGGTTGATACACATACATTTTTCCTCTCTGAACCCTGTTCACACAGGTTATATACAGATGATCAGGTTTTTAAATACATCAGATAGGGATTGCATACATTAGTTAGGACTGCTCTGATAAGGGTATACCGTGAAGATTGGTAGAGCAGCTTAGTATACATTTTTTGCAAAAAACGTATCAACCAAATACCCTGTTTTTTACATCTTTTACTAGCACTTGCGGATTACTGCAACATTTTTTCAAACTGAGTGTTTTTGGTTTTACTATTCTCTTTTGTGTCTTCAGGTTTCTTGGTGGTGTGTGAACATGATCATACAGACTTGTTCACTGTGCAAGTAGCCCATGTGTTCCTGTTTCCATAATTGTTCTCTTGTGTCTACAAGACTGGGGAGTTCCACCACTCCTCTTGGGCTATCTGCACAAAAGCTGTTCTACCCTGTATGCACACATGGATTTTTCCTCTCTGAACCCTGTTCACACAGGTTATATACAGATGATCAGGTTTTTAAATACATCAGATAGGGATTGCATACATTAGTTAGGACTGCTCTGATAAGGGTATACCGTGAAGATTGGTAGAGCAGCTTAGTATACATTTTTTGCAAAAAACGTATCAACCAAATACCCTGTTTTTTACATCTTTTACTAGCACTTGCGGATTACTGCAACATTTTTTCAAACTGAGTGTTTTTGGTTTTACTATTCTCTTTTGTGTCTTCAGGTTTCTTGGTGGTGTGTGAACATGATCATACAGACTTGTTCACTGTGCAAGTAGCCCATGTGTTCCTGTTTCCATAATTGTTCTCTTGTGTCTACAAGACTGGGGAGTTCCACCACTCCTCTTGGGCTATCTGCACAAAAGCTGTTCTACCCTGTATGCACACATGGATTTTTCCTCTCTGAACCCTGTTCACACAGGTTATATACAGACGATCAGGTTTTTAAATTCATCAGATAGGGATTGCATACATTAGTTAGGACTGCTCTGATAAGGGTATACCGTGAAGATTGGTAGAGCAGCTTAGTATACATTTTTTGCAAAAAACGTATCAACCAAATACCCTGTTTTTTACATCTTTTACTAGCACTTGCGGATTACTGCAACATTTTTTCAAACTGAGTGTTTTTGGTTTTACTATTCTCTTTTGTGTCTTCAGGTTTCTTGGTGGTGTGTGAACATGATCATACAGACTTGTTCACTGTGCAAGTAGCCCATGTGTTCCTGTTTCCATAATTCTAAATGCAGCGGTTTACATTCCGCAGCATGTCACTTCTTTGTGCGGATTCCACAGCGGTTTTACAACTGCTCAAATAGAAAATCGCAATTGTAAAACTGCAGTGAAATGCGCAGAAAAAACGCGGTAAATCTGCCATAAATCTGCAGCAGATTAGCACTGCGGATTTATCAAATCCTCTGCGGAAAAATCCGCAGAGGACCAGAATACGTGTGCACATACCGAAACCCTAACCCTAACCCTACCCCTAACCCTAGCCCTAACCCTACCCCTAACCCTACCGCTAACCCTAACCCTACCCCTAACCCTAACCCTATCCCTAACCCTAGTCCTAACCCTACCCCTAACCCTATTCTAACATTAGTGGGGAAAAAAAAATTCTTTATATTTTTATTGTCCCACTCCCTACCTATGGGGGTGACAAAGGGGGGGGTCATTTATTATTTTTTTTATTTTGATCACTGAGATATAATCTCTCAGTGATAAAAATGCACTTTGGAACGAATCTGCCGGCCGGCAGATTCGGCGGGCGCACTGCGCATGCGCCCGCCATTTTGGAAGATGGCGGCGCCCGGGGAGGAGACGGACGGACCCCGGCAGGATCGGTAAGTATGATGGGGTGGGGGGGATCGGAGCATGGGGGGGTGAATTGGAGCGCGGGAGGGGTGGAACGGAGCACGGGGGGGTGGAACGGAGCACGGGGGGGGTGGATCGGAGTGCAGGGGGGGTAATTGGAGCACAGGGGTGTGATTGGAGCACGGGGGTGAGCGGACAAAGAGCACGGGGGGAGCGGAGCACAGGACGGCGGGGAGCCGGTACAGTGTACCGGACAGTGCGGGGGGCTGGGGGGGCGATCGGTGGGGTGGGGTGGGGGCACATTAGTGTTTCCAGCCATGGCCGATGATATTGCAGCATCGGCCATGGCTGGATTGTAATATTTCACCAGTTATAATAGGTGAAATATTACAAATCGCTCTGATTGGCAGTTTCACTTTCAACAGCCAATCAGAGCGATCGTAGCCACGGGGGGGTGAAGCCACCCCCCCGGGCTAAACTACCACTCCCCCTGTCCCTGCAGATCGGGTGAAATGGGAGTTAACCCTTTCACCCGATCTGCATGGACGCGATCTTTCCATGACGCCACATAGGCGTCATGGGTCGGATTGGCACCGACTTTCATGACGCCTACGTGGCGTCAAAGGTCGGGAAGGGGTTAAAGGCTAGCCAAGTGTCACCAGCTACACATGCTCTCCCTGGAACACATCCAATGCGCGTTTCGCCGCAGCTTTGTCTGGGGTATGGAGCAAATGGTCAGACCAACTATTTAAGGAGGAATTAACCAATCAAAACGTAATATTAGCTAATTAAAATAGCTAATTGAGAGAACTTGGGTACCATATAAACACAAATGAGAGAGATCGGTGCAATATACTGGAGGATGCATGTGCAGTGAGAGTGTCACTTGATCATGTAGTAAAAACTCGGTCATGTGATCGTGAAAGTAGGTCACGTGGTAGCGGCCATATTGGATGCAATCCCATGTCCGCTGCGCTGGCACCTATGCAGTGGTTCGGAAACACTGCAAAATACTAGGAGAGTACTGTAACCTGCGCAGCAGGTAAATAATCATATTTTGGAATGCAATCACATGATCACAAATACAGCCATATGACAACTGTATCTGTAAGGGGGTCGACAGCACTGCGGGTACCTGCATGCCGGGTCTGGAACCAGAGAGGCTGCATAACCTGTTCCCGGGGGGAAGGCTGAGTAAGCCAGACCTTCCTCTATTGCCTGGGGGAAGTGCTAGTGGGGCGGACCTTCCTGCTGTCCCAGGAGGGCGGAGAAAGAAGAGGAGAAAGTGCGCACAGCAGCGGAGGGATAAAAGAGAAAAGCGTGCGCAGGAGGTCAGTTTGGCGCTAACGCAGAGCAGCGCGCAGAGCATTGAGCGGCGCGCTCTGCCTCCTCTGTCCTCACCACAGATACCAGAGCTGCAACAGGTGGCATAGAGAAAGACCCCGTCACCTGGAGAGGGACCGCTGCAGAACAGAGAAGAGCTGCGCTGAGGGGAGCTGTGTGTCTAGCAGCAGCCAGAGAGAGGAGTGCTCCATCCGGCGAGCACCAGCATCATGCAGGCCAGCTTCCGCCATTTCCAGAAGAGTGATGTGCAGTGTGTGCCTGGCGACTACAGAGAGGTGCAGTGTACCAGTAACTACCAGAGAGCAAGGCACCAAACGCATCATCTCCATGAGTACAACATACGTGCCCCATAAGAATGACAGGGGACAGGACAGACCTTTGCACCCTGACTGTGCTATTATAGATTTGGTGAGCCATGTTGGGCTCGTACAGGGCTGTGGCCTGTACCCTTGTCAGACACTACAGCAGGGAACAGTGAGCACTTCGGTGCCAGAGCATCGGATGTACAGCATAGGCCCACGCCCAAGCACTGCCCCTGCCACCACTGACAGAGACTGTGAGGAGAGCCGTGAAGGGGCCACGTTAGGTGTAGACAGTGCTGTGGCTCACGCTCTTCCGGCTACATCAGTATATGGACTAGGGCTCAGCGGAAGGTACCGGAGACCAACCGCTGCCGCCAGAAGACGGGGCATTAATGCCCACAGGACCAACAGGTAAAATATACCACGCCAGCTGTTTTCGGCGCCAACCATTTCATGGCCCTAGGAATCATTAACTCTCATCAAAACTGCCGTGACTTTTAGGCTGTGTGCACACGTTGCTGTTTTTTCGCATTTTTTTCCCGATAAAAATGCTATAAGGCTATATTCACACGTTGCGGTTTTACCGCGGAACCGCAGCGATTTTGCCGCTGCGGGTCCGCTGCAGTTTCCACAGCGTTTACATTTACATGTAAACCTATGAAAACCGCAAACCGCTGTGCACATGCTGCAGAAAAAACCGCGCAGAAACGCAGCGGTTTACATTCCGCAGCATGTCACTTCTTTTTGCGGAACTGCAGCGGTTCTGCACCCATTGACCTCCATTGTGAGGGTCAAACCCGCATAAAACCTGCAGATGAAAAAATATCTGCGGGTTTTTTGCGGTTTGTGGTGCAGAAACCACTACAGCAGGAAGTGTGGGGAAGCGGGAGGAAGTGCGTGGGCGGAAGTGCGTGGGCGGAGTGTGGCTGTCATGATGGAGGCATATCGTCGCATGGGGATCGATGTCGGTCGTTTGATTGATTTGGTATGTATGTGTATATGTGTGTGAAGTCTGTGTGTATATGTGTGTGTGTCTGTGTGTGTGTCCCCATGCGACGATAGTGCCACCCAATTGTGTTAAATCGCCGTATGGGACTACTACTCCCATCCGGTATTAGGATGGGAGAGTTGTCCCTGTGTCCGGCGACTTTAGCACAATTGTAAGTACGGTAAAAACACAAAACACATCACACACAATACACACACAATAAACGTAACATACATGACACACAGTACATAAAACATAGAGTATATACTCACCACACAGCACACTTGTAGGCGAAGCCCTCGTCCCTAGAAAAAAATCCCCCCAAAAAATAAACCAAATCCATACTCCCTGTCCGCAGAATCCAAAACCGAGTGTCCCACGCCGATCTCCTGCTCTCCGGTGGTACACTGCCAGGAGCGAAGCTCCTAGCAGTGTATCGCGTACTGTTCCGGAGTTCAATGGCGCCGGCGTCTCGTTTAACGGCAGTACAGCTGCGTTGAACTTTCCCACGCAGCACTGCCGTTAAGCGAGAGTACCGAGGTCAATGACCGCCGGTAAACTCGCTCACGCATGCGCAGTTACACACCGACAGGAGCTATGGCTCCTGTCAGTGTGTTGCTGCAGCCGTGGAGAGCAGACACATCTCTGGATGTGTCTGTTCTCCTTGGCAGATCTTCGTGGGACCCTCGATGGATTTCTGCGGACAGGGCCAGGGAGTATGAATTTGCTTTATTTTTTTACGTCTTTTTCAGGTCGAGGGTCTTCAGGTGGATTGAGCGTGAAATAAAAGTATGGTCAAAAAGTGTTTGTCTTTATTTCATTAAAATAATTTTTTTTCTAGTGTTTGTGTTTTTTTTAACCCTTTCATAGGATTAATAATGGATAGGCGTCTTATTGACGCCTCTCCATTATTAACCGGGCTTAATGCCACCTTACAATAGCAAGGTGGCATTAACCCCTCATTACCCCATATCCCACCGCTACACGGGAGTGGGAAGAGAGGGGCTAAGTGCCGGAATTGGCGCATCTTTTTGATGCGCCTTTTCCGGGGCGGCTGCGGGCTTATATTTGTAGCCAGGGGGGGGGCAAATATCCATGGCCCCTTTCCTAGGCTATGAATATAAGCCCACGGCTGTCTGCGTAGCCTTTCTGGCCTAAAAATATAGGGGGACCCCAACACTTTTTTTTTTTCAGGGCCCCCTATATTTTAGTGCCAGAAAGGCTATGCAGACAGCTGTGGGCTTATATTCATGGCCTGGGAACAGCCAGGGGTATTTTAACCCCTTCCCGGGCCTCAAATATTGGCCCACGGCTGTCTGCCTAGCCTTTCTGGCCTAAAAATATAGGGGGACCCTACGTATTTTTTTTTTTCGGGGCCCCCTATATTTTAGTGCCAGAAAGGCTATGCAGACAGCTGTGGGTTAATATTCATGGCCTGGGAACAGCCATGGGTATTTTAACCCCTTCCTGGGCCTCAAATATTGGCCCACGGCTGTCTGCCTAGCCTTTCTGGCCTAAAAATATAGGGGGACCCTACGTATTTTTTTTTTTCGGGGCCCCCTATATTTTAGTGCCAGAAAGGCTATGCAGACAGCTGTGGGTTAATATTCATAGCCTGGGAACAGCCATGGGTATTTTAACCCCTTCCCAGGCCTCAAATATTGGCCCACGGCTGTCTGCCTAGCCTTTCTGGCCTAAAAATATAGGGGGACCCGATGTCATTTTTTTGGGGTGGGGTCCCGTTTGAGGGATCTGTGTGATGTCCGTGTGTCTGCGTGTCTGTGTCCTTGCATTGCAACAATTTTTTCAATGTTAACACTATGACAGGAAAAATGCCCACGGATGGCACACTGACAACATCCGTGTGCGGTACGTGTTTACACGGACCCATTGACTTTCATGGGTCCGTGTATTCCGTGTGCTCCCACAAACACTGACATGTCTACGTGTTTTGAAAATGGACACACGGTCCTTGAAAACACGCTGACATCTGTAGAGACACATTGATTTTAATGTGTCTACGTGAGTCAGTGTCTCCGGTACGTGATGAAACTGTCACCTCACGTACCGGAGCCACTGACGTGTGAAACTGACATAATTTGGTGTTTGACTTGTTTGTTTGACTTTGGGTTAGGGTAGAGGTGATGTTAATATATATCCAAATTTTTAAACATTTGTGCTGTAAGGAAACCTCTTAACTCCAACATGGAAGTAGAGCTATGCCCACCGGCATCAGGGGCTTATCTACCCTTTCTTGTATACTGTAGATAAGCCCCCGATATCCTCAAAGATGATTAAAAGAGGTTAGATTATACTCACCCAGGGTTGGTACCGCTCCAATGAGCGTGGCGGTCTGGTACAGCCCCTCCCATCTTGTTATGATGACGTCCTCTTGTATTCACGCTGCGGCTTATCTCCCTGGTGAGGGCACAGCAACGTACTGCAGTAATGCAACGTACTGCCCTCAACAGGGCAAAGTACGCCTGCGCTGGAGCCGCAGTGTGAATACAAGAGGACGTCATCACAACAAGATGGGAGACGCTGGACCGGACAGCAATGCCCATCGGTCCGTTACCGCCCCTGTGTCAGTATAATCTAACCTGTTTTGATCATCTTTGAGGAAACATCGAGGGCTTATCTACAGTTCCCATTTTGGGGGTGACAGGTTCCCTTTTAGATTACTTATCATTTGGATATATTATGTAATGACACTATTCTATTCATTGTAGGTTCGCGATATACCTTGTATATGGGATGCCGCTGATGTGTCCTACAAGGACAAATATTTCCGAGACAATTGCATGACCAAGATTGTGAGGGACCTCTATCCGGAGTGGGATTCCCTGTCCATTGCAAACCAATTGGAAATTGGTAATTATATTGTTACCGATTATTCTTATTATTATTATTATTATTAGAGTTTATGATAAATGTACTTTGACAATATATATATATATATTTTTTTTTTCTTAGAAAAAAATGTCAAGCAGAGATGGAGGTCAGTTCGGGACCGGTTCCACAAATTCATAAATACATGTGACAAGAGTGGATCTTCTCCAAGTCGAATAACCTTTCCATTTTACGAGGAGCTGCAGTTCCTGCTCACAAGCCGGACTTTGCGGAGGTAGGTTATAAACCAATAATAAATATGTAGCCTCATCAATGTTGCCATGTGGTGTAGCACAGTTGACTGCGTATTGAACGCTGTGTCCTGCCTCTGCGTTCAATACACAGCATCCAGATGTTATACCATAGTGAAGAGAGCATTTTCAAAAATCCTGTCTGCGCTATCATTCCAAAGATGGAGTTGTGAGAGGTATGGCACTACACCGTGTCTATTTATCTTGTGTTTGCACTTTGACTGCGCAAGATAACTAGAACATTGTTTGGATAGCATGTGGTGATAACGCATGTGTTAAATCAAAACATGCATTATCAGCACACATGCAAAAAAATGAACAGCGTTTTGGAGTAAGCGGCCTTTATGCTGTTCCTAAAATGTTGCTCCTCCGCAGCGGTCATGATTAATAATTTTTTTCCTTTTCTCACACAGGACTGAGGGAAACCTTTCCAACCCACCTCCTGTGGATGACCACTCCGAAGATGGAGCAGGCACTGATGGAGCAGGCACTTCCTCGGGAGCGGGAGGGACAATTTCTCCATCTCTTACCACAGCTTCTGCTGATGCCGCATGTCCAGCAGCTGCTGCAGGCACATCAACTGCAGCAGCTGTTGGATCATCTGGTTCGTCAGAAGCTGTGGTAACAGAGAAGAGAGCTCCCTATCCGGTGGCAGGAGAGTCCATTAAAAAAAAAAAAAAAAAAAAAGAATGAGGATAAAACTGAGAAGATCGCAAGTGACACACTAGATTTACTGAAACAATCCTCAAGTGAGGACCAGTGTGATTTTTTTGCATTAACCATTGCCCGAAAGGCACGCTCACTGCCACCGGATAGGCAGTCTCTCTTCATGTCTCTGTGCCAAACATCCCTCACCGCTCTGGAGGACCCTGCTCCAATTGAGTCATATGAGAATGTATTGACGGGGGTTTTCGGACTCTTCCGCCCACGACCGAAACCCAGTGAACCGCACTCTAGAGCGTCTTCCTACACCCAACCGGCACAGAATTTTTCTGGAGGAGGAAACACAAGCCTGGGACCATCAGCAAGTCAATCTTTCATCACTGACACAAGTAGCTCCTATGGGTATTCTCAGGAATACACCTACTTGCATTAAGATGAAAAAGTTAGTTCAGTTTTTCATATTGAAAAAATTTTCCTCAACTGTTCCGGATCGCTGCAGCGTCGCTGTTTGGTCGCTGGAGAGCTGTCACACAGACAGCTCTCCAGCGACCAACGATGCCGGTAACCAGGGTAAACATCGGGTTACTAAGCGCAGGGCCGCGCTTAGTAACCCGATGTTTACCCTGGTTACCATCGTTAAAGTAAAAAAACAAACACTACATACTTACCTACCGCTGTCTGTCCTCGGCGCTCTGCTTCTCTGGTCTGGCTGTGAGCACAGCGGCCGGAAAGCAGAGTGGTGACGTCACCGCTCTGCTTTCTGGCTGCCCGGCGCTCACAGCCAGTACAGAGAAGCAGAGCGCCGAGGACAGACAGCGGTAGGTAAGTATGTAGTGTTTGTTTTTTTACTTTAACTATGGTAACCAGGGTAAACATCGGGTTACTAAGCGCGGCCCTGCGCTTAGTTACCCGATGTTTACCCTGGTTACCAGCGAAGACATCGCTGAATCGGTGTCACACACGCCGATTCAGCGATGTCTGCGGGGAGTCCAGCGACGAAACAAAGTTCTGGACTTTCTTCCCCGACTAGCGACAGCACAGCAGGGGCCTGATCGCTGCTGCCTGTCACACTGGACAATATCGCTAGCCAGGACGCTGCAACGTCACGGATCGCTAGCGATATCGTCTAGTGTGACGGTACCTTTACTTGTAGGAGACATAAGTTTAGTGAGACTGTTTCAACAGAGGGTGTTTCCTATAGAGATGATTAATAGATCAAGCTAAACACTTGCTTGGCACAAACTCGAGGCCAAGAGCCTGATTTTCGCAGAGAGATAGAAAGATAGGAAGAGAAAAGGACCATAAAAAGTGAGAAAAAGGAAGTTCCTGCACTTACAGTATGGCAGAATACTGATCACGAGAAATTGCCTACTCTAAAAACGTGTGGATGGGATTCTGTAAAACATGAGAAGTAAAGATAAGGGATTCACTTTGGAGCTAATTTCGTACACCTCAACATTCTTAAAAATTTAGATTTGCCAGAATCCATGTTTTTCCTATTGGATTCGCACAAATCCTACAAATTTAAGGCCATCTGGCTGCCATTTTGCTACCGTGTTTCCCCGAAAGTAGGACCCCCCCGAAAGTAAGACAGGGTGGGGGTTTCGGGGGGGGTCCTCCAATGTAAGGCCTCCCCCGAATGTAAGGCAGTGTTGGGGGGGCCGCTGTGAAATGTAAGGCCCTTACCTTTGGGCCGCCGCTGTCCCCCATTGGGTCCCCAGGCTCCAGAGGTGTCCTCAGGTGCAGCTGGGCGGGTCCAGCGCTCATGGGGTTAACTCGCCGTGTTAACCCCGCAATCCGCCCAGCTCAACAGCTCATTGGCCGCCCCTGCTCCCCACGTCACCGCCGGCCCCCGGCTCGAGCGCTGATTGGCCAATCAGCTCGAGTGCTGATTGGCCCAGCAGCCCGGGCTGTAATTGGCCGCCCCAGCCCCACGTCACCGCTGTTTCCCTGCTGATTGGCACAGCGTTCCCTGCAGCACAGGCCTTCCGCACCCACAGCCGCACCGCAGAGGAAAACGTCCAGCATTTAAAAACCAAGTAGGGAAACATGTACTGTATAGGGTATGGGGCTGTGTGCAGTGGGATACGGCACTGTTATGGGGTATGGGGCTGTGTGCAGTGGGATACGGCACTGTTATGGGGTATGGGGCTGTGTGCAGTGGGATACGGCACTGTTATGGGGTATGGGGCTGTGTGCAGTGGGATACGGCACTGTTATGGGGTATGGGGCTGTGTGCAGTGGGATACGGCACTGTTATAGTATGTTAATAAATGTTAATTTATTGGTTAAAAAGAAATTGTCATTTTTTTTTTTCGGCTAATGTAAGACCTCCCCCGAAAGTAAGACAGGGTGGGACTTTTTGGGGTAAAATTAATGTAAGACAGGGTCTTACTTTCGGGGAAACACGGTAGATTCAATAGGGCTAGAAATTAAAGAAAAAAGTTTAATACTCATCTGACCCTCACCTGTATTCTGCAGGCCAATTACCAATTGTACAACTGTTTGTAAAAATTTAGTTGCTTGTTAAATAAATTACTGTTGATCAAATGTCATCTCTGAATTTTATATACTTTACGTACTTAGCGGACAGGGCCTCTATGTTGGACGGTGTCATGGCTATATGGGCGCTGGACTATGGGATGGACATAGTGTGATGGCTGTATGCGCACTGGACAATGGGATGGAGAAGAATCATTAGTTAAGAATTTTATATATACAATACTTATTCAATCCAAAAAAAACAACATTTAAGTAAGAAATTTTTTTATTAACCATAAATAACAATTACAAATTATTTTGTTCCCCAAAAAAAATACAGTAAACAAAATTGAATATTGTTGTTGAATTTGATTAATAGGGATCTTGACATCTTCTATCTTTTGGTATAGATCTTCCCATCTTAGTCAGTCAATGTTCTTCCATCCTTCTCTGCTGCTCAGGCTGCCCAACACCAGCACAGGAGTATTGCCAGTCCACGGCACCTTCTGGACTCATGAAGTAGTCAGTGAAGGATTCTCTCACACGCACACCCGAGTTGGACGGCCTTCCCAGACCCACGTTGACCACTGGATTAAATATTGGCTGCTGGTACTCCACATCTACGTCAGTGTTGTACTCACGAGCATAGTTGTGGAGTACACAGCAAGCCTTAATCACAGTGTCAACGGTGTCTGTGTCCAACTGTATGGGTGTGTGAAAGATCCTCCACTGACTAGTCATGATCCCAAAGGTGCATTCCACATATCTGCGTGCACGACTCAGCCGATAATTAAAAATCCTTCGCCAGGCATTCAGTCCCCTTCGTGGGTATGGGCGCAGCAGGGTTGTCGTTAAGGGAAACGCCTCATCCGATACCATCACAAAGGGTACTGGATGTGTGGAACCCGGCAAAGGTCTTGGGGCTGGGAGCGTTCCGCCATCTTGAAGAATTTGCATCCCAATCTGTGACGTTCGCAACACCCGAGAATCCCCAGTACTACCATAGGCACCAACGTCAATGGCAACAAATTTGTAATGTGCATCAGCCACCGCCATCAGGACCACTGAAAAATACTTCTTATAATTAAAGAAGCGTGATCCTGATCGTGGGGGCTGCTGAACCCTTACATGTTTACCATCGACTGCACCTATGCAGTTTGGGAAATTGGCCACAGACTGAAAGCCTGCTGCAACCTGCAGCCAAGTCTCCTCGGTTGGGGAAGGCATCACTATAGGCTGCAACTTCTGCCAGATGACGGTACATGTACACCTCACAATGTTAGAGATGGTGGATTTACCAACCCTAAATTGGAGGTGCAGGGATGTATAGCTTTCTCCTGTGGCCAAAAATCTGCAAAGAAACAAAAATGAATATTAGAAATGTCACACAAAAATACAATAAAATATGTCAGCAGTTATGGGCGCTATAATATGTGTCCAGCCCCTTTCATGTTTTATATAAAGTATTCTATAATGCTACCCTTAGTAACACGGCACAACACAAAGGGTATCAATAAATAAACCACCAGTCACATCAGAAGGGACTTGCAGGCCCATGTCCAGCCACTCCAATGTTTAGCCAACGACGCCGCCCTCCTGCTTGCTTCAACGCACTAATCCGGCCTGTTGATGGCAGAAGTAAGTCCTGCAGTGAGCAATGGCAAGAAAAGGATAGAGGCCCAGCGCATGCACATCTGCGCACTTTGCTCTATCCTCATCAGGACCAGAAAGTACGTCTGCGCAGAAGAGTGGTATCGCAAGAAGGGAGGTGCACGAACTGGACACAGCAAGATAGGATAACATTACAAAACACACACACGGGTATGATGTATCTCCATTGACCCAGGGCCCTAATTATAGAATTCTATAGATAAGGCATAAAATACAGTGGGCACATCTGGTAGCACACAAAAATGTTTTCACTTTCCTGGCGTGTTATAAACATGATATTTCCGGTACCGTAACACGCAGTAAACAGAGATATCCATGTCCATTGTGTGTGTGTGGCCCATGTGCTGAATCCTTCCCACAAGGATGGCTAGCAGGGATAAAAGCAATACAGTAACCGCAGTTAGCGGCGACAGGTGATGAAGACAAATCCCATTCTTCCCTGATGGCGCAGAAATCTTGCAGAGCAAGGAAAAATGATGACATCTTCATCACCTGCCGCCAGAGAACAGCGCTTCCTGTAGCACTTCACCTGTGCGATGCGTGTCACACAGAGGACATCAATGTGTGTTCTCCATGTGCACGTGTGCAGGACACTTTCTTGAACATGCAAATGAGAAAAAAGGGCATGCCAGCATGTTTTGCCCGCAGTCATACAGCAGACGTAAAGGCACTGACGTGTGCATAGATGACTGTGTCTAGGGTACCGTCACACATAACGATATCATTAACGATATAGTTCCTTTTTGTGACGTATCAACGATATCGTTAACAAAATCCTTATGTGTGACAGCTATCCAGCGACCAAACAGCGACGCTGCAGCGATCGGGATCGTTGTCTAGATCGCTGCAGCGTCGCTAAATGTGACGGTACCAGTTTGTCAGTGTCTCCAGGACATGTGAAAACTTTCATCACACATACCGGACACACTGACATGTGAAAGAGCCCTAATAACATTCAACCCAAAAATTATTTACTTACCGCAAGGTGATGAGCAGCCTTTCCTCAGCAGAGATAGCCTTCCTCATAAAAGTGTCTTGCAGTGTGAGATGGGGGGAAACTATTTCCAGAAGTCGGTCGAACGCCAGGATTGGCAGACGGCAAAATGAAACAAACTTTTCCGGGTATCTGAAAATGCAAAACAAAAAAAAAATTGTTACATAACATATCATAACATTTGTGGAAAAACATTACTTTTAATTTTCATGAATTTCTACTTACTTCCGCAAATCATTATAAAGCACATAAAAGTGGCCTTTTTGTGTACGTTCAGCAACAAGCGGGTGCACCCACAGTCTTTTCCGTAACCGTCTTCTCTCCTGCTGCTGCCTCTAAAATTAAAAAAAAAATACATTTTTTTTACAACACAACACTGTGAAAAATAAGAAAAATCATTAAAAAAAGATGTCGGTAAAGCGCTATAGAATATGTTTAGCGTTAAAAAAAACAAACAAAAAAAAACCAATTCAGCTTACCTGCTGTCTATGAATATTCAAGATTTGCAGCAGCAACGCCAACATAAGTATCCGGTGCTGCCTGCGGACCTGTATCTGGGGCATGTTTTGGTTACTTGCACTCATGTTTGCACAAAATGGAGGATGAAAGAAGAAGGGGTTGGACAAGGAAATGACATCATTTTTTTTTTTTCTGTTACAGAAGTTTGTCAAGTTTCCAGAGCTTTATTTAGGTAAAAAACGCAGACAATCTGCATCAAAAAACGCACTGAAAACCGCACTGAAAAATGCACCAAAAACGCACAAAAAACGCACCAAAAACGCACCTGCGTTTTCTGCCAAGAGCTGCAGATTTAGTGCAGAAAAAAAAGCTGGAAAATCTGCAATGTGTGAACATAGCCTAAAACTGCAAAAAAACTGCATACAATAAGTATCCCATCATTTAGAATGAATTCCGCATGTTTTGTGCACATGATGCGTTTTTTTCCGCGAAAAAAATGCATCGCTGTAAAAAACGCAGCATGTTAATTAATTTTTCGGTTTTTTTGCGGATTTCCCACTACAAAATGCATTGGGAAATGTCCAGAAAAAAAACGCATCAAAAACGTGGCAAAAACGCGACAAAAACGCATGCAGATTTCTTGCAGAAAATTTCAGGATTTTCTCCGGAATTTTCTGCGAGAAATCCTGAACGCGTGCACATAGCCTTACCGTCATTCTTCACCTCACCATATCCTTTGCCATTGAACTGTTTTATCCCGTTTATCCCTTTACCTCACTGCGTGGAGTATTTCCCTGTTAATAAACTTGTTAACCCTTGCTCTGCCCCCTGTCCATCACTGCATCCTGCAACGTGCTTACATATCAGCAGCACCAATGTAACACCCCAAAGATGTCTGACAATGGCAAATGTAGGTTATGTGATCCAAAACACGTGAAGTGCAGTCATGTCATCCTTACACAATAAGAAATCAAAAAAGGCAAATATCAATGTAACCAAGATGGGTATCATAACAACATAGTAACATACAGTAGATGCAACAGAGACTCATAATGAAATCAGGTAATAATCTTATATTAGAATAACATAAATAAAACAGATGTATATAAATATATGTACCTAAATGACCAGGCAACGTGGCATATGATGGCCAGGCGCCACATCATATGACACTGTGGAAAAA
Organism: Ranitomeya imitator; assembly: GCF_032444005.1. Lineage (NCBI taxonomy): Eukaryota > Metazoa > Chordata > Amphibia > Anura > Dendrobatidae > Ranitomeya > Ranitomeya imitator. The sequence continues at coordinate 409,681,714 of NC_091285.1, forward strand.
CACACATGAAAAAGAAAAAAAGGTGACCCAGTTAAGTAGTGAATAAAGAAGGAGGATAACTCAGGTAAATAGTAAAAGGAGTGTAAGAAGTGTGAGAGGAAATGGTAATGGTACCTTTCACTTACCGTATATACTCGAGTATAAGCCGAGATTTTCAGCCCAAATTTTAGGGCTGAAAGTGCCCCCCTCGGCTTATACTCGAGTCACGGTAGCGGTGGGGTCGGCAGGTGAGGGGCTGAGGGCGCTGGGGTATACTTACCTAGTCCCAGCGATCCTCGCGCTGTCCCTGCCGTCCCACGGGCTTCGGCGCTGCAGCTTCTTCCTCTCTTCAGCGGTCACGTGGGACCGCTCATTACAGAAATGAATAAGCGGCTCCACCTCCCATAGGGGCGGAGCCGCTTATTCATTTCTCTAATCAGCGGTGCCGGTGACCGCTGATAGAGAAAGAAGCTGCAGCGCCGAAGACAGGAGGGGACAGCGCGAGGATCGCTGGGACTAGGTGAGTATGTTATATTCACCTGTCCTCGTTCCAGCCGCCGGGCGCCGATCCATCTTCCCGGCCGGCGCCTCCATCTTCCCGGCGTCTGCGCTCTCTGACTGATCAGGCAGAGGGCGCGATGACGCATATAGTGTGCGCGGCGCCCTCTGCCTGATCAGTCAGAGCAGAGACGCCGGGAAGATGGAGGCGCCGGAACGAGACGCCGGGAGCTGCAATCAAGGGAGGTGAGTATGTGGTTTTTTTTTTTTATTGCAGCAGTAGCAGCGGCAGCACAGATTAATGTGGAGCATCTATGGGGCACAGTGAACGGTGCAGAGCACCGTAAAAGGCACAGCTAGGGGGCACAATGAACGGTGCAGAGCACCGTATAAGGCACAGCTAGGGGGCACAATGAACGGTGCAGAGCACCGTATAAGGCACAGCTAGGGGGCACAATGAACGGTGCAGAGCACCGTATAAGGCACAGCTAGGGGGCACAGTGAACGGTGCAGAGCACCGTATAAGGCACAGCTAGGGGGCACAATGAACGGTGCAGAGCACCGTATAAGGCACAGCTAGGGGGCACAATGAACGGTGCAGAGCACTATATGGCACAGCTAGGGGGCACAATGAACGGTGCAGAGCACCGTATAAGGCACAGCTAGGGGGCACAATGAACGGTGCAGAGCACCGTATAAGGCACAGCTAGGGGGCACAATGAACGGTGCAGAGCACCGTATAAGGCACAGCTAGGGGGCACAATGAACGGTGCAGAGCACTATATGGCACAGCTAGGGGGCACAATGAACGGTGCAGAGCACCGTATAAGGCACAGCTAGGGGGCACAGTGAACGGTGCAGAGCACCGTATAAGGCACAGCTAGGGGGCACAATGAACGGTGCAGAGCACCGTATAAGGCACAGCTAGGGGGCACAGTGAACGGTGCGGAGCACCGTATAAGGCACAGCTAGGGGGCACAGTGAACGGTGCAGAGCACCGTATAAGGCACAGCTAGGGGGCACAATGAACGGTGCGGAGCACCGTATAAGGCACAGCTAGGGGGCACAGTGAACGGTGCAGAGCACCGTATATGGCACAGCTATGGGGCACAGTGAACGGTGCAGAGCACTGTAAATGGCACAGCTATGGGGCACAGTGAACGGTGCAGAGCACTGTATATGGCACAGCTAGGGGGCACAGTGAACGGTGCAGAGCACTATATGGGGCACAGCTATGGGGAAATATGAATGGTGTAGAGCACTATATGGCACAGCTATGGGGAAATAATGATCTATTTTTATTTTTGAAATTCACCGGTAGTTGCTGCATTTCCACCCTAGGCTTATACTCGAGTCAATAAGTTTTCCCAGTTTTTTGTGGCAAAATTAGGGGGGTCGGCTTATACTCGGGTCGGCTTATACTCGAGTATATACGGTATATATTTGATATGTGCCTGGCATCCTAGGGGCTTGGTGTCCAAATCTTCCCTTCTTTCGCAGAGGAAGATGATTTTAAACAAGTGGAACAGAGGTGTAGCTAGGGTTTTGGTTTGGGGGGTCAAAACTTCTGAGTGGGCCCCTAACCAGGTAACCCGGATTACAACTGAGTGATGCACCCTAATAGTGGAGGAGACCCTCAGCAGATGACAGCACTGAAAATAATCCCTATACAAAGACCAACACTGATATTACCGCCATATGGTCAGTGGTAAATACCAGCCCTACAGAACATGTAAGAGATCACAGCACAGTTACAGATAATGACTTACCGCTGACGTTCTTTCCAATGTAATTGTTCACTTTTCACATCTTTTCCATCTGGCCCAGATTGACATTACAACTTCTTCCAGCCACTACTCAAGTGCAAAGATTACAACAAAGACACATTTAACTTGTCACATTTTCAGCACTGTCCCCAATGGGACTATCCCCAACCTGTACAAACTCCTCATCCTGCTGATACCCCAATACTGAGTTGCTGCTGTCGTATGTGTCCCTATTACTGCACCTAAATTCTAAAGGAACCCTCTAGAATATATTAATACCAGGTGCAAATGCCTTAGAAAACAGAGCCCACATTTTGTCCCCTAGAAAGCAATAATGCCCTCTGTGTACCCCTTTGACAGTCACAGTTACCTGAGTTCCAGTATAACAATAAGTGCCCACTTTACATTTAATAATGTCCCGAGTCTCCTCCCTGTTCAGTTCCCCTATACACAGTATGATGCTCTCTTATACATAGTCTAATGCAGACCTGGGCAAGATGCGGCCCGCGGGCCGCATCCGGCCCGCCTGACGATTGTGAACGGCCCGCCGCCCCCCTGCACCGCTCGGCCAGCTGCCAGAGACAGTGCAGCTGCTGCGCATCGCTGATTCCCCTTCCCTTCAGCCACTCCAGCGCCTGCGCCTCTGCGCCCCTGCGCCCTGCATTCAATCCCCCTGTCCGCTGAGAGGCGCTGACCGCCGCTGGCACTTCCGCATCAGGGAAGCGCCAGCAGCGGGTGACATCACTCAGCGTGACACAGGCTGCTGCGCTGCTCCGTTCTGCCGGACGCCGGTGTTCTGTGTGGCACTGCGGCTGTAATGAGGTCACCGGTGGTCGGTGGTAAGTGCTCCATGCTGCGGGGACCGGGTGATGGAGCTGCCTGGCACCTGCCTGTCTGCCTGCATGCATGATAGGAGGGGGAGGGAACAGCGGCCAGCCCTGGGGGGAATGCGGATGGGGGCAGCACAAACATGACAGTATGGGGCTGTGGGGCACAATTATCAGGAGTAAGGACAGTATGATGGGGGCACATGTGACAAATCAGGACAGTATGGGCCCCATACTGTCCTGATTTGTCACTTGTGCCCCCATACTGTCCTGATTTGTCACTATGGGGGCACAAGTGACAAATCGGGACAGTATGGGCCCCATACTGTCCTGATTTGTCACTTGTGCCCCCATACTGTCCTGATTTGTCACTATGGGGGCACAAGTGACAAATCGGGACAGTATGGCCCCCATACTGTCCTGATTTGTCACTTGTGCCCCCATATTATATTAGTCCGGCCCTCTAAACCATCCAAATTTCTCATGCGGCCCCATGGCAAAATTAATTGCCCACCCCTGGTCTAATGCCTCTTCACTGTATATATACTGACCCCTTCGTATCCCACAAACTGTTTGATAGCTCCAACACTGTAATCTCCACACTATATGATGCCCACTAGACAGCCTTCATATAGCATAATGCACCAGACAATGCTTAATACAGTCCTCAATATAGTATAATGCACTCTCCATAGGCCTCCATATAGTATATGTAATGAATGGAAACGGAGGCACAGAAGTTGAAGTTCACATTCGTTTTTATTTAGGTTTAATGTGGAACCTCGAGACCACGGTCCGGGGGGGCTCCAAAGGGGGGCGTGACTACGTGAGCCCCAGACATCCGTGGTAAGTCCCCTCGAACAGGGACAGAGTGGATAACCTGGGGGACACGGGTGCTACCTCCAGTTAGACCCTGAACTCATGGCAGCTGTCCCAGCGGGACAATCGGACAAGCGGGGTTAGCGGGAGACGTGGAGCTAACCAGGTGATACCGGGTGTATGGGTAGAAGCGGGTTCCAATGGTACTGGCGTTGTCCGGAGATGATGACGGCAGATTGGCAGAACGAGACGGGATTGCGTAGGTAGAATAGTCGTCGTCCAGGATAGCCGGGTAACTGGTAGCTGATGATCTGTGGAAACAGACAGTATAAGCGGAGTACTAGAGAAAGCACTTCAGAAACAGGAGCACATGCATACAGGAGCCGGAAAAAAAGCAACAGTGGATACTTGTTGCTCCGGCGCCCTCCCTATGGTGGAGGAGCTAGAAATAGTAATGAATAACACACCATTGGCAAGAAGCATATTTTAAAAAATGTCCGCTGTCTCTTTAAGAGACCGGGAACAAGCGCGCATGTGCCCTAAGCACTCTGCCCGAGAACCTGCTGGTAGAACACCAGGAAGCAGGAGAGGAAGGAGGGGGAGAAGCCGCATCCTGACAGCGTGGAGCCAGCACAGAGCGGGAGTCCCGACAGGGACCCCGCAAAGGTACAACGACCGGACCGGGTGTAACAGTATAATTAACTCCCCATAGGCAGACTCTGTATAGTATAGTTATATAAAAAAAAACAGTCTGAAATGTCACAAAGAGGAAAAAAAAGCAAGCACAAAACTGAATAAAATACAATATTTTATTGAATAATAAATAAAAACATTATAAGAAATTAAAACAAAGGGATTTTCTCAAAAGTGGCCAGGTGTGGGGCTATTAATAAAAAAAAAGTTCAACGCAGCAGCATTTATGGTTTTGGAAGGATTCACAACCAATGCATATGTCAAGAATATATTCCTTTTAAGTAATAAAAGTGCAAAGTGCCTAATGTTATCAAGGAAAAACAACTTCCAAAGTGAATTACCAGCAAAATAAGTGAATCAAAAAAGGAAGTAAGTTTAACCCCTTCCCGACCTTTGACGTCACGTAGGCGTCATGAAAGTCGGTGCCAATCCGACCCATGACGCCTATGTGGCGTCATGGAAAGATCATGTCTCTGCAGATCGGGTGAAAGGGTTAACTCCAATTTCACCCGATCTGCAGGGACAGGGGGAGTAATAGTACAGTCCGGGAAGGGGGGGTGGCTTCACCCCCCCCCCGTGGCTACGATCGCTCTGATTGGCTGTTGAAAGTGAAACTGCCAATCAGAGCGATTTGTAATATTTCACCTATTAAAACTGGTGAAATATTACATTCCAGCCATGGCCGATGCTGCAAGATCATCGGCCATGGCTGGAAACACTGGTCTGCCCCCCCACCAACACCGATCCCCCCCAGTCCTCCGATCAGTTCTGTACACTGTTCCGCTCCCCTCCGTCCTCCTGTCCGCTCCCCCCATCACAGTGATCAAAATTAAAAAAATTTGTAAATGACCCCCCCCCTTTGTCACCCCCATAGGTAGGGACAATAATAAAATAAAGAAATTTTTTTTTTCCACTAAGGTTGGGGTTAGAACTAGGGTTAGGGTTAGGGTTAGGGTTTCGGTATGTGCACACGTATTCTGGTCCTCTGCGGATTTTTCCGCAGCGGATTTAATAAATCTGCAGTGCTAAACCGCTGCGGATTTATGGCAGATTTACCGCGGTTTTTCTGCCCATTTCACTGCGGTTTTACAACTGCGGTTTTCTATTGGAGCAGTTGTAAAACCGCTGCGGAATCCGCAGAAAGAAGTGACATGCTGCGGAATGTAAACCGCTGCGTTTCCGTGCAGTTTTTCTGCAGCATGTGTACAGCGATTTTTGTTTCCCATAGGTTTACATTGAACTGTAAACTCATGGGAAACTGCTGCGGATCCGCAGCGTTTTCCACAGCGTGTGCACATACCTTTAGAATTAGGCTATGTGCACACGGTGCGGATTTGGCTGCGGATCGGCAGCGGATTGACCGCTGCGGATTGGCAGCAGTGTTCCATCAGGTTTACAGTTCCATGTAAACCTATGGAAAACCAAATCCGCTGTGCCCATGGTGCAGAAAATACCGCGCGGAAACGCTGCGTTGTATTTTCCGCAGCATGTCAATTCTTTGTGCAGATTCCGCAGCGTTTTACACCTGTTCCTCAATAGGAATCCGCAGGTGAAATCTGCACAAAAAACACTGGAAATCCGCGGTAAATCCGCAGGTAAAACGCAGTGCCTGTTACCCGCTGATTTTTCAAAAATGGTGCTGAAAAATCTCACACGAATCCGCAACGTGGGCACATAGCCTTAGGGTTAGGGTTGGAATTAGGATTGTGGTTAGGGTTGTGATTAGGGTTATGGCTACAGTTGGGATTAGGGTTAGGGGTGTGTTGGGGTTAGTGTTGGAGGTAGAATTGAGGGGTTTCCACTGTTTAGGCACATCAGGGGTCTCCAAACGCAACATGGCGCCACCATTGATTCCAGCCAATCTTGTATTCAAAAAGTCAAATGGTGCTCCCTCACTTCCGAGCCCCGACGTGTGCCCAAACAGTGGTTTACCCCCATATATGGGATACCAGCATACTCAGGACAAACTGCGCAACAATTACTGGGGTCCAATTTCTCCTGTTACCCTTGTCAAAATAAAAAATTGCTTGCTAAAACATCATTTTTGAGGAAAGAAAAAAGATTTTTTATTTTCACGGCTCTGCGTTGTAAACGTCTGTGAAGCACTTGGGGGTTCAAAGTGTTCACCACATATCTAGATAAGTTCCTTGGGGGGTCTAGTTTCCAAAATGGGGTCACTTGTGGGGGGTTTCTACTGTTTAGCCACATCAGGGGCTCTGCAAACGCAACGTGACGTCCGCAGACCATTCTATCAAAGTCTGCATTTCAAAAGTCACTACTTCCCTTCTGAGCCCCGACGTGTGCCCAAACAGTGGTTTACCCCCACACATGGGGTATCAGCGTACTCAGGAGAAACTGGACAACAACTTTTGGGGTCCAATTTCTCCTGTAACCCTTGAAAAAATAAAAAATTGTGGGCTAAAAAATTATTTTTGAGGAAAGAAAACGTATTTATTATTTTCACGGCTCTGCGTTATAAACTTCTGTGAAGCACTCGGGGGTTCAAAGTGCTCACCACATATCTAGATAAGTTCCATTCGGGGTCTAGTTTCCAAAATGGGGTCACTTATTGGGGGTTTCTACTGTTTAGCCACATGAGGGTCTCTGCAAACGCAACGTGACGCCCGCAGAGCATTCCATCAAAGTTTGCATTTCAAAACGTCACTACTTCACTTCCGAGCCCCGGCATGTGCCCAAACAGTAATTTACCCCCACATATGGGGTATCAGCTTACTCAGGAGAAACTGGACAACAAATATTGGGGTCAAATTTCTCCTGTTACCCTTGGGAAAATTAAAAAATTCTGGGCTAAATAATTATTTTTGAGGAAAGAAAACGCATTTATTATTTTCATGGCTCTGCGTTATAAACTTCTGTGAAGCACTTGGGGGTTCAAAGTGCTCACCACACATCTACATAAGTTCCTTTCGAGGTCTAGTTTCCAAAATGGGGTCACTTGTGGGGGTTTCTACTGTTTAGCCACATCAGGGGCTCTTCAAACACAACATGACGCCCGCAGAGCATTCCATCAAAGTCTGCATTTCAAAACGTCACTACTTCACTTTCGAGCCCCGGCATGTGCCCAAACAGTGGTTTACCCCCACATATGGGGTATCAGCGTACTCAGGAGAAACTGGACAACAACTTTTGGGGTCAAATTTCTCCTGTTACCCTTGGGAAAATAAAAAATTGCGTGCTAAAAAATCATTTTTGAGAAAATAAAATTTTTTTTAATTTTCATGGCTCTGCGTTATAAACTTCTGTGAAGCACTTGGGGGTTCAAAGTGCTCACCACACATCTATATTAGTTCCTTTGGGGGTCTAGTTTCCAAAATGGGGTCATTTGTGGGGGATCTCCAATGTTTAGGCACACAGGGGCTCTGCAAACGTGACATGGTGTTCGCTAATGATTAAAGCTAATTTTCCATTTAAAAAGCCAAATGGCGTGCCTTCCCTTCCGAGCCCTGCCGTGCGCCCAAACAGTGGTTTACCCCCACATATGAGGTATCAATGTACTCAGGACAAACTGTACAACAATACTTGGGGTCCAATTTCTCCTATTACCCTTGGCAAAATAGGAAATTCCAGGCTAAAAAATCATTTTTGAGGAAAGAAATTTTTTTTTATTTTCATGGCTCTGCGTTATAAACTTCTGTGAAGCACCTGGGGGTTTAAAGTGCTCAATATGCATCTAGATAAGTTCCTTGGGGGGTCTAGTTTCCAAAATGGGGTTACTTGTGGGGGAGCTCCAATGTTTAGGCACACAAGGTGTTAGGGCTAGCGGAACGCACCAAATAATAAGACAGATAGTGTATGGTGCGTTCGCAGCCCGGGGTCCACCGTGCAGAGATGGAACCTGCTGCCAAGTAATGACGGACTATATAGCGGTACTCATAAGTATACACACGTGGGTTAAACTTCACCCAGCGTGAATGAAGCGATCCTGTTGCGTCACAGGATCGCGGTACCGCACATAGAGGGCGAGCAAGTAGTCAGCGAACTCAACCCCAACTAGGATTGAAGTCCGATTAGACCCTTGGTGGCACAACATCGCAACTGGGTGTGTAAGGAAGCTGAATACCAATATTAGGGCACAAGAGTGCATGCGGTGCCGCACTGACGAACGCCACTAACCACCCAGGCTTGGGTAAGGAAAGCACAGAGGAAGTGCACGGCGCCGTACTGGCGGTCACAGCAACTGGACGCTGTAACGTGTGATTCGTGCTGTAGGCTAAGTCGGGCGCTAGATAGCAACCATACACCTTCCGCGAACAGACATTCAATAGGGTAGGGGTATCCAAGGACGACTTGCACTCACAACATACACACATTAACAATTGTACATTAGCATGGCCGTGCGGTCATGCGCAGTTTATATAGTTGCAGCACAGGAAGTGGCCACAGAAACTTTGCCCTTCCAAGACCTGCCAAGAGGACCAATGGAATGTGCTGCAGAGCCTGAGCACATGACCCTCGATCTCCAACGGGAGATCTTGCCCTGGGCATGCTCAGTGTGTGCAGACAAGGACTTAGTCCCAGAGAAGTCTGCTCGCTGCTGACCAGCACTGGCTTTAATGGCAGAAGCTGAAGAAGCAGCAGTAACTCTCTGTACAGAGTGAGAGTGAGCAAGACGCTGGGACCGACGTCCCTGCTGAGCAGACTCCACTGCGGCTGGATAAGAATGGGAGACCGCAGCGGAGATGGCTCGAGACTCCCCCTGTGCAGAAGCAGGAACTTGAGACCTAACATTACTCCCCTCCTAGGTCCCCCCCCTCCTTGGGCCTCGCCACGCTCGAAGGCAGCAATGAGCTGTGGGGCCCGAATGTTTTCAGCAGGCTCCCATGACCTGTCCTCTGGGCCATAACCCTTCCAATCCACCAGATAGAACTTTTTGCCGCGTACCACCTTGCACCCCAAAATAGTGTTCACCTCGTAATCGTCCGTAGACGAACCCGATGTCCCGGCAGATGACTCGGAAAACCGGGACATGTATACGGGTTTCAAGAGGGACACATGAAAGGTGTCGGTGATACCCAAGCGTGGAGGAAGAGCCAAACGGTAGACCACAGGATTAACCCGTTCGAGAATCTTGAAGGGACCCAAGTAGTGAGGAGCAAACTTAGTGGACTCAACTCGCAGCCTGATGTTACGGGCGGAGAGCCACACCAAGTCGCCAGGAGCAAAGGTCGGAGCGGGGCGCCGATGAACATCGGCGGAGGACCTCATTCTCTCCTTGGAGGCCCGAATGGCATCCTGAGTGCGGTCCCAAATGTCCCGTGCCTCCACAGCCCAGTCTGCCACCCTGGAGTCAGCAGAAGACACAGGCATGGGCACAGGAACACGCGGATGCTGGCCGTAATTTAGGATGAATGGAGTCTGACCGGTGGAGTCGGCTACGGCATTGTTAAGTGCAAACTCTGCCCACGGTAGCAAGGATGCCCAGTCATCCTGCCTGGCAGAAACAAAATGTCGTAAATATGTGACCAAGGTCTGGTTGGCCCTCTCTACCAACCCATTCATCTCAGGATGATATGCCGAAGAGAGATTCAACTCAATACTGAGTAGACGACAAAGCTCTCTCCAGAATCGAGACGCAAACTGGGGACCCCGGTCACTAACAATTTTGTCTGGCATACCGTGTAGGCGAAAGATATGCTTGACGAACAAGACAGCCAACGCCCGTGCAGAAGGTAGCCGTGGAAGAGGCACCAAGTGCACCATTTTGGAAAAATGGTCGGTGATCATCCAGATAATGGTGCAGTTACGAGACTTGGGTAAGCCCACCACAAAGTCCATCCCGACCATCTCCCAGGGCCTGTCCGCCACCGGCAGAGGATAAAGCAAACCAGCTGGCCATTGCCGAGGAGTCTTGTTCTTGGCGCAAGAGACACACGCCCGAACATACTCTGCAACATCACGAGCCATATGCGGCCACCAGTACGTCCTCGCCAGTAACTCAGATGTCCTTTTAGTACCAAAATGTCCACCCACCCTGGACGAGTGTGCCCAAGAGAGAACCTCCGGTCGCAAATTGGATGGAACAAAAGTCTTGCCCGGGGGCACAAACTCTAGCGAAACCGGGGCCACAGTTCTCAAGCTCTCGGTGGTGACAATAAGCCGAGGCTCCTCCTCCTCCTCCGCAGATGACACAACGGAGCGAGAGAGAGCGTCGGCCCGAATGTTCTTCTCCCCAGAAAGAAAATGGAGGGTGAAATGAAACCGGGAGAAGAATAAGGACCATCTGGCCTGGCGAGAATTCAACCGCTGGGCTGTCTGCAGGTACACCAAATTTTTATGGTCTGTGAAGACTTGGAAGGGAAAACGTGCTCCCTCCAAGAGATGTCTCCACTCCGAGAAAGCCAACTTCATGGCTAGCAACTCCTTGTCCCCGATGGAATAATTCCTCTCTGCTGGTGAGAAGGTCTTGGAGAAAAAGAAGCAAGGATGCTTCCGACCTTAAGCATCCTTTTGGAAGAGGACTGCTCCAGCACCAACAGAAGAGGCATCCACCTCCATGATAAATGGCTTATCAACATCGGGGCGATGTAGGATGGGAGTGCTAGCGAAGTGTGACTTTATAGAGTTAAAGGCCTTGGAGACCTCCTCAGACCACAATTTGGGATTCGCCCCCTTCTTGGTGAGGGCAACCAAGGGAGCTACCAAAGTTGAGAAGTGCGGAATGAACTGGCGATAATAATTAATGAACCCCATAAAGCGCTGCACCGCTTTAAGAGAATGGGGTTCCTGCCAGTCCATCACAGCCTGTAATTTGGCAGGATCCATAGCCAATCCCTGGGCAGAGATGATGTAGCCTAGGAAAGGTAAGGATTCCTGCTCAAACATACACTTCTCCAACTTGGCATAGAGGGAATTTGCCCGTAGGAGGTCGAAGACTTTGCAAACATCTCTCCGGTGGGAGTCAATATCTGGAGAGTAGATGAGAATATCATCCAGATAGACTACGACCGAGGTGGAAAGCATATCCCGGAAGATATAGTTCACAAAGTCTTGGAAAACGGCTGGGGCATTACAGAGCCCGAAGGGCATAACCAGATATTCATAGTGCCCATCCCTGGTGTTAAAAGCCGTCTTCCATTCGTCCCCCTCACGGATGCGAATCAGGTTGTAAGCACCCCGCAGATCTAGTTTAGTAAATACCCTTGCTCCCTGAAGCCTATCGAAGAGCTCAGATATCAAGGGCAAAGGATACTTATTTTTAACGGTGATGGCGTTAAGACCCCTGTAGTCTATGCATGGACGTAGTTCCCCATTCTTCTTCTGCACGAAGAAGAACCCTGCCCCAGCAGGTGACACTGGCTTCCTAATGAATCCTCTTGCCAGATTTTCCTGGATGTACTGTGACATTGCCTCCGTCTCCGGGAGAGATAGCGGATAGACTCGACCCCGGGGAGGCTCAGCACCAGGCAAGAGATCAATAGGACAGTCATAGGGGCGATGGGGAGGAAGGATCTCCGCCGCCTTTTTGGAGAACACGTCTGCATAAGACCAATACTGCTTGGGGAGAGAGGAAAGATCTGCGGGTACCTCAGTAGTAGCAACCTGAACGCACTCCCTCTGACACCTACCCCCACAAGATTCGCCCCATCCCAGGATTCTGCCAGAGGACCACTCGATATGAGGAGAGTGGTACCGTAGCCAAGGTATTCCCAACAGGACCTCATCAATTCCCTCAGGAATGACGAACAGAGATATAATCTCCTGAGAGATGGCGACATGGACAGAGTAAAAGGGATGGTCTGGTGTGTTATCTGTGAGGGCAGTGTTGACCCATTCACCACTCGTACCGTTACTGGTTGAGCTGGCATAACCAGGGGTATTGCGTGATGTTGGGCGAAGGCAGAAGACATAATATTGCCCTCCGCCCCAGAATCCACGCAGAGCTCTACCGAGTGGGAGAATGAGCCTATAGTAATTGTCCCCTTAAAGGACAATTTAGAGGCAAACGTCGCCGTGTCTAGTGCACCTCCACCTACCACCACTAGACGCTGACGTTTCCTCGACCGCTGAGAACATCTGGTGGCTAGATGTCCCGACTGCTGGCATACATGACAGACCTTGAGTGCACCAGCGGTCCGGGACTTAGATCCCGCTTGTGACACTTCCCTGGCCTCATGTGACTCAGGAACCAGAACCGGAGATTCCAGAGGTTTGGCGAAGGTAGGAGCCAGCCAAAACCTCTGCCTACACTGGGCTCGCTCTAACCTCCGCTCGTTAAAACGGAGATCAATTCGAGTGGAGACAGTTATTAACTCCTCCAGTGTGGCAGGAATCTCCCTAGTGGCCAGAGCGTCCTTAACGTGGTCAGCCAGGCCCCTCCAAAATATGGGGATAAGAGCTTTATCTGACCAATCCAGCTCAGAAGCTAAAGTGCGGAATTGGACGGCAAAATGACTGACCAAGGACTCACCCTGAGTTAATGCCAGCAGTTGGAGCGCAGTATCATGGGTGACTTGAGGTCCTAAAAAGACCTGTTTCAGAGTGCTCAGAAACAGCGGAGCACTCTGCACCACATGATCGCCACGCTCCCACAGCGGCGTAGCCCATTCCAACGCCCTGTCCGACAAGAGAGACACTATAAATCCCACCTTAGCCCGCTCTGTGGGAAAACGTGCAGCCAGGAGCTCGAGGTGAATAGAGCACTGACTCACAAATCCCCTACAAAATTTGCTGTCACCAGAAAATTTTTCTGGCAGCGGGAGGTGAGAAAATGTCGGAGCAGGGGTGGCAATGGACATAGTAACATAGTAACATAGTAACATAGTAAGGCCGAAAAAAGACATTTGTCCATCCAGTTCAGCCTATATTCCATCATAATAAATACCCAGATCTACGTCCTTCTACAGAACCTAATAATTGTATGATACAATATTGTTCTGCTCCAGGAAGACATCCAGGCCTCTCTTGAACCCCTCGACTGAGTTCGCCATCACCACCTCCTCAGGCAAGCAATTCCAGATTCTCACTGCCCTAACAGTAAAGAATCCTCTTCTATGTTGGTGGAAAAACCTTCTCTCCTCCAGACGCAAAGAATGCCCCCTTGTGCCCGTCACCTTCCTTGGTATAAACAGATCCTCAGCGAGATATTTGTATTGTCCCCTTATATACTTATACATGGTTATTAGATCGCCCCTCAGTCGTCTTTTTTCTAGACTAAATAATCCTAATTTCGCTAATCTATCTGGGTATTGTAGTTCTCCCATCCCCTTTATTAATTTTGTTGCCCTCCTTTGTACTCTCTCTAGTTCCATTATATCCTTCCTGAGCACCGGTGCCCAAAACTGGACACAGTACTCCATGTGCGGTCTAACTAGGGATTTGTACAGAGGCAGTATAATGCTCTCATCATGTGTATCCAGACCTCTTTTAATGCACCCCATGATCCTGTTTGCCTTGGCAGCTGCTGCCTGGCACTGGCTGCTCCAGGTAAGTTTATCATTAACTAGGATCCCCAAGTCCTTCTCCCTGTCAGATTTACCCAGTGGTTTCCCGTTCAGTGTGTAATGGTGATATTGATTCCCTCTTCCCATGTGTATAACCTTACATTTATCATTGTTAAACCTCATCTGCCACCTTTCAGCCCAAGTTTCCAACTTATCCAGATCCATCTGTAGCAGAATACTATCTTCTCTTGTATTAACTGCTTTACATAGTTTTGTATCATCTGCAAATATCGATATTTTACTGTGTAAACCTTCTACCAGATCATTAATGAATATGTTGAAGAGAACAGGTCCCAATACTGACCCCTGCGGTACCCCACTGGTCACAGCGACCCAGTTAGAGACTATACCATTTATAACCACCCTCTGCTTTCTATCACTAAGCCAGTTACTAACCCATTTACACACATTTTCCCCCAGACCAAGCATTCTCATTTTGTGTACCAACCTCTTGTGCGGCACGGTATCAAACGCTTTGGAAAAATCGAGATATACCACGTCCAATGACTCACCGTGGTCCAGCCTATAGCTTACCTCTTCATAAAAACTGATTAGATTGGTTTGACAGGAGCGATTTCTCATAAACCCATGCTGATATGGAGTTAAACAGTTATTCTCATTGAGATAATCCAGAATAACATCCCTCAGAAACCCTTCAAATATTTTACCAACAATAGAGGTTAGACTTACTGGCCTATAATTTCCAGGTTCACTTTTAGAGCCCTTTTTGAATATTGGCACCACATTTGCTATGCGCCAGTCCTGCGGAACAGACCCTGTCGCTATAGAGTCACTAAAAATAAGAAATAATGGTTTATCTATTACATTACTTAGTTCTCTTAGTACTCGTGGGTGTATGCCATCCGGACCCGGAGATTTATCTATTTTAATCTTATTTAGCCGGTTTCGCACCTCTTCTTGGGTTAGATTGGTGACCCTTAATATAGGGTTTTCATTGTTTCTTGGGATTTCACCTAGCATTTCATTTTCCACCGTGAATACCGTGGAGAAGAAGGTGTTTAATATGTTAGCTTTTTCCTCGTCATCTACAACCATTCTTTCCTCACTATTTTTTAAGGGGCCTACATTTTCAGTTTTTATTCTTGGTTGCTGCAGCCACGCTAGCAGCCTGTACAGCAACTGCGGTAACATCCACAGCTGAGGTTGCGCTCTCAAGAGCCGCCAACCTACCCTCCAGCTGCTGGATATACCGCAAGGATTGCTGTTTGTCCGTCATTACTAGCCAGACCCTGGCGCTAGTGTAATGTTAGGGCTAGCGGAACGCACCAAATAATAAGACAGATAGTGTATGGTGCGTTCGCAGCCCGGGTTCCACCGTGCAGAGATGGAACCTGCTGCCAAGTAATGACGGACTATATGGCGGTACTCATAAGTATACACACGTGGGTTAAACTTCACCCAGCGTGAAGGAAGCGATCCTGTTGCGTCACAGGATCGCGGTACCGCACATAGAGGGCGAGCAAGTAGTCAGCGAACTCAACCCCAACTAGGATTGAAGTCCGATTAGACCCTTGCTGGCACAACACCGCAACTGGGTGTGTAAGGAAGCTGAATACCAATATTAGGGCACAAGAGTGCATGCGGTGCCGCACTGACGAACGCCACTAACCACTCAGGCTTGGGTAAGGAAAGCACAGAGGAAGTGCACGGCGCCGTACTGGCGGTCACAGCAACTGGACGCTGTAACGTGTGATTCGTGCTGTAGGCTAAGCTGGGCGCTAGATAGCAACCATACACCTTCCGCGAACAGACATTCAATAGGGTAGGGGTATCCAAGGACGACTTGCACTCACAACATACACACATTAACAATTGTACACTAGCGCATGGCCGTGCGGTCATGCGCAGTTTATATAGTTGCAGCACAGGAAGTGGCCACAGAAACTTTGCGCTTCCAAGACCTGCCAAGAGGACCAATGGAATGTGCTGCAGAGCCTGAGCACATGACCCTCGATCTCCAACGGGAGATCTTGCCCTGGGCATGCTCAGTGTGTGCAGACAAGGACTTAGTCCCAGAGAAGTCCGCTCGCTGCTGACCAGCACTGGCTTTAATGGCAGAAGCTGAAGAAGCAGCAGTAACTCTCTGTACAGAGTGAGAGTGAGCAAGACGCTGGGACCGACGTCCCTGCTGAGCAGACTCCACTGCGGCTGGATAAGAATGGGAGACCGCAGCTGAGATGGCTCGAGACTCCCCCTGTGCAGAAGCGGGAACTCGAGACCTAACACAGGGGCTCTCCAAACGCGACATGGTGTCCGCTAACAATTGGAGCTAATTTTCCATTCAAAAAGTCATATGGCGCTCCTTCCCTTCCGAGCCTTACCATGTGCCCAAACAGTGGTTTACCCCCACATATGAGGTATCGGCGTACTCGGCAGAAACTGCCCAACAAATTTTAGGATCCATTTTATCCTATTGCCCATGTGAAAATGAAAAAATTGAGGCGAAAAGAATTTTTTTGTGAAAAAAAAGTACTTTTTCATTTTTACAGATCAATTTGTGAAGCACCTGGGGGTTTAAAGTGCTCACTATGCATCTAGATAAGTTCCTTGGGGCGTCTAGTTTCCAAAATGGGGTCACTTGTGGGGGAGCTCCAATTTTTAGGCACACGGGGGCTCTCCAAACGTGACATGGTGTCCGCTAAAGAGTGGACACAATTTTTCATTCAAAAAGTCAAATGGCGCTCCTTCCCTTCCAAGCCCTGCCGTGCGCCCAAACAGTGGTTTACCCCCACATATGAGGTATCAGCGTACTCAGGACAAATTGGACAACAACTTTCATGGTTCAGTTTCTCCTTTTACTATTGGGAAAATAAAAAAATTGTTGCTAAAAATCATTTTTGTGACTAAAAAGTTAAATGGTCATTTTTTTCCTTCCATGTTGCTTCTGCTGCTGTGAAGCACCTGAAGGGTTAATACACTTCTTGAATGTGGTTTTGTGTACCTTGAGGGGTGCAGTTTTTAGAATGGTGTCACTTTTGGGTATTTTCAGCCATATAGACCCCTCAAACTGACTTCAAATGTGAGGTGGTCCCTAAAAAAAATGGTATTGTAAATTTTGTTGTAAAAATGAGAAATCACTGGTCAAATTTTAACCCTTATAACTTCCTAGCAAAAAAAAATTTTGTTTCCAAAATTGTGCTGATGTAAAGTATACATGAGAGAAATGTTATTTATTAACTATTTTGGGTCACATAACTCTCTGGTTTAACAGAATAAAAATTCAAAATGTGAAAATTGCGAAATTTTCAAAATTTTCGCCAAATTTCCGTTTTTATCACAAATAAACGCAGAATTTATGGACCTAAATTTGCCACTAACATGAAGCCCAATATGTCACGAAAAAACAATCTCAGAACCGCTAGGATTCGTAGAAGCGTTCCTGAGTTATTACCTCATAAAGAGACACTGGTCAGAATTGCAAAAACGGCCAGGTCATTAAGGTCAAAATAGGCTGGGTCATGAAGGGGTTAACGTGCTTGAATGCATCTAAATGGGTGCCATAAGAATCAAAATCTGAAGTAAACTTATATCAGTGTTAGTTCAAACAACCGACACACCAAAGCCACGACCCCGACAGCGCCGTTTCGCCTATCTGGCTTCTTCCAATGGGAGCATGTGTGTATGGAGTGTAGTATGCACTTTAAAATAGATATGAAAACAGCTGAGAATCATATCGATGCAATCAGAATGGCTGCGCATGCGTAATTTACTAGACTGCCTCTATGCAAACAGTGACTTCCGTGTCCCTGCTCTTGGAACGCAAGCGTGGAACGCTGACATCACCCTGTGAGCAGGGTCGGAAGTCACGAGGACTCCGGTAACCGTGCATGTGCCACCTGCGCACTGAGATGAACCAGCTGTGCAGTTATGTAATATGCAAATTAATGTGTATAGAGCAATGTGGTAAAAAATGAAATACACAGAAAAAGAACATGAAGTAAAGGAAAACATGTCCAAATAGTTATAATTTGTTACATCTTCGCTTCCACCGCGGTTCCCTGCTCCCTCTTGCACTCACCTGTCTTCAGCGCCTCCTTTGCCGCGGGTTCCCGTGCGGCGTCCTCTCATCTGCGTGCGCGCCCGGACTCTGCTTCTCGCCGGCTGCGGGCGTACGCTCGGTTCAGCGCTGTGCGCGTATGTCTCTGAGAGTCTCCCTGCCGCTCTATCTTTTCCTCTCTTTTTCCTGGAGGACTCCAACCCGGAAGTACTCACACAGCACTGGCCTTATTAGTCCGCCTCTTCCTCCAAGCCTTGCCTTGTGATCATTTGTACTTGCAACTGACCTTGGCCGCACTATTGTCCTGCGTCTCATTTACCTGACCTTGTGCTTCTTTGTCTATCTCCACGTAGTCCTGCTTTCTTGTCCGCTTCCACAGTATCGTCCCTGCTTCACTCTCCAACCTGTCCTCAGTTATCTTCCGGATTTGTGCTTCTTTCTTGTACCACTACATCACCCTGCCTTCCAGCTGCCCTGGCGATAGTCTCTCACGGGTCTGCCCCTAACGCTCCCTGTATAGGGGGCGGCTCCATCTGGTCAGCTCGCCCGTGGGAGGATCGTTGTCACGGTCCAGTGGGTCCACCCCTTCGTTCCTTTACGTCTCCGTCATTGTCACACTAGTCACAGCAGTAGTAGTTACAGGACTGCACTCGGACGACATCTGAGTGCAGCCTGATTCTCACATAATTAATATATGACAAAAGAAAAAGGGAATATATCTACAAAAAAAATGGAGGGTAATAAGAATTCATTGTAACTTGATCAAAAAAGTGTTCCAATTGGCAAACTATAATAGAAGGGAAAAGTGACAAATTAAAATTAAGCTGAATTATTAAATGATAATAGGGGACCAGTGTAAATAGTGGACTTAAGAAATGATAGGTATCAAAATAAAGTAGTGAGAACAAATAGTAAAAATTGTGAAAAGAAGAGAAAATAAAAATAAGTATGGTACCTAAATTAAGTACCTATTTTGATACCTATAATTTCTTAAGTCCACCTGGCTCAGCTGGTGGTCCAGCTCACAAGACCGAATATCAAGCGGGTAACTGATATGTTTCTTCTACTTCTCATACTACCTCCTGTATTTGCATATCTGACCATTGTATGTGTATAACCATTTTGAATATAGTGTTTAGTCTAGTGTGCCTTTAAGACGATTCAATATCTAATTTAACCTTAGGCTGCACTTTTATCTCGATCCATGAATCCACGTCAGTGTTCTCGGTTTAACTTCACATGCTACCGGGGTTGGTTTCTGGTTCGATATAATCCAGTTGACGGACCAGACTTATATCTAACGAGAAACTGGTGGTAATCCTACCGGGCTGGCAAGGCTCTGTTTCACAAGTGCTAGTGAAAGGGATCTCTCAGCTTGTCAGGGTTGTGAGTGAGTGGTTTGCCATGCCAGCATCTGCTTGGGCTGCATCCTCTCACTCCCTGTGCCTTGCTGGGCTCGTGTGGACAGGAGGTGTCTGTGTAAAACTGTGCCAAACTGACCTTACATATCTCCATGGAGTGCTTCAGCATGAGCACAAGCACCAGCTACAATTGCTCCAACAGCAACTCCAACTTCAGCCGCAGACCCCAGCCAGTTACGAGTCCCCTCAGAGCCGGGTCCCGAAGCTACGAGTGGAGAACTTCCCTCTGTTGAACAAAGGAGGGGACTTAGACACTTTTTTGCTGGCCTTTGAAAATATGTGTCATCAGTACCATTTGCCTGAGGACCAGTGGGTCCAGTTTTTAATCCCTTGCCCTGGATATCTTTGGGTACCTGCCCAGCGAGGTCATCCTGAGCTATGAGGTGTCATGACTCAGGACAGGTTGGTTCTGGCTCTGTCCTAGTCAGGTCAGGGCTAAGTACTTTGCCTTTCGGTTCTGGGGCGGCTATTTAAGGCAGTGTCGGTGATACTTTCATTTACTCGGCTGTCATGATCCCAATGGCAGGGGATCACAAAAGGACAAGCACACAAAAAACAGAACAAGCTCTAGGGTGATGGAAACTGAGCTGACCGCGATCCTGAACCTAATTCACAACACTAGCAGTAGCCGAGGAACGTGCCTACAATGATTCTAGACGTCTCGCGCCAGTCGAAGGACTGGCTTCCCCTATTAGAAGAAACAAAGACCTCTCTTGCCTCCAGAGAAACACCCCACAGAAATAGCAGCCCCCCACATGTAATGACGGTGAAATGAGAGGAAAGCACATACGTAGTAATGAAAACAGATTCAGCAAAATGAGGCCCGCTAAAACTAGATAGCAGAGGATACAAAAGTGAACTGCGCGGTCAGCGAAAAACCCTACAAAAAGCCATCCTGAAATTACTTGAACTCATGTGCCAACTCATGGAACATGAGGAGTAATATCAGCCCACTAGAGCAACCAGCAACAAGGAATCACATAACTGCAAGCTGGACTAAAACAAAAATAAAGCAAAACGTGGAACAGGAAAATCAAAAACTTAGCTTGTCCTGATGATTACAGAAGCGGAAAGCAGAGGTAACAAGACACACTGATTACATTGATCGCCGGCGAGGAAATGACAAGAAAGCCAGGTTAAATAGGAAACTCCCATATCCTGATAGAACAGGTGGACACCAGAGACCGCAGAGAACACAAGTCACCCAGTACCATCAGTAACCACCAGAGGGAGCCCAAAAACAGAATCCACAACAGTACCCCCCCCCTTGAGGAGGGGTCACCGAACCCTCACGAGAACCACCAGGGCGACCAGGATGAGCCCTATGAAATGCACGGACCAAATCAGCAGCATGAACATCAGAGGCAACCACCCAAGAATTATCCTCCTGACCATAACCCTTCCACTTGACCAAATACTGAAGTTTCCGTCTGGAAATACGAGAATCCAAGATCTTCTCCACAACATACTCCAATTCTCCCTCCACCAGCACCGGAGCAGGAGGCTCGAGCGAAGGAACAACAGGTACCTCAAACTTCCGCAACAACGACCGATGGAACACATTATGAATAGCAAACGATGCCGGGAGATCCAAACGAAACGACACAGGGTTAAGAATTTCCAAGATCCTATAGGGACCGATAAACCGAGGCTTGAACTTAGGAGAAGAGACCTTCATAGGAACAAAACGAGAAGACAACCACACCAAGTCCCCAACACGAAGTCGAGGACCCACGCGGCGACGGCGATTAGCAAACTGCTGAGCCCTCTCCTGGGACAACTTCAAATTGTCCACCACATGACTCCAAATCTGATGCAACCTATCCACCACCATGTCCACTCCAGGACAATCAGAAGGCTCCACCTGACCAGAGGAAAAACGAGGATGAAACCCCGAATTACAAAAGAAAGGAGAAACCAAGGTAGCAGAACTAGCCCGATTATTAAGGGCAAATTCGGCAAGCGGCAAAAAGGTAACCCAGTCATCTTGATCAGCAGAAACAAAACACCCTAAATAAGTTTCCAAGGTCTGATTAGTTCGTTCTGTCTGGCCATTCGTCTGAGGATGGAATGCAGACGAAAAGGACAAATCAATGCCCATCTTAGCACAGAACGTCCGCCAAAATCTAGACACAAACTGGGATCCCTGTTGTGAATTCTGTGGCTGAATTCACTCCTGTGGTCACAAGTGGTACTGCAGCTTCTGAGCTTCCTCCCTCAGGTGTTCTGGTGAGCTCGTTGGCTGCTTTGTTATTTAACCCCACCTGATTCTGTCTTCCTTGCTCCTTGTCAATGTTCCAGTGTTGGATCTGAGCTTCTGGATCTTTCCTGTGGCCTGCTGCTCTGCTTAGATAAGTGCTTCTTTGCTTTTGTTGCTATTTTTTCTGTCCAGCTTGTCTATTCGTTTTGCTGGAAGCTCTGAGACGCAAAGGGTGTACCGCCGTGCCGTTAGTTCGGCACGGTGGGTCTTTTTCCCCCCTTTGCGTGGTTTTTTGCTTTAGGGTTTTTTGTAGACTGCAAAGTTCTCTTTGCTATCCTCGCTCTATCTAGAATATCGGGCCTCACTTTGCTGAATCTATTTCATCCCTACGTTTTGTCTTTTCATCTTGCTAACAGTCATTATATGTGGGGGGCTGCCTTTTCCTTTGGGGTATTTCTCTGAGGCAAGTCAGGCATGTATTTCTATCTTTAGGCTAGTCAGTTCCTCAGGCTGTGCCGAGTTGCATAGGTAGTGTCAGGCGCAATCCACAGCTGCCTTTAGTTGTGTTTAGGATAGGTTCAGGTATTGCGGTCTACAGAGATTCCACGTCTCAGAGCTCGTTCTATTGTTTCTGGGTTATTGTCAGATCACTGCATGTGCTCTGACTGCTTGCACACTGTGTTACTAGATTGCCATCATAACAGTACAAGGAGCCAAACTAATGATTCTCAATAGAGGGAAAAAAGAAGTTCTGACATCATTTTTTTTTTTCTCAGCTCTGTGTTCAGTCTTTTTTTTCCCCTAGACATTTGGGTGTTTCAGGACACAGGTGTGGACATGGATATTCAGGGTCTGTGCTCTTCAATGGATAATCTCATTACAAATGTACAAAGGATTCAAGATACTATTGATCAGAAATCTATGTTAGAACCAAGAATTCCTATTCCTGATTTGTTTTTTGGTGATAGAACTAAGTTTCTTAATTTCAAAAATAATTGTAAGCTATTTCTGGCCTTGAAACCTCATTCTTCTGGTAATCCTGTGCAACAGGTTTTGATTATTATTTCTTTTTTGCGCGGCGACCCTCAGGACTGGGCATTTTCTCTTGCGCCAGGAGACCCTGCATTGAGTGATGTCAATGCGTTTTTCCTGGCGCTCGGATTGCTGTACGATGAGCCTAATTCAGTGGATCAGGCTGAGAAAAATTTGCTGGCTTTGTGCCAGGGTCAGGATGATATAGAAGTATATTGTCAGAAATTTAGGAAGTGGTCAGTACTCACTCTGTGGAATGAATCTGCGCTGGCAGCTTTGTTCAGAAAGGGTCTCTCTGAGGCTCTTAAGGATGTCATGGTGGGTTTTCCTATGCCTGCTGGTTTGAATGAGTCTATGTCTTTGGCCATTCAGATCGGTCGACGCTTGCGCGAGCGTAAATCTGTGCACCATTTGGCGGTATTGTCTAAGATTAAACCTGAGCCTATGCAGTGCAATAGGACTATGACCAGAGTTGAACGGCAAGAACACAGACGTCTGAATGGGCTGTGTTTCTACTGTGGTGATTCCACTCATGCTATTTCTGGTTGTCCTAAGCGCACTAAGCGGTTCGATAGGTCTGCCGTCATTGGTACTGTACAATCCAAATTCCTTCTGTCCATTACCTTGATATGCTCTTTGTCATCGTATTCTGTCATGGCATTTGTGGATTCAGGCGCTGCCCTGAATCTGATGGATTTGGATTATGCTAAACGTTGTGGGTTTTTCTTGGAGCCTTTGCGGTGTCCTATTCCGTTGAGAGGAATTGATGCTACACCTTTGGCCAAGAATAAAACTCAGTACTGGACCCAGCTGACCATGTGCATGGCTCCTGCACATCAGGAAGTTATTCGCTTTCTGGTGCTACATAATCTGCATGATGTGGTCGTGTTGGGGTTGCCATGGCTGCAAACCCATAATCCAGTATTGGATTGGAACTCTATGTCAGTATCCAGCTGGGGTTGTCAGGGGGTACATGGTGATGTTCCATTTTTGTCTATTTCGTCATCCACTCCTTCTGAGGTCCCAGAGTTCTTGTCTGATTATCAGGATGTATTTGAAGAGCCCAAGTCCGATGCCCTACCTCCGCATAGGGATTGTGATTGTGCTATCAATTTGATTCCTGGTAGTAAATTCCCTAAAGGTCGATTATTTAATTTATCCGTGCCTGAACACGCCGCTATGCGCAGTTATGTGAAGGAATCCCTGGAGAAGGGACATATTCGCCCATCGTCATCACCACTGGGAGCAGGGTTCTTTTTTGTAGCTAAGAAGGATGGTTCGCTGAGACCGTGTATTGATTACCGCCTTCTTAATAAGATCACTGTTAAATTTCAGTATCCCTTGCCATTGTTATCTGACTTATTTGCTCGGATTAAGGGGGCTAGTTGGTTCACTAAGATAGATCTTCGTGGTGCGTATAATATGGGGAGAATCAGGCAAGGAGATGAATGGAAAACTGCATTTAATACGCCCGAGGGTCATTTTGAGTATCTAGTGATGCCGTTCGGACTTGCCAATGCTCCATCTGTGTTTCAGTCCTTTATGCATGACATCTTCCGTGAGTATCTGGATAAATTCCTGATTGTTTACTTGGATGACATTTTGATCTTCTCAGATGATTGGGAGTCTCATGTGAAGCAGGTCAGAATGGTTTTCCAGGTCCTGTGTGCTAATTCTTTGTTTGTGAAGGGATCAAAGTGTCTCTTCGGTGTGCAGAAAGTTTCATTTTTGGGGTTCATCTTTTCCCCTTCTACTATTGAGATGGATCCGGTTAAGGTCCAAGCCATCCAGGATTGGACTCAGCCGACATCTCTGAAAAGTCTGCAAAAATTCCTGGGCTTTGCTAATTTTTATCGTCGCTTCATCTGTAATTTTTCTAGCATTGCCAAACCATTGACCGATTTGACCAAGAAGGGTGCTGATTTGGTTAATTGGTCTTCTGCTGCTGTGGAAGCTTTTCAGGAGTTGAAGCGTCGTTTTTGTTCTGCCCCTGTGTTGTGTCAACCAGATGTTTCTCTTCCGTTCCAGGTCGAGGTTGATGCTTCTGAGATTGGAGCAGGGGCGGTTTTGTCACAGAGAGGTTCTGGTTGCTCAGTGTTGAAACCATGTGCTTTCTTTTCCAGGAAGTTTTCGGCTGCTGAGCATAATTATGATGTGGGCAACCGAGAGTTGCTGGCCATGAAGTGGGCATTCGAGGAGTGGCGTCATTGGCTTGAAGGAGCTAAGCATCGCGTGGTGGTATTGACTGATCATAAGAACCTTACTTATCTCGAGTCTGCCAAGCGCTTGAATCCTAGACAGGCCCGTTGGTCGTTATTTTTTGCCCGCTTCGATTTTGTGATTTCGTACCTTCCGGGCTCTAAAAATGTGAAGGCGGATGCTCTGTCTAGGAGTTTTGTGCCCGACTCTCCGGGTTCATCTGAGTCGGCGAGTATCCTCAAGGAAGGAGTCATTGTGTCTGCCATCTCCCCTGATTTGCGGCGAGTGTTGCAAAAATTTCAGGTGTTCGTCCCTGATAGGTGGACTAGTAAAGTTATCTCTGAACTTCATTGTTCGGTGTTGGCTGGTCATCCTGGAATCTTTGGTACCAGAGAGTTAGTGGCTAGATCCTTCTGGTGGCCATCTCTGTCACGGGATGTACGTACTTTTGTGCAGTCCTGTGGGATTTGTGCTAGGGCTAAGCCCTGCTGTTCACGTGCCAGTGGGTTGCTTTTGCCCTTGCCGGTCCCAAAGAGGCCTTGGACACGTATTTCGATGGATTTCATTTCTGACCTTCCCGTTTCTCAAAAGATGTCAGTCATTTGGGTGGTCTGTGATCGCTTTTCTAAAATGGTCCATCTGGTGCCCTTGGTTAAATTGCCTTCCTCCTCTGATTTGGTGCCTTTGTTCTTCCAGCATGTGGTTCGTTTGCATGGCATTCCTGAGAATATTGTTTCTGACAGAGGTTCCCAGTTTGTTTCAAGGTTTTGGCGAGTCTTTTGTGGTAGGATGGGCATTGACCTATCTTTTTCTTCGGCTTTCCATCCTCAGACTAATGGCCAGACCGAACGAACCAATCAGACCTTGGAAACATATCTGAGATGTTTTGTTTCTGCAGACCAGGATGATTGGGTGTCCTTTTTGCCGTTGGCTGAGTTCGCCCTTAATAATCGGGCCAGCTCGGCTACCTTGGTCTCTCCATTTTTCTGCAATTCTGGGTTCCATCCTCGTTTCTCTTCAGGACAGGTTGAGTCTTCGGACTGTCTTGGTGTGGATTCTGTGGTGGACAGGTTGCAGCAGATCTGGACTCAGGTAGTGGACAATTTGACCTTGCCCCAGGAGAAGGCTCAACTTTTCGCTAATCGCAGACGCCGTGTGGGTCCCCGACTTCGTGTTGGGGATCTGGTTTGGTTATCTTCTCGTCATATTCCTATGAAGGTTTCCTCTCCTAAATTTAAACCTCGTTTCATTGGTCCGTATAGGATTTCTGAGATTCTCAATCCTGTATCTTTTCGTCTGACCCTCCCAGACTCCTTTTCCATACATAATGTATTCCATAGGTCGTTGTTGCGAAGATACGTGGCACCTATGGTTCCATCTGTTGAGCCTCCTGCCCCGGTTTTGGTGGAGGGGGAATTGGAGTATATTGTGGAGAAAATTTTGGATTCTCGTGTTTCTAGACGGAAACTCCAGTATCTGGTTAAATGGAAGGGTTATGCTCAGGAAGATAATTCCTGGGTTTTTGTCTCTGATGTCCATGCTCCAGATCTTGTTCGTGCCTTTCATGTGGCTCATCCTGGTCGGCCTGGGGGCTCTGGTGAGGGTTCGGTGACCCCTCCTCAAGGGGGGGGGGGGGTACTGTTGTGAATTCTGTGGCTGAATTCACTCCTGTGGTCACAAGTGGTACTGCAGCTTCTGAGCTTCCTCCCTCAGGTGTTCTGGTGAGCTCGTTGGCTGCTTTGTTATTTAACCCCACCTGATTCTGTCTTCCTTGCTCCTTGTCAATGTTCCAGTGTTGGATCTGAGCTTCTGGATCTTTCCTGTGGCCTGCTGCTCTGCTTAGATAAGTGCTTCTTTGCTTTTGTTGCTATTTTTTCTGTCCAGCTTGTCTATTCGTTTTGCTGGAAGCTCTGAGACGCAAAGGGTGTACCGCCGTGCCGTTAGTTCGGCACGGTGGGTCTTTTTCCCCCCTTTGCGTGGTTTTTTGCTTTAGGGTTTTTTGTAGACTGCAAAGTTCTCTTTGCTATCCTCGCTCTATCTAGAATATCGGGCCTCACTTTGCTGAATCTATTTCATCCCTACATTTTGTCTTTTCATCTTGCTAACAGTCATTATATGTGGGGGGCTGCCTTTTCCTTTGGGGTATTTCTCTGAGGCAAGTCAGGCTTGTATTTCTATCTTTAGGCTAGTCAGTTCCTCAGGCTGTGCCGAGTTGCATAGGTAGTGTCAGGCGCAATCCACAGCTGCCTTTAGTTGTGTTTAGGATAGGTTCAGGTATTGCGGTCTACAGAGATTCCACGTCTCAGAGCTCGTTCTATTGTTTCTGGGTTATTGTCAGATCACTGCATGTGCTCTGACTGCTTGCACACTGTGTTACTAGATTGCCATCATAACAGATCCCCTGTCAGAAACAATGTTCTCCGGAATCCCATGCAAACGAACCACGTTCTGAAAAAACAGAGGGACCAACTCAGAGGAGGAAGGTAACTTAGGCAAGGGGACCAGATGAACCATCTTAGAAAAGCGGTCACACACAACCCAGATGACGGACATTTTTTGAGAGACAGGGAGATCCGAAATAAAGTCCATGGAAATGTGCGTCCAAGGCCTCTTCGGGATAGGCAAAGGTGACAACTAGAGTTGAGCGACCTTGACCTTTTTAGAGTCGAGCCGGGTTTCGCGAAACCCGACTATCTCAAAAGTCGGGTCGAGTGAAATCGGCCGATTATGACGTAAAGTCGGGATCGACCGAAACACGAAACCCAATGCAAGTCAATGGGGCAGCATAGTCGGCAGTGAGTGGGGGCCAGGAAAACACCGAGAGTGCCCATTTTAATGTCAAAACCATCCATTCTTCTTAATGAAGCTTGTCAAGCGTAATTTACCTTATAATAATTGGAAGGCATTTGAAATTGGGGGTCATTTGGCTAAAGTTGTGGTGGGTAGGGCTGGTTCAAGTAATTAGTGGGCCCAGGAAATCTGGACCACGTCACGGCAGTGGAGCAGGGAGAGGTAAGTATTTAAACTTTGGAAGTGCTGTGAACCTGAGCAAGCAGGGGGGGCCCACTCGTTGGCATTGGCACTGGCACAGGGCCCCTCAAAGTACAGCGGTGTGTTTGCACGGCGGGGGCGCCTCCCACCGGCAGCAACACTTTTGCGTACCATGAGAGGCCCTGTGCCAGTGACGTCGCCAACTAGTATTCCTCCCCCCACCTGATGAAGGAACCTGCACTTTCATCTGCACCTTCCTGTTTGTCCCCGTGTAAGGTGGTATGGTATGCGGGAAGGGGGACCTGACTTTCAGCAGGGTCACAATCTTGCAGTGTAGCGTGCATGGGGAATGTTGCGTTATGGGTCAATGTACCAGCAGACTCATCTATCACTGGCTGGGCAATGGGCAGGATGAGGAGGAAACACAGATATAGGCCCAAAGAATAAAGTGGGCTAAATGCAGTTCAAAATTGGTAACACAGGACTAATCAGGGGGCATTGCAGTGGAGGACAACTGGAATGAGAGGCTGACACAGAGAGTAGGCCCAAATCAGTAAGTAGTCGAAATGCAGTTCAAAATTGGCAACAGTAGTAAACAGGCGGCACAGCTTTGTTCAGTGGAGGAGAACAGCAAGGAGTGGCAGACACCGATAGTAGGCCCCAACCCAACTAGTAGGCCTAATGCAGTCTAACATTAACAACTAATTAACGAGCGCCTGAAAACGGAATTTCAGGACAGGAAACCAGGAGAACAGCAAGGAGCGGCAGACACCGATAGTAGGCCCCAAACCAACTAGTACGCCAAATGCAGTTGTTCCGTTTAACCACAATTTAATGAGAGCCTGAAGATAGAAGTTCAGGAAAGGCAACCTGGAGAACACCTTGGAGTGGAACACACCATCTCTCTACACCCCATACCCAATTTGTAGGTCTAATGCAGCGTAGTTTCCAACAACTACTAAACGAGAGCATGATGATCGAAGCATTGGCGAGGAAACCTGGGGAACACCTTGGAGTGGAACACACCATCTCTCTACACCCCATACCCAATTTGTAGGCCTAATGCAGCGTAGTTTCCAACAACTACTAAACGAGAGCTGGAAGATCGAAGCAATGGAGAGGAAACCTGGGGAACACCTTGGAGTGTAACACACCATCTCTCTACACCCCATACCCAATTTGTAGGCCTAATGCAGCGTAGTTTCCAACAACTACTAAACGAGAGCATGATGATCGAAGCATTGGCGAGGAAACCTGGGGAACACCTTGGAGTGGAACACACCATCTCTCTACAGTGGAACACACCATCTCTCTACACCCCATACCCAATTTGTAGGCCTAATGCAGCGTAGTTTCCAACAACTACTAAACGAGAGCCGGAAGATCGAAGCTCAGGAAAGGCAACCTGGGGAACACCTTGGAGTGGAACACACCATCTCTCTACACCCCATACCCAATTTGTAGGCCTAATGCAGCGTAGTTTCCAACAACTACTAAACGAGAGCCGGAAGATCGAAGCAATGGAGAGGAAACCTGGGGAACACCTTGGAGTGTAACACACCATCTCTCTACACCCCATACCCAATTTGTAGGCCTAATGCAGCGTAGTTTCCAACAACTACTAAACGAGAGCCGGAAGATCGAAGCAATGGAGAGGAAACCTGGGGAACACCTTGGAGTGGAACACACCATCTCTCTACACCCCATACCCAATTTGTAGGCCTAATGCAGCGTAGTTTCCAACAACTACTAAACGAGAGCATGAAGATCGAAGCAATGGAGAGGAAACCTGGGGAACACCTTGGAGTGGAACACACCATCTCTCTACACCCCATACCCAATTTGTAGGCCTAATGCAGCGTAGTTTCCAACAACTACTAAACGAGAGCATGATGATCGAAGCATTGGCGAGGAAACCTGGGGAACACCTTGGAGTGGAACACACCATCTCTCTACAGTGGAACACACCATCTCTCTACACCCCATACCCAATTTGTAGGCCTAATGCAGCGTAGTTTCCAACAACTACTAAACGAGAGCCGAAAGATCGAAGCTCAGGAAAGGCAACCTGGGGAACACCTTGGAGTGGAACACACCATCCCTCTACACCCCATACCCAATTTGTAGGCCCAATGCAGCGTAGTTTCCAACAACTACTAAACGAGAGCCGGAAGATCGAAGCTCAGGAAAGGCAACCTGGGGAACACCTTGGAGTGTAACAAACCCTCTCTCTACACCACGGAAGGGCTGATTCTTAGGAAGGAAGGCTGTCGGAAAGAAGCAGGGCGCGTCCGAGGGTGATTATATTCTTATTAGGTATATACTCACCCTCGGACGCGCCCTATTCTTTATTTGTAATGAATGTTTATTTGCAATGTGGTTTTGACTTACTCTATTTTTTTGGTAAATAATGATTTTATTATTTTCATTGTTTTGCATCTTCTTGGCAATAATATAAAGAAGACGCGACAGGACAACACTCGGTGGATGCCATATCTGTGTTTAAAATTGAAAAAACCTTTCAGTTAACTACTTGCAGGAGAAAGTTATTGTAGCTGGTGGCCATTTTTAGTACTGTACCAGATTTTTGTTGTATGTGTTTGTTTTTAATGTTAAAATGTCTGCATTTGATATCTCTCCAGTATTTTCTTTTTTATAAGCAAAATACTTATTTTTATATTTTCTGATGTTGGTTTCAGGGGTACACGGGCAGCAGTGGTGTGGTCAGTGGAGGCCTAGTGGAAGGAGTGACCGCAGACAGGCATCAAAGGCCTAAAATAATAACACATGGCTGTAGGCAATTTTAAATTGGTTCCAGGGGTACACGGGCAGCAGTGGTGTGGTCAGTAGAGGCCTAGTGGAAGGAGTGACCGCAGACAGGCATCGAAGGCCTAAAATAATAACACATGGCTGTAGGCAATTTTAAATTGGTTCCAGGGGTACACGGGCAGCAGTGGTGTGGTCAGTGGAGGCCTAGTGGAAGGAGTGACCGCAGACAGGCATCGAAGGCCTAAAATAATAACACCTGGCTGTAGGCAATTTTAAATTGGTTCCAGGGGTACACGGGCAGCAGTGGTGTGGTCAGAGGAGGCCTAGTGGAAGGAGTGACCGCAGACAGGCATCGAAGGCCTAAAATAATAACACATGGCTGTAGGCAATTTTAAATTGGTTCCAGGGGTACACGGGCAGCAGTGGTGTGGTCAGTGGAGGCCTAGTGGAAGGAGTGACCGCAGACAGGCATCGAAGGCCTAAAATAATAACACATGGCTGTAGGCAATTTTAAATTGGTTCCAGGGGTACACGGGCAGCAGTGGTGTGGTCAGTGGAGGCCTAGTGGAAGGAGTGACCGCAGACAGGCATCGAAAGCCTAAAATAATAACACATGGCTGTAGGCAATTTTAAATTGGTTCCAGGGGTACATGGGCAGCAGTGGTGTGGTCAGTGGAGGCCTAGTGGAAGGAGTGACCGCAGACAGGCATCGAAGGCCTAAAATAATAACACATGGCTGTAGGCAATTTTAAATTGGTTCCAGGGGTACACGGGCAGCAGTGGTGTGGTCAGTGGAGGCCTAGTGGAAGGAGTGACCGCAGACAGGCATCGAAGGCCGAAAATAATAACACATGGCTGTAGGCAATTTTAAATTGGTTCCAGGGGTACATGGGCAGCAGTCGTGTGGTCAGTGGAGGCCTAGTGGAAGGAGTGACCGCAGACAGGCATCGAAGGCCTAAAATAATAACACATGGCTGTAGGCAATTTTAAATTGGTTCCAGGGGTACACGGGCAGCAGTGGTGTGGTCAGTGGAGGCCTAGTGGAAGGAGTGACCGCAGACAGGCATCGAAGGCCTAAAATAATAACACATGGCTGTAGGCAATTTTAAATTGGTTCCAGGGGTACACGGGCAGCAGTGGTGTGGTCAGTGGAGGCCTAGTGGAAGGAGTCACCGCAGACAGGCATCGAAGGCCTAAAATAATAACACATGGCTGTAGGCAATTTTAAATTGGTTACAGGGGTACACGGGCAGCAGTGGTGTGGTCAGTGGAGGCCTAGTGGAAGGAGTCACCGCAGACAGGCATCGAAGGCCTAAAATAATAACACATGGCTGTAGGCAATTTTAAATTGGTTACAGGGGTACACGGGCAGCAGTGGTGTGGTCAGTGGAGGCCTAGTGGAAGGAGTGACCACAGACAGGCATCGAAGGCCTAACATAACAAAAATGTCAATACAATGGTATTGTCAGTGGCAGGCATTGAAGGATGTCAGCGCATAGACTAAACATTGGTGGAGCTGTGAGATAATTTTGCAAGTGGTAGAGCACTGTTTGAGCTGGGGTGGGGGGAAACTGTCTTGTGGCCGGCGGTACAGGCCCAGGGCCCCTCATATTACAACGGTGTGTCTGACGTTGGGTGCGCACCACCACCGCCAGAGACACTTTATTGTACTAGGAGGGACCCAGTGGCAGTGCCGTCGACCAAAAGCGGGCTCACCCACCTCTTCAGACAAACTGCACTCTCACGGGTGCTGTCGCCAAGTGTCGATACCACGGCCCCGTGTGGGGAGTTTGGCCATTTAGTGAGGTGTAAACATGTCGTATGCTGGACAATCAGGTGCAGAAAATTACGAGATTGGAAAAGGCATTCAGAATAGTCCACAGGCAAGACCTTTTCATAGGAAAGCTAGGTGTCAGCCGGGCAAGGTGGGGCAAAAGATTTCGAAATCCAGTTGTGGTTCATTTTAATGAAGGTTAGATCATCTACATTTTGGGTAGCCAGACGAGTCCTTTTTTCTGTTAGTATTGAACCTGCAGCACTGAATACTCTTTCTGATAGGACACTAGCTGCCGGGCAAGCAAGCTCCTGCAATGCATATTCTGCCAATTCTGGCCAGGTGTCTAATTTTGATGCCCAGTAATCAAATGGGAATGACGGTTGAGGGAGAACATCGATAAGGGATGAAAAATAGTTTGTAACCATACTGGACAAATGTTGTCTCCTGTCACTTTGAATTGATGCTGCAGTACCTGTCCTGTCTGCGGTCATAGCAAAATCACTCCACAACCTGGTCAGAAAACCCCTCTGGCCAACGCCACTTCTGATTTCTGCCCCTCTAACTCCTCTGGTCTTCTGGCCCCTGCAGCTCGTGTGAGAACGATCACGGGCGCTGTGTGCAGGGAATGCCAGAAGCAAACGGTCAACAAGAGTTGATTGTTTGGTTGCTAATATTAGTTCCAAGTTCTCATGTGGCATTATATTTTGCAATTTGCCTTTATAGCGAGGATCAAGGAGGCAGGCCAACCAGTAATCGTCATCATTCATCATTTTAGTTATGCGTGTGTCCCTTTTGAGGATACGTAAGGCATAATCCGCCATGTGGGCCAAAGTTCCAGTTCTCAAATCTGCGGTTGTGCTTGGTTGAGGGGCAGTTTCAGGCAAATCCACGTCACTTGTGTCCCTCAAAAAAACAGAACCCGGCCTTGCCGCGCCACCAATTTCCAGTGGCCCCGGAAAAGCTTCCTCATTAAAAATATAATCATCCCCATCATCCTCCTCGTCCTCCTCCTCCTCTTCGCCCGCTACCTCGTCCTGTACACTGCCCTGGCCAGACAATGGCTGACTGTCATCAAGGCTTTCCTCTTCCTCAGCTGCAGACGCCTGATCCTTTATGTGCGTCAAACTTTGCATCAGCAGACGCATTAGGGGGATGCTCATGCTTATTATGGCGTTGTCTGCACTAACCAGCCGTGTGCATTCCTCAAAACACTGAAGGACTTGACACATGTCTTGAATCTTCGACCACTGCACACCTGACAACTCCATGTCTGCCATCCTACTGCCTGCCCGTGTATGTGTATCCTCCCACAAAAACATAACAGCCCGCCTCTGTTCACACAGTCTCTGAAGCATGTGCAGTGTTGAGTTCCACCTTGTTGCAACGTCTATGATTAGGCGATGCTGGGGAAGGTTCAAAGAACGCTGATAGGTCTGCATACGGCTGGAGTGTACGGGCGAACGGCGGATATGTGAGCAAAGTCCACGCACTTTGAGGAGCAGGTCGGATAACCCCGGATAACTTTTCAGGAAGCACTGCACCACCAGGTTTAAGGTGTAAGCCAGGCAAGGAATGTGTTTCAGTTGGGAAAGGGAGATGGCAGCCATGAAATTCCTTCCGTTATCACTCACTACCTTGCCTGCCTCAAGATCTACAGTGCCCAGCCACGACTGCGTTTCTTTCTGCAAGAACTCGGACAGAACTTCCGCGGTGTGTCTGTTGTCGCCCAAACACTTCATAGCCAATACAGCCTGCTGACGTTTGCCAGTAGCTGCCCCATAATGGGAGACCTGGTGTGCAACAGTGGCAGCTGCGGATGGAGTGGTTGTGCGACTGCGGTCTGTGGACGAGCTCTCGCTTCTGCAGGAGGACGAAGAGGAGGAGGAGGGGGTGCGAACGGCTACAGCCAATTGTTTCCTAGACCGTGGGCTAGGCAGAACTGTCCCAAACTTGCTGTCCCCTGTGGACCCTGCAACCACCACATTTACCCAGTGTGCCGTGATGGACACGTAACGTCCCTGGCCATGCCTACTGGTCCATGCATCTGTTGTTTGTCAGGTGCACCTTTGTGCTCACAGATTGCCTGAGTGCATGGACGATGCGCTCTTTAACATGCTGGTGGAGGGCTGGGATGGCTTTTCTGGAAAAAAAGTGTCGACTGGGTAGCTCGTAGCGTGGTACAGCGTAGTCCATCAGGGCTTTGAAAGCTTCGCTTTCAACTAACCGGTAGGGCATCATCTCTAACGAGATTAGTCTAGCTATGTGTGCGTTCAAACCCTGTGTACGCGGATGCGAGGCTAAGTACTTCTTGTTTAAAAAAATGTCAGACTGCACTCTTTCTAGCATCGGATACCTTTTCAGGCATTGCAGACTGAGCTTTAACCGGATGGCCACGCTGTCCTCCAACAGGTTTTGGCTTTGCCACGCGTTTTGGGCAAGATACGGGCCCGGCAGATGGAACCTGTTGCGATGTTGATGCCTGCTGCGGCCCCTCCTCCTCCGCTTCAGAACTGCTGCCGCCTGCACCCTGTTCCCCCAATGGCTGCCAATCGGGGTCAAGAACTGGGTCATCTATTACCTCTTCTTGTAGCTCGTGTGCAACTTCGTCTGTGTCACCGTGTCGGTCGGTGGTATAGCGTTCGTGATGGGGCAACATAGTCTCATCAGGGTCTGATTCTTGATCAGCACCCTACGCAATGTTGTGGTCTGAGTCAAAGGACCAGCATAGTAGTCTGGCTGTGGCTGTGCATCAGTGCACTCCATGTCAGATTCAACTTGTAATGGGCATGGACTGTTAACTGCTTCACTTTCTAAGCCAGGGACGGTATGTGTAAAGAGCTCCATGGAGTAACCCGTTGTGTCGCCTGCTGCATTCTTCTCTGTTGTTGTTTTTGCTGAAGAGGACAAGGAAGCGACTTGTCCCTGACCGTGAACATCCACTAACGACGCGCTGCTTTGACATTTACCAGTTTCACGAGAGGAGGCAAAAGAGCTAGAGGCTGAGTCAGCAAGATAAGCCAAAACTTGCTCTTGCTGCTCCGGCTTTAAAAGCGGTTTTCCTACTCCCAGAAAAGGGAGTGTTCGAGGCCTTGTGTAGCCAGACGACGAACCTGGCTCCACAGCTCCAGACTTAGGTGCAATATTTTTTTTCCCACGACCAGCTGATGCTCCACCACTACCACTACCCTCATTACCAGCTGACAATGAACGCCCCCGGCCACGACCTCTTCCACCATACTTCCTCATTGTTTTAAAAACGTAAACAAACTAACGGTATTTGTTGCTGTCACACAAATTACACGGTGAGCTATAACTTCAGTATGATTTAGCTACCCCTTTACAGGTGAGTGAGACCACAACGAAAATCAGGCACAATGTTACACACTCTGTTGTTGGTGGCAACAAATGAGAGAGATGCCACACACGCAGGACTGACACTGAAGCACAAATGTAAATATTAATCTCCCACTGATTTGTTTTTTTTTGTTTTTTTTAAGGGAGACTTTAGGAAAAAAAAATAGAATAAAATGATTTTTTCAGGAAGAATTTAGAAACCAAAGAAAATAAAATGATTTTTTCAGGGAGAATTTAGAAAACAAACAAAACAAAAAAAGGCTTTCTATGGCCCACTGAGTGAGAGATGACGCACACAGGAGTCAGGAATGGCACACAAGCCCAGAGGCCAATATTTATCAACCACTTTTTTTTTTTTGTTCCAGGGAAA
Organism: Ranitomeya imitator; assembly: GCF_032444005.1. NCBI lineage: Eukaryota > Metazoa > Chordata > Amphibia > Anura > Dendrobatidae > Ranitomeya > Ranitomeya imitator. Next base: position 409,717,888 of record NC_091285.1, read on the forward strand.
ATTTATAAACCCAATAAAAAAAATAATAAATAGGCTTTCTATGGCCCACTATCTGAGAGACAGAGAGAGATGGCACGCTTAGGACTGGCACACAAGCCCAAAGGCCAATATTAATCTCCCTTTTTTTTTTAAGGGAGAATTTATAAAACCAAAAAAAAAAAAATAAATAGGCTTTCTATGGCCCACTATTTGTGAGAGAGATGGCACGCTCAGGACTGGCACACAAGCCCAGAGGCCAATATTAATCTCCCACTTTTTTTTTTTTTTTCCAGGGAAAATTTATAAACCCAATAAAAAAAAAAATAAATAAATAGGCTTTCTATGGCCCACTATCTGAGAGAGAGAGATGGCACGCTTAGGACTGGCACACAAGCCCAAAGGCCAATATTAATCTCCCACTGATTGATTTATTGATTTTTTCAGGTAGAATTTAGAACCCAAATAAAGCAAAAGGAAAAAAAATGGGCTTTCTATGGCCCACTGAGTGAGTGATGATGCACACTGGAGTCAGGAGTGGCACACAAGCCCTGAGGCCAATATTTTTCTCCCACTGATTGTTGTAGTGATTTTTTCAGGTAGATTTTAGAACCAAAATCAAGCAAAAAAATAAATAGGCTTTCTATGGCCCACTGAGTGAGTGATGATGCACACAGGAGTCAAGAGTGGCACACAAGCCCTGAGGCCAATATTTTTCTCCCACTGATTGATGTAGTGATTTTTTCAGGTAGATTTTATAACCCAAATCAAGCAAAAAAATAAATAGGCTTTCTATGGCCCACTGAGTGAGAGATGACACAGACAGGGATGGCACTCTAGCAGAAATGCCAATCTTAATCTCCCACAAAAAAAAAAAAAAAACAGGGAGTGTCCTTCAATTACTATCTCCCTGCAGTAATCTCAGCCAGGTATGGCAGGCAGCAATAAGGAGTGGACTGATGCACAAATTAAATAAAAAGTGTGTACAAACCAAAAAGATAGCTGTGCAGAAAGGAAGGAACAAGAGGATTTGTGCTTTGAAAAAAGCAGTTGGTTTGCACAGCGGCGTACACACAGCAATGCAGCTATCAGGGAGCCTTCTAGGGCAGCCCAATGAGCTACAGCGCTGAGGGGGAAAAAAAAAAAAAATGTAGCTTCCACTGTCCCTGCACACCGAAGGTGGTGTTGGGCAGTGGAAATCGCTACAGCACAAGCGGTTTGGTGGTTAATGGACCCTGCCTAACGCTATCCCTGCTTCTGACGAAGCGGCAGCAACCTCTCCCTAAGCTCAGATCAGCAGCAGTAACATGGCGGTCAGCGGGAACTCCCCTTTATAGCCCCTGTGACGCCGCAGACAGCAAGCCAATCACTGCAATGCCCTTCTCTAAGATGGTGGGGACCAGGACCTATGTCATCACGCTGCCCACACTCTGCGTTTACCTTCATTGGCTGAGAAATGGCGCTTTTCGCGTCATTGAAACGCGACTTTGGCGCGAAAGTCGCGTACCGCATGGCCGACCCCGCACAGGGGTCGGATCGGGTTTCATGAAACCCGACTTTGCCAAAAGTCGGCGACTTTTGAAAATGAATGACCCGTTTCGCTCAACCCTAGTGACAACAATCCACTGGCCCGAGAACAGCAAGGCTTAGCCCGAGCGCAAACTTCACAAGACTGCACAAAAGAGCGCACATCCCTCGACAAGGAAGGCCACCAAAAAGACCTGGCCACCAAGTCTCTAGTACCAAATATTCCAGGATGACCTGCCAACGCAGAAGAATGGACCTCGGAGATGACTCTACTGGTCCAATTATCCGGAACAAACAGTCTTTCAGGCGGACAACGATCAGGTTTATCCGCCTGAAACTCCTGCAAAGCACGTCGCAAGTCTGAGAAGACAGCCGACAAAATCACCCCATCCCTAAGGATACCAGTGGGCTCAGAATTTCCAGGGGAATCAGGCACAAAACTCCTAGAAAGAGCATCCGCCTTCACATTCTTTGAACCTGGCAGGTATGAAACCACAAAATCGAAACGGGAGAAAAACAGTGACCAACGAGCCTGTCTAGGATTCAGACGCTTGGCAGACTCAAGGTAAATCAGATTTTTGTGATCAGTCAAGACCACCACACGATGTCTAGCACCCTCAAGCCAATGACGCCACTCCTCAAATGCCCACTTCATGGCCAAAAGCTCCCGATTACCAACATCATAATTCCGCTCAGTGGGCGAAAACTTTCTAGAAAAGAACGCACATGGCTTCATCACCGAGCAATCGGAGCTTCTCTGTGACAAAACCGCCCCCGCTCCAATCTCAGAAGCATCAACCTCAACCTGAAAAGGAAGCGAAACATCTGGCTGACGCAACACAGGAGCAGAAGAAAACCGGCGCTTAAGTTCCTGAAAGGCCTCCACAGCCGCAGGAGACCAATCAGCAACATCAGCACCCTTCTTAGTCAGATCCGTCAAAGGCTTAACAACACTAGAAAAATTAGTTATGAAACGACGATAAAAATTAGCAAAGCCCAAGAACTTCTGTAGACTCTTAAGAGATGTAGGCTGCGTCCAGTCACAAATAGCTTGAACCTTGACGGGATCCATCTCAATAGTAGAAGGGGAAAAAATATACCCCAAAAAAGAAATCTTCTGGACTCCAAAGAGACACTTTGAACCTTTTACAAACAAAGAGTTGGCCCGCAGGACCTGAAACACCTTCCTGACCTGCTGAACATGGGACTCCCAGTCATCAGAAAAAACCAAAACATCATCCAAATACACAATCATAAATTTATCCAGATATTCACGGAAAATATCGTGCATAAAGGACTGGAAGACAGAAGGAGCATTAGAAAGTCCAAAAGGCATCACCAAATACTCAAAATGGCCCTCAGGCGTATTAAATGCGGTTTTCCACTCATCACCCTGCTTAATCCGCACAAGATTATACGCACCCCGAAGATCAATCTTAGTGAACCATTTAGCCCCCTTAATGCGAGCGAACAAATCAGTCAACAATGGCAAAGGATACTGATATTTGACCGTAATCTTATTCAAAAGACGGTAATCTATACAAGGCCTCAAGGAACCATCTTTTTTGGCCACGAAAAAAAAACCTGCTCCCAAAGGAGATGAAGATGGACGGATATGTCCCTTTTCCAAGGACTCCTTAACATAATCCCGCATAGCAGTATGCTCTGGCACTGACAGATTGAACAAACGACCTTTAGGAAATTTACTGCCAGGAATCAAATCTATAGCACAATCGCAATCCCTGTGAGGAGGAAGCGAATTGAGCTTAGGCTCCTCAAAAACATCCCGATAATCAGACAAAAATACAGGAACCTCAGAAGGAGTAGATGAAGCGATAGAAATCGGAGGTGCATCATCATGAACCCCCTGACATCCCCAGCTTAACACAGACATCGCCTTCCAGTCCAAGACTGGGTTATGAGTTTGTAACCATGGCAGACCAAGCACTAAGACATCATGTAAATTATACAGTACCAGGAAGCGAATCACCTCCTGATGAACGGGAGTCATACGCATGGTCACGTGTGTCCAGTACTGAGGTTTATTCATAGCCAAAGGTGTAGAGTCAATTCCTTTCAAAGGAATAGGGACTTCCAGAGGCTCCAGACTAAACCCACAGCGAATGGCAAATGACCAATCCATAAGACTCAGGGCAGCGCCTGAATCCACATAGGCATCGACGGAAATGGCTGATAATGAACAAATCAGAGTCACAGACAGAATGAACTTAGACTGTAAAGTACTAATGGCAACAGACTTATCAACCTTTTTTGTGCGTTTAGAGCATGCTGATATAACATGAGCTGAATCACCACAATAAAAACACAACCCATTTTTCCGCCTATAGTTTTGCCGTTCACTTCTGGACTGAATTCTATCACATTGCATTGTCTCAGGTGCCTGTTCAGAAGACACCACCAAATGGTGCACAGGTTTGCGCTCCCGTAAACGCCGATCAATCTGAATAGCCATAGTCATAGACTCATTCAGACCTGTAGGCGCCGGGAACCCCACCATAACATCTTTAATGGCCTCAGAAAGGCCATCTCTGAATTTTGCAGCCAGAGCGCACTCATTCCACTGAGTAAGCACCGACCATTTGCGAAATTTCTGACAATATATTTCTGCTTCATCTTGCCCCTGAGAGAGAGCCAATAAAGCTTTTTCAGCCTGAATCTCTAGGTTAGGTTCCTCATAGAGCAAACCCAATGCCAGAAAAAACGCATCCACATTGAGCAACGCAGGATTCCCTGGTGCCAATGCAAATGCCCAATTCTGAGGGTCACCCCGCAGGAAAGATATTACAATTTTGACTTGCTGAGCCGGGTCTCCAGAGGAGCGAGATTTCAAAGAAAGAAACAACTTGCAATTGTTCCTAAAATTCAGAAAACTAGATCTATCTCCAGAAAAAAACTCTGGGATAGGAATTCTAGGTTCAGACATAGGAGCATGTACAACAAAATCTTGTATATTTTGAACCTTAGCAGCAAGATTATTCAGGCTGGAAGCCAAACTCTGGACGTCCATGATAAACAGCTGAGGTCAGAGCCATTCAAGGATTAAGAGGAGGTAAGACGCAGCAAACTCTGAGGGAAGGAAAAAAAAAAAAAACTTCCTCAGACTACTTTTCCTCCTACTTCAGCCAATACGATTACTACTTTCAGGCTGGCGATACTATCATGATCCCAATGTCAGGGGATCACAAAAGGACAAGCACACAAAAAAACAGAACAAGCTCTAGGATGATGGAAACTGAGCTGACCGCGATCCTGAACCTAATTCACAACACTAGCAGTAGCTGGGGAACGTGCCTACGATGATTCTAGACGTCTCGCGCCAGCCGAAGGACTAGCTTCCCCTATTAGAAGAAACAAAGACCTCTCTTGCCTCCAGAGAAACACCCCACAGAAATAGCAGCCCCCCACATGTAATGACGTTGAAATGAGAGGAAAGCACATACGTAGTAATGAAAACAGATTCAGCAAAATGAGGCCCGCTAAAACTAGATAGCAGAGGATACAAAAGTGAACTGCGCGGTCAGCGAAAAACCCTACAAAAAACCATCCTGAAATTACCTGAACTCATGTGCCAACTCATGGAACATGAGGAGTAATATCAGCCCACTAGAGCAACCAGCAACAAGGAATCACATAACTGCAAGCTGGACTAAAACAAAAATAAAGCAAAACGTGGAACAGGAAAATCAAAAACTTAGCTTGTCCTGATGATTACAGAAGCGGAAAGCAGAGGTAACAAGACACACTGATTACATTGATCGCCGGTGAGGAAATGACAAGAAAGCCAGGTTAAATAGCAAACTCCCATATCCTGATAGAACAGGTGGACACCAGAGACCGCAGAGAACACAAGTCACCCAGTACCATCTGTAACCACCAGAGGGAGCCCAAAAACAGAATCCACAACACTCGGCTACGGATTGCTGACCCAGGTTACTCATCTGTAATTGTTGTGCCTCTGTGTGTTTGAGCTTTTCTGTGTATGACCCATTCGTCCCCTGACTTCTGCCTCTGTGTTCTGCTCTGTACTGCCCTGTCCTTCCTGGTTCTCTGATCTCTTGTCTCGTCTCGGTTCACTTGCTGTCTCATCTCTAGGCACCTCGATCTCGTTTGGCTTTGACCCTTGGCTTTCCATTTGACTACATTGACATCTTGTGCCCCATATTCCGTGCTCTCGGCTGCTTCCACATCCTCACGCGCGGTATCTTCACACCCCCCCCACCCCCCCGCGATCAAATGACTGTTTAGTGTCAGGTCCTGTGCACACTGTGTGCTTTAGCTCTCATACTTCCTGTGCTGGGTTCTGGGCCCTCTGCAAGCACCCCCTAGGCTCCTCATGTGATACACACCATGTGTCATTACATTATCACCGACCCACTTTTAAAATTTGTTTGGGGGCACTTTTTGTTTGTCTGTTTATTTGGATCTGCTAAAAACAAGAAAAAGAAGCGCACATAGAGTAATACCTTCAGGTGTCGCAATCACGTGGACCCCCACAAAACAGACTCACCTGGTCTGGTTGTGACAGGTCACAACTCCCTTGGATCAGCACGTATGGTCGCAGCAAGCTCCCGGCAAGCAGAACAAATCCACATGGAGAGAAGTAGAACCGGAGAATAGAAGCCGCGCAGACCACAATAAAGGTATCAGAGTTACACACACACTCTGTTTATTAGCCTACGCGTTTCGTGGCCAACAGGCCACTTCATCAGGGCATCAAGATTCATCAGTAAAAACAGGTATATATACCTACAAATACAATCAAAAAAATATATACAAACATGTATAAACCCCACCTTCTTACGACATCACTTCTGGTGAGAACGCCCACTTTAAATCAAAAATTTATAAATACACCCATAACATTAATTACAAAACATTAAAATACATAAAACACAATAATCAATCTTTAGAACTACAAATATTAATCAATAAATAATAAAAACAAATATATATAAACATTTCTGGTATCTAGATCAACCAGGATCAGAACTCACATATGAAGAAACCTAAAAACTATCCTCCAGAGAATAAACCTCCGTCTTATACCACTACACCACCTGGTGGTCTTAGGTGAGGGCAACTATTTATCCTGGATCCACCAGTTAAACCCATTCAAGACGCTATCATATGTTGACCCATAATAAAGGAAAAACAAACAAAGGGCTCATATAAGGTAACAACATCACATAATATGAAGTAAAAAAGTAAAAAAGTAAGGGAAAGAATGGGTTCCCATATGCTCAATTTCCACAACTCTTTTCGGATATGAACCCATATGATCTAGAGGTCTACAAACACGACAAAGGAATAAGCAGCACCTCAAACCAGTTAACCATCGGAGTTCATGAAAAATGGGGAGCACTGAGGTCCATAGTCTCTCCCCACGACGACACACGGAGGAACTCCTACAGTCAAGAAAATCCATCACAGAAGAATCTCCGTGAGATGAAACTCATGATATTAATTACTTATAGGTACCTAGAAGAGGTCGCTAACCTCATTCAATCCACCAGGGCTTAAGGTGCCCAACTTAAATATCCAATATGTTTCTTTTTTACCCAGGACCTCCAATCTCCTAGGTGTATTAACAGGCACATGATCAATGGGAGTAACAGATAATTTAACATTCCCATGATGAACTATGGTACAATGTCGCGACAATCCATGTTCAGAAAAACCTCTAAGAATATTAAACCTATGGGAGTTCACACGTTTGTGAAGAGGTTGAGAAGTTCTTCCCACATACTGTTTACCACAGTTGCACTGAATCAAATAGATTACGTAATCTGTCTGACACGTCATTCTAAAATTGATATTAAAAGCCTTCCCTTTTTTTGCAAACGACGTGAAGCTGTCAACATTGTTACTAATAGATCTACAACATTTACACCTACGTCCATTACATCGGTAAGAACCGTAACAGCCAATCCATTCTTTACCTACTAAAGTGCATCCAGAGGAGGAAATCTTAACTACACTAGGTGCCAAAACATTTTTTATAGTAGGAGCCCTTTTAAATGTTACTGTTGGTTTCATGGGAACCACCTTATTAAGGATCGGATCGTTTAAGATCACACTCCAATGTTTTTCTAATATATTCCGTATTTGTACATTTTGTGACGAAAAAGTAGTAATAAAATTTGTTTCAAAAAGGTTTTCTCTAACACCCTTATTTTTGTCAAGATGTATAAGCTCATTTTGGGAACAACCCTTAACGGAATTGTAAGCCTTTTTAACAAGCTTCACCGGATATTCTTTTTCCTGAAATCTCTCCCTAAGAATTTTACTTTGTTCCCTAAATGCTGTATCAGAAGTACAATTTTTTCTAATCCTATAATACTGATTCCTTGGGATGTTCCTAAGCCATGGTCTATGATGGTTACTTTCATAGTGAACATACCCATTGGCATCCACTCTTTTAAAATGGTTTTTGGTCATGATCTCTCCGGCATCATCAATATAGATGTTCAAGTCTAAAAAAGGTGACACTTTTACTATCCACACAGGGAGTGAGCTCCAAACCCCAATGATTATCCCTTATAGCATCAAGGAAATCAAAAACCGTATTATCTACATTATTATAGATAATAAATATATCATCTATAAAACGTTTGTATAGAACCAGATTCTGTTTATGTTTACAATGGAGGACATACCAGGACTCAAAGGCAGCCATGAATAAGTTAGCATACGTAGGCGCTGCCTTCGACCCCATGGCAGTCCCCCGTATCTGGTGATAAATAGTCTCCCCGAATGTAAAAAAATTGTTCTCTAAAATAAAAGTCATGCTTTTCAACAGAAACTCTCTTTGGGCCATGGTCACATTCGATAATCTATCGATGTATAATTTAAAACATTGAAGGCCAATAGTGTGGTCAATATTAGAATATAAACCAGTCACGTCAATAGATATAAATAAAAAATCATCACCCCATATAAGTCCCTGCAATTCCTGTATAAGGTGGGTAGAATCCCTGAGATAAGAACCCAAATTTCTGACAGACTCATTCATAAAGGAGTCCACAAATGCTGCTAGATTTGATGTTAAAGAGTTAATCCCCGCTATGATCGGTCGTCCAGGTGGGTTAAACTCATCCTTATGAACCTTTGGGAGATGGTAATAAACTGCCATCTTTGGGTTTTTTACCCCAAGGAATTCTTTCTCGCTCTTATTCAGAATTCCCATTTCATCAGCTGTTTTAACTAACTCCTTATATTTTATTATCGCATTCTCATATTCAGCCCTATTAGAAATATTATAAGTCCCCTCATCTGACAAAATCCTATTAGCCTCTCGGACATAAGCATCCAAATCTTGTAGTACCACTCCTCCACCCTTATCAGCAGATTTTATTACCAAATTTACATCATTTTTGAGAGTCTTAATGCCCTCAATTTCAATTGTTGTCAGATTGTTAATCGATCCTCGCTTAAAATTCAAGGACTCGAAGTCATTCAAAACCAAGTCTACGTAGGTTTTTAGATGGTGACCCTGGCTATGGAAGGAGTAAAACTTAGATTTATCCTTTAGTTGGCAATGTTTGATGTTATCACCAACCATCTCAACCGTCTTTTTTCTATCATCTTTTATGCAGAAATGTCTTTTTAAAGTTAATTTACGGATGAAATGTTGAAGGTCCATAAAAAGATCAACATCTTTAGATTTATTATTTGGGCAAAAAGACAGGCCCCTATTTAAAACCTTTGTTTCACCTATGGTGAGTTTGTGTTTAGAAAGATTAAAAATATTACCTCTTCTTTCGAGCTTACATCCATTTTTATTTACAAAAACCTGCACTGGTTGCTCCATAATGTTTAAATTGGTCTTGGTATTGCATACTTTTTTATTTTTATTCTTTTTCTTCCCTCGGGTTCCTCTTCTAGTTTTTTTCTTTTTTGTGATGTCGGAAGAAAATATTTCGTTATACTGTTGTTGTTTTCTACAACCTTTGGTAAAAAACAAACAGAGGGAGATCCAGACCTAGAGTCATCCACAACTAAACTCTGCTTTATATTATTTACTTGCATCTCGTTCTCCCGAATGTCTATTAAGTTAAAATTATCCCCTACTCTAGGTGTTAATATTTGGGGAGGTGTCCCATCATTGGTTTCCTCATCTAGCAGGCAGTCAAATATGTTGGCCTTACCTCCATTGGCCTCATTAGCAAGCGAGACCAACACACCCAACGGAATACTTTGGCCAGTGGAGTTCAAATCCAATAAATTATCCTTCCTTATTCTTTCCATTTGGAGCTTAACCTGCTCCAAATTAACATGTTTAACTTACTAGGATGTCTGTTCCATAAAAGGATTACTCTGGTTGAGAAATTTGTAGAAAGAATTAATGCCACCTCTAAGGAGCTACTAGAGTTCAGTACTGACCCTGAATTTAGTAGGATAAATTCTGACATTACAACTAGAATATTGAGATTAGAACAAGAGATTATAGGTAGAAAATCGAAGAAATTACAACGGGACAGAGCGGATTATAAAAAATTGAAAAAGCTAACCAAAAACTCCTTTGATCCACAGAATCGACCACCTCATGATGTGGGAACAGCCCCTATCGCCACATCAGGGGTAGGTTTGATTGTGGAGGGCAACTGTAGAGCCGTTGGAAAAGGGCCTGACCATGGAACGAATTCTAATGGTGGCACCATGGATTCCGTTGCTGCTTCTAGTCTTACACAGGCTATTATTCCGGATGGTGTGAGTTCTATGACCGATTCGGTTGTGGAACCACATGGAGGGGATCTTGAGAGGGGTTTACGAAATAAAGAAAATAAGATCAGACAGAACAAGATTAAAAGAAAGAAAAATATGTCACACCCACATGATCTTGGTAAGGATCAGGTGAGTGAAGACGCAGTAAGAGGTACAATTGATGGTAAGGATAAAGATATCCATGTTAATTTGGAGCAGGTTAAGCTCCAAATGGAAAGAATAAGGAAGGATAATTTATTGGATTTGAACTCCACTGGCCAAAGTATTCCGTTGGGTGTGTTGGTCTCGCTTGCTAATGAGGCCAATGGAGGTAAGGCCAACATATTTGACTGCCTGCTAGATGAGGAAACCAATGATGGGACACCTCCCCAAATATTAACACCTAGAGTAGGGGATAATTTTAACTTAATAGACATTCGGGAGAACGAGATGCAAGTAAATAATATAAAGCAGAGTTTAGTTGTGGATGACTCTAGGTCTGGATCTCCCTCTGTTTGTTTTTTACCAAAGGTTGTAGAAAACAACAACAGTATAACGAAATATTTTCTTCCGATATCACAAAAAAGAAAAAAACTAGAAGAGGAACCCGAGGGAAGAAAAAGAATAAAAATAAAAAAGTATGCAATACCAAGACCAATTTAAACATTATGGAGCAACCAGTGCAGGTTTTTGTAAATAAAAATGGATGTAAGCTCGAAAGAAGAGGTAATATTTTTAATCTTTCTAAACACAAACTCACCATAGGTGAAACAAAGGTTTTAAATAGGGGCCTGTCTTTTTGCCCAAATAATAAATCTAAACATGTTGATCTTTTTATGGACCTTCAACATTTCATCCGTAAATTAACTTTAAAAAGACATTTCTGCATAAAAGATGATAGAAAAAAGACGGTTGAGATGGTTGGTGATAACATCAAACATTGCCAACTAAAGGATAAATCTAAGTTTTACCCCTTCCATAGCCAGGGTCACCATCTAAAAACCTACGTAGACTTGGTTTTGAATGACTTCGAGTCCTTGAATTTTAAGCGAGGATCGATTAACAATCTGACAACAATTGAAATTGAGGGCATTAAGACTCTCAAAAATGATGTAAATTTGGTAATAAAATCTGCTGATAAGGGTGGAGGAGTGGTACTACAAGATTTGGATGCTTATGTCTGAGAGGCTAATAGGATTTTGTCAGATGAGGGGACTTATAATATTTCTAATAGGGCTGAATATGAGAATGCGATAATAAAATATAAGGAGTTAGTTAAAACAGCTGATGAAATGGGAATTCTGAATAAGAGCGAGAAAGAATTCCTTGGGGTAAAAAACCCAAAGATGGCAGTTTATTACCATCTCCCAAAGGTTCATAAGGATGAGTTTAACCCACCTGGACGACCGATCATAGCGGGGATTAACTCTTTAACATCAAATCTAGCAGCATTTGTGGACTCCTTTATGAATGAGTCTGTCAGAAATTTGGGTTCTTATCTCAGGGATTCTACCCACCTTATACAGGAATTGCAGGGACTTATATGGGGTGATGATTTTTTATTTATATCTATTGACGTGACTGGTTTATATTCTAATATTGACCACACTATTGGCCTTCAATGTTTTAAATTATACATCGATAGATTATCGAATGTGACCATGGCCCAAAGAGAGTTTCTGTTGAAAAGCATGACTTTTATTTTAGAGAACAATTTTTTTACATTCGGGGAGACTTTATCACCAGATACGGGGGACTGCCATGGGGTCGAAGGCAGCGCCTACGTATGCTAACTTATTCATGGCTGCCTTTGAGTCCTGGTATGTCCTCCATTGTAAACATAAACAGAATCTGGTTCTATACAAACGTTTTATAGATGATATATTTATTATCTATAATAATGTAGATAATACGGTTTTTGATTTCCTTGATGCTATAAGGGATAATCATTGGGGTTTGGAGCTCACTCCCTGTGTGGATAGTAAAAGTGTCACCTTTTTAGACTTGAACATCTATATTGATGATGCCGGAGAGATCATGACCAAAAACCATTTTAAAAGAGTGGATGCCAATGGGTATGTTCACTATGAAAGTAACCATCATAGACCATGGCTTAGGAACATCCCAAGGAATCAGTATTATAGGATTAGAAAAAATTGTACTTCTGATACAGCATTTAGGGAACAAAGTAAAATTCTTAGGGAGAGATTTCAGGAAAAAGAATATCCGGTGAAGCTTGTTAAAAAGGCTTACAATTCCGTTAAGGGTTGTTCCCAAAATGAGCTTATACATCTTGACAAAAATAAGGGTGTTAGAGAAAACCTTTTTGAAACAAATTTTATTACTACTTTTTCGTCACAAAATGTACAAATACGGAATATATTAGAAAAACATTGGAGTGTGATCTTAAACGATCCGATCCTTAATAAGGTGGTTCCCATGAAACCAACAGTAACATTTAAAAGGGCTCCTACTATAAAAAATGTTTTGGCACCTAGTGTAGTTAAGATTTCCTCCTCTGGATGCACTTTAGTAGGTAAAGAATGGATTGGCTGTTACGGTTCTTACCGATGTAATGGACGTAGGTGTAAATGTTGTAGATCTATTAGTAACAATGTTGACAGCTTCACGTCGTTTGCAAAAAAAGGGAAGGCTTTTAATATCAATTTTAGAATGACGTGTCAGACAGATTACGTAATCTATTTGATTCAGTGCAACTGTGGTAAACAGTATGTGGGAAGAACTTCTCAACCTCTTCACAAACGTGTGAACTCCCATAGGTTTAATATTCTTAGAGGTTTTTCTGAACATGGATTGTCGCGACATTGTACCATAGTTCATCATGGGAATGTTAAATTATCTGTTACTCCCATTGATCATGTGCCTGTTAATACACCTAGGAGATTGGAGGTCCTGGGTAAAAAAGAAACATATTGGATATTTAAGTTGGGCACCTTAAGCCCTGGTGGATTGAATGAGGTTAGCGACCTCTTCTAGGTACCTATAAGTAATTAATATCATGAGTTTCATCTCACGGAGATTCTTCTGTGATGGATTTTCTTGACTGTAGGAGTTCCTCCGTGTGTCGTCGTGGGGAGAGACTATGGACCTCAGTGCTCCCCATTTTTCATGAACTCCGATGGTTAACTGGTTTGAGGTGCTGCTTATTCCTTTGTAGTGTTTGTAGACCTCTAGATCATATGGGTTCATATCCGAAAAGAGTTGTGGAAATTGAGCATATGGGAACCCATTCTTTCCCTTACTTTTTTACTTTTTTACTTCATATTATGTGATGTTGTTACCTTATATGAGCCCTTTGTTTGTTTTTCCTTTATTATGGGTCAACATATGATAGCGTCTTGAATGGGTTTAACTGGTGGATCCAGGATAAATAGTTGCCCTCACCTAAGACCACCAGGTGGTGTAGTGGTATAAGACGGAGGTTTATTCTCTGGAGGATAGTTTTTAGGTTTCTTCATATGTGAGTTCTGATCCTGGTTGATCTAGATACCAGAAATGTTTATATATATTTGTTTTTATTATTTATTGATTAATATTTGTAGTTCTAAAGATTGATTATTGTGTTTTATGTATTTTAATGTTTTGTAATTAATGTTATGGGTGTATTTATAAATTTTTGATTTAAAGTGGGCGTTCTCACCAGAAGTGATGTCGTAAGAAGGTGGGGTTTATACATGTTTGTATATATTTTTTTGATTGTATTTGTAGGTATATATACCTGTTTTTACTGATGAATCTTGATGCCCTGATGAAGTGGCCTGTTGGCCACGAAACGCGTAGGCTAATAAACAGAGTGTGTGTGTAACTCTGATACCTTTATTGTGGTCTGCGCGGCTTCTATTCTCCGGTTCTACTTCTCTCCATGTGGATTTATTTGGATCTGCTGCATGCTTTGTCTGAGCAGTTAACTAATCTGACTCAGATGATGCAAAATCTGTCTGTGGAGCAAAGGTCCTTAGTGGCATCTCACCAACAGGTGCGGAGAGAACTGGCTGAGACTGTTAAACCCATTCGGAGTGCTTCTTTTATTTCTGGCTGTAAGGATGGGGGTGTGTCTGATGTTTCATTACCTTCCTCTGAACCCTCTGTCAAACCTCAAGACACCCTTTCTGAAGACAAGATTAAGATCCAGGTGTTTAAGGAGGTATGCAAACTACTGTTTTCTTTGCGCCCTCGGTCTTCAGACGATGAGAGCCAAAGGGTGGGCATTGTAATTTCTCTTTTGAGGGAGGGTCCGCAGTGCTGGGCTTTTTCCCCTGTCTCCCACCGCCCCTGAGAATGTCTGTTGATCGGTTCTTCGAGGCCTTAGGGCTGATTTACGATGAACCGGATCATGTGAGGTTGGCTGAGGACACGATTATGAGTCTCATTCAGGGAAAGCTCTCAGCCGAATGGCACTGCTCTGAGTATCGACGTTGGGCTCCGGAGTTTACTTGGAACGACTCTGCACTCAGAGTGTTGTTCCGAAGAGGGTTGTCTGATCACCTTCAGGACGCATTGGCTTTGCATCCACCACCCGACTCTTTGGAGGAGGCCATGACGCAGGCCGTTCGAATGGATCGCAGGCTTCGCGAAAGAGGAGCACATGTTGCAGTTTTTATGTGGATCCGCAGCGTTTTTGGACGCGCAGAATTGCATCAAATCCGCAGTGTAGGGCACAACCAATGTTAGTTTATGTGAAAGTGACATTTGGTGTGCACATGCTGCGGAAAAAAATGTGCGGAATCGCATATTATTTTCCGTATTTTCCACAGCATGTCAATTCTTTTTGCAGATCTGCAGCCTTTCTGCACCCATTGACTTCTATTGTGTCAGGCCAATCCGCAGCAAAACCGCAGGTTTAAAAAAGATCTACGGTTTTGCTGCGGATGTGCCGGCGAGAAACACTGCAGATCGGGAGTGGGAAGAGTGTGTGGGCGGAGTGTGGGCAGATACTGTGTGTGTGGACAGAGAATGTCTGCGAGTGGAGATGTGCGTATCTGAGCAGTTAACTAATCTGACTCAGATGATGCAAAATCTGTCTGTGGAGCAAAGGTCCTTAGTGGCATCTCACCAACAGGTGCGGAGAGAACTGGCTGAGACTGTTAAACCCATTCGGAGTGCTTCTTTTATTTCTGGCTGTAAGGATGGGGGTGTGTCTGATGTTTCATTACCTTCCTCTGAACCCTCTGTCAAACCTCAAGACACCCTTTCTGAAGACAAGATTAAGATCCAGGTGTTTAAGGAGGTATGCAAACTACTGTTTTCTTTGCGCCCTCGGTCTTCAGACGATGAGAGCCAAAGGGTGGGCATTGTAATTTCTCTTTTGAGGGAGGGTCCGCAGTGCTGGGCTTTTTCCCCTGTCTCCCACCGCCCCTGAGAATGTCTGTTGATCGGTTCTTCGAGGCCTTAGGGCTGATTTACGATGAACCGGATCATGTGAGGTTGGCTGAGGACACGATTATGAGTCTCATTCAGGGAAAGCTCTCAGCCGAATGGCACTGCTCTGAGTATCGACGTTGGGCTCCGGAGTTTACTTGGAACGACTCTGCACTCAGAGTGTTGTTCCGAAGAGGGTTGTCTGATCACCTTCAGGACGCATTGGCTTTGCATCCACCACCCGACTCTTTGGAGGAGGCCATGACGCAGGCCGTTCGAATGGATCGCAGGCTTCGCGAAAGAGGAGCACATGTTGCAGTTTTTATGTGGATCCGCAGCGTTTTTGGACGCGCAGAATTGCATCAAATCCGCAGTGTAGGGCACAACCAATGTTAGTTTATGTGAAAGTGACATTTGGTGTGCACATGCTGCGGAAAAAAATGTGCGGAATCGCATATTATTTTCCGTATTTTCCACAGCATGTCAATTCTTTTTGCAGATCTGCAGCCTTTCTGCACCCATTGACTTCTATTGTGTCAGGCCAATCCGCAGCAAAACCGCAGGTTTAAAAAAGATCTACGGTTTTGCTGCGGATGTGCCGGCGAGAAACACTGCAGATCGGGAGTGGGAAGAGTGTGTGGGCGGAGTGTGGGCAGATACTGTGTGTGTGGACAGAGAATGTCTGCGAGTGGAGATGTGCGTATCTGTGTGCGGGTGTTTATGTGTGTCTGCGGGCCTGTGTGTTTCTGTGTGGGTGGCTGTGTGTGGGGAAAAGATGTGCGTGGGTGTGCAGGGCTGTATGTGTGTGTAGGCAGGCATCGTCCGATGGGACTATTAGTCCCATCCAGCTGACAGTTAGCCGGATGATGGGACAGCAGTAGTCCATCATCCGCTACTGTGTTCGTGTAAAAAAAAACAAGTACACACATATACACATACAGTACATACAACATCTATATATATAAGAGGCATCGTGATTACTCGCTAATCCCTGCACAGTAACTCCGCCTCCCACCACATCACCACACACAATCCCACCCCCCACCTCATTACCACACACAATCCCGCCCCCATCACATCACCACACACAATCCCGCCCCCCAACACATCACCACACACAATCTCGCCTCCAACCCATCACCACACATAATCCCGCCCCCCAACCCATCACCACACACAATCCCGCCCCCAACACATCACCACACACAATCTCGCCCCAACACATCACCACACACAATCTCGCCCCCCAACCCATCACCACACACAATCACGCCCCCAACCCATCACCACACACAATCACGCCCCCCATCCCATCACCACACACAATCCCACCCCCCAACACATCACCACACACATCTCACCCCCCCAACCCATCACCACACACAATTTCGCCCCCCAACCCATCACCACACACAATCACGCCCCCCAACCCATCACCACACACAATCACGCCCCCACCCCATCACCACACACAATCCCACCCCCCAACACATCACCACACACAATCCTGCCCCCAACACATCACCACACATAATCTCGCCCCCCACCCCATCACCACACACAATCACGCCTCCCACCCCATCACCACACACAATCCCACCCCCCAACACATCACCACACACAATCCCGCCCCCCAACACATCACCACACACAATCTCGCCCCCCACCCCATCACCACACACAATCTCGCCCCAACCCATCACCACACACAATCTCGCCCCCCAACCCATCACCACACACAATCATGTCCCCACCCCATCACCACACACAATCCCGCCCCCCAACACATCACCACACACAATCTCGCCCCCACCCCTTCACCACCCATAATGCCGCCCCCCACCCCTTCACCACCCATAATCCCGCCCCCACCCATTCACCACCCATAATCCCGCCCCCACCACCCGTAATCCCACCCCCACCCCTTCACCACCCAAAATCCCGTCCCCCTACCCCATCACAACCCATAATCCTGCCTCCCACCACCCATAATAACGCCCCCCCACCCCATCACCACCCATAAGCCTGCCCCCCAACCCATCACCACACACAATCACGCCCCCCACCCTACCCCATCACCACACACAATCCCGCCCCCCAACACATCACCACACACAATCTCGCCCCCAACCCATCACCACACACAATCTCGCCCCTCAACCCATCACCACACACAATCACACCCCCCACCCCATCACCACACACAATCCCGCCCCCCAACACATCACCACACACAATCTCGCCCCCCACCCCATCACCACACACAATCTCGCCCCCAACCCATCACCACACACAACCATGCCCCCCACCTCATCACCACACACAATCCCGCCCCCCAACACATCACCACACACAATCTCGCCCCCCACCCCTTCACCACCCATAATCCCACCCCCCACCCCTTCACCACCCATAATCCCACCCCCCACCCCTTCACCACCCATAATCCCACCCCCCACCCCTTCACCATCCATAATCCCGCCCCCCACCACCCATAATCCCACCCCCACCCCTTCACCACCCATAATCCCGCCCCCCACCCCTTCACCACCCATAAAAATCACCGCCCATAATCCCGCCCCCCACCCATAATAACGCCCCCCACCCCATCACCACCCATAAGCCCGCCCCCCACCCCATCACCACCCATAAAAACGCCCTCCCACCCCATCATTACCCATTACTGCCCCTGATACCCCAATACTGAGCCGCTGCTGCCGTATGTGTCCCTATTACTGCACCTGATACCCCAATACTTAGCCGCTGCTGCCGTATGTGTCCCTATTACTGCACCTGATACCCCAATACTGAGCCGCTGCTGCCGTATGCGACCCTATTACTCCACCTGATACCCCAATACTGAGCCGCTGCTGCCGTATGTGTCCCTATTACTGCCCCTGATACCACAATACTGAGCCGCTGCTGCCGTATGTGTCCCTATTACTGCATCTACTGTGTGGTACAAAAGCATTGTTCCTCATACTGCTTCACATAGTAATGCCACTATTGTGCCCTTACATAGTAAAATGTCTATGTCCCTTCACAGTAGCCCCAAACTCTTTACAGCCCCCACAGTGGTCCCAACACTGTATAGCAGGGCCGCCATCAGGGCATGACAGCCGTGACTGGTGTATGGGGCCCGGTGAGCAGAGGGGGCCCGCATCGGGCCCCGTCTCATCTGGTCACCGGGCCCCCCCTGCAGGCGCTGCGGCAGCTGCACACTATTGACGTGCGGGCCCGTCGCAGTGCGTCGGGCCGACGTACCAACGCATGCTGTGAAGTAAAAGCACAACGGGGGCAGCGGATGCAGTTTTACAATGCATCCGCTGCCGCAAGCAACGGTTTTTTGTCCCGACGGACTGCAAAAACACATCGCATCCGTCGCACGACGGATGCAACGTGTGGCAATCCGTCGCTATGCGTCGCTAATGAAAGTCTATGGAGAAAAAAACGCATCCTGCAGGCAACTTTGCAGGATGCGTTTTTTCTTCAAAACGACGCATTGTGACGTGCGTCGAATGACGCTAGTGTGAAAGTAGCCTAAATGAAAGGTATATATACTGACAAGACTGGTCAGTAATGTGCACTGATAGACGTGACCCCGGCTGCAGGACCCCACAGATGAGGATATATGTTTCTTTCCTACATATAAAAAGGATACATGTGTGTGTGTATATATATATCTATATATATAATTGTCTAAGGGTTTTTCTGTCTGTCTGTCTGTCTGTCTTTCTGTCTGTCTGTCTGTCTTTCTGTCTGTCTGTCTGTCTGTCCTGGAAATCCCGCATCTCTGATTGGTCGAGGCCGCCAGGCCTCGACCAATCAGCGACCGGCACAGCGACGATGATGTCATAAAGGACGTAGACATCCCGCGTCTGATTGGTCGAGCCCGCCAGGCCTCGACCAATCAGCAACGGGCACAGTATTGACGTAGATGTCATAATGGTTGCCATGGCGACGATGATGTCATAAAGGTTGCCTTGACCAATCAGCGACGGGCACAGTCTGCCGCGAATTCTGGAATCATCATTGTCCATATACTACGGGGACATGCATATTCTAGAATACCCGATGCGTTAGAATCGGGCCACAATCTAGTATATATATATATATATATATGTATATATATATATATATATAGGAAAGAGACTTATATCCTTATCTGTGGGGTCCTGCAGCTGGGGTCACATCGATCAGTGCACATTACTGACCAGTCTTGTCTATCTGAGGAACCATTAGATTTATATCAGCTGCTCTGAAGTTTTTTACAGATCGGGTGATGCTTGGGCGATTTGCACTCAAAGTGACCATAAATCTACAGTGTCTCAGAGAGTGCAGATACCGCATGTGGAAGGGTCTTATCTGGAGAGAAGCAGCGTCATGTCACCTCCTCCCTGCACAGTGCAGACACCTCCGGCTGTACAGGCAGAGGTGTGAGCTGTTACAGCACTGTGTCCCCTGTCCTGCTCCTCTCTAGAGCGAAGACCCAGCGCCATGGTCCTGACATCTCTGCCGCAGAGTCAGAAACGTTCACTGAGCTTGCAATGTGGGCATGTCTGCTGGACACAGGTACAGTGTCAGCAATGGGGGGAGGGGGCATAGCTTCACCGCCTTTCTCCAGCCCCTGCCCGAGGTAGAGCAGGGAGATCTGCTCTACCACAGAGATAATTAAGTGTAGTGTAGCTCCGGGTGGGCCCCTGTGAGCTGTGGGCCCGGGGCGGCCACACCCTCTGCCTCCCTGGTAGCTACGCTACTGCTGTGAACTAAATGTTATTAAGGTTACACATAATATTTCTATATTTTAAAGACATTGTCCAAAAAGTATCAAATCTGGCCATAAATCAGGAAAAGCATCAAACTAAAAACATATCTAGAATTTCCCTGAAAACTCATCACCACTGCTACCAAATTGCTATTACAATGGGCTGTCAGGTTTTGGAAACTTATTTAGGACTGCTACTGCCAATCATAAGCTTCACCAGTTAGCCTACGGCACATGAATGTAGAGGTCATTGACTAGCTACATCTGTCAAGACAGCATTTTTGGGACCCAATTGCTGTTGGGTACTTAAAAGAGACCAGCAGGACTACAGGGCCAGCAGCAATGGAATTTAAGGTGGAATTACAAGGTAAGTAATAATTTTTGGCATTCCCTCCTTTGTGTCCATTTCTTAAAATTATTGTACAACTTAAATTGTACCTATAACTTCTGCAGAGAACATCAACACTGCAGGCAACTTGTCAAAGACTGGTGGGATTAACCCCTTCCCGACCTTTGACGCATACGCTGCGTCATGAAAGTCGGTGCCATTCCGACCCATGACGCAGCATATGCGTCATGGAAAGATCGCGTCCCTGCAGGCCGGGTGAAAGGGTTAACTCCCATTTCACCCGATCTGCAGGGACAGGGGGAGTGGTAGTTTAGCCCAGGGGGGGTGGCTTCACCCCCTCGTGGCTACGATCGCTCTGATTGGCTGTTGAAAGTGAAACTGCCAATCAGAGCGATTTGTAATATTTCACCTAAAAAACTGGTGAAATATTACAATCCAGCCATGGCCGATGCTGCAATATCATCGGCCATGGCTGGACACACTAATGTGCACCCACCCCACCCCTCCGATCGCCCCCCCAGCCCCCCGATCTGTGGTCCGCTCCCCTCCGTCCTGTGCTCCGCTCCCCCGTCCTCCTGTCCGCTTCCCCGTGCACCAATCACACCCCCTGTGCTGCAATCAAACCCCCCCGCACTCTGATCCCCCCCCCCGCACACAGCGACCCCCCCCCCGTGCTCCGATCCACCCCCCCCGCACAGCGATCCCTCACCCCGTGCTCCAATCCTTCCCCGTGCTCCAATCCTCCCTCCCGTGTTCCGATCCACCCCCCCCATGATCCGATCCACCCCCCCGTGCTCCGACGCCCCCCCCCCCCCGTGCCCTGATCTCCCCCCCCTTATACTTACCTGGCCGCCCGAGGTCCGTCCGTCTTCTTTCCTGGGCGCCGCCATCTTCCAAAATGGCGGGCGCATGTGCAGTGCGCCCGCCGAATCTGCCGGCCGGCAGATTCGTTCCAGAGTGAATTTTGATCACTGAGATATATCCTATCTCAGTGATCAAAATAAAAAAAATAGTAAATGATCCCCCCCTTTGTCACCCCCATAGATAGGGACAATAAAAAAAATAAAGAATTTTTTTTTTTTTCACTAAGGTTGGGGTAAGAACTAGGGTTAGGGTTAGGGGTAGGGTTAGGGGTAGGGTTAGGGGTAGGGTTAGGGGTAGGGGTAGGGTTAGGGCTAGGGTTAGGGGTAGGGGTAGGGTTAGGGGTAGGGTTAGGGCTAGGGTTAGGGTTTCGGTATGTGCACACGTATTCTGGTCCTATGCGGATTTTTCCGCAGCGGATTTGAAAAATCCACAGTGCTAAACCGCTGCCGATTTATCGTGGATTTACCGCGGTTTTTCTGCGCATTTCACTGCGGTTTTACAACTGCGATTTTCTATTGGAGCAGTTCTAAAACCGCTGCGGAATCCGCAGAAAGAAGTGACATGCTGCGGAATGTAAACCGCTGCGTTTCCGTGCAGTTTTTCCGCAGCATGTGTAAAGCGATTTTTGGTTCCCATAGGTTCACATTGAACTGTAAACTCATGGGAAACTGCTGCGGATCCGCAGCGTTTTCCGCAGCGTGTGCACATACCTTTAGAATTAGGCCATGTGCACACGGTGCGGATTTGGCTGCGGATCCGCAGCAGTGTTCCATCGGGTTTACAGTACCATGTAAACATATGGAAAACCAAATCCGCTGTGCCCATGGTGCAGAAAATACCGCGCGGGAACGCTGCGTTGTATTTTCCGCAGCATGCCAATTCTTTGTGCGGATTCCGCAGCGTTTTACACCTGTTCCTCAATAGGAATCCGCAGGTGAAATCCGCACAAAAAACACTGGCAATCCGCGGAAAATCCGCAGGTAAAACGCAGTGCCTTTTACCCGCGGATTTTTCAAAAATGATGCTGAAAAATCTCATACGAATCCGCAACGTTGGCACATAGCCTTAGAGTTGGGTTGGAATTAGGGTTGTGGTTAGGGTTAGGGGTGTGTTGGGGTTAGGGTTGTGGTTAGGGGTGTGTTGGGGTTAGGGTTGTGATTAGGGTTACGGCTACAGTTGGGATAAGGGTTAGGGGTGTGTTGGAGGTAGAATTGAGGGGTTTCCACTGTTTAGGCACTTCAGGGAGTCTCCAAACGCAACATGGCGCCACCATTGATTCCAGCCAATCTTGTATTCAAAAATTCAAATGGTGCTCCCTCACTTCCGAACCCCGACGTGTGCCCAAACAGTGGTTTACCCCCACATATGGGGTACCAGCATACTCAGGACAAACTGCGCAACAATTACTGGGGTCCAATTTCTCCTGTTACCCTTGAGAAAATAAAAAATTGCTTGCTAAAACATCATTTTTGAGGAAAGAAAAATGATTTTTTATTTTCACGGCTCTGCGTTGTAAACGTCTGTGAAGCACTTGGGGGTTCAAAGTGCTCACCACATATCTAGATAAGTTCCTTGGGGGGTCTAGTTTCCAAAATGGGGTCACTTGTGGGGGGTTTCTACTGTTTAGGCACACCAGGGGCTCTGCAAACGCAACGTGACGCCCGCAGACCATTCCATCAAAGTCTGCATTTCAAAAGTCACTACTTCCCTTCTGAGCCCCCACGTGTGCCCAAACAGTGGTTTACCCCCACACATGGGGCATCAGCGTACTCAGGAGAAACTGGACAACAACTTTTGTGGTCCAATTTCTCCTGTAACCCTTGGGAAAATAAAAAATTCTGGGCTAAAAAATTATTTTTGAGGAAAGAAAACGTATTTATTATTTTCACGGCTCTGCGTTATAAACTTCTGTAAAGCACTTGGGGGTTGAAAGTGCTCACCACACATCTAGATAAGTTCCTTTGGGGGTCTAGTTTCCAAAATGGGGTCACTTGTGGGGGGTTTCTACTGTTTAGGCACACCAGGGGCTCTGCAAACGCAATGTGACGCCCGCAGACCATTCCATCAAAGTCTGCATTTCAAAAGTCACTACTTCCCTTCTGAGCCCCCACGTGTGCCCAAACAGTGGTTTACCCCCACACATGGGGTATCAGCGTACTCAGGAGAAACTGGACAACAACTTTTGTGGTCCAATTTCTCCTGTAACCCTTGGGAAAATAAAAAATTCTGGGCTAAAAAATTATTTTTGAGGAAAGAAAACGTATTTATTATTTTCACTGCTCTGTGTTATGAACTTCTGTGAAGCACTTGGGGGTTCAAAGTGCTCACCTCACATCTAGATAAGTTCCTTTCGGGGTCTAGTTTCCAAAATGGGGTCACTTGTGGGGGGTTTCTACTGTTTAGCCACATCAGGGGCTCTGCAAACGCAACGTGACGCCCGCAGAGCATTCCATCAAAGTCTGCATTTCAAAACGTCACTACTTCACTTCCGAGCCCCAGCATGTGCCTAAACAGTGGTTTACCCCCACATATGGGGTATCAGCGTACTCAGGAGAAACTGGACAACAACTTTTGGGGTCAAATTTCTCCTGTTACCCTTGGGAAAATAAAAAATTGCGGGCTAAAATTCATTTTTGAGAAAATAATTTTTTTTTTTTATTTTCATGGCTCTGCGTTATAAACTTCTGTGAAGCACTTGAGGGTTCAAAGTGCTCACTACACATCTAGATTAGTTCCTATGGGGGTCTAGTTTCCAAAATGGGGTAATTTGTGGGGGATCTCCAATGTTTAGGCACACAGGGGCTCTCCAAACGCGACATGGTGTCCGCTAATGATTGGAGATAATTTTCCATTTAAAAAGCCAAATGGCGTGCCTTCCCTTCTGAGCCCTGCCGTGCGCCCAAACAGTGGTTTACCCCCACATATGGGGTATCTGCATACTCAGGACAAACTGGACAACAACATTTGTGGTCCAATTTCTCCTATTACCATTGGCAAAATAGGAAATTCCAGGCTAAAAAATCATTTTTGAGAAAAGAAAAATTATTTTTTATTTTCATGGCTCTGCATTATAAACTTCTGTGAAGCACCTGGGGGTTTAAAGTGCTCAGTATGCATCTAGATAAGTTCCTTGGGGGGTCTAGTTTCCAAAATGGGGTCACTTGTGGGGGAGCTCCATTGCATAGGCACACAGGGGCTCTCCAAATGCGACATGGTGTCCGCTAACAATTGGAGCTAATTTTCCATTCAAAAAGTTAAAAGGCGCGCCTTCCCTTCCGAGCCCTGCCGTGTGCCCAAACAGTGGTTTACCCCCACATATGAGGTATCGGCGTACTCGGGAGAAATTGCTCAACAAATTTTAGGATCCATTTTATCCTATTGCCCATGTGAAAATGAAAAAATTGAGGCGAAAATAAATTTTTTGTGAAAAAAAAGTACTTTTTCATTTTTACGGATCAATTTGTGAAGCACCTGAGGGTTTAAAATGCTCACTAGGCATCTAGATAAGTTCCTTGGGGGGTCCAGTTTCCAAAATGGGGTCACTTGTGGGGGAGCTCCAATGTTTAAGCACACA
Source organism: Ranitomeya imitator (assembly GCF_032444005.1). Classification (NCBI taxonomy): domain Eukaryota; kingdom Metazoa; phylum Chordata; class Amphibia; order Anura; family Dendrobatidae; genus Ranitomeya; species Ranitomeya imitator. The sequence goes on from NC_091285.1 coordinate 409,743,046, forward strand.
GGGTCTCTCCAAACGCGACATGGTGTCCGCTATCGATGGAGATAATTTTTCATTCAAAAAGTCAAATGGCGCTCCTTCCCTTCCGAGCCTTACCATGTGCCCAAACAGTGGTTTACCCCCACATGTGAAGTATCGGTGTACTCAGGAGAAATTGCCAAACAAATTTTAGGATCCATTTTATCCTGTTGTCCATGTGAAAATGAAAAAATTGAGGCTAAAAGAATTTTTTTGTGAAAAAAAAGTACTTTTTCATTTTTACGGATCAATTTGTGAAGCACCTGGGGGTTTAAAGGGCTCACTATGCATCTAGATAAGTTCCTTGGGGCGTCTAGTTTCCAAAATGGGGTCACTTGTGGGGGAGCTCCAATTTTTAGGCACACGGGGGCTTTCCAAATGTGACATGGTGTCCGCTAAAGAGTGCAGCCAATTTTTGATTCAAAAAGTCAAATGGCGCTCCTTCCCTTCCAAGCCCTGCCGTGCGCCCAAACAGTGGTTTACCCCCACATATGAGGTATCAGCGTACTCAGGACAAATTGGACAACAACGTACGTGGTTCAGTTTCTCCTTTTACCATTGGGAAAATAAAAAAATTGTTGCTGAAAAATCATTTTTGTGACTAAAAAGTTAAATGTTCATTTTTTCCTTCCATGTTGCTTCTGCTGCTGTGAAGCACCTGAAGGGTTAATAAACTTCTTGAATGTGGTTTTGTGCACCTTGAGGGGTGCAGTTTTTAGAATGGTGTCACTTTTGGGTATTTTCAGCCATATAGACCCCTCAAACTGACTTCAAATGTGAGGTGGTCCCTAAAAAAAATGGTTTTGTAAATTTCGTTGTAAAAATGAGAAATCGCTGGTCAAATTTTAACCCTTATAACTTCCTAGCAAAAAAAAATTTTGTTTCCAAAATTGTGCTGATGTAAAGTAGACGTGTGGGAAATGTTATTTATTAACTATTTTGTGTCACATAACTCTCTGGTTTAACAGAATAAAAATTCAAAATGTGAAAATTGCGAAATTTTCAAAATTTTCGCCAAATTTCCGTTTTTATCACAAATAAACACAGAATTTATTGACCTAAATTTACCACTAACATGAAGCCCAATATGTCACGAAAAAACAATCTCAGAACCGCTAGGATCCATTGAAGCGTTCCTGAGTTATTACCTCATGAAGGGACACTGGTCAGAATTGCAAAAAACGGCAAGGTCTTTAAGGTCAAAATAGGCTGGGTCATGAAGGGGTTAATGGAGTTGCGGCATTAGAATGAGCTGTGATTCAAACATAGGTAATGACTTTTGGTTTTTCGCTACTCTTTGGACATTTTTTGTAACAAATCCTGGAAAATCACTTAAAAATATAACTATAACTTATGTGCAGAATAATGAGTCAAACATATGAAATTTAATATCACAATAATAATGGATAAGTAAAAAGCTTGACAACATATACGTTTTAGATATACATGAATAAAAAATACTTTTGACCTATAATGTACTCAGAAGATTAAAGAAGTGTTACACTACGCTGAAGATTGTCTATTACAACCCTATTACTTTACGATATCACCAAAAAATGACAATATCACTGAGGTCTAAAAGCAGGGCCGTATTTAGAGTTTCTGCTGCCCTAGGCACTTTTAGTGCTGCCTCCCCTTTGGTGAGTATGACACTATCGGCAGTGACTTTGGCAAAAATCGCTGATGTGAAAGTCGCCTTTTGCAGCAGATCCGACAGTTTTTCCGCATCTGCCGCGTAATGGATCACTTACGGCAACACTGCGTTCGGCCTCATTCATTCCCTATGGGACTTACAGACATGCGCGGCACTTGCGGTTTTGCCGCCATCCGGCAAATGCGGTACTTGCAGCAATGAGAAAAAACACTGCTAGCAGTGTTTTATGTATCATCATAAGTGCAAAACCGCAATTGCCGCACATGTTCGCAAGTAGCCATCACTACCTGTCCCTGCACCTTCCTAGCTCATCCCTATCCAACCCTCCCTGACCTATAACTACACTATAAAGCTTCAGAAAAGCAATTTATTAACTGACATATTCCTATGATAATGAGGCTCCAGGCTACGGCGTAGACTGGGACGGGCAGTCTCCGGGTCTCCATCCTCTCTGTGCACATCCTCAGTCCCTGCCTCACTGCCTGTGCACAGACCTCCCTCCACGGGACCCGGTAATCACTGCTCGCAGTAGCATACCAGCAGAGGTGTATCTAGGGTTTCTGGCACCAGGGGCAAGAATTCATTTTGGTGCCCCCCTCCGCCAAGGACATATGTGATTTGCACACTCAGTCATGTGCCCACGAGCTCCTCTCCATAATGCTCTCAATGTTCAGTGAAAAACTAAGAGAAGCAGAAAAGAAGCTCGTTGTCGCAGGACCATAAGAGTATGTGTCCACGTTCAGGATTGCATCAGGATTTGGTCAGGATTTTTCATCAGTATGTGTAAGCCAAAACCAGGAGTGGAACAATTAGAGGAAAACTATAATAGAAACATATGCACCACTTCTGTATTTATCACCCACTCCTGGTTTTGGCTTACATATACTGATGAAAAATCCTGACCAAATCCTGATGCAATCCTGAACGTGGACACATACTCTAAGTCTGAAAATCGCATATGAGTGACGTGTCCATGTGACGACTACTGGAACTTGCAGAGCTGAATCCTGACATCGCAGCTTCTGAATTCTCACAACGCATGCACTGCACTTTTAGGATTCTCCCTTGCCGGTGGACGGTCATGTCAGCACAAGTATGTGATTTGTATACTTCTGACCACATTCCGACTAGATGTGCCCGGCCTCACTCAGTTCATTTTCATTGACGGAGGTCATGCATGTCTAGTCAGCACGTGATCGCATTAATGTAAATCCCCAGCATGAGAGAATCCTGACAGCGTGCAGTGTGCACTGTGAGAATTCAGAAGTCTGCAGTCACAAAGAATGACTGCAGACTCATCACAAACCTGGACATCCCCTTTAAAGGGACTCTGTCACCTGAATTTGGAGGGAACAATTTTCAGCCATAGGGGCGGGGTTTTCGGGTGTTTGATTCACCCTTTCCTTACCCGCTGGCTGCATGCTGGCTGCAATATTGGATTGAAGCTCATTCTCTGTCCTCCATAGTACACGCCTGCGCAAGGCAAGATTGCCTTGTGCAGGTATGTACTACGGAGGACAGAGAATGAGCTTCAATCCAATATTGCAGCCAGCATGCAGCCAGCGGGTAAGGAAAGGGTGAATCAAACACCCAAAAACCCCGCCTCCATGGCTGAAAATTGTTCCCTCCAAATTCAGGTGACAGTGTCCCTTTAAATCTCCTAACATATATAAAAACATGAGAGTTAGCATCACAAATAACATTTACATCCAGGTACCTGATAGATGACGTCGCCTCTGGAGCCGTTCTCCTTTTCTTCATCTTGTCCAGACCCCATGATGAGTTTTCTCATCCACAGCCGTCTCTGCAGACTTCCATCTTCGCCGCTCTTTTGCAGAAAGTCTCCACATGACGCCCTTAAAGATACAAGTGTCATTATAATGCTCCCAAATAAAAAATTGCCCCTCACTATATTGTCTGCACAAAATATGACCCCCACACTGTCCCTCTTATGGTACATACTCTTCACACTGACCTCTCCTTTCTATACCGGTCCCCTCTTCATACTGTCCTCTCACACTGTGTCCCCCTTATAGGGCCCAGTATTTATACTCCATATTTATACTCCATCCTCCCACACTGCGTTCATGCCTCCCCCATCCTCCCACCCTGCGTTCATGGCTCCCCCATCCTTCTCCCCTGCGTGCATGGCTCCCCCATCCTCCCACTCTGCGTTCATGGCTCCCCCATCCTTCTCCCCTGCGTTCATGGCTCCCCCATCCTTCTCCCCTGCGTGCATGCCTCCCCCATCCTTGTCCCCTGCGTGCATGGCTCCCCCATCCTCCCACTCTGCGTTCATGGCTCCCCCATCCTTCTCCCCTGCGTTCATGGCTCCCCCATCCTTCTCCCCTGCGTTCATGGCTCCCCCTTCCATCTCCCCTGCGTTCATGGCTCCCCCATCCTTCTCCCCTGCGTTCATGGCTCCCCCATTCTTCTCCCCTGCGTTCATGGCTCCCCCATCCTTCTCCCCTGCGTTCATGGCTCCCCCATCCTTCTCCCCTGCGTTCATGGCTCCCCCATCCTTCTCCCCTGAGTTCATGGCTCCCCCATCCTTCTCCCCTGCGTCCATGGCTCCTCATCCTTCTCCCCTGCGTGCATGGCTCCCCATCCTTCTCCCCTGCGTGCATGGCTCCCCCATCCTTCTCCTCTGTGTGCATGGCTCCCCATCCTTCTCCCCTGCATGCATGGCTCCCCCATCCTTCTCCCCTGCGTGCATGGCTCCCCCATCCTTTTCCCCTGCGTGCATGGCTCCCCATCCTTCTCCCCTGCGTGCATGGCTCCCCCATCCTTCTCCCCTGCGTGCATGGCTCCCCCATCCTTCTCCCCTGTGTGCATGGCTCCCCATCCTTCTCCCCTGTGTGCATGGCTCCCCATCCTTCTCCCCTGTGTGCACGGCTCCCCATCCTTCTCCCCTGTGTACATGGCACCCCATCCTTCTCCCCTGTGTGCATGGCTCCCCATCCTTCTCCCTTGTGTGCATGGCTCCCCATCCTTCTCCCCTGTGTGCATGGCTCCCCATCCTTCTCCCTTGTGTGCATGGCACCCCATCCTTCTCCCCTGTGTGCATGGCTCCCCATCCTTCTCCCTTGTGTGCATGGCTTCCCATCCTTCTCCCTTGTGTGCACGGCTCCCCATCCTTCTCCCCTGTGTGCACGGCTCCCCATCCTTCTCCCCTGTGTGCACGGCTCCTCATCCTTCTCCCTTGTGTGCACGGCACCCCATCCTTCTCCCTTGTGTGCATGGCTCCCCATCCTTCTCCCTTGTGTGCATGGCACCCCATCCTTCTCCCTTGTGTGCACGGCTCCCCATCCTTCTCCCTTGTGTGCATGGCTCGCCATCCTTCTCCCCTGTGTGCACGGCTCCCCATCCTTCTCCCTTGTGTGCATGGCACCCCATCCTTCTCCCTTGTGTGCACGGCTCCCCATCCTTCTCCCTTGTGTGCACGGCTCCTCATCCTTCTCCCTTGTGTGCACGGCTCCTCATCCTTCTCCCTTGTGTGCACGGCTCCTCATCCTTCTCCCTTGTGTGCACGGCTCCTCATCCTTCTCCCTTGTGTGCACGGCTCCCCATCCTTCTCCCTGTGTGCACGGCTCCCCATCCTTCTCCCCTGTGTGCACGGCTCCCCATCCTTCTCCCTTGTGTGCACGGCTCCCCATCCTTCTCCCCTGTGTGCACGGCTCCCCATCCTTCTCCATTGTGTGCACGGCTCCCCATCCTTCTCCCTTGTGTGCATGGCTCCCCATCCTTCTCCCCTGTGTGCACGGCTCCCCATCCCTCTCCCCTGTGTGCACGGCTCCCCATCCTTCTCCCCTGTGTGCACGGCTCTCCATCCTTCTCCCCTATGTGCACGGCTCCCCACTTTTTTCCCTGTCATACTTACCTCTCACCGCGCAGCACAGAACTTCCTGGCATCTCTGCAGCGTCTTCCTTCCTGTCTTCAGCGGTCACATGGTAGCGCTAATTAAGGTGAGATGAATATGCGCATATTCATCACCCTTAATGATCGGTACCATGTGACCGCTGAACACAGGACGGCGCTGAGACGCAGTTGCAGCCACCGCTGGAGGAAGGTGAGTATTACGTCTTCAGGGAGGGGGGCGCGGGAAGGAGGGAGGGAAAAGGGAGGGCGGAAACTTGACCCCGGAGTTTTATAAAAAAAAAAAAAAAAAAAAACGAAAAACTTAGCTCAAGGGCGCCCCCCGCATCCCGCCGCCCTAGGCACGTGCCCTCAAGTGCCTAGTGGCAAATACGGCCCTGTCTAAAAGCCCAAATAATGTTAAATGATAAATCTTCGATTTTTGGTTCTTACTGTGGTTTAGTACAAGAAATGTATTACAATTACAGTATACTCTTAGCTACTTTTCCTAAATTATGAGCGAATAGATCACACACCCAGTAAAAAATATAAATAAAAAAAATCAGCCTCCTCCATGACCCCTCTAGCTGTCCTTTCCATCTCCAAGAGAGGTGTGTTTTATGCCATTTTTGCCAAAAAATAAGTTTCATCCATTTTCTCATAATTTAAGAAACTTTGAATTGATGCAATCTTTGTCTTCAGGACTCCTCTAGCCTGTGAACTGGGTGTTATTAAGGTTACATATCACAGTTCTATATTTTAAAGACTGTCAACATTTATCAAACCTGGCCACAAAGCAGGAAATGCATCAAACTAAAAACAACTAGAATTTACCTGAAAACTCCACACTGTAGAGGTCATTGATTAGCTACATTTGTCAAGAGAGCATTGTTGGGACCCCATTGGTGTTGGGTACTTAACAGAGACCGGCAGGACAGTAGCAATGGAATTTACGGTAGATTTATGAGGTAACTAATAATTTTTGGTATTCCCTCCTTTGTGTCCATTTCTTAAAAATACTGTACAACCTAAATTGTACCTATATACCTAAGCAAAGAACATTATCACTGCAGGCAATTTGCCAAAGACTGGTTGGATTAATGGAGCTGCGGCATTAGAATGAGTTCTGAATCCAAAGATAAGTAATGACTTTTGTTTTTTCACTACTCTTTGGACATTGTTTGCCACAAATCCTGGAAAACCACTTAAAAATGTAACTTAGGTGCAGAATAATGGGTCAAACATATCAAATTTAATATCACAATACTAATGGATGAGTAAAAACTTGGCAACATATACATTTTAGATATACATGATTAGAAAATACTCTTGACCTATAATGTACTTAGAAGATTAAAGAAGTAATACATGACACTGAAGATTGTCTATTACAACCCTATTATTTTACGATATCACTAAAAATTACCATATCACTGATGATTTGGTCTAAAAGCCTAAATAATATTAAATGATAACTCTTCATTTTTGGTCATTACTGTAGTTTAGAACAAGAAATGTATTACAATTACAGTCTACTCTTAGCTATTTTTCCTAAATTATGAGCAAATAGATTAAACACACCTAGTAAAAAATATGTATAAAACAATCAGCCTCCTCCATGACCCCTCTAGCTGTCCATTCCATCTCCAAAAGAGGTGTGTTTTTTGCCAATTTAGCCAAAAAAGTTTCATCTATTTTCTCATAATTTAAGAAACCATGAATTCATATAATCTTTGTGTAGAGGACTCCTCTAGCCTGTGAACTGAATGTTATTAAGGTTACACATAATATTTCTATATTTTAAAGACTTTGTCCAAAAAGTATCAAATCTGGCCATAAATCAGGAAAAGCATCAAACTAAAAACATATCTAGAATTTCCCTGAAAACTCATCACCAGTGCTACCAAATTGCTGTTACAATGGGCTCTCAGGTCTCTGGAAACTTATTTGGGACTGCTACTGCCAATCATAAGCTTCACCAGTTAGCCTACGGCACATGAATGTAGAGGTCATTGACTAGCTACATCTGTCAAGACAGCATTTTTTGGACCCAATTGCTGTTGGGTACTTAACAGAGAGCGGCAGGATTACCGGGCCAGGAGCAATTTACGGTAGAATTACTACGTAAGTAATCATTTTTGGCATTCCCTCCTTTGTGTCCATTTCTTAAAATTACTGTACAACTTAAAATGTACCTATAACTTCTGCAGAGAACATCAACACTGCAGGCAACTTGTCAAAGACTGGTGGGATTAATGGAGCTGCGGCATTAGAATGAGCTGTGATTCAGACATAAGTAATGACTTTTGGTTTTTCGCTACTCTTTGGCCATTTTTTGTAACAAATTCTGGAAAATCACTTAAAAATATAACTATAACTTATGTGCAGAATAATGAGTCAAACATATGAAATTTAATATCACAATACTAATGGATAAGTAAAAAACTTGACAACATATACATTTTAGATATACATGATAAAAAAATACTTTTGACCTATAATGTACTCAGAAGATTAAAGAAGTGTTACACTGCGCTGAAGATTGTCTATTACAACCCTATTACTTTGCGATATCACCAAAAATGACAATATCACTGAGGTCTAAATGCCCAAATAATGTTAAATGATAAATCTTCGATTTTTGGTTCTTACTGTGGTTTAGTACAAGAAATGTATTACAATTAAAGTATACTCTTAGCTACTTTTCCTAAATTATGAGCGAATAGATCAGACACAGCTAGTAAAAAATATATATTAAAAAAATCAGCTTCCTCCATGACCCCTCTAGCTGTCCTGTCCATCTCCAAGAGAGGTGTGTTTTTTGCCATTTTAGCCAAAAAATAAGTTTCATCCATTTTCTCATAATTTAAGAAACCTTGAATTGATGTAATCTTTGTCTTCAGGACTCCTCTAGCCTGTGAACTGGGTATTATTAAGGTTACATATCACATTTCTATATTTTAAAGACGGTCAACATTTATCAAACCTGGCAACAAAGCATGAGATGCATGAAACTCAAAACATATCTAGAATTTACCTGAAAACTCCACACTGCTAAAAAAAATTGCTATTTTAATGGTCTCTCTGGTCTTTGGAAACTTATTTGGGACTGGTAAGCTGAACATACACATGTGACAGCTATTGCCAATCACAGGCTTCACCAGTTATCCTATGGCCCATAAATGTAGAGGTCATTGATTAGCTGCATCTGTCAAGAGAGCATTGTCGGGACCCCATTGCTGTTGGGTACTTAACAGAGACTGGCAGGACTACCGGGCTAGTAGCAATGGAATTTAAGGTAGAATTATGAGGTAAGTAATAATTCCCTCCTTTGTGTCCATTTCTTTAACCCCTTCACCCCCGGAGCTTTTTCCGTTTTTTCATTTTCGTTTTTCGCTCCCCTCCTTCCCAGAGCCATAACTTTTTTATTTTTCCGTCAATATGGCCATGTGAGAGCTTATTTTTTGCGGGACAAGATGCACTTTTGGACGTTACCATTGGTTTTACCATGCCATGTAACAGAAAACGGGAAAAAAAATTCCAAGTGTGATGAAATTGCAAAAAAAGTGCAATCTCACACTTGTTTTTTGTTTAGCATTTTTGCTAGGTTCACCAAATGCTAAAACTAACCTGCCATTATGATTACGAGGTCATTACGAGTTCAAAGACACCTAACATGTCTAGGTTATTTTTTATCTACCGTATATACTCGAGTATAAGCCGACCCGAGTATAAGCCGACCCCCTATTTTTGCCACAAAAAACTGGGAAACCTTATTGACTCGAGTATAAGCCTAGGGTGGGATATGCAGCAGCTACCAGTAAATGTCAAAAGTAAAAATAGATACCAATAAAAGTAAAATTAATTGAGACATCAGTAGGTTGAGTGTTTTTGAATATCCATATTGAATCAGGAGCCCCATATAATGCTCCATAAAGTTCATTATGGCCCCATAAGATGCTCCATATTAAAATATGCCCCATATAATCCTGCATAAAGGTTAATAATGGCCCCATAAGATGCTCCATAGACATATTTGCCCAATATAATGCTGCACAAATGCTGATTATGGCCCCATAAGATGCTCCATAAAGATATTTGTCCCATATAGTGCTGCACAAACATTGATTATGGCCCCATACAGACACTTGCCCCATATAGTGCTGCACAAACGTTATGGCCCCTTATAGTGCTGCACAAACGTTATGGCCCCATATAGTGCTGCACAAACATTATGGCCCCATATAATGCTGCACAAACGTTATGGCCCCATATAGTGCTGCACAAACGTTATGGCACCTTATAGTGCTGCACAAACGTTATGGCCCCTTATAGTGCTGCACAAATGTTATGGCCCCTTATAATGCTGCACAAACTTTATGGCCCCTTATAATGCTGCACAAACGTTATGGCCCCTTATAGTGCTGCACAAACATTATGGCCCCATATAGTGCTGCACAAACGTTATGGCCCCATATAGTGCTGCACAAACGTTATGGCCCCTTATAGTGCTGCACAAACGTTATGGCCCCTTATAGTGCTGCACAAACGTTATGGCCCCTTATAGTGCTGCACAACCATTATGGCCCCTTATAGTGCTGCACAAACGTTATGGCCCCATATAGTGCTGCACAAACGTTATGGCCCCATATAGTGCTGCACAAACGTTATGGCCCCATATAGTGCTGCACAAACGTTATGGCCCCATATAGTGCTGCACAAACGTTATGGCCCCATATAGTGCTGCACAAACGTTATGGCCCCATATAGTGCTGCACAAACGTGATGGCCCCATATAGTGCTGCACAAACGTTATGGCCCCATATAGTGCTGCACAAACGTTATGGCCCCATATAGTGCTGCACAAACGTTATGGCCCTTTATAGTGCTGCACAAACATCATGGCCCCATAGATGCTCCATACAGACGCTTCCCCCATTTGCTGTGATAAAAAAAATCACATACTCACCTCTCCGTCGCTCAGGCCCCCGGCGCTTTCAATATTCACGTGCTGATTGTTCCGGCACCGCTCCATCTTCAGCACTGACGTTCAGGCTGAGGGTGCGCACTAACTATGTCACCGCGCCCTCTGACCTGAGCGCCACTGCTGAAGATGGAGCAGCGCCAAAACGAGGAGCAGGTGAGTATTGCGCAGCGCAGCGCTCCCCTCCCCGTTATACTTACCTGCTCCTGGTGCTGTGCAGTCCCTGCTTCCCCGCAGCTTCATCCTGTACTGAGCAGTCACCGTTACCGCTCATTAGAGTAATGAATGTGCGGCTCCACCTCTATGGGAGGTGGAGCCGCATATTCATTACTCTAATGAGCGGTACCATGTGACCGCTCAGTACAGGAGGAAGCTGCCGGCGCCGGGAAGCCAGGGACCTGCAGGGACCGCGCCTGGAGCAGGTAAGTATAATTAGACAGCCCCCGCTCCCCCTCACCTGCCGACCCCTGGTTATGACTCAAGTATAAGCCGAGAGGGGGACTTTCAGCCCAAAAAATTGGGCTGAAAATCTCGGCTTATACTCGAGTATATACGGTAAGTGGTGAAAAAAATTCCAAAGTTTGCTATAAAAAAAAAAAATTGCGCGATTTTCCGATACCCGTAGCGTCTCCAATTTTCGTGATTTGGGGTCAGGTGAGGGCTTATTTTTTGTGTGCCGAGGTGTCGTTTTTAATGTTACCATTTTGGTGTAGATATGTTATTTTGATCGCCCGTTATTGCATTTTAATTCAATGTCACGGCGACCAAAAAAACGTAATTTTGGCGTTTTGATTTTTTTTCTCGCTACGCCATTTAGCGGTCAGGTTAATCCTTTGTTTTTATTGATAGATTGGGCGATTCTGAACGCGGCGATACCAAATATGTGTATGTTTGATTTTTTTTTTAATTGTTTTATTTTGATTGGGGCGAAAGGGGGGTGATTTGAACTTTTATATATATTTTTTTTTTTTTTATATATATTTTTAAACACTTTTTTTTACAGTACAGATCACCTCTATGTAGCAGAAATGCAGGTGTACTTTGAACGCCGACCACAGGGTGGCGCTCAAAGCAATCGGCCATCAACAACCATAGAGGTCTCAAGGAGATCTCTGGTTTTTATGACAATGCACCAATGACACCTGATCATGTGACCGGGGTCAGCGGTGCGAGCATTTCCGGCCGCGCGGCCGGGAGCGCTAGTTAAATGCCGCTGTCAGCGCTTGACGGTGGCATTTAACTACTTAACGGGCGCGGGCGGATCGCGATTCCACTTGCGCTCATTGCGCGCACATGTCAGCAATACAAAACAGCTGACATGTCGCGGCTTTGAGGTGGGCTCACCACCGGAGCCCACCTCAAAGCAGGGGATCTGCCAGCTGACGTACTATTCCGTCAGCTGGCAGAAAGGGGCTAAAAAACTGTACAACCTAAATTGTACCTATATACCTAAGCAAAGAACATTATCACTGCAGGCAACTTGCCAAAGACTGGTTGGATTAATGGAGCTGCGGCATTAGAATGAGTTCTGAATCCAAAGATAAGTAATGACTTTTGGTTTTTCACTACTCTTTGGACATGGTTTGCCACAAATCCTGGAAAGCCACTTAAAAATGTAACTTAGGTGCAGAATAATGGGTCAAACATATCAAATTTAATATCACAATACTAATGGATGAGTAAAAAACTTGGCAACATATACGTTTTAGATATACATGATTAGAAAATACTCCTGACCTATAATGTACTTAGAAGGTTAAAGAAGTAATACATGACACTGAGGATTGTTTATTACAACACTATTATTTTGCGATATCACTAAAAATTACCATATCGCTGATGATTTGGTCTAAAAGCCTAAATAATATTAAATGATAACTCTTCATTTTTTGTCATTACTATGGTTTAGTACAAGAAATGTATTACAATTACAGTCTACTCTTAGCTATTTTTCCTAAATTATGAGCAAATAGATGAAACACACCTAGTAAAAAATATGTATAAAACAATCAGCCTCCTCCATGACCCCTCTAGCTGTCCATTCCATCTCCAAAAGAGGTGTGTTTTTTTGCCAATTTAGCCAAAAAAGTTTCATCCATTTTCTCATAATTTAAGAAACCATGAATTCATATACGGTATATACTCGAGTATAAGCCGATCCGAGTATAAGCCGACCCCCCTAATTTTGCCACAAAAAACTGGGAAAACTTATTGACTCGAGTTTAAGCCTAGGGTATTAAATGCAGCAGCTACCGGTGAATTTCAAAAATAAAAATAGATGCTCCATACCGTTCATTATTGCCCCATAGATGCTCCACATAAAGCTGTGCCATATATAATGCTCTGCACCATTCATTATGGCCCCATAGATGCTCCATATAAAACTGTGCCACATATAATGCTCTGCACTGTTCATTATGGCCACATAGATGCTCCATATAAAACTTTGCCACATATAGTGCTCTGCACTGTTCATTATGGCCCCATAGATGCTCCATATAAAACTGTGCTATATAGAATGCTCTGCACCGTTCATTATGGCCCCATATATGCTCCATATAAAACTGTGCCATATAGAATGCTCTGCACCATTTATATGGAGCATCTATGGGGCCATAATGAAGCTGTGCCATATAGAATGCTCTGCACCGTTCATTATGGCCCCATAGTTGCTCCACATAAAGCTGTGCCATATATAATGCTCTGCACCGTTCATTATGGCCCCATAGATGTTCCACATAAAGCTGTGTCATATGGAATGCTCTGCACCGTTCAGTATGGCCCCATAGATGCTCCACAAAAAGCTGTGCCATATGGAATGCTCTGCACCGTTCAGTATGGCCCCATAGATGCTCCACATAAAGCTGTGCCATATGGAATGCTCTGCACCATTCAGTATGGCCCCATAGATGCTTCACATAAAGCTGTGCCATATGGAATGCTCTGCACCGTTCATTATGGCCCCATAGATGCTCCTTATAAAGCTGTGCCATATGGAATGCTCTTCACTGTTGATTATGGCCCCATAGATTCTCCTTATAAAGCGGTGCCATATGGAATGCTCTGCACCATTCATTATATCCCCATAGATGCTCCTTATAAAGCTGTGCCATATATATTGCTCTGCACCTTTGATTATGGCCCAATAGATGCTCCTTATAAAGCTGTGCCCCACATATAATGCTCTGCACCGTTGATTATGGCCCCATAGATGCTCCTTATAAAGCTGTGCCCCATATATATTGCTCTGCACCATGATTATGGCCTCATAGATGCTCCTTATAAAGCTGTGCCCCATATATATTGCTCTGCACCATTGATTATGGCCCCATAGATGCTCCTTATAAAGCTGTGCCATGTAGAATGCTGCTGCTGCAATAAAAAAAATCACATACTCACCTCTCTTGCTCAGGACGCCGGCGCTTTCATTACCTACTCCTCGCGTGGCTCTGTCTCCAGCACTGACGCTCAGCAGAGGGCGTGCACTGACTACGTCACCGAGCCCTCTAACCTGAGCGTCACTGCCAGAGGACGCTGGAGACGGGAGCCGCACCGGAGCGAGGAGCAGGTAAATATCGTGCAGCGCTCCCCGTGTACTTACCTGCTCCTGGCACGGTCCCTGCAGTCCCTGCTTCTTCCACCGCTGCATCTCCTTCCTGTATTGAGCGGTCACAGTTACCGCTAATTTTCAGTCATGAATATGCAGCTCCATCTCTATGGGAGGTGGAGCCGCATATTCCTGACTGTAATGAGCGGTACCATGTGACCGCTCAATACAGGAAGAATCTGCAGCTCTGGAAGCAGGGACTGCAGGGACCGCGCCGGGAGTAGGTAAGTATAATTAGACAGCCCCCGCCCCCCCCCCTCACCTGCCGACCCCCGGGTATGACTCGAGTATAAGCTGAGCGGGGGACTTTCAGCCCCAAAAAATGGGCTGAAAATCTTGGCTTAAACTCGAGTATATTTGGTAATCTTTGTCTAGAGGACTCCTCTAGCCTGTGAACTGAATGTTATTAAGGTTATACCTAATATTTCTATATTTTAAAGACTTTGTCCAAAAAGTATCAAATCTGGCCATAAATCAGGAAATGCATCAAACTAAAAACATATCTAGAATTTCCCTGAAAACTCATCACCAGTGCTACCAAATTGCTAATACAATGGGCTCTCAGGTCTTTGGAAACTTAATTGGGACTGCTACTACCTACCAATCATAAGCTTCACCAGTTAGCCTACTAGGGCACATGAATGTAGAGGTCATTGACTAGCTACATCTGTCAAGACAGCATTTTTGGGACCCAATTGCTGTTGGGTACTTAACAGAGGCTAGCAGGACTACAGGGCCAGCAGCAATGGAATTTAAGGTGGAATTACAAGGTAAGTAATCATTTTTTGCATTCTCTCCTTTAAGTCCATTTCTTAAAATTATTGTACAACTTAAATTGTACCTATAACTTCTGCAGATAACATCAACACTGCAGGCAACTTGTCAAAGACTGGTGGGATTAATGGAGCTGCGGCATTAGAATGAGCGGTGATTCAAACATAAGTAATGACTTTTGGTTTTTCGCTGCTCTTTGGATATTTTTTGTAACAAATCCTGGAAAATCACTTAAAAATATAACTATAAGTTATGTGCAGAATAATGAGTCAAACATATGAAATTTAATATCACAATACTGATGGATAAGTAAAAAACTTGACAACATATATGTTTTAGATATACATGATTAAAAAATAATTTTGACCTATAATGTACTCAGAAGATTAAAGAAGTGTTACACTGCGCTGAAGATTGTCTATTACAACCCTATTAATTTGCGATATCACCAAAAATGACAATATCACTGAGGTCTAAAAGCACAAATAATGTTAAATGATAAATCTTCGATTTTTGGTTATTACTGTGGTTTATTACAAGAAAAGGATTACAATTACAGTATACTCTTAGCTACTTTTCCTAAATTATGAGCGAATAGATCAGACACACCTAGTAAAAAATATATATTAAAAAAAAATCAGCCTCCTCCATGACCCCTTTAGTTGTCCTTTCCATCTCCAAGAGAGGTGTGTTTTATGCCATTTTAGCCAAAGAAAATGTTTCATCCATTTTCTCATAATTTAAGAAACCTTGAATTGATGTAATCTTTGTCTTCAGGACTCCTCTAGCCTGTGAACTGGATATTATTAAGGTTACATATCACATTTCTATATTTTAAGGACTGTCAACATTTATCAAACCTGGCCACAAAGCAGGAAATGCATCAAACTAAAAACATATCTAGAATTTACCTGAAAACTCCACACTGCTAAAAACAAATTGCTATTTTAATGGTGTCTCTGGTCTTTGAAAACTTATTTGGGACTGGTAAGCTGAACATGCACATGTGACAGCTATTGCCAATCACAGGCTTCACCAGTTATCCTATGGCCCATAAATGTAGAGGTCATTGATTAGCTACATCTGTCAAGAGAGCATTGCTGTGACCCCATTGGTGTTGGGTACTTAACAGAGACCGGCAGGATTACCGGGCCAGGAGCAATGGAATTTACGGTAGAATTACGACGTAAGTAATAATTTTTGGTATTCCCTCCTTTGTGTCCATTTCTTAAACATAGTGTACAACCTAAATTGTACTATATACCTAAGCAAAGAACATTATCACTGCAGGCAACTTGCCAAAGACTGGTTGGATTAATGGAGCTGCGGCATTAGAATGAGTTCTGAATCCAAAGATAAGTAATGACTTTTGGTTTTTCACTACTCTGTGGACATTGTTTGCCACAAATCCTGGAAAACCACTTAAAAATGTAACTTAGGTGCAGAATAATGGGTCAAACATATCAAATTTAATATCACAATACTAAAGGATGAGTAAAAAACTTGGCAACATATACATTTTAGATATACATGATTAGAAAATACTCTTGACCTATAATGCACTTAGAAGATTAAAGATGTAATACATGACACTGAAGATTGTCTATTACAACCCTATTATTTTACGATATCACTAAAAACTACCATATCACTGATGATTTGGTCTAAAAGCCTAAATAATATTAAATGATAACTCTTCATTTTTGGTCATTACTGTGGTTTAGTACAAGAAATGTATTACAATTACAGTCTACTCTTAGCTATTTTTCCTAAATTATGAGCAAATAGATTAAACACACCTAGTAAAAAATATGTAAAAAACAATCAGCCTCCTCCATGACCCCTCTAGCTGTCCATTCCATCTCCAAAAGAGGTGTTTTTTGCCAATTTAGCAAAAAAGTTTCATCCATTTTCTCATAATTTAAGAAACTATGAATTCATATAATCTTTGTCTAGAGGACTCCTCTAGCCTGTGAACTGAATGTCATTAAGGTTGCACATAATATTTCTATATTTTAAAGACTTTGTCCAAAAAGTATCAAATCTGGCCATAAATCAGTAAAAGCATCAAACTAAAAACATCTAGAATTTCCCTGAAAACTCATCACCACTGCTACCAAATTGCTATTACAATGCGCTCTCAGATCTTTGGAAACTTATTTAGGACTGCTACTGCCAATCATAAACTTCACCAGTTAGCCTACGGCACATGAATGTAGAGGTCATTGACTAGCTACATCTGTCAAGACAGCATTTTATGGACCCAATTGCTGTTGGGTACTTAACAGAGACAGGCAGGATTACCGGGCCAGGAGCAATGGAATTTACGGTAGAATTACGACGTAAGTAATAATTTTTGGTATTCCCTCCTTTGTGTCCATTTCTTAAAAATACTGTACAACCTATATTGTACTATATACCTAAGCAAAGAACATTATCACTGCAGGCAACTTGCCAAAGACTGGTTGGATTAATGGAGCTGTGGCATTAGAATGAGTTCTGAATCCAAAGATAAGTAATGACTTTTGGTTTTTCACTACTCTGTGGACATTGTTTGCCACAAATCCTGGAAAACCACTTAAAAATGTAACTTAGGTGCAGAATAATGGGTCAAACATATCAAATTTAATATCACAATACTAATGGATGAGTAAAAAACTTGGCAACATATACGTTTTAGATATACATGATTAGAAAATACTCTTGACCTATAATGCACTTAGAAGATTAAAGAAGTAATACATGACACTGAAGATTGTCTATTACAACCCTATTATTTTACGATATCACTAAAAATTACCATATCACTGATGATTTGGTCTAAAAGCCTAAATAATATTAAATGATAACTCTTCATTTTTGGTCATTACTGGGGTTTAGTACAAGAAATGTATTACAATTACAGTCTACTCTTAGCTATTTTTCCTAAATTATGAGCAAATAGATTAAACACACCTAGTAAAAAATATGTATAAAACAATCAGCCTCCTCCATGACCCCTCTAGCTGTCCATTCCATCTCCAAAAGAGGTGTGTTTTTTGCCAATTTAGCCAAAAAAGTTTCATCCATTTTCTCATAATTTAAGAAACTATGAATTCATATAATCTTTGTCTAGAGGACTCCTCTAGCCTGTGAACTGAATGTCATTAAGGTCGCACATAATATTTCTATATTTTAAAGACTTTGTCCAAAAAGTATCAAATGTGGCCATAAATCAGGAAATGCATCAAACTAAAAACATATCTAGAATTTCCCTGAAAACTCATCATCACCACTGCTACCAAATTGCTAAAACAATGGGCTCTCAGGTCTTTGGAAACTTATTTGGGACTGCTACTGCCAATCATAAGCTTCACCAGTTAGCCTACGGCACATGAATGTAAGATCATTGACTAGCTACATCTGTCAAGACAGGATTTTTGGGACCCAATTGCTGTTGGGTACTTAACAGAGACCAGCAGGACTACAGGGCCAGCAGCAATGGAATTTAAGGTGGAATTACAAGGTAAGTAATCATTTTTGGCATTCCCTCCTTTGTGTCCATTTCTTAAAAATATGGTACAACTTAAATTGTACCTATAACTTCTGCAGAGAACATCAACACTGCAGGCAACTTGTCAAAGACTGGTGGGATTAATGGAGCTGCGGCATTAGAATGAGCTGTGATTCAAAAGATAGTTATATGAAAAAGTTTGGGCACCCCTATTAATCTTAAGCTTAATGTTTTATAAATAAAAAATTTTTTGCAACAGCTATTTCAGTTTCATATATCTAATAATTGTTGGACACAGTAATGTCTCTGCCTTGAAATTAGGTTTATTGTACTAACAGAAAATGTGCAATATGCATTCGAACAAAATTTGACAGGTGCATAAGTATGGGCACCCCACCAGAAAAGTAACATTAATATTTAGTAGATCCTCCTTTTGCAAAAATAACAGCCTCTAGTCGCTTCCTGTAGCTTTTAATGAGTTCCTGGATCCTGGATGAAGGTATTGTTGACCATTCCTCTTTACAAAACAATTCCAGTTCAGTTAAGTTTGATGGTCGCCGAGCATGGACAGCTCTCTTTAAATGATCCCACAGATGTTCAATGATATTCAGGTCTGGGGACTGGGATGGCCATTCCAGAACAGTAGTGTAATTGTTCCTCTGCATGAATGCCTGAGTAGATTTGGAGCGGTGTTTTGGATCATTTTCTTGCTGAAAGATCCATCCCCTGCGTAACTTCAACTTTGTCACTGATTCATGAACATTTTTGTCAAGAATCTGCTGATACTGAGAGGAATCCATGCATCCCTCAACTTTAACAAGATTCCCGGTGCCGGCATTGGCCACACAGCCCCAAAGCATGATGGAACCTCCAACAAATTTTACTGTGGGTAGCAAGTGTTTTTCTTGGAATGCTGTGTTTTTTGGCCGCCATGCATAACGCCTTTTTGTATGACCAAACAACTCAATCTTGGTTTCATCAGTCCACAGGACCTTCTTCCAAAAAGAAATTGGCTTCTCCAAATGTGCTTTTGCATACCTCAGCCGACTCTGTTTGTGGCGTGCTTGCAGAAACGGCTTCTTTCGCATCACTCTCCCACACAGCTTCTCTTTGTGCAAAGTGCGTTGTATAGTTGACCGATGCACAGTGACACCATCTGCAGCAAGTTGATGCTGCAGCTCTCTGGAGGTGGTCTGAGGATTGTCCTTGACTGATCTCACCATTCTTCTTCTCTGCCTTTCTGATGTTTTTCTTGGCCTGCCACTTCTGGCCTTAACAAGAACTGTACCTGTGTTCTTCCATTTCCTTACTATGTTCCTCACAGTGGAAATTGACAGGTTAAATCTCTGAAACAGCTTTTTGTATCCTTCCCCTGAACAACTATGTTGAATAATCTTTGTTTTGAGATCATTAGACAGTTGTTTTGAGGAGCCCATGATGCCACTCTTCAGAGGAGATTCAAACAGGCGAACAACTTGCAAGTGGCCACTTTAAGTAGCTTTTCTCATGATTGCATACACCTGGCTATGAAGTTCAAATCTCAATGAGGTTAGAAAACCAAAAAAAGTGCTTTAGTAAGTCAGTAAAAAGTAGGTAAGTAAAAAGTAAAAAGTATTTTAAACAAGAAAATGATAAGGGTGCCCATACTTGTGAACCTGTCAAATTTTGTTTGAATGCAGATTGCACATTTTCTGTTAGTACAATAAACCTCATTTCAAGGCAGAAACATTACTGTGTCCAACAGTTATTAGATATATGAAACTGAAATAGCTGTTGCAAAAAAAAATACCGTATATACTCGAGTATAAGCCAAGATTTTCAGCCCAAATTTTTGGGCTGAAAGTGCCCCTCTCAGCTTATACTCGAGTCACGGTAGCGGTGGGGTCGGCGGGTGAGGGGGAGAGGGCGCTGAGGCATACTTACCTAGTCCCAGCGATCCTGGCGCTCCCCCTGCCGTCCCACGGTCTGTGCTGCAGCTTCTTCCCCTCTTCAGCGGTCACGTAGGACCGCTCATTAGAAAAATGAATAAGCGGCTCCACCTCCCATAGGGGTGGAGCCGCCTATTCATTTCTCTAATCAGCGGTAACGGTGACCGCTGATAGAGAAAGAGGCTGCGGCACAGAAGACCGTGGGACGGCAGAGGAAGCCGGACGTCGGGAACAGGTAAGTATGTAATATTCACCTGTCCACGTTCCAGCCGCCGGGCGCCGCTCCATCTTCCCGGCGTCTCTGCGCTCTGACTGTTCAGGTCAGAGGGCGTGATGACGCATATAGTGTGCGCAGCGCCCTCTGCTTGATCAGTCAGAGCGGGGAGACGCCGGGACCGGACACTGGGAGCTGCAATCAAGAAAGGTGAGTATGGCTTTTTTTTTTTTATTGCAGCAGCAGCAGCGGCGGCACAAATTTATACCGAGCATCTATGGGGCAGTATGAACGGTGCAGAGCACTATATGGGGCAGATATGGAGCAATATGAACAGTGCAGAGCACTATATGGGGCAGATATGGGGCAATATGAACAGTGCAGAGCACTATATGGGGCAGATATGGGGCAATATGACCAGTGCAGAGCACTATATGGGGCAGATATGGGGCAATATGAACGGTGCAGAGCACTATATGGGGCAGCTTTGGGGCAATATGAACGGTGCAGAGCACTATATGGGGCAGATATGGGGCAATATGAACAGTGCAGAGCACGATATGGGGCAATATGAACAGTGCAGAGCACTATATGGGGCAGATATGGGGCAGTATGAACGGTGCAGAGCACTATATGGGGCAGATATGGGGCAATATGAACAGTGCAGAGCACTATATGGGGCAGATATGGGGCAATATGAACGGTGCAGAGCACTATATGGGGCAGATATGGGGCAATATGAACGGTGCAGAGCACTATATGGGGCAGATATGGGGCAATATGAACAGTGCAGAGCACGATATGGGGCAATATGAACAGTGCAGAGCACTATATGGGGCAGATATGGGGCAATATGAATGGTGCAGAGCACTATATGGGGCAGATATGGGGCAATATGAACGGTGCAGAGCACTATATGGGGCAGATATGGGGCAATATGAACAGTGCAGAGCACGATATGGGGCAATATGAACAGTGCAGAGCACTATATGGGGCAGGTATGGGGCAATATGAACAGTGCAGAGCACTATATGGGGCAGATATGGGGCAGTATGAACGGTGCAGAGCACTATATGGGGCAGATATGGGGCAATATGAACAGTGCAGAGCACTATATGGGGCAGATATGGGGCAATATGAACGGTGCAGAGCACTATATGGGGCAGATATGGGGCAATATGAACGGTGCAGAGCACTATATGGGGCAGATATGGGGCAATATGAACAGTGCAGAGCATGATATGGGGCAATATGAACAGTGCAGAGCACTATATGGGGCAGATATGGGGCAGTATGAACGGTGCAGAGCACTATATGGGGCAGATATGGGGCAATATGAACAGTGCAGAGCACTATATGGGGCAGATATGGGGCAATATGAACGGTGCAGAGCACTATATGGGGCAGATATGGGGCAATATGAACAGTGCAGAGCACGATATGGGGCAATATGAACAGTGCAGAGCATGATATGGGGCAATATGAACAGTGCAGAGCACTATATGGGGCAGATATGGGGCAGTATGAACGGTGCAGAGCACTATATGGGGCAGATATGGGGCAATATGAACAGTGCAGAGCACTATATGGGGCAGATATGGGGCAATATGAACGGTGCAGAGCACTATATGGGGCAGATATGGGGCAGTATGAACGGTGCAGAGCACTATATGGGGCAGATATGGGGCAATATGAACAGTGCAGAGCACTATATGGGGCAGATATGGGGCAATATGAACGGTGCAGAGCACGATATGGGGCAGATATGGGGCAATATGAACGGTGCAGAGCACTATATGGGGCAGATATGGGGCAATATGAACAGTGCAGAGCACGATATGGGGCAATATGAGCAGTGCAGAGCACTATATGGGGCAGATATGGGGCAATATGAACGGTGCAGAGCACTATATGGGGCAGATATGGGGCAATATGAACGGTGCAGAGCACTATATGGCAGAGCTATGGGGAAATATGAACGGTGCAGAGCACTATATGGCACAGCTATGGGGCATGAATGATCTATTTTTATTTTTGAAATTCACCGGTAAATGGTGCATTTCCACCCTAGGCTTATACTCGAGTCAATAAGTTTTCCCAGTTTTTTGTGGCAAAATTAGGGGGGTCGGCTTATACTCGGGTCGGCTTATACTCGAGTATATACGGTAATTTTTATAAAACATTAAGCTTAAGATTAATAGAGGTTCCCAAACTTTTTCATATAACTGTAAGTAATGACTTTTGGTTTTTCACTACTCTTTGGATATTTTTTGTCACAAATCCTGGAAAATCACTTAAAAATATAACTATAACTTATGTGCAGAATAATGGGTCAAACATATCAAATTTAATATCACAGTACTAATGGATAAGTAAAAAACTTGGTAACAAATATGTTTCGCTATATATGATTAGAAAATACTCTTGACCTATAATGTCCTTAGAAGATTATAGAAGTGGTACTTACACTATGCTGAAGATTGTCTATTACAACCCTCTTATTTTACCATATCACTAAAAGTGACAATATCACTCATGATTTGGCTTAAAAGCCTAAATAATATTAAATTAAGGCTACATATCAGTCCTCTAGCTTTTGAGACTTTGTGTAAAATGTATCAAGTCTGGCCATAAAGCAGGAAATGCATCATACAAGAACATATCTACAATTTTCCTGAAAACTTAACACTTCTACCCAATTACTGTTACAATGGTCTCTGGTCTTTGTGAACTTAAACGGAACTAGTGAGCTGACCATACCCATATGATAGCGACTGCCAATCACAGGCTTAACGAGTTATGATCCTATGGCACATGAATGTAGAGGTCATTGGTTAGCTACATCCACTGGCGAACACAGAGAGAAAAGGGCCCCTGTGCAAGAAAAATATTTGGACCCTTTGCAGCTCAAGAGCTACTAAAAATGCAAAAAAATGTTTCGGAGGTAGAAATGGTCCCCTTACCTCTTGAGCCCCTGTGCGGCCGCACAGGTTGCACCAATGATATGACCGCCCTGGCTACATCTGTATAGACAGACTGTTAGGTACCCATTGCTGTTGGATACTTAACAGAGACTGACAGGACTACCGGGCCTGTAGCAATGGGATTTAAGAGAGAATTACAAGGTAAGTAACTTTGGGTATTCCCTCCTCTGTGTCAATTTCTTAAAAATATTGTGCAGATTTAAATGTACCTATAACTTCTGCACAGAACATCTACACTTTAAAGAAACACATCCACTTAGGTTTTTATTCTTTAACCCCTTCATGCCCATTGACGTACGTGTCTGTTGTGAGTTCTGTTTTTGGGCTCCCTCTGGTGGTTACTGATGGTACTGGGTGATTTGTGTTCTGCTGTCTCTGGTGTCCACCTGTTCTATTAGGATTTGGGAGTTTCCTATTTAACCGGGCTTTCTTGTCATTTCCCCGCCGGCTATCAAGGTTATCAGAGTGTTTTGTTACCTCAGCTTCTGGCTTCAGTAATCATCAGGACAAGCTAAGTTTTTGATTTTCTTGTTCCACGTTTTGATTTATTTTTGTCTTGTCCAGCTTGCATATAATTGTTTCTTTGCTGCTGGTTGCTCTAGCGGGCTGTAATTGCTCCTCATGTTCCATGAGTTGGAACATGAGTTCAAGTAATTACAGGATGGTTTTTTGAAGGGTTTTTTGCTGACCGCGCAGTTTACTTTTGTATCCTCTGCTATCTAGTTTTAGCGGGCCTCATTTTGCTGAATCTGATTTCATACTGTGTATGTGCCTTCCTCTCATTTCACCGTCATTATATGTGGGGGGCTGCTATTTCTGTGGGGTATTTCTCTGGAGGCAAGAGAGGTCTGTGTTTCTTCTAATAGGGGAAGTTAGATCTTCAGCTGGTGCGAGACGTCTAGGATCAACGTAGGCACGTTCCCCGCTATTGTTATTTGTGTGTTCAGGTTTAGGGTCGCGGTCAGCTCAGGTTCCATCACCCTAGAGCTCGTTGGTGCTTGTCCTTTTGTGATTCCCTGCCATTGGAATCATGACAGTATAGCCGGCCAAAAATGTTTGGGCTGAAGTAGGAGGAAAAGTAGTCTGAGGAAGTTTTTTTTTTTTTTTCTCCTCTGAGGTTGCTGCCTAGCCCTAATTGCAGCCTGGCTGATTTTTTTTTTTTTTCCTCCTCTTAATCCTTGAATGGCTCTGACCTTAGCTGTTTATCATGGACGTCCAGAGTTTAGCTTCCAGCTTGAATAATCTTGCTGCTAAGGTTCAAAATATACAAGATTTTGTTGTACATGCTCCTATGTCTGAACCTAGAATTCCTATTCCAGAGTTCTTTGCTGGAGATAGATCTAGTTTTCTGAATTTTAGGAACAATTGCAAGCTGTTCCTTTCTTTGAAATCTCGCTCTTCTGGAGACCCTGCTCAGCAGGTTAAGATTATTATATCTTTCCTGCGGGGTGACCCTCAAAATTGGGCATTTGCATTGGCACCAGGGGATCCTGCGTTGCTTAATGTGGATGCGTTTTTTCTGGCATTGGGTTTGCTCTATGAGGAACCTAACCAAGAGATTCAGGCTGAAAAAGCTTTATTAGCTCTCTCTCAGGGGCAAGATGAAGCAGAAATATATTGTCAAAAATTTCGGAAATGGTCAGTGCTTACTCAGTGGAATGAGTGCGCCCTGGCTGCAAAGTTCAGAGATGGCCTTTCTGAGGCCATTAAAGATGTTATGGTGGGGTTCCCTGCGCCTACGGGTCTGAATGAGTCTATGACTATGGCTATTCAGATTGATCGGCGTTTACGGGAGCGCAAACCTGTGCACCATTTGGCGGTGTCTTCTGAACAGGCACTTGAGACAATGCAATGTGATAGAGTTCAGTCTAGAAGTGAACGGCAAAACTATAGGCGGAAAAATGGGTTGTGCTTTTATTGTGGTGATTCAGCTCATGTTATATCAGCATGCTCTAAACGCACAAAAAAGGTTGATAAGTCTGTTGCCATTAGTACGTTACAGTCTAAGTTCATTCTGTCTGTGACTCTGATTTGCTCATTATCATCCATTTCCGTCGATGCCTATGTAGATTCAGGCGCTGCCCTGAGTCTTATGGATTGGTCATTTGCCAAGCGATGTGGGTTTAGTCTCGAGCCTCTGGAAGTCCCTATTCCTTTGAAGGGAATTGACTCTACACCTTTAGCTATGAATAAACCTCAGTACTGGACACAAGTGACCATGCGTATGACTCCCGTTCATCAGGAGGTGATTCGCTTCCTGGTGTTGTATAATTTACATGATGTTCTAGTACTTGGTCTGCCATGGTTACAAACTCATAATCCAGTCCTTGACTGGAAAACAATGTCTGTGTTAAGCTGGGGATGTCAGGGGGTTCATGATGATGCACCTCCGATTTCTATCGCTTCATCTACTCCTTCTGAGGTTCCTGTATTTTTGTCGGATTATCGGGATGTTTTTGAGGAGCCTAAGCTCAGTTCGCTTCCTCCTCACAGGGATTGCGATTGTGCTATAGATTTAATTCCTGGTAGTAAATTTCCTAAAGGTCGTTTGTTCAATCTGTCAGTGCCAGAGCATACTGCTATGCGGGATTATGTTAAGGAGTCCTTGGAAAAGGGACATATCCGTCCATCTTCGTCCCCTTTGGGAGCAGGTTTTTTTTTCGTGGCCAAGAAAGATGGGTCCTTGAGACCTTGTATAGATTATCGTCTTTTGAATAAGATTACCGTAAAATATCAGTATCCTTTGCCTTTGTTGACTGATTTGTTTGCTCGCAATAAGGGGGCTAAATGGTTCACTAAGATTGATCTCCGGGGTGCGTATAATCTTATACGAATAAAGCAAGGTGATGAGTGGAAAACCGCATTTAATACGCCTGAGGGCCATTTTGAGTATTTGGTAATGCCTTTCGGACTTTCTAATGCTCCTTCAGTCTTCCAGTCCTTTATGCACGATATTTTCCGTGAATATCTGGATAAATTTATGATTGTGTATTTGGATGATATTTTGGTTTTTTTCTGATGACTGGGAGTCTCATGTTCAGCAGGTCAGGAAGGTGTTTCAGGTCCTGCGGGCTAATTCCTTGTTTGTAAAGGGCTCAAAGTGTCTCTTTGGAGTCCAGAAGATTTCTTTCTTGGGGTATATTTTTTCCCCTTCTACTATTGAGATGGATTCCGTCAAGGTTCGGGCTATTTGTGACAGGACGCAGCCTGCATCTCTTAAGAGTTTGCAGAAGTTCTTGGGCTTTGCTAATTTCTATCGTCGTTTTATAACTAATTTTTCTAGTGTTGTTAAGCCTTTGACGGATTTGACTAAGAAGGGTGCTGATGTTGCTGATTGGTCTCCTGCGGCTGTGGAAGCCTTTCAGGAACTTAAACGCCGGTTTTCTTCTGCTCCTGTGTTGCGTCAGCCTGATGTTTCGCTTCCTTTCCAAGTTGAGGTTGATGCTTCCGAGATTGGAGCGGGGGCGGTTTTGTCACAGAGAAGCTCCGATTGCTCGGTGATGAAGCCATGTGCGTTCTTTTCTAGAAAATTTTCGCCCGCTGAGCGGAATTATGATGTGGGTAATCGGGAACTTTTGGCCATGAAGTGGGCATTTGAGGAGTGGCGTCATTGGCTGGAGGGTGCTAGACATCGTGTGGTGGTCTTGACTGATCACAAAAATCTGATTTACCTTGAGTCTGCCAGGCGTCTGAATCCTAGACAGGCTCGTTGGTCACTGTTTTTCTCTCGTTTCAATTTTGTGGTTTCATACCTGCCAGGTTCAAAGAATGTGAAGGCGGATGCTCTTTCTAGGAGTTTTGTGCCTGACTCCCCTGGAAATTCTGAGCCCACTGGTATCCTTAGGGATGGGGTGATTTTGTCGGCCGTCTTCCCAGACTTGCGACGTGCTTTGCAGGAGTTTCAGGCGGGTAAACCTGATCGTTGTCCGCCTGAGAGACTGTTTGTTCCGGACAGCTGGACCAGTAGAGTCATCTCTGAGGTCCATTCTTCTGCGTTGGCAGGTCATCCTGGAATATTTGGTACTAGAGACTTGGTGGCCAGGTCTTTTTGGTGGCCTTCCTTGTCTAGGGATGTGCGTTCTTTTGTGCAGTCTTGTGAGGTTTGTGCTCGGGCTAAGCCTTGCTGTTCTCGAGCCAGTGGATTGTTGTCACCTTTGCCTATCCCGAAGAGGCCTTGGACGCACATTTCCATGGACTTTATTTCGGATCTCCCTGTCTCTCAAAAAATGTCCGTCATCTGGGTTGTGTGTGACCGCTTTTCTAAAATGGTTCATCTTGTACCCTTGCCTAAGTTGCCTTCCTCCTCTGAGTTGGTCCCTCTGTTTTTCCAGAACGTGGTTCGTTTGCATGGGATTCCGGAGAACATCGTTTCTGACAGGGGATCCCAGTTTGTGTCTAGATTTTGGCGGACGTTCTGTGCTAAGATGGGCATTGATTTGTCCTTTTCGTCTGCATTCCACCCTCAGACGAATGGCCAGACGGAGCGAACTAATCAGACCTTGGAAACTTATTTGAGGTGTTTTGTTTCTGCTGATCAGGATGACTGGGTTACCTTTTTGCCGCTGGCCGAGTTTGCCCTTAATAATCGGGCTAGTTCTGCTACCTTGGTTTCTCCTTTCTTTTGTAATTCGGGGTTTCATCCTCGTTTTTCCTCTGGTCAGGTGGAGCCTTCTGATTGTCCTGGAGTGGACATGGTGGTGGATAGGTTGCATCAGATTTGGAGTCATGTGGTGGACAATTTGAAGTTGTCCCAGGAGAAGGCTCAGCAGTTTGCTAATCGCCGTCGCCGCGTGGGTCCTCGACTTCGTTTTGGGGACTTGGTGTGGTTGTCTTCTCGTTTTGTTCCTATGAAGGTCTCTTCTCCTAAGTTCAAGCCTCGGTTCATCGGTCCTTATAGGATCTTGGAAATTCTTAACCCTGTGTCATTTCGTTTGGATCTCCCGGCATCGTTTGCTATTCATAATGTGTTCCATCGGTCGTTGTTGCGGAGGTATGAGGTACCTGTTGTTCCTTCGCCTGAGCCTCCTGCTCCGGTGCTGGTGGAGGGAGAATTGGAGTATGTTGTGGAGAAGATCTTGGATTCTCGTGTTTCCAGACGGAAACTCCAATATTTGGTCAAGTGGAAGGGTTATGGTCAGGAGGATAATTCTTGGGTGGTTGCCTCTGATGTTCATGCTGATGATTTGGTCCGCGCTTTTCATAGGGCTCATCCTGGTCGCCCTGGTGGTTCTCGTGAGGGTTCGGTGACCCCTCCTCAAGGGGGGGGGTACTGTTGTGAGTTCTGTTTTTGGGCTCCCTCTGGTGGTTACTGATGGTACTGGGTGATTTGTGTTCTGCTGTCTCTGGTGTCCACCTGTTCTATTAGGATTTGGGAGTTTCCTATTTCACCGGGCTTTCTTGTCATTTCCCCGCCGGCTATCAAGGTTATCAGAGTGTTTTGTTACCTCAGCTTCTGGCTTCAGTAATCATCAGGACAAGCTAAGTTTTTGATTTTCTTGTTCCACATTTTGATTTATTTTTGTCTTGTCCAGCTTGCATATAATTGTTTCTTTGCTGCTGGTTGCTCTAGCGGGCTGTAATTGCTCCTCATGTTCCATGAGTTGGAACATGAGTTCAAGTAATTACAGGATGGTTTTTTGAAGGGTTTTTTGCTGACCGCGCAGTTTACTTTTGTATCCTCTGCTATCTAGTTTTAGCGGGCCTCATTTTGCTGAATCTGATTTCATACTGTGTATGTGCCTTCCTCTCATTTCACCGTCATTATATGTGGGGGGCTGCTATTTCTGTGGGGTATTTCTCTGGAGGCAAGAGAGGTCTGTGTTTCTTCTAATAGGGGAAGTTAGATCTTCGGCTGGTGCGAGACGTCTAGGATCAACGTAGGCACGTTCCCCGGCTATTGTTATTTGTATGTTCAGGTTTAGGGTCGCGGTCAGCTCAGGTTCCATCACCCTAGAGCTCGTTGGTGCTTGTCCTTTTGTGATTCCCTGCCATTGGAATCATGACAGTATAGCCGGCCAAAAATGTTTGGGCTGAAGTAGGAGGAAAAGTAGTCTGAGGAAGTTTTTTTTTTTTTTCTCCTCTGAGGTTGCTGCCTAGCCCTAATTGCAGCCTGGCTGATTTTTTTTTATTTTTTCCTCCTCTTAATCCTTGAATGGCTCTGACCTTAGCTGTTTATCATGGACGTCCAGAGTTTAGCTTCCAGCTTGAATAATCTTGCTGCTAAGGTTCAAAATATACAAGATTTTGTTGTACATGCTCCTATGTCTGAAACTAGAATTCCTATTCCAGAGTTCTTTGCTGGAGATAGATCTAGTTTTCTGAATTTTAGGAACAATTGCAAGCTGTTCCTTTCTTTGAAATCTCGCTCTTCTGGAGACTCTGGGACGTGGGCTGCAGCGTTTTCAGGTCCGTCACTGCTACCGCAAATAGAGCATCTGCTAGCTCTATCTGCGCTAGCGTGATGGAATGTCAGCACTTGTTTTAACACCAGCCCGTTAACGCATGTGTTGAACGGGCTGCTGTTAACGCAATGTGAACCTAGCCTTATGGCTCCTGGAAGAACAGGAGGTAAAAACGAAAACCCGAAGATCGCCTGGCGGTGAGCGGGTTAAATGTGTGTGTTCAATTAATGTAGTGGGTGAGTATAATATACCGTATTTTCTGGTGTATAAGATGACTGGGCGTATAAGACGACCCCCCAACTTTTCCAGTTAAAATATAAAATCTTCTTAAAAGTCGGGGGTGGTCTAATACGCTGTATGTCTTATAGGGCCTAGGCAATGAAATGATAGCGCTCCATCCAGGTGTATAGTCCAAACGAATAAGTTTATTGAGCCATAGAACAGCAACGTTTCGACCCCATGGGTCTTTGTCAAGCATACAATAAAGTGCACAGGTACGGCTTTAAATAGTGTGTGTGTCACACAGGGCACCAATCACCATCAAGCCGCCCACCAACATATTTTACATACAATGAAGATTAAAAACAGACATCAAACATATACATGTTAAAAGTTCCCAGCCGTCAGTATTAATAATATATATGGCAAGTCGATATCCCCCTGCAGCATAGATGTACAAAAAGTAAACAAGGAATCTCCGGCAATCGAATTCCGGTATCAGGATCGTCATGGCAGCATTGTCCAATCCCCACAGGTCCACATGGCTATCTGTAAACATGGCAGAGCCAATGAGCTCCAGGCTTCCATAAGCTCCATGCCTACTGCTACCGCCAATCACTAATCACAGGAAGTACCCTCCCGACCAATCCAGGGGCTCCTACTAAGCCCAAAGGTCTCCCACGTCATCACCGGGGTGTCCCTGACTGCTATCGGAAACCCCGCGACGCAGCACTAAGGGAACGCATGCGCACCACTGTCCGGACCAGCCCCCCTCACGTGACCGTGCCAGGAATCACCTCCAAACACAGCGCGTCATACGTCCACCTCATGCGACGCCCAGTGTTATGATAAGGTAATTCAGTACCACAATGGACATAGAGGTCAGAGCACATACAGTGACCTGACAATAACCCAAAAACATAGAACGAGCTCTGAGACGTGGGAACTCTGCTGACCGCAATCCCTAATCCTCTCCAACCACACTAGAGGCAGCCGTGGATTGCGCCTAACGCTCCCTATGCAACTCGGCACAGCCTGAGAAACTAGCTAGCCTGAAGATAGAAAATAAGCCTACCTTGCCTCAGAGAAATACCCCAAAGGAAAAGGCAGCCCCCACATATAATGACTGTGAGTTAAGATGAAAAGACAAACGTAGAGATGAAATAGATTTAGCAAAGTGAGGCCCGACTTTCTGAACCGAGCGAGGATAGGAAAGGTAACTTTGCGGTCAACACAAAACCCTACAAAAACCACGCAAAGGGGGCAAAAAGACCCTCCGTACCGAACTAACGGCACGGAGGTACACCCTCTGCGTCCCAGAGCTTCCAGCAAGCAGGAAAAAACAAATAGACAAGCTGGACAGAAAAAAACAGCAAACAAAGTAGCAAAGCGGAACTTAGCTATGCAGAGCAGCAGGCCACAGGAACGATCCAGGAGGAAACAGGTCCAATACTAGAACATTGACTGGAGGCCAGGATCAAAGCACTAGGTGGAGTTAAATAGAGCAGCACCTAACGACTTCACCATATCACCTGAGGAAGGAAACTCAGAAGCCGCAGTACCACTTTCCTCCACCAACGGAAGCTCACAGAGAGAATCAGCCGAAGTACCACTTGTGACCACAGGAGGGAGCTCTGCCACAGAATTCACAACAGTACCCCCCCCCCCCTTGAGGAGGGGTCACCGAACCCTCACCAGAGCCCCCAGCACGACCAGGATGAGCCATATGAAAGGCACGAACAAGATCGGGAGCATGGACATCAGAGGCAAAGACCCAGGAATTATCTTCCAGAGCATAACCCTTCCACTTAACCAGATACTGGAGTTTCCGTCTTGAAACACGAGAATTGAAAAAACTTCTCCACAATATACTCAAACTCCACCTCCACCAAAACCGGGGCAGGAGGATCAACAGATGGAACCATAGGTGCCATGTATCTCCGCAACAATGACCTATGGAATACATTATGTATGGAAAAAGAATCTGGAAGGGTCAGACGAAAAGACACAGGATTAAGAACCTCAGAAATCCTATACGGACCAATGAAATGAGGTTTAAACTTAGGAGAGGAAACCTTCATAGGAATATGACGAGAAGATAACCAAACCAAATCCCCAACACGAAGTCGGGGACCCACACAGCGTCTGCGATTAGCGAAACGTTGAGCCTTCTCCTGGGACAAGGTCAAATTGTCCACTACATGAGTCCAAATCTGCTGCAACCTGTCCACCACAGTATCCACACCAGGACAGTCCGAAGACTCAACCTGCCCTGAAGAGAAACGAGGATGGAACCCAGAGTTGCAGAAAAACGGCGAAACCAAGGTAGCCGAGCTGGCCCGATTATTAAGTGCGAACTCAGCCAAAGGCAAAAAGGACACCCAGTCATCCTGATCAGCAGAAACAAAGCATCTCAGATATGTTTCCAAGGTCTGATTGGTTCGTTCGGTCTGGCCATTAGTCTGAGGATGGAAAGCCGAGGAAAAAGACAAGTCAATGCCCATCCTACCACAAAAGGCTCGCCAAAACCTCGAAACAAACTGGGAACCTCTGTCAGAAACGATATTCTCTGGAATGCCATGTAAACGAACCACATGCTGGAAGAACAATGGCACCAAATCAGAGGAGGAAGGTAATTTAGACAAGGGTACCAAATGAACCATCTTAGAGAAGCGATCACAGACCACCCAAATGACTGACATATTTTGAGAGACGGGAAGATCTGAAATAAAATCCATAGAGATATGTGTCCGAGGCTTCTTCGGGACCGGCAAGGGCAAAAGCAACCCACTGGCACGAGAACAGCAGGGCTTAGCCTGAGCACAAATCCCACAGGACTGCACAAAAGTATGCACATCCCGCGACAGAGATGGCCACCAAAAGGATCTAGCCACTAACTCTCTGGTACCAAAGATTCCAGGATGACCAGCCAACACCGAACAATGAACCTCAGAGATAACTTTATTCGTCCACCTATCAGGGACAAACAGTTTCTCCGCTGGGCAAAGATCAGGTTTATTAGCCTGAAATTTTTGCAGCACCTGCCACAAATCAGGGGAGATGGCAGACACAATTACTCCCTCTTTGAGGATACCCGCCGGCTCAGATAAACCCGGAGAGTCGGGCACAAAACTCCTAGACAGAGCATCCGCCTTCACATTTTTAGAGCCCGGAAGGTACGAAATCACAAAGTCAAAACGGGCAAAAAACAGCGACCAACAAGCCTGTCTAGGATACAACCGCTTGGCAGATTCGAGATAAGTCAAGTTCTTATGATCAGTCAAGACCACCACGCGATGCTTAGCTCCTTCAAGCCAATGACGCCACTCCTCGAATGCCCACTTCATGGCCAGCAACTCTCGATTGCCCACATCATAATTTCGCTCAGCAGGCGAAAACTTCCTGGAAAAGAAGGCGCATGGTTTCATCACCGAGCAATCAGAACTTCTCTGCGACAAAACAGCCCCTGCTCCAATCTCAGAAGCATCAACCTCGACCTGGAACGGAAGCGAAACATCTGGTTGACACAACACAGGGGCAGAAGAAAAACGACGCTTCAACTCTTGAAAAGCTTCCACAGCAGCAGAAGACCAATTGACCACATCAGCACCCTTCTTGGTCAAATTGGTCAATGGTTTAGCAATACTAGAAAAATTGAAGATGAAGCGACGATAAAAATTAGCAAAGCCCAGGAACTTTTGCAGACTTTTCAGAGATGTCGGCTGAGTCCAATCATGGATGGCTTGGACCTTAACAGGGTCCATCTCGATAGTAGAAGGGGAAAAGATGAACCCCAAAAATGAAACCTTCTGAACACCAAAGAGACACTTTGATCCCTTCACAAACAAAGAATTAGCACGCAGGACCTGAAACACCGTTCTGACCTGCTTCACATGAGACTCCCAATCATCCGAGAAGATCAAAATGTCATCCAAGTACACAATCAGGAATTTATCCAGGTACTCTCGGAAGATGTCATGCATAAAGGACTGAAACACTGATGGAGCATTGGCAAGTCCGAATGGCATTACTAGATACTCAAAATGGCCCTCGGGCATATTAAATGCAGTTTTCCATTCATCGCCTCGCTTAATACGCACAAGATTATACGCACCACGAAGATCTATCTTGGTGAACCAACTAGCCCCCTTAATCCGAGCAAACAAATCAGATAACAACGGCAAGGGGTACTGAAATTTAACCGTGATCTTATTTAGAAGGCGGTAATCTATACAAGGTCTCAGTGAACCATCCTTCTTGGCTACAAAAAAGAACCCTGCTCCTAATGGCGACGATGACGGGCGAATATGCCCCTTCTCCAAGGACTCCTTCACATAACTCCGCATAGCGGCGTGCTCAGGCACAGATAAATTAAACAGTCGACCTTTTGGGAATTTACTACCAGGAATCAAATCGATGGCACAATCACAATCCCTATGGGTTATCGGACTTGGGCTCATCAAATACATCCCGGTAATCAGACAAGAACTCTGGAACCTCAGAAGGGGTGGATGACGAAATAGTCAGACATGGGACATCACCATGTACCCCCTGACAACCCCAGCTGGACACAGACATGGATTTCCAATCTAATACTGGATTATGGACTTGTAGCCATGGCAACCCCAACACGACCACATCATGCAGATTATGCAACACCAGAAAGCGAATAACCTCCTGATGTGCAGGAGCCATGCACATGGTCAGCTGGGTCCAGTACTGAGGCTTATTCTTGGCCAAAGGCGTAGCATCAATTCCTCTCAATGGAATAGGACACTGCAAGGGCTCCAAGAAAAACCCACAACGCCTAGCATACTCCAAGTCCATCAAATTCAGGGCAGCGTCTGAATCCACAAATGCCATGACAAAATACGATGACAAAGAGCAGATCAAGGTAACGGACAGAAGAAATTTTGACTGTACCGTACCAATGGTGGCAGACCTAGCGAACCGCTTAGTGCGCTTAGGACAATCAGAGATAGCATGAGTGGAATCACCACAGTAGAAACACAGCCCATTCAGACGTCTGTGTTCTTGCCGTTCAACTCTGGTCAAAGTCCTATCGCACTGCATAGGCTCAGGTTTAAGCTCAGGTAATACCGCCAAATGGTGCACAGATTTACGCTCACGCAAGCGTCGACCGATCTGAATGGCCAAAGACATAGACTCATTCAGACCAGCAGGCATAGGAAATCCCACCATGACATCCTTAAGGGCTTCAGAGAGACCTTTTCTGAAAATAGCTGCGAGCGCACCTTCATTCCATTGAGTGAGTACGGACCACTTTCTAAATTTCTGTCAATATACCTCTATCTCATCCTGACCCTGACACAGAGCCAGCAAATTTTTCTCTGCCTGATCCACTGAATTAGGTTCATCGTACAGCAATCCGAGTGCCAGGAAAAACGCATCGATATTACTTAATGCAGGATCTCCTGACGCAAGAGAAAATGCCCAGTCCTGAGGGCCGCCACGTAAAAAAGAAATAATGATCCTAACTTGTTGAACTGGGTCACCAGAGGAGCGAGGTTTCAAAGCCAGAAATAGTTTACAATTATTTTTGAAACTCAGAAATTTAGTTCTATCTCCAAAAAACAAATCAGGAAT
Source organism: Ranitomeya imitator (assembly GCF_032444005.1). Taxonomy (NCBI): domain Eukaryota; kingdom Metazoa; phylum Chordata; class Amphibia; order Anura; family Dendrobatidae; genus Ranitomeya; species Ranitomeya imitator. The sequence goes on from NC_091285.1 coordinate 409,778,782, forward strand.
AGGAATTCTCGGTTCTAACATAGAATTCTGAACCACAAAGTCTTGAATATTTTGTACTCTTGCCGTGAGCTGATCCACACATGAAGACAGACCTTTAATGTCCATCGCTATACCTGTGTCCTGAACCACCCAAATGCCTAGGGGAAAAAAAAGGCAAAACACAGTGCAGAGAAAAAAAAATGGTCTCAGAACTTCTTTTTTCCCTCTATTGAGAATCATTAGTACTTTTGGCCTCCAGTACTGTTATGATAAGGTAATTCAGTACCACAATGGACATAGAGGTCAGAGCACATACAGTGACCTGACAATAACCCAAAAACATAGAACGAGCTGTGAGACGTGGGAACTCTGCTGACCGCAATCCCTAATCCTCTCCAACCACACTAGAGGCAGCCGTGGATTGCGCCTAACGCTCCCTATGCAACTCGGCACAGCCTGAGAAACTAGCTAGCCTGAAGATAGAAAATAAGCCTACCTTGCCTCAGAGAAATACCCCAAAGGAAAAGGCAGCCCCCACATGTAATGACTGTGAGTTAAGATGAAAAGACAAACGTAGAGATGAAATAGATTTAGCAAAGTGAGGCCCGACTTTCTGAACCGAGCGAGGATAGGAAAGGTAACTTTGCGGTCAACACAAAACCCTACAAAAACCATGCAAAGGGGGCAAAAAGACCCTCCATACCGAACTAACGGCACGGAGGTACACCCTCTGTGTCCCAGAGCTTCCAGCAAGCAGGAAAAAACAAATAGACAAGCTGGACAGAAAAAAACAGCAAACAAAATAGCAAAGCGGAACTTAGCTATGCAGAGCAGCAGGCCACAGGAACAATCCAGGAGGAAACAGGTCCAATACTAGAACATTGACTGGAGGCCAGGATCAAAGCACTAGGTGGAGTTAAATAGAGCAGCACCTAACGACTTCACCACATCACCTGAGGAAGGAAACTCAGAAGCCGCAGTACCACTTTCCTCCACCAATGGAAGCTCACAGAGAGAATCAGCCGAAGTACCACTTGTGACCACAGGAGGGAGCTCTGCCACAGAATTCACAACAGCCCAGAGAAGCCAGAAGCGGTTGCCAAGGTAACTAAGACCGAGGAATCCATAGCAGCTATCTAAGTCTCCGTAACGCAGCATTAAGGGAGCGCATGCGTCCTACTGTCCGGACCAGCCCCCCTCACGTAACCGCGCCAGGGGCCACCCCCAGACAGAGCGCGCCATACGCCTACCTCACGTGGCGCGTGGAGCAAACCAGAAGTGGTAACCATGGAGACCAGGCAGTTTATAGCATCAGACTAAATAGCACGAAATGGCAGAAAGTGAAACAGGTACATAGACCAAGGGAAAAGATGTAGAAATAAATCTACACCCCGATATAAAAATATAGCAGACAATACATATATATCGATTCAAGTGCTTACATAAGTCATGCCACAAATATATTAAGGAAAAAAACAAAAAAATCACATAAAGTGGCTATATATATAGGAAAATAATAAATAGCACAAACTCCCCACTAAGCCACAGTCGAGAGACACAAGGAGGGGAGCCGGACGTAATCCCACATCATACACATGACCGTCCATATATAACTCCAAGACGTCCCGTCCTTCTGACAGCCGACTGTAGCAGAGACCATCTAGAACAAAAACAAACAAAATATCAAAAACAGGGGAAGATCAAAAATGTACACAACCTACTCCACCATATTCATAATCAGACGGAGGAAACAATAAAAACAAATACCCATGACAATGTTCCAGGATCCTAACGAGCACAAGTATGTAAATTAAAGTCAATATTTAAACCCTTAGGTTGCAGTGATCCCAGGGTGTAAATCCACCGGAGTTCCTTTGTTTTGAGAATTTGTAGTCTATTCCCCCCTCTTCTCAGTATCGGGACGCTATCAATCACCCTAAACCTCAATTGGTTTACTGAGTGTCTATTTTCCAAAAAATGTTTGGGGACCGGTAGTTCTGTTAAACCCGTTCTCACTGTGCTCTTATGTTTATTGATGCGTGCCCTCACTTCCATGGTTGTTTCACCAACGTAGGTGAGTCCACACGGGCACACAATCATATATACAACATAACTTGAAGCACAAGTATACCTTTCTTTCAGAAAAATCTTTTTTCCGGTGTGGGGGTGGTAAAAAAATTCTCCTTTCAACATGTTGTTACAACAAGAGCAGCCCAAACACGGAAAATTCCCGTATTTAGCTGCACTTAGAGTACTCTGAATCAAATTTTTAGAGGTCCCTACATTAGATTTGACGAGTTTATCTCTAAAATTGCGTCCCCTTCTGAATGACATCATGGGGTGTATCTCAAAACTGGGAACAGACGGAAGACCCCGCTGCAAAAAGGTCCAATGTCTCCTCAAAATATTGCCAATGCGGCTGCTTGCTGCATTGTAAGTTGACACAAAAGGAATTTGGTCACATGTTGAACTAGCCCGAATTTTGTTCCGAATACTCACCCGGGAGCAGCTAGTAGCCTTGTTTTTTTATCTAGCTACCTCCCTCGCAGGGTATCCCCTTGAAATGAATTTCATACACATCTCATCAAGTCTTGAGTCTACTCGCTCCTCATCAGACACAATCCTCCTCACCCTCAATAGCTGACTCCAGGGAAAGGAACTCACCATTCTCCTCGGATGATTACTGTCAAAGGCTAACAGTCCATTCCTGTCTGTTTCCTTGACAAAAATGTCAGAGCCCAATTTGTTACCACATTTATACACTAACGTGTCGAGGAATTGTATCTGTGTTGTTGAGTGTGTCAGAGTAAACTGTAATTCGGGGTATATCTGATTCAGGGCCCTGTGAAAGTCCTCCAACTCCTCTAAGGTCCCCTCCCATACCAAAAAAATGTCATCAATATATCGCCACCAGGCTCTGACGTGGCGCCAGAGGATGGAATTGTACATGAACTCATCCTCGAGCACCGCCATATAGATGTTGGCATAGGTGGGGGCCACATTGGACCCCATGGCGCTGCCCCTTAATTGAAAGAAAAACTCATCACCAAACAGAAAAAAATTCCGCCTGAGGATGAATTCGAGCAATGTGAGGATGAGCCGTGCACACTCAGGGGCCACGTCAGAGCCCGATAGCATACATGAGACTATTTCCAGTCCCCTGTCATGTTCAATAGAAATGTATAAAGACACCACGTCAAATGAAGCCAAAATAGTAGTCTCTGAGATAGTCAAATTATCAATTTTGTCAAGGAAGTCACCCGTATCCCGAATATAAGACCGTGCTGATGTTGCATACGGTCTCAACACCCGATCCAAGAAAATAGCCGTATTGTTAAAGAGGGAGCCCCTCCCCGAGACGATCGGTCGCCCCGGGGGATTATACAGGTCCTTGTGTATTTTTGGCAATACATATATTACCGGAACTACCGGAGCTTCAATAATCAAAAATTCAGAGAGCTTGTGGTTAATGAGTTCCGAAGCCAGGGAGTCACTGACCACAAGCTGTAGTTCCCTCTGAAACCGAAGAGATGGATTACATGACAATTTTTCATACACAGCCCCATCATCCAATTGTCTCAAAATCTCTGCCCTGTATTTGGCACTGTCCATTATTACCACCGCCCCACCTTTATCGGCTGGTTTAATTGTTATTGAAGTATTATCAGCCAAGGCCTTAAGTGTCTTTCTTTCTGCAGAAGATAGATTTTGAGCTGAAGTCGATTTAAAGTCCCTCTTCAATTTTTCAATGTCCCTATGTACAAGTTCAATGTATGACTCCACAAAGTGATTTCTATTAGGTGGTTGAAAATTGCTCTTGCAATACAGACCTACCCCTTTCAAAGTGAAACCCTTTTCAATACTATCTGTGGTAGTACCAGGGATCTCAATTCGTTCAGATTTTTCAGAAAAATAGGTGGATAATCTTAAACTTCTGAAGAAGGCCTGCAAATCCACCTCCAACGCAAACCAGTCGGGGCTATTTGAGGGGCAGAAAGACAACCCCTTAGACAGAACCTTAGTTTCAACATCAGATAAAACAATTGACGAAATATTAACCACCAACTCCTTACTGTCACTTAATTGTCCTTCATGTTCCTCGTTCTCATTGCGGTGTTCCGTCCAGTCCGTTGTTCCCGCACTGTCCCTCCACTTCTTGTGCTTGCGGCCACCTCTCCGACCGCATCTCCGGGAGTGGTTTTGTCTATCTTCTCTTTGCCTAAAAAATGGTGCTGAGTCTTCTTAGACCCCCCAGCATTAGAGTCATCTGTCGATTCCGAGTCAGCAGTGGTAAAACCAAAATTGGCTTGTCTTCTTTCTTGTGGTCTTCTACGCCTCTTGGTCCCATTAAATCTCCTACTTCCGCCATTTGGATGTTGGCTAGGACCCATCTGCCAAGAGAAAACACGACCCACCTTGTAGTCCTCTGCATCCCGGAACCATTTGGTCCTTTTCGTGGTTTAAATATCACTCCTGAACTTAATGAGATTCTCCTCCATCTTAGTTCTGAGAGGACCCCAGTCTTGTACTGTTACTTGGGTCTTCACCTGATCCTCCAGTTCAGTGATGTTCCTCTTGATAGAAATCATTTCTGCTTTCAAAAATTCAATGTTTAATAGCATAATATCAAATGCATATTTGTTAGAAATTGATTCAAATTTCATACAGAACTGGACATTATCGGGTAACAGAGTAGGTCTGAGGTGCGGCCGTAACCCCCGTGGGATCCTCCGCGCTTTAAAGTATTCATTTAAAGTCATCACATGTAGCTCAAAAGAGATCAGTCTCCTCCTTTCGTTCTCCAATCTCCTCTTAAGCATCTCTGTTGTTGGTTTACTAAGGAAAGCAGTATCCATACTTGTGCCGGCCAAAATCCGAGCCGCATCATCATCGGTATAAGAAAAAGTAATGGCATTCTCCAGCTCACCCACCTCTGGAGTCATAAATCCTTCCGTCATTGCGGTTAGGTGCACGTCAGACCAGGTTCCAGCAGTCCAAGAAGAAGAAAAGATGGCTGACAGCACTCACAGCTTGGAGCGCCCGTCTCAGTCCAGGGAACCCACTAGGACCATAGAAAACTCAGGCAATGAAATGACAGCGCTCCATCCAGGTGTATAGTCCAAACGAATAAGTTTATTGAGCCATAGAACAGCAACGTTTCGACCCCATGGGTCTTTGTCAAGCATACAATAAAGTGCACAGGTGCGGCTTTAAATAGTGTGTGTGTCACACAGGGCACCAATCACCATCAAGCCACCCACCAACATATTTTACATACAATAAAGAATAAAAACAGACATCAAACATATACATGTTAAAAGTCCCCAGCCGTCAGTATTAATAATATATATGGCAAGTCGATATCCCCCTGCAGCATAGATGTACAAAAAGTAAACAAGGAATCTCCGGCAATCGAATTCCGGTATCAGGATCGTCATGGCAGCATTGTCCAATCCCCACAGGTCCACATGGCTATCTGTAAACATGGCAGAGCCAATGAGCTCCAGGCTTCCATAAGCTCCATGCCTACTGCTACCGCCAATCACTAATCACAGGAAGTACCCTCCCGACCAATCCAGGGGCTCCTACTAAGCCCAAAGGTCTCCCACGTCATCACCGGGGTGTCCCTGACTGCTATCGGAAACCCCGCGACGCAGCACTAAGGGAATGCATGCGCACCACTGTCCGGACCAGCCCCCCTCACGTGACCGTGCCAGGAACCACCTCCAAACACAGCGCGTCATACGTCCACCTCATGCGACGCCCAGAGAAGCCAGAAGCGGTTGCCAAGGTAACTAAGACCGAGGAATCCATAGCAGCTATCTAAGTCTCCGTAACGCAGCATTAAGGGAGCGCATGCGCCCTACTGTCCGGACCAGCCCCCCTCACGTGACCGCGCCAGGGGCCACCCCCAGACAGAGCGCGCCATACGCCTACCTCACGCGGCGCGTGGAGCAAACCAGAAGCGGTAACCATGGAGACCAGGCAGCTTATAGCATTAGACTAAATAGCACGAAATGGCACAAAGTGAAACAGGTACATAGACCAAGGGAAAAGACGTAGAAATAAATCTACACCCCGATATAAAAATATAGCAGACAATACATATATATCGATTCAAGTGCTTACATAAGTCATGCCACAAATATATTAAGGAAAAAAACAAAAAAAATCACATAAAGTGGCTATATATATAGGAAAATAATAAATAGCACAAACTCCCCACTAAGCCACAGTCGAGAGACACAAGGAGGTCCCTGGCTCGAGTTCATATGAGGACAACCAGCAGAGGGCGCCCTCTTATGATCTCGAGCAAGGGAGCTTTCTAGGAAAGTTCCCACGATCTAGGAACAGCCAGCAGAGGGCGCCTCACCGCAAATGCAGGTAAATATAGGTCAATGACCTACTTTACCTACATTCTCCGGGGTTTTGCAGACATGAGCACCGTTGCATTAGCAAAGCTCGTGGGTGCAAAATATTTTAACCCCTTCAGATGGATTTACATCGTTGGACCTTACAGATCCTCGGAAGGTATGTATATTCTTGGTTTATTTTTATTTTTTTATTTACAGATCGAGGGTCTTCAGCGAGTGGATTGAGAGTAGAATAAATTAATACAACAACCTTTGTGTTTTTTTCATTAAATTAATTTTTAATAATGTGTGTGCGTGGTTTTTTTTTTAACCCTTTACTAGTATTGGATTAATAATGGATAGGTGTCATAATTGACGCCTCTCCATTATTAATTAGGCTTAATGTCACCTTACAATAGCAAGGTGGCATTAACCCTTCATTACCCCATATCCCACCGCTACACGGGAATGGGAAGAGAGTGGGCAAGTGCCAGAATAGGCACATTTTCCAGATGTGCCTTTTCTGGGGTGGCTGGGGACAGATGTTTTTAGCCAGGGGGGGGCCACTAACCGTGGACCCTCTCCAGGCTATTAATATCTGCCCTCAGTCACTAGCTTTACTACTCTGGCGGAGAAAATTGTGCGGGAGCCCACGCTAATTTTTTCCGCCATTTAACCCCTTAATTTACGAGCTAGAACGGCCAAATTTTGCATATGCACACTACTAACATTAGTATTATTATTATTATTATTTATTATTATAGCGCCATTTATTCCATGGCGCTTTACATGTGAGGAGGGGTATACATAATAAAACAAGTACAATAATCTTGAAAAATACAAGTCACAACTGGTACAGGAGGAGAGAGGACCCTGCCCGCGAGGGCTCACAATCTACAAGGGATGGGTGAGGATACAGTAGGTGAGGGTAGAGCTGGCCGTGCAGCGGTTTGGTCAATCGGTGGTAGTAGTGTGGAATATGCAAAAAAAATGGTGATATGAGATGGTTTACTGTATGTAAACCATGTCTCAAATCATGTCGGGTTTTAGGAAGGAGAAAGCAAAAGCCGGTAATTGAATTACCGGCTTTCTGCTATATCGCGCTGGATGAAATATTAATATATATATATATATATATATATATATATATATATATATACAGTGGGGCAAAAAAGTATTTAGTCAGTCAGCAATAGTGCAAGTTCCACCACTTAAAAAGATGAGAGGCGTCTGTAATTTACATCATAGGTAGACCTCAACTATGGGAGACAAACTGAGAAAAAAAAATCCAGAAAATCACATTGTCTGTTTTTTTAACATTTTATTTGCATATTATGGTGGAAAATAAGTATTTGGTCAGAAACAAAATTTCATCTCAATACTTTGTAATATATCCTTTGTTGGCAATGACAGAGGTCAAACGTTTTCTGTAAGTCTTCACAAGGTTGCCACACACTGTTGTTGGTATGTTGGCCCATTCCTCCATGCAGATCTCCTCTAGAGCAGTGATGTTTTTGGCTTTTCGCTTGGCAACACGGACTTTCAACTCCCTCCAAAGGTTTTCTATAGGGTTGAGATCTGGAGACTGGCTAGGCCACTCCAGGACCTTGAAAGGCTTCTTACGAAGCCACTCCTTCGTTGCCCTGGCGGTGTGCTTTGGATCATTGTCATGTTGAAAGACCCAGCCACGTTTCATCTTCAATGCCCTTGCTGATGGAAGGAGGATGGACTCAAAATCTCGCGATACATGGCCCCATTCATTCTTTCATGTACCCGGATCAGTCGTCCTGGCCCCTTTGCAGAGAAACAGCCCCAAAGCATGATGTTTCCACCACCATGCTTTACAGTAGCTATGGTGTTTGATGGATGCAACTCAGTATTCTTTTTCCTCCAAACACGGCAAGTTGTGTTTCTACCAAACAGTTCCAGTTTGGTTTCATCAGACCATAGGACATTCTCCCAAAACTCCTCTGGATCATCCAAATGCTCTCTAGCAAACTTCAGACGGGCCCGGACATGTACTGGCTTAAGCAGTGGGACACGTCTGGCACTGCAGGATCTGAGTCCATGGTGGCGTAGTGTGTTACTTATGGTAGGCCTTGTTACATTGGTCCCAGCTCTCTGCAGTTCATTCACTAGGTCCCCCCGCGTGGTTCTGGGATTTTTGCTCACCGTTCTTGTGATCATTTTGACCCCACGGGGTGGGATTTTGCCTGGAGCCCCAGATCGAGGGAGATTATCAGTGGTCTTGTATGTCTTCCATTTTCTAATTATTGCTCCCACTGTTGATTTCTTCACTCCAAGCTGGTTGGCTATTGCAGATTCAGTCTTCCCAGCCTGGTGCAGGGCTACAATTTTGTTTCTGGTGTCCTTTGACAGCTCTTTGGTCTTCACCATAGTGGAGTTTGGAGTCAGACTGTTTGAGGGTGTGCACAGGTGTCTTTTTATACTGATAACAAGTTTAAACAGGTGCCATTACTACAGGTAATGAGTGGAGGAAAGAGGAGACTCTTAAAGAAGAAGTTACAGGTCTGTGAGAGCCAGAAATCTTGATTGTTTGTTTCTGACCAAATACTTATTTTCCACCATAATATGCAAATAAAATGTTAATAAAACAGACAATGTGATTTTCTGGATTTTTTTTTTGTCTCCCATAGTTGAAGTCTACCTATGATGTAAATTACAGACGCCTCTCATCTTTTTAAGTGGTGGAACTTGCACTATTGCTGACTGACTAAATACTTTTTTGCCCCACTGTATATGTGTCTCAATGACATATATATATATATATACAGTATATATATATATATTCTATGTGTACACATTTATTCTACCTATTCTACTGTAAGCTGTCAGTGTGATTTTACTGTACACCGCACTGAATTGCAGGCATTTCTCTCTAACACCGCTGCGTATTCCTCGCAAGTCACACTGCTGGTCCGTGTGTAATCCGTATTTTTGGGGCTTCCATAGACTTTCATTGACGTTTTATTTGCGCAATACGGTGACAAACACAGCATGCTGCGATTTTCTACGTCCGTAGAAAGCCGTATAATACTGATCAGTTTAATACGGCAGATAGGAGCAGGGGCATAGAGAATAATTGTACCGTATGAGTTTTACGGACGTAGTTTCTGCGCTCTTACGTCCGTAAAACTCGCAAGTGTGACGCCGGCCATATACTGACCGGAAATAGTGTTGTATCTCATACACACAAAGCAGATCATTCTAACAAGTTACTTAAAAGAACAGTTCCCCTTTAAGAAAGCACACATTCATGTGGTCTTTGCCTTTGGGACCCCTGTGTACTTTGAACTGGGAAGTATTATAAGTATTTTCCACAATACCTGCTTATAAATAGGTTTTCCGCATAACTGGTGCCCATTGTGGCTGAAATCTAGGCCAGCTCATAACTGGGGGAATTCGTACATTTTGGTGCATAGACAGCCTACAGATCGGCCAAATTAATTTTGCCCACCTCACCGCAGGAGAGTTTTGGTTTAAGACGAGCGTATAACACGTCGGTCTTTATAAATCCCCCTCTATGTTTTTCTCTTCTGAGTCACTAACCTTTTACTATGGTTGATGTCCTGTCCTGGAAGGTACGATTCCTAATCATTGTTCTCCACTTTTCAGCAAATGTCCTCAGTCCGGCTAGAAGAAATGTGCCAAACAACATGGAGGCTGATAAGGACATGACTTGTGGTCTGCTTGTGATGATCGGGACCGCCTGTGACATCTCATGATGGCTTCTCCTCCTGGTCTGAGTCGTGTTCCTCTCTGTGTAGAGCTGCGGCAGGAATGAGAGGCCTGACCTCTGCGCGGAGGCTTCTAAAGAAGAGAATCCCATTGTGATGTCATACATAGAATTCCATCCCATTGTGATGTCATTGATCAACAAACAATCAAGGCTCAGTTTTCTATATGTAGCTGCAACACTTATATACTATAAGAAAAAATAGATATTTTATATAATAAAAGTGATTATTATCTATACAGTAATAATCTGCAGCAGATGAGGGGTGTAACCTAATATTATGGATCTTCCAGTATCAAATTATTAAAATTTATTTTTTTATTATTATTATTATTATACATTTTTATAGCGCCATTTATTCCATGGCGCTTTACATGTGAATACGGGGCAAATATAGACAAATACATTAAACATGAGCAGATAACAAGGCACACGAGTACATAAGGAGGGAGGACCCTGCCCGCGAGGGCTCACAGTCTGCAGGGGGTGGGTGAGGATACACTAGGAGAGGGAAGAGCTGGCTGTGCGGCTGTTCAGTAGGTTGAGGATCACTGCAGGCTATTTCTTACGCCTTCTGGATTGGTCTTTCACTCTGAATTTACAGGTAAACTCTTTATTCATTGACTACAGATTGCCATGTTAATAACCAATGAGATAATAGTTGCTGCTCATGAGAATCTATGGAGCGGGGAGGAGGGAGGAGCTAGAGGCAGCACAGACATCCTGCTGCCTGCTCACCTCAAATGACAGTTACACGTTAAAGGGAACCTGTCACGTTGTACGGGCAGTGTGATCTATGGAAATGATAATATAGAGAAGCTGAGCAGACTCATACATGTCCAGGGGGCGGACCTACAAGTGATTGAAGAAACATGTCTGGGCTCCTCTCCTTGCCCAGCGTGCCGATTATGATGAGGACAATATGGCCATGGGACTCCCAGAGCCTTGAGCTCTGAGCAACAGGCCAGATTACCCTCACTATCACCGCCCTGCAAGCAGGGGCGTACATAAAGTTCACAGGGCACCATAGCAAAAGTTCTATTTGGACCTCACCACACTTCTAAAAATATAAATATTGTTTTTTACTAAGATGGAGATATATATCTCTGTTAGGATTCAGTTCTGCTGAGCCCAACCAAATCCCAATGTATATATTATGTATTAAATTACCGTATTTGTCTGAATAGATTGGAGGGGCACAGTAAAATATCGATATTTGCAGATGATACAAAACTATGTAAAGCAGTTAATACAAGAGAAGATAGTATTCTGCTACAGATGGATCTGGATAAGTTGGAAACTTGGGCTGAAAGGTGGCAGATGAGGTTTAACAATGATAAATGTAAGGTTATACACATGGGAAGAAGGAATCAATATCACCATTACACATTGAACGGGAAACCACTGGGTAAATCTGACAGGGAGAAGGACTTGGGGATCCTAGTTAATGATAAACTTACCTGGAGCAGCCAGTGCCAGGCAGCAGCTGCCAAGGCAAACAGGATCATGGGGTGCATTAAAAGAGGTCTGGATACACATGATGAGAGCATTATACTGCCTCTGTACAAATCCCTAGTTAGACCGCACATGGAGTACTGTGTCCAGTTTTGGGCACCGGTGCTCAGGAAGGATATAATGGAACTAGAGACAGTACAAAGGAGGGCAATAAAATTAATAAAGGGGATGGGAGAACTACAATACCCAGATAGATTAGTGAAATTAGGATTATTTAGTCTAGAAAAAAGACGACTGAGGGGCGATCTAATAACCATGTATAAGTATATAAGGGGACAATACAAATATCTCGCTGAGGATCTGTTTATACCAAGGAAGGTGACGGGCACAAGGGGGCATTCTTTGCGTCTGGAGGAGAGAAGGTTTTTCCACCAACATTGAAGAGGATTCTTTACTGTTAGGGCAGTGAGAATCTGGAATTGCTTGCCTGAGGAGGTGGTGATGGCGAACTCAGTCGAGGGGTTCAAGAGAGGCCTGGATGTCTTCCTGGAGCAGAACAATATTGTATCATACAATTATTAGGTTCTGTAGAATGACGTAGATCTGGGGATTTATTATGATGGAATATAGGCTGAACTGGATGGACAAATGTCTTTTTTCGGCCTTACTAACTATGTTACTATGTTACTATGCTTCACTTCTGCTCTAGTCATTGTCTATGGAACTGATGGAAATAGCGAGCACGGCGCTCTGCAGCTCTACAGTTAATGAAAAGAGCAGAGGATGGACGTGCACAACTCTGCTCCATCCAGGACAAGACTCCAGACCCCTGTTCTCAGAATCTCTGGGGAAGGGGCAGTGGTTGGATCCTATGGATTGGAGACTTGATTATTTGGTCAATAACCCTTTTAAAATCCTGGTTGATTTTCTTATTCTTTACAATTACAGTATCATACATGAACCAAAAACAAATACAGTGGGGGAAATAAGTATTTGATCCCTTGCTGATTTTGTAAGTTTGCCTACTGACAAAGACATAAAAAAGGGTAGGTTAATTTTAACATTGAGAGATAGACTATCAAAAATAAAATCCAGAAAATCACATTGTATAAATTATATAAATTTATTTGCATTTTGTAGTGAGAAATAAGCATTTAATCCCCTGCCAACTATTAAGAGTTTTGGCTCCTACAGACCAGTTAGGCGCTCCTAATCAACTTGTTACCTGCATTAAAGACAGCTGTCTTACATAGTCACCTTTATAAAAGACTCCTGTCCACAGACTTAATTAGTCAGACTCTAACCTCTACAACATGAACAAGACCAAACAGCTTGATAAGGATATCAGGGACAAGATCATAGCCCTGCACAAAGCTGGAATGGGCTACTGTAACAACTCTGCTGGCATCATGGCATGGCCTCTCATTTCTCACACTTTCTTACCCACTGCTCCAGGTCATGATGTGATTTCTGTTTCATGCCAGCTCCATGTTCTGTGTCTCTGCTCTCTGCATGCTTCATGGCTGTGTGTATAGGGGGCGGCGCCTGAACTCTCTGGTTCTTATAGGAATCAGGTGCATCTGTCTAGTCTGTTCCTGACCAATTACCAAGAGGCCTCCAGTATATAGTGCAGCTCCACCCTGTGGACTGCACCTGTGCAATGTGTTAGCTCAGTTAGTGTCTAGCTTCTGAGTTTGCCAGGTCTTGCTCTGTGTTTCTCCCTCTCTGGAGGCTTTTCTCCTTGCCTTGCCTTGATCTTGTTGTCTGCCATCCAGGAGGCAGAATATCCTGGTCCCTGTGTCTTTGTCCTTGTGTCTTGTCTTGTTCCTTTTCCTTGTCTGAACTTAGTCTTATCTTGGTCTCCTTGTCTGTGGCTTCCTTCCCTACTGTGTCTTTCCTTGTGTTCTCAGTCTGCTTACACTCTGCACTCTTGCGGCTCTGCCTGCTCTGTGCCTTTGTGGTTTTACCTCTGCTCTGCGGTTCTGCTCCGATCTACTCTACTCTGCTCCCGTTGCTGCAGAAACCTCTTGCTGCAGATCCTCTCCATATTCCTTGTGGCTCCGCTCTGTCTAGCTTCTGCAGAGATCTCTTGCTGCAGCTCCTCTTCGCTTTCCTTGCGGTTTTGCTCTGCTTAGCTTTTCTTGCTACGCTATCTCTTGCTGCTCTTCCGCTCATATCTGCAGCCTTGCACTTCTCTTCCTGTGTGAACAGGTCCCAACCTGTTCCTTCATTCTCCTTCCCTTCTGGCTTGTTTTCTTACCTGCATCTCCAGTGTGAACAGGTCCCTACCTGTGTCTTCATACTTCATATCCATACCTGCACCTCCTGTGTGAACAGGTCCCTACCTGTTCCTTCTTACACCACACCAACCAGTCCTGTGTTCCTGCCTTTCCTGCCAGTCCTGTGTTCCTGCCAGTCCAGTGTTCCTGTCGTCCCTGCCAGTCCAGAGTTCCTGCCATTCCTACCAGTCCAGTGTTCTCTGCCGTGTCTCTGCCAGCCCTGTGCCTCTGCCAGCCCTGTGTTCTGTGCCGTGTCTCTGCCAACCCTGTGTCTCAGCCGTGCCAGCCTACTCGTCTGAGTTTCAGCCGTGCTCTTCTGCCAGTCCTGCCTGATGCCCGCACCTGTCCTAGTGTTCCGGTTCTCCAAGTGGGATCAGCAGCCACAGCCAGACACCACCCTGGAGTAGCACCTGGCAGCTGCCTGCTGCACAAGGCTGACCTCACCATCAGAGGCTCCAGTGAAAACCCGGGCAGCTGTCATAGTTACGCCCCTTCCAGGGTAGTCTGGTTTGTGGCACAGTGGGGTCACAAACCCCTCGGGCTCACGCCTACCAGTCAGGTCGTGAGCGTGACAGCTACAAAACCATAAGTAAGACGCTGGGTGAGCAGGAGACAACTGTTAGTGCAATAGTAAGAAAATGGAAGAAATACAAAATGACTGTCAATCGACATCGATCTGGGCCATGCAAACTCTCACCTCGTGGGGTATCCTTGATGATGAGGAAGGTGAGAGCTCAGCCTAAAACTACACGGGGGAACTTGCTAATGATCTCAAGGCAGCTGGGAACACAGTCACCAAGAAAACCATTGGTAACACATTACACCGTAAAGGTTTAAAATCCTGCAGTGGCCTGCAAGGTCCCCCTGCTCAAGAAGGCACGTGTGCAGGCCTGTCTGAAGTTTGCCAATGAACACTTGGATGATTCTGTGAGTGATTGGGAGACGGTGCTGTGGTCAGATGAGACAAAAATTTAGCTCTTTGGCATTAATTCAACTCGCCCTGTTTGGAGGAAGAGAAATGCTGCCTATGACCCAAAGAACACCATCCCCACTGTCAAGCATGGAGGTGGAAACATTATGTTTTGGGGGTGGTTCTCTGCTAAGGGTACAGGACTACTTCACCGCATCAATTGGAGAATGGATGGAGCCATGTACTGTAAAATCCTGAGTGACAACCTCCTTCCCTCTGCCAGGACATTAAAAATGGTGGCTGGGTCTTGCAGCAAGACAATGACCCAAAAGATTGCACCAAGGCAACAAAGGAGTGGCTCAAAAAGAAGCACAATAAGGTCATGGAGTGGCCAAGCAAATCTCCAGACCTTAATCCCATAGAAAACTTATGGAGTTGCCAAGCGAAAGCCTCAAAATCTTAATGATTTAGAGATGATCTGCAAAGAGGAGTGGGCCAAAATTCCTCCAGACATTTGGGCAAACCATATCATAAGCTACATAACACGTCTGACTGCTGTGCTTGCCAACAAGGGTTTTGCCACCAAGTAAGTCTTGTTCGCCATAGGGATCAAATACTTATTTCTCACTGCAAAATGCAAATACATTTATATAATTCATACAATGTGATTTTCTGGATTTTATTTTTGACTAGCTGAAGAGCCCGGCGTTGCCTGGGCATATTAAGTATCTGTGGTTAGTTATAGCTCTCATTTTCCCCATCACATCTTTCATTTTCCCTCTCACATCTCTCATTTTCTCCCTCACACCTCTAATTTTCCCCTCACTCCTCTCATTCCCCCCTAACACTTGTCATTTCGACCTCACATCTGTCATTTTCCGATCACTCCACTACTTTCCCTCACTCCTCTCATTTTGCACTCACACCTTTTCATTTTCACCTCACACCTCTCATTTTCACCTCAGTATATACATGTATGTCATCTCCCTTATATATAGTATACACCTGTATGTCATCTCCTGTATATAGTATATACCTGCTGTGTGTCATCTCCCCTGTATATAGTATATACTTGTATGTCATCTCCTCCTATATATAGTATATACCTGTATGTCATCTCCTCCTGTATATGGTATATACCTGTGTGTCATCTCCCCTGTATATAGTAAATATCTGTGTGTCATCTCCTCCTGTATATAGTATATACCTGTAGGTCATCTGCTCCTGTATATAGTATATACCTGTGGGTCATCTGCTCCTGTATATAGTATATACCTGTATGTCATCTCCTCCTGTATATAGTATGTACCTGTATGTCATCTCCTCCTCTATATAGTATAAACCTGTGTGTCATCTCTCCTGTATATAGTATATACCTGTGTGTTATCTCCCCTGTACATACTATATATCTGTATGTCATCTCCTCCTGTATTAGACCTCGTTCACATGTTATTTGATCAGTATTTTTACCTCAGTATTTGTAAGCTAAATTGGCAGCCTGATAAATCCCCAGCCAACAGGAAGCTCTCCCCCTGGCAGTATATATTAGCTCACACATACACATAATAGACAGGTCATGTGACTGACAGCTGGCGTATTTCCTATATTGTACATTTGTTGCTCTTGTAGTTTGTCTGCTTATTAATCAGATTTTTATTTTTGAAGGATAATACCAGACTTGTGTGTGTTTTAGGGCGAGTTTCGTGTGTCAAGTTGGTTGTGTTGAGTTGCGTGTGGCGACATGCATGTAGCGACTTTTGTGAGATGAGTTTTGTGTGGCGACATGCGTGTAGCAACTTTTTGTGTCGAGTTGCATGTGACAGGTTAGTGTAGCAAGTTGTGTGCAGCAAGTTTTGCGCATGGCGAGTTTTGCGCGTGGCGAGTTTTATGTGTGGTGCCTTTTGAGTATGTGCAAGTTTTGTGTGAGGCAACTTTTGCATGTGCTGCAACTTTTGTGAATGTGGCAATTTTTCCGCGGGTGCAAGTTTTGCGTGTGGCGAGTTTTCCCATAAGGTGAGTTTTGCACGTGTGGCGAGTTTTGCGTGAGCCTAGTTTTGCATTTGGCGAGTTTTGCGCATGGCGAGTTTTGAGCGGCGACTTTTGTGTTTCGACTTTTATGTGGCGAGGTTGGTGTATGTGTGGTGAAATGTGTGCTGAGGGTGGTATATGTGTTCAAGCACGTGGTAGTGTGTGGCGCATTTTGTGTGCATGTTCATATCCCCGTGTGTGGTGAGTATCCCATGTCGGGGACCCACCTTAGCAACTGTACGGTATATACTCTTTGGCACCATCGCTCTCATTCTTTAAGTCCCCCTTGTTCACATCTGGCAGCTGTCAATTTGCCTCCAACACTTTTCCTTTCACTTTTCCCCATTATGTAGATAGGGGCAAAATTGTTTGGTGAATTGGAAAGCACGGGGTTAAAATTTCACCTCACGACATAGCCTATGACGCTCTCAGGGTCCAGACGTGTGACTGTGCAAAATTTTGTGGCTGTAGCTGTGACGCCTCCAACACTTTTCCTTTCACTTTTTTCCCCATTATGTAGATAGGGGCAAAATTGTTTGGTGAATTGGAACGCGCGGGGTTAAAATTTCGCCTCACAACATAGCCTATGATGCTCTCGGGGTCCAGACATGTGACTGTGCAAAATTTTGTGGCTGTAGCTGCGACGGTGCAGATGCCAATCCCGGACATACACACACACACACACATTCAGCTTTATATATTAGATATTCTATCTCTCAATGTGAAAATTAACCTACCCTTAATATTATAGACTGTTCATGTGTTTGTCGGTGGACAAACTTACAAATCAGCAAGGGATCAAATACTTATTTCCTACACTGTATGTTCACAAATAGATACACACACACACACACACACACAAGCACAAAAATACATACACTCATATACACATAGATACACACACATAGGCTGGTTTCACATTTGCGATTGAGTCCGCAGCGTATCATCCGTAACTGCAAACGCATACAAAAACGCCTGCAAACGCATGATAACGCAGCATTTTTTATATGCATCAGGTTATGCATGACGGACAAAAAAAAAGGGGTTGCATGAATTTTTACATGCGTTTGCGCTTTTTATGCGCATGCGTTTGATATTTCCAGGAGACACACTGCAGCGCTAGAACATACAAACTTGAAAAACGAAATTTGAACTGCATTACCGCACTAGAAATATGAAAAATGAGAGCTTTTAGCGCATAAAAATGGCCAATTTTATGTGTACCTGGTAGCCCCTTTACGGCATCTCTCTTATACCAGGTCCTACGCTTGCCTTACCTCGCTGAGAATAAACGTCTCCATCTGAATGGGTACATGTGAAACCTCTTCTTAGACTAGAATTCTCTCTCTCTGTGGAGGGGTATTGGACCTGCTGTAATTAAAACACCTGTAGGCTAGGAGGCGGAGTGCACGATCAGAAGGCTAGAGAATACATTTCAAAAACCTGACCTGCACATCCAAACATGGACTCAGTGTGAACAGGTGCTGAACCTAGAGTCGCCAACTCGTATATAGTTAAGTAAATAAGGCAGCACACTGCAGCGCTAGAACATACAAACTTGAAAAACGAAATTTGAACTGCATTACTGCACTAGAAATATGAAAGATGAGAGCTTTTAGCGCATAAAAATGGCCAATTTTATGTGTACCTGGTAGCCCCTTAACGGCATCTCTCTTATACCAGGTCCTACGCTTGCCTTACCTCGCTGAGAATAAACGTCTCCATCTGAATGGGTACATGTGAAACCTCTTCTTAGACTAGAATTCTCTCTCTCTGTGGAGGGGTATTGGACCTGCTGTAATTAAAACACCTATAGGCTAGGAGGCGGAGTGCACGATCAGAAGGCTAGAGAATACATTTCAAAAACCTGACCTGCACATCCAAACATGGACTCAGTGTGAACAGGTGCTGAACCTAGAGTCGCCAACTCGTATATAGTTAAGTAAATAAGGCAGCACACTGCAGCGCTAGAACATACAAACTTGAAAAACGAAATTTGAACTGCATTACTGCACTAGAAATATGAAAGATGAGAGCTTTTAGCGCATAAAAATGGCCAATTTTATGTGTACCTGGTAGCCCCTTAACGGCATCTCTCTTATACCAGGTCCTACGCTTGCCTTACCTCGCTGAGAATAAACGTCTCCATCTGAATGGGTACATGTGAAACCTCTTCTTAGACTAGAATTCTCTCTCTCTGTGGAGGGGTATTGGACCTGCTGTAATTAAAACACCTATAGGCTAGGAGGCGGAGTGCACGATCAGAAGGCTAGAGAATACATTTCAAAAACCTGACCTGCACATCCAAACATGGACTCAGTGTGAACAGGTGCTGAACCTAGAGTCGCCAACTCGTATATAGTTAAGTAAATAAGGCAGCACACTGCAGCGCTAGAACATACAAACTTGAAAAACGAAATTTGAACTGCATTACTGCACTAGAAATATGAAAGATGAGAGCTTTTAGCGCATAAAAATGGCCAATTTTATGTGTACCTGGTAGCCCCTTTACGGCATCTCTCATATACCAGGTCCTACGCTGCCTTATTTACTAAACTATATACGAGTTGGCGACTCTAGGTTCAGCACCTGTTCACACTGAGTCCATGTTTGGATGTGCAGGTCAGGTTTTTGAAATGATATTTCCAGGAGAGCGTGTCTCAATGGGCGTATGTAAATCAGTTCCTGGACATGCGCAGTACAAAGTACGCAAGCGTATCGAACGCATGCGTTCCCCTAGACAGTAATGCGTTTTTTTAAAGCACTCATCCGCATGCCTGCACATATTTGACGGAAATTTGCAGCCTCCAAAATTGCAACATGGTGCGTTAGCCGTGCCCCGCCGCACACCACGAAAAAAACGGATGTGTAAGCAAACGTGGGCGAACGCATGCAAACGCAAGCACCTGCGTCTACAATGTTAAAGATAGGAAATCAAGACGCATGCAGATGTATGCGTTAGAAATGCTGCGGACACAACTGCAAATGTGAAACCAGCCATACAGGTATATACATACTGTGACTGAGTCACTGGCATAGTATGTGAAGGGAGATACATGTCACACTGTGGGTCAGTGATGTAAAACCAGAGCTTTTTTGCCTCCAGCATGCTAAGTGCTGAGAGGGTTAATAGCAACCTATGGTATGGGCTGGTTTTAGTGGATCCCCATAGAGTGGGCAGGAGGGGGCCCACTGTATCTCCACCTGCACAGTCCTGACAGGACCTATAATGGGGGGCTCACAGTACACGCTGGGTGGTGAAGCCTGCAAGGGCTCCCTCCACTTCCGGGCCCCGATGCAGCTGCACTGGCGGTATGGCCGCCCCTGTCATGCAGATAGCATCACTTGGTGTCTGACAGCTGCAGCTCTGATGTTTCCATCCATCATTTCCTGTCCTCAGGCTATGATCTAATACTACAAGTTCTATCATGCATTGCAGTGGCTTGTGAGCCTGCACTTCTCCACCGAAACTCCTCCCTCCTTCATTTACTCTGATTACATGCGGGATATCTGCGTTTGTTATGCACATTTTGGCCAATATTCTAAAGCAATATCCTTACACAGATTAGATTACATAACCCCTTTGCTTCTGAAATGCAGATCACAGCACTTCACTAACAAAGGTGTCGGCCCCTGCTCTACTTCTCCATCAGGTTGCCTGGCAGCTTGTCTGAGGAAGACATATTGTGTCTTCATTATGGCATGTGTACAAAATGAATACAAAGAGGATGGCAACAATTCCAATCAAAGAAGATGTCACCTATAAGAGACCTGGATCCAATGTTTAATTGTGATACTGCCTACGTCTCATCAGTACTGTGGTTCCTGTATGGTCCGCAATCTGATGATGGCTGTTAACAGCTCCCAGTATCTCCTTACCATTCTTAAGGACATTGTGGGAATTGTAAGTTTATGTAATACAATTATATATGGGGCTAACCTAACATTACAATTGATCACTGTACTAAGCATGGTGCTATATACACGTACTGATGGTGGTTCTGACCATGCATTCATGTACTGATGGTGGTTCTGGTGCTGCACTTATGTTCTGACAGGGGTTCTGGGGGAGTATTCATGTGCTAATAGTGGTTCTAGTGCTGCATTCATGTACGAAAGGGGGTCTGGTGATGCATCCATGTGCTGATGGTGGTTCTGCTGCTGTATTCATGTGCTGATGGTGGTTCTAATCTTGTACACAAGGTGCAATCCATAACATGCTTTCTGTTAAAACTTCAAAATCATCAAACCTTAGAGATTAGGAGATGGATTTGGTGAGTTTCTAGTCCAAAATCTCAGTTTAAGTTAGCATGTGTTCACAATCTATTTTTCTGGAGCAGAAACTCTCCAAATCTTCCTCAAATATTCAAAACTTGGTTTTGGTGATGTATTACGGTAATATACCGATGGTGGTTCTGATGATGCATTCATGTAAGAACCCCTTTAAATTTTGTCGCAGTCTTTGGGATTGGTTCAGTATGACAGTGTAGCTCTTGAACCAAAACATGCATGCCCCCCTTAATGAGACCTAAAATGAGGATCTCCTTTACCCAAGGCAAAGATAATGTTTGCCCCTCCATATCCAAAGCATAAGACAGATTCTGACGTTATGACTGAATTGCTATTTTTGCTGCGACTGCTGTAAAACTACTCTTCCGTTACGTGTTAAAGCAGCCCAAGGGTAAGGTTAGGAGGAGCTCTATTATTATGACTGGATGTGACAAAAGTGCGCAATTATAAAAATGCAGCAGCTGCCTGCTGACGTGATTTTTGGCCAGGTTGTGACATTAATACTACTTGCTCATCTGGCCCCCCATTCACCCCTACCGATGCAGGCCTCTCCTTACACAAAAAGCAGAAACTGTAGTAGACATCAGTTAAGCTTAAGCAGCTTGTGTTCTCTTGCTGGAAGCTTCTTAACTCAGAGCGTGATGCTGGCTGACCTAGTCCAGTCAGTAGTCGGCTAGTTCTGCGTATCTAAATGAAAAGTAAATCTGCATACCTACCCACGCCCATATTCACTCCCACCTCTCTGCTCCCATGTCAGTGATAGTCAGGGCCGGCTCCAGGTTTTTGAGGGCCCCGGGCGAAAGAGTCTCAGTGGGCCCCCCCTTTAACATATACCACGATTCATGATGCACAGATACAGCAGAGAAATATAGCACAGCCACGTAGTATATAACACAGCCACGTAGTATATAGCACAGCCCACGCAGTATATAACACAGCCCACGCAGTCCTTTTTCAAAAAGAACACACTGTTCGAAACGCGTAGCCTGCTGCTACTCACTCTCTTGTTCACCATGTTTTTGGACTTTGCATTTTACTCTCAATAAATTGAACTATTTTTGGAAGCTGGATTTTTTTTTCCTGTTCTGTTCTACTATTTACGTGATGACTGCACGGTATCCGAGCTTCCCCACAGCACATGCCTAGCAGGTGAGCTGGTTTCACCCTTTTTTTTTTTTTTCTCTCTTTTGCCTAATAGAACTAGCTTGCTTACAAGGACAAAGAAACAAACGTACATTTGCACGCAGACAGGGGCCTGGCATCGCTGATAGTAAGTTATACTTAGGAAACATGTAACTACACATCAATGGACAGTAGTGTAGTCCAGCCACTATGTGGCGTATAAGTACAGACAGCGTTCTCACTGCTTTGACCAGGTATAAGGTCAGAGACACAGGCTGTGTGAGTGAATTAGGAAGCTTAATGCACAGACCTGCAGTACGCTAATGTGCAATGTGGGAATAAGAACCGAGTGTCCGGCCGGCACCCCAAATGGGGCTCGTACTGTGTACCAGCCTACGTATGGGGCATCGTGTTCTATGCCACGCTGGGTAGAGGGTATCGTGTTGTGTGCCCAGTGTCTCCATTGTTAGCTACCCATGTGCTATAGGAAATAATGACATCGCCTGTTGGTGATATCATGTGACTAGTGTGCACCGTTCTAGCTGGTTACCTGACGCCCTGCGGCCTCCCCCCGCACGTGCACAAAGGCCGCAGGGCATCAGGTGACCAGCCAGAAGGGTGCAGACTAGTCACATGATATGACCGACAGGTGATGTCATTATTTCCTTTGGGATTTGGTGGCTACATTTTGACATGACTGGTAATCAGTGCCTTCTTTTGCAGTCATGTCAATTATTTCCTATATGACATGATTATGTCTGTCAGGAGAGATAATAGGCCTTTGAACAACCACACGGCTGTGGACCGTGAGATTCGTGATCAGGAGAACTGCTCTGAAAGCTTCAGATGCGGTGATCTGGTTATTTTACAAGATTGATAATGGCAGCTCATCAGAATCTGAGAGGGAGGGTGGGGTGGTTTGCAGCTAACTTAGAAATCAATGTGCTGTAGAGAGGTGGTTGGGATATTAGGTGTTAACCCCTTTATTGAACTGTAACTATTGTGCACTCTTGGCCAGGGTCTGGGTAAGCACTAGTGACCAAAGAAACAAGCTGGACAGTATGTAAGATAAAAGCTCTCATCAGGAGATTGACAGCAGATAGAAAAAGAAAGTCAAACTTGCTTTTTTGCATGCCATCTTACAAACTAAAACAATTTAAAGGGGTTGTCCACTACTAGGACAACCCCTTGATCGAAATGTTTGGCCCCGATAACATAATAAAACCTATACTCTCTTCTCATGCCGTCGTCATTCCCGCGGTGTAGACAGTTGCTTTTCCCAGGGCTCTCGTGCGGTGTTGTGACGCCCAATCAGCGCTGGTGTCGCTGTCTCCTCCTTCTGACGTTTTGAACATGAAGAGGAGGTCCGGGCAGCAGCTGATCTCCTGGCTTCCTCTTCCTGCTCAAAATGTCTGAAGTCGGGGACAGTAATTGGGTGCCGGGACCGCTGTGGAGAGCTGAGTGACAGCACCGCGGAAAACGGCACCAGCACGGGAGATTAGTATAGGCTTTATTACGTTATCAGGGCCAAGCGAGGGATATGAGAAGTTGTCCAAGCTGTGGAAAACATCTTTATAAACCTTTTTAATAACCATAAATGATGTACCCATTGATTTGTCAGTCGTGTTGGGTGATGTTTTGTGCATTTTTATTTATCATTACGGTTTTACTTCTGTCCTAGAACGATGGGCGTCTACGTTTATCCAAGACTGACCTGATGTACATCAGCAATAAGACCGGGAAAGTGGAAAATATTGCAGCCGCTGATCTGTCAGATGGCATGTGGCATCGGGTAGCACTTGGGCACGGCATCAAATGTTTAACATGTGCTGGCCGTGTGTATAAGTATGATGCTTCAGGGACACCGTGAGTGTTCTTATAGCCTTCCACCAGAGCCCCCCAACTATTTTCTCCTCCACGTGTTGACATTTGCTACCATTGCTCAGCCTTAATCACTTAGGCCATGTTCACATGTTGCGGATTTTACCGCGGATCCGCAGCAGTTTCCCATGCGGTTTACAGTACCATGTAAACCTATGGAAAACCCAATCTGCAGTGCACATGCTGCGGAAAAAAACGCGTGGAAACTCCGCGTTGGTTTTTCCGCAGCATGTCAATTCTTTGTGCGGATCTGCAGCGTTTCTGCACCCGTTGACTTGCATTGAGTCAGGCACATCCGCAGCAAAACCGCAGATGTAAAAAAGATCTGTGAAAGAAACAAAAGAAAAACAAATAGCAGCACCATCAGCTGGTTAAATCACCCACACCTGCTCGCTTAATGTCCTCTTCAGCGCCGTACAGCCCTTTGTCGATGTCTGGTACTCTAGCTTGAGAAAACTCCAAACATGCATGCAAATAGGCCATAAGAACAGCGAGCACTCACCATCCTCTAATGTCCAATCTTTATTATGGCATAATTTCAATAGCAGGTATGATCAGGGAGAAATGTCATTTCAAGACGACGGCCGTTTCGCGCTCCTGCGCTTCCACGGGTCTTGATGTAACCTGGAGGAAGGTGGAATCCTTATAGCGTCTAACGCCACAAGGTTACCTCCCCTCCAACGTCATCATCACACTACCTACTTTCCATTTAAAACAATATCAAATATACAAAAAATTAAAATCAGAAAGAAATTGGCAATGTCAAAATCTGTACAATACACAATAAATAAAAAAACACTGGTACATTTTGAAGACAGAGCCTGCCCTGGGGACCAGTTTGGGAGATTTTCCCGCCATGACCGCCAGGAGAGCACCTAATTTAGGTAACCTCTTGGTTAGGAGTCATTATGTTCCACCAATTCAAAATATTTTTGGCACTCGGGGTCCCCTTCTGGGGTGTTTTCAGTGTGGCCACTGCCTGGCCTGCGCGAATCTCGAACGCATCTCTACTTTTGATACATAAGATGGCCTAAAACAATTTCAGATCAGACAGTACATCACGTGTGGCACAAGTAATGTTGTATATTACGCCACATGTGCCTGTCCCCGTATATATATAGGCCTAACATCTAGGGAGCTCAGAATTAGGGTGCGTGAGCACGTTCGAGACATTCGCGCGGCTGGGACAGTGGTCGATCCCTCTGAGCTGAAGACTATCCCGCGTCACTTTAGGACCTTTCACAATTGTGACGCGGGGTCTCTTCGGGTCAGGGGGATCGAAAGTCTTCACCTTGGGGTGAGGGGTGGAAACTATAAAAAACTCTTAGCCCAACGTGAGGGGAACTGGATAGTCCACCTCAATACTATGGTACCCAATGGGCTCAATGAAGGACTAAGTTTTTCGTCCTTTTTATAATATAAGTGACCGTATTCTGGGGCTCATCTGTTCGCCCGCTCTTTTGACATCATTATGCACCTCCTGGATCATACAATCGGATCCTAGTATTGCTCTTTATGGTTTTAACTTTTATTTTTTCACTATTTCTTTAGTTTTTATGAATTTATGCATGGATCAACATATCCCAGATACTTCCTCACGTGCCTTCACTCGGACCCTAAAGTCTCCAATGGATGCACCTGATACAAAGGCATCTCTACTTCCATTAAGATGCACACAACATCTGATGTACAGAGGATCTTCCCTTGACCGCAAACAGAATAAGAACGATGGACTTTTTTTTTTTAATTTATTTATTTATTTTATATGCGTTTATGTGCACATACTCTGTATCGGCGGTTACATGCTGTGGGGAGCTGTATGGGTTAATCTTACCCAGCTGTGCGCATGCACACTGTTGACGTGGCGGCTCCTTCCCCTGCCTCGGCGTCTTTAGGCTTTCTGCAGGTGCGCAGTGAATTATTATTTCTGCACGTGCGCAGTTACGCCTGACGCCGATGGCCGGTGCAGGACCTGCGGCTCACAGTGCGCAGGCGCCGCCTACGCTGGAGTGATTGGCCGGTTCACAACATGTGACCGGCCCCACAATCACCACCAATAAAAGGTCCTTGCAGGGACATAGAGCTATCCCCTTGATAAAGCTGACATACTAAAAAGCGAAACGTACGTTGTGGCGCTCTTGGATGCGATCTAGTGCCACTTCCCCCATCTATCCTCTGGTGAGTGTTGTTCCTGCTGCATATTTGCACATTTTTGACCACTTGGTCAGAACATAGATTTTTTTTTTTTTTTGGAATATACTTTCCCCTTTACCTCTCACTATGTATTATGTACTATTGGGGCATAGGTGGCGCTATTGATCTGGCACATCATCCGGTTGTAGTATCACTTTTTGGAATATATTTATATGACTTGATATGTTTTTGTAATAAAGCTTACTATTTTTT